>NC_142030.1:118754018-119402689 GCF_982192425.1 Myodes glareolus
CTGGCCTCGTCCCATAACCATACTGATGAATATTTTGCATAACACCATAGAACCTTCATCTGGCGATGGATGGAGACAGAGACAGAGACCCACACTGGAACACTGGACTTAACTCCCTAGGTTCAAATGAGAAGCAGAAGGAGGAAGAACGTGAGCAAGGAAGTCAGGATCAGAGGGAACAATCATCTGATGATGGATGGAGATTGAGACAGAGACCCACATTGGAGCACTGGACTGAGCCCCCAAGGTCCAAATGAGAAGCAGAAAATTAAGAGCTACAAGGGAAAAAGGTCAAGTAACATATGAATGTAAACCTATCAGAATTACACCTGCCTTCTCAATGGAAACCATGAAAGCCAGGTCTTGGATAGATGTGCTGCAGACACTAAGAGACCATGGATGCAAGCCCAGACTACTATACCCAGCAAAGCTTGCATTTACCATCGATGGAGAAAACAATATATTCCAAGACAAAAACAGATTTAAACAATACATAGCCACAAAACTCAGCCTTACAGAAAATACTAGAAGGAAAATCACAAGCCAAGGAAGTGAACAACACCCATAATAACACACGCATCTGACAACCCTCCAACAGCACAACTTAAAGAAGGGAAACACACAAACACTTCCACCAGGAAAGATAATCGGAGTTAACCACTGGTCTTTAATATCACTTTATATAATGGACTCAATTCACCTATAAAAAGGCACACGTTAAGAGAATGGATAGGAAATCAGGATCCAGCATTCTGCTGCCTACATGAAACACACGTCAAACTCAAAGACAGACACTACCACAGAGTAAAGGGTTGAGAAAAGGTTTTCCAATCAAATGGACCAAAGAAACAAGCAAGTGTGGCTATACAAATATCTAACAAAATTGATTTCAAACTAAAATCAACCAGAAGAGATGGAGATGGACACTTTATACTCATATCAGGAACAATTCATCAGGAGGAAGTCTCAATCCTGAATACCTACACCCCTAATATAAAAGCACCCACATATGTAAAAAAACATTACTAGAATTTAGAGCATACATCAAAACCCCACAAACTAATAGTGGGTGATTTCAACATCCCTCTCTCACCAATGGACAGGTCAATCAGACAGAAACTTAACAGAGAAATAAGAGAACTAACAGATGTAATGAACCAAATGGACCTAACAGATTTCTATAGAACATTCCACCCAAACAGAAAAGAATATACTTTCTTCTTAGCATCTCATGGAACCTTCTCCAAAATTAATCACATAATTGGTAACAAAGCAAACATCCATAAATATAAAGAAATTGGAGTAACCATCTGTGTACTACCGGATCATCATGGAATAAAGTTAGAATTCAACAACAATTCGAACCCCAGAAAGCCTACAAACTCATAGAAATTAAACAGTCAACTACTGAACCATACCTGGGTCAAGAAAGAAATAAAGAAAAAAATTAAAGTCTTCCTTGAATTCAACGAAAATAAAGACACAACATACCCAAACCTATGTGACACTATGAAAGCAACGTTAAGACAAAAGTTCATAGCACTAAGTGCCCAATTAAAGAAAATGGAGAAAGCACACATTAGAGACTTAACAGCACACCTGAAAGCTCTAGAAGCAAAAAAAAAGCAGCTTCACTCAGGCGGAGTAGGAGACTGGAAATAATCAAACTGAGGGCTAAAATCAACAAAATAGAAACACAGAAAACAATCCAAAGAATCAATAAAACAAAAAGCTGGTTCCTGGAGAAAATCAACAAGATTGACAAACACATATCCAAAGTAATCAAAAGGCAGAGAGAGGACACACAAATTAACAAGATCAGAAATGAAAAGGGGGACATAATCACAGACACAGAGGAAATTCAGAGAACCATTACATCTTACTAAAAAACCTGTATGCCACAAAAGTAGAAAATGTGAAAGAAATGGGACTTATTTTTTTTTAGATAAATACCATATACCAAAATTAAGTCAAAAGCAGGTGATCAGTTTAAATAGACCTGTAAGTCATGAGGAAATAGAAGCTGTCATCAGAAATCTCCCTACCAAAAAAAGTCCTGGACCAGAGGGTTTGAATGCAGAATTCTATCAGAACTTCGAAGAAGAGTTAATAGCTATACTCCTTAATGTGTTTTACAAACTAGAAACAGAAGAGTCATTGTCTAACTCCTTTTATGAAGCTACAGTCACCCTGATACCAAAACCACACAATGACATAACCAAGAAAGAGAATTACAAACAAATCTTACTCATGAACATGATTGCAAAAATTCTCAATAAAATACTGGCAAACCGAATCCAAGAACACATCCAAAAAATTATACTTTATGATTAAGTAGGCTTCATCCCAGAGAGGCAGGGTTGGTTCAACATACAAAAATCTATCAACATAATCCATCATACAAATAAACTGAAGGAAAAAAAAAACATATGATCATGTCATTAGATGCTGAAAAAGCATTTGTCAAAATTCAACACCATTTTATGATAAAGGTCTTGGAGAGATAAGGAATACAAGGCTCATTTCTAAATATAATAAAGCAATATATAGCAAACTGACAGCTAACATTAAATTAAAAAGAGAGAAACTCAAAGCTATCCCACTAAAATCATGAACAAGACAAATCTGTCCACTCTCTCCATATCTCTTCAATATAGTGCTTGGAGTCCTAGCAATATCAATAAGACAGCATAAAGAGATCAAGTGGATTAAAATTGGAAAGGAAGAAGTCAAACTTCCATTATTTGCAGATGATATGATAGTGTACAAAAGTGACCCCAAAACTTTACCAAAGAACTCCTACAGCGGATCAACGCCTTTAGTAATGTGGCAGGATACAAGATCAACTTCTAAAAATCAGTTGCCCTCCTGTAGACAAAGAACAAAGGAGCAGAGAGGGAAATCAGAGAAACATCACCTTTCATGATAACCACGAAAAACATAAAGTATCTTGGGATAACTATAGCAAAGGAATTGAAAGATCTATTTTACAAGAACTTTAAGGTTTTAAAGAAAAAAATTGAAGAGGATACCAGAAAATGGAAAGATCTCCCATGCTCTTGGATTGGGAGGATCAGCACAGTAAAAATATAATGACAGTTCTACCAAAAGCAATCTATAGATTCAATGAAATCCCCATTAAAATCCCAACAAAATTCTTCACAGACTTTGATAGAACAATAATCAACTTTATATGGAAAAACAAAAAATCCAAAATAGCCAAAACAATCCTACACAATAAAAGTACTTCCGAAGGCATTATTATTCCTGACTTCAAACTCTATTACAGATCTATAGTAATGAAACTGCTTGGTATTGGCATAAAAATTGAATTGAATCGAAGACACAGATATTAATACACAAACCTATGAACACCTGAATTTCAACAAAGGTACTAAAATTATACAATGGAAGAAAGAAAGCATTTTTAACAAATGGTGCTGGCATAACTGAATGTCAACCTGTAGAAGAATGAAAATAGATCCATATTTGCCACCTTGCACAATACTCAAGTACAAATAGATTATAGACCTCAATATTAATCTGACTACATTGAACCTGATAGAAGGGAAATTCGCCTACAATACATGGGCACAGAAGACTACTTCCCACATATAACCCTAGTAGCACAGACAATAAGGACAACAATGAATAAATGGGACCTCCTGAAACTGAGAAGCTTCTGTAAAGCAAAGGACACTGTCATTAAGACTAAAAGGCACCCTACTGATTGGGAGAAGATGTTCACCAACCCGCATCAGACAGAAATCTGATTCCAAAATATATAAAGAACTCAAGAAGCTAGACACTAAAATTCTAATTAACCCAATTAAAAAAAATGGTGTACTGACTTGAACAGTGAATTCTCAACAAAAGAAATTCAAATGGCCAAAAGACACTTAAAGTCATGTTGAACTTCCTCAGCAATCAGGGAAATACAAATCAAAACAAATTTGAGATACCATCTTACACCTGTCAGAATAGCTAAAATCAAAAATACCAGTGATAGCCTATGCTGGAGAGGTTGTAGAGTAAGGGGAAAACTCATCCATTGTTGGTGGGAATGCAAACATGTGCAACCACTTTGGAAATCAGTGTGGGGGTTTCTCAGGAAACTGGGAGTCAACCTACCTAAGGACCCAGCAATTCCACTTTTGGGAATGTACCCAAGAGATGCCCAATCATACTACAAAACTATGAATTATGTTCATAACAGTACTATTTATAATGGCCAGAAACTAGAAACAACCTATGTGTCTCTCAATAGAAGAATGGTTAAAGAACGTGTGAGACATATACACTTTAGAGTTTTTCTCAGCGTTAAAAAAACAATGACATCTTGAATTTTGTATGCAAATGGATGGAAATAGAAAACACTTTACTGAGTGAGATAACCCAGACCCCAAAAAATGAATATGAACCTTTTGGCAATGGATGGAGATTGAGACAGAGACCCACATTGGAGTACTGGACTGAGCACCCAAGGTCTAAATGAGGAACAGAAGAAGGGAGAACATGAGCAAGGAAGTCATGACCGCGAGGGGTGCATCCACACACTGAGATGGTGGGACTGATCTAATGGGAGCTCACCAAGGCCAGCTGGACTGGGACTCATGGAGCTTGTGATCAAACTGGACTCTTTGAATGTGGCTGTCAATAAAGGCTGACTGAGATGCCTAGGACAATGGCACTGGGTTTGATTCTAGTACATGGACTGTCTTTGTGGGAGCCTGGTTTGTTTGGATGCTCACCTTCATAGACATGGATGGAGGGGGCTCCTTGGAATTTCCACGGGACAGGGAACCCTGACTGCTCTTAGGACTGGAGAGGGAGGGGTTCTGGGGGAGGTGGAGGGAAAAGGGAGTTGGGGAGGAGATCAAATTTTTTAATAAATAAATAAAGTAAAAAAAAAAGAGAAAGTTATAAAGTCCCTTAAAACAGGATGTGAAAAAATCCTTTAAAGAAATGGATGAGAAGAATAAGAAAAAGTTTGAAGAAATGAATACATCCCTAAAAGATACCCTAGAAAACCAAGAAAAAACAATCAAACAGATAACAAAAACAGTTCAAGATTTGAAAACTGAAATGGAGGCAATGAAGGAAACACAAACTGAGGGATGGCTGGTTATGAAAATTCTTGGTTAACAAACAGGGTTGACAGAGACAAGCATAACCAACAGAATATAAGAGAGAGAATTTCAGATTCTGAAGACACTATAGAGAAAATAAGCACACTGATCAAAGAAAACAGCAAATCCAACAAATTCTCATCACAAAACATCCAGGAAATCTGGGACACAATATAAAGACCAAACCTAAGGATAATAGGGGTAGAAGAAGGAGAAGAATTACAGCTCAAAGGCCCAGAAATTTTATTCAAGAAAATTATAGATGAAAACTTTCCCAACCTAAACAAGGATATTCCTATGAAGATACAAGAAGCATACAGCACACTGAATAGACTGAATTAAAAAAAATTCCTTCAACATATAATGATCAAAATACAAAGCATACAGAATAAAGAAAGAATATTAAGAGCTACAAAAGAAAAAGGTCAAGTAACTTTTAAAGACAAACCTATCAGAATTACACCTGGCATCTCAAGGGAAATGATGAAAGCCAGAAGGTCTTGGATAGATGTGCTGCAGAAACTAAGAGACCATGGATGGAAGCCCAGACTACTTTTTACCCAGCCACACTTTCATTCACCATTGATGGAGAAAATAAGATATTTCAGGATAAAAACAAATTTAAACAATGCACAGTCACAAATCCAGCATTACAGAAAGTAATAGAAGGAAAATCACAACCAAAAGAACCAAACAACCTTCACAATAACTTAGACATCTAACAGCCCTCCACAAGCACAACTCAAAGATGGGAAACACACAAACTCTACCACCAAAAAAAAACCCAAAAAACAAAAAAAAACGAGTTAACAACCACTGGTCATTAATATCACTTAGTATCAATGGACTCAATTCACCTATAAAAAGGCACAGGTTAAGAGATTGGATGCAAAAACACTATTCATCATTCTGCTGTTTACAAGAAACACACCTCAACCACAAAGAAAGATATCTACTCAGAGTAAAGTGTTGAGAAAAGGTTTCTCAATCAAGAAACAAGCAGGTATGGCTATTCTAATATCTAACAAAGTTGACTTCAAACTAAAATCAATCAGAAGAGATGGAGATGGACACTTTATACTCATAACAGGAACAATCCATCAGGACAAAGTCTCAATCCTGAATATTTATGTCCCTAATATAAAAGCATCCACTTATGTAAAAGAAACATTACTAAAACTCAAGGCAAATATCAAACCCCACACACTAATAGTAGGAGACATCAACACTCCTCTCTCACCAATGGACAGGCCATTCAGACAGAAACCTAACAGAGAAATAATAGAACTCATGGAGGTAATGAATCAAATGGTCTTAACAGACATTGATAGAACATTCCACCCAAATAGGAGAGAATATACCTTCTTCTCAGCATGTCATGGAACCTTCTCAAAAATTGATCACGTACTCGATAACAAAGCAAACTTCCAAGATACAAAAAAAATATTAGTAACCACTTTTGTCTTAGCAGATCACCATGGAATAAAGTTAGAATTTAACAATAGTTCTACCCTGGGAAAGCCTACAAACTCATGGAAACTGAGCAATCAACTACTGAACCACCCCTGGGTCAGGAAAGAATTAATTAAAGAAATTAAAGTCTTCCTTGAATTCAACGAAAATAGAGACACAACATACCCAAAACTATGGATATGAAAGCAGTGCTAAGAGGAAGGTTCATAGCTTTAAGTGCCCACAATAAAAAAATGGAGAAAGCTCACATTATAGACTTAAAAGCACAAGTGAAAGCTAAAGAAAAAAGGAGCAGACTCACCCAGGAGGATTAGAAGACTTGGGATAATCAAACTGAGGGTTAAAATCAACAAAATAGAAATACAGAAAACAATCCAAAGAATCAATGAAACAAAGAGCTGGTTCTTTAAGAAGGTCAACAAGATTGAAAAACATTTTTCCAAACTAATCAAAAGGCAGAGAGAGAACACGCAAATTAACAAGATCAGAAATAAAAGGGGGGATATAGCAACAGACACTGAGGGAATTCAGAGAATCATTAGTTCCTACTACAATAGCTTATATGTAACAAAGTTGAAAATGTAAAAGAATTGGATTTGTTTTTAGATAAATACCACTTACCAAAATTAAATCAAGACCAGGTGAACAATTTAAATAGATCTATAAGTCATAAGGAAATAGAAGTTGTCATAAAAATCCTCCCAATCAAAAAAACCCCAGACCAGATGGTTTTAATGCAGATTTTTTTGAAAGTAATTTTATTAAATTATAAAAGTTTCCATTTACGCCCCTCTTCCCAACACCCTCCCACTCCCCCCACTCCCTCTCCTCCTCCCTCTTCGCCCCTAAGGGCAGTCAGGGTTTCCTGCCCTGTGGGAAGTTCAAGTTCCTCCCCGCTTCCTCCAGGTCCAGGCAGGTGAGTATCCAAACAGACTGGATCCCCAAAATCCAGTATATGCAGAGGAAACAAGTTCCAGTGTCATTGTCAATGGCTTTTCAGAAAGACTCCAGGCCAGCCACATTCAGAGAATCCGGCCACATTCAGAGAATCTGGTTGGATCACTTCCTCGTTGAGTCTCAGTCCAACTGACCTTGGTAAACTCTCATTAGATTCGTCCCCTTGTATCAGTGGGTGATAGCATCCCTCGAAGTCCTTATTTCCTTTTTCATTTTCTTCCTCCTCCTGCTCCTCATTTGGACCTTGGGGGGCTCAGTCCGGTGCTCCAATGTGGGTCTCCGTCTGTATCGCCGTCCTTCGCCAGATGAAGGATCTATGGTGATAAGCAAAATATTCATCAGTATTGTTATGGGCCAAGGCCGGTTCAGGCACCCTCTCCTCTGTACACAGAACAATCTGGGGATCTCTCCTTGGACCTGGGATCCCATATATAATCAAGTCTCTTGTAAATCCTAAAATGACTCCCTTAGTTGAAATATATTCTTCCCTGATCCCATATTCATCCTTCCTCCATCCCCCCCATCCCGGTCAACCGAGCTTTCCCCATTCCTCCCCTACTCCCTTCTCTCTAACCCTCTCCCCTTCCAACAACCCTCCCACCCCCCCATGCACCCAAGGTTACCTGGGACTCTTGACTATTTCCTACCTCCTGGCGGATAGCTAAATAATCTTCACAGGAGGCCTTTTCCTAAGTAGGACCCCAGTAGCACAGACAATAAGAGAAACAATGAACAAATGGGATCTACTGAAACTGAGAAGCTTCTGTAAAGCAAAGGACACAGTCAGTAAGACAAAAAGGCTGCCTTCTGACTGGGAGAAGATCTTCACCAACCCCTCATCAGACAAAGGTCTGATCTCCAAAATATACAAAGAACTCAAGAAACTAGACACTAAAACTCTAATTAACCCAATTAAAAAATGAGGTACTGAACTGAACAGAAAATTCACAACAGATGATCTTTGAATGGCCAGAAGACACTTAAGGTCATGCTCAACCTCCTTAGCGATCAGGGAAATGCAAATCAAAACCACTTTGAGATACCATATTTCACTTGTCAGAATAGCTAAAGTCAAAAACACCAATGATAGCCTATGCTGGAGAGGATATGGAGAGAGGGGAACTCTCATCCATTGTTGGTGGGAATGCAAACTCGTGCAGTCACTGTGGAAATCAGTGTGGCGGTTTCTCAGGAAACTGGGAGTCAACCTCCCTCAGGACCCAGCAATTCCACTCTTGGGAATATACCCTAGAGATTCCCTAACATACGACAAAAGCGTTTGTTCTACTATGTTCATAGCAGCACTATTTGTAATAGCCAGAACCTGGAAACAGCCTAGGTGTCCCTCAATAGAAGAATGGTTAAAAAAGGTGTGGAACATATACACATTAGAGTTTTACTCAGCGGTAAAAAACAATGACATCTTGAATTTTGCATGCAAATGGATGGAAATAGAAAATGCTTTACTGAGTGAGGTAAGCCAGACCCAAAAAGAGGAACACGGTATGTATTCACTAATAAGTGGATTCTAAACATAATTAAAGGTCTTTGAGCCTATTATTTGTGATCCTAGAGAAGGTAAATAAGAAGATGAACCTGATGAAGATTATTTAATGCAGAATTTTATCAGGACTTCCAAGAAGAGCTGATACCTTTACTCTTTAATGTGTTTCATATAATAGAAACAGAAGAGTCATTGCCAAACTCTTTTTTTTTGAAAGTAAATTTTATTAAATTATAAAAGTTTCCATTTACGCCCCTCTTCCCAACACCCTCCTACTCCCCCCACTCCCTCTCCTCCTCCCTCTTCGCCCCTAAGGGCAGTCAGGGTTTCCTGCCCTGTGGGAAGTTCAAGTTCCTCCCCGCTTCCTCCAGGTCCAGGAAGGTGAGTATCCAAACAAACTGGATCCCCAAAATCCAGTATATGCAGAGGAAACAAGTTCCAGTGTCATTGTCAATGGCTTTTCAGAAAGACTCCAGGCCAGCCACATTCAGAGAATCCGGCCACATTCAGAGAATCTGGTTGGATCACTTCCTCGTTGAGTCTCAGTCCAACTGACCTTGGTAAACTCTCATTAGATCCGTCCCCTTGTATCAGTGGGTGATAGCATCCCTCGAAGTCCTTATTTCCTTTTTCATTTTCTTCCTCCTTCTGCTCCTCATTTGGACCTTGTGGGGCTCAGTCCGGTGCTCCAATGTGGGTCTCCGCCTGTATCGCCATCCATCGCCAGATGAAGGATCTATGGTGATAAGCAAAATATACATCAGTATGGTTATGGGCCAAGGCCGATTCAGGCACCCTCTCCTCTGTCCAGAGAACAATCTGGGGGATCTCTCCTTGGACCTGGGATCCCATATATAATCAAGTCTCCTGTAAACCCTAAAATGACTCCCTTAGTTGAAATATATTCTTCCCTGATCCCATATTCATCCTTCCTCCCTCCCCCCCATCACAGGCCACCAAGCTTTCCCCATTCCTCCCCTACTCCCTTCTCTCTAAACCTCTCCCCTTCCATCAACCCTCCCAACCCCCCATGCACCCGAGGTTACCTGGGACTCTTGTCTATTTCCTACCTCCTGGTGGATTGCTAAATAATCTTCATCAGGTTCATCTTCTTATTTAGCTTCTCTAGGATCATGAATAATAGGCTCAAAGACCTTTAATTATGGTTAGAATCCACTTATGAGTGAATACATACCGTGTTCCTCTTTTTGGGTCTGGCTTACCTCACTCAGTAAAGCGTTTTCTATTTCCATCCATTTGCATGCAAAATTCAAGATGTCATTGTTTTTTACCGCTGAGTAAAACTCTAATGTGTATATGTTCCACACCTTTTTTAACCATTCTTCTATTGAGGGGCACCTAGGCTGTTTCCAGGTTCTGGCTATTACAAATAGTGCTGCTATGAACATAGTAGAACAAATGCTTTTGTAGTATGTTAGGGAATCTCTAGGGTATATTCCCAAGAGTGGAATTGCTGGGTCCTGAGGGAGGTTGACTCCCAGTTTCCTGAGAAACCGCCACACTGATTTCCACAGTGGCTGCACGAGTTTGCATTCCCACCAACAATGGATGAGTGTTCCCCTCACCCCCCATCCTCTCCAGCATAGGCTATCCTTGGTGTTTTTGACTTTAGCTATTCTGACAGGTGTAAGATGGTATCTCAAAGTGGTTTTGATTTGCATTTCCCTGATCGCTAAGGAGGTTGAGCATGACCTTAAGTGTCTTCTGGTCATTCGAAGTTCATCTGTTGTGAATTCTCTGTTAAGTTCAGTACCCCATTTTTTAATTGGGTTAATTAGAGTTTTCGCGTCTAGTTTCTTGAGTTCTTTGTATATTTTGGAGATCAGACCTTTGTCTGATGAGGGGTTGGTGAAGATCTTCTCCCAGTCAGAAGGCAACCTTTTTGTCCTACTGACAGTGTCCTTTGCTTTACAGAAGCTTCTCAGTTTCAGTAGATCCCATTTATTCATTGTTTCTCTTATTGTCTGTGCTGCTGGGGTCCTACTTAGGAAGAGGCCTCCTGTGCCTATATATGGTAGACTACTTCCCACTTTCTCTTCTATCAGGTTCAAAGTGGACGGATTAATGTTGATGTCTTTAATCCATTTGGACTTGATTTTTGTGCATGGTGATAGATATGGATCTACTTTCATTCTTTTACAGGTTGACATCCAGTTATGCCAGCACCATTTGTTAAAGATGCTTTCCTTCTTCCATTGTATACCTTTAGCTCCCTTGTCAAAAATTAGGTGTTCATAAGTTTGTGGGTTAATATCTGGGTCTTCTATTCGATTCCATAGGTCGACTTCTCTGTTCTTATGCCAATACCAAGCTGTTTTCAATACTGTAGCTGTGTAATAGAGTTTGAAGTCAGGGATGGTAATGCCTCCAGAAGTTCTTTTATTGTATAAGATTGTTTTGGCAATCCTGGGTTTTTTGTTTTTCCATATAAACTTGATTATTGTTCTCTCAAGGTCTGTGAAGAGGTTTGATGGGATTTTGATGGGGATTGCATTGAATCTATAGATTGCTTTTGGTAGAATTGCCATTTTTACTATGTTGATTCTCCCAATCCAAGAGCAGGGGAGGTCTTTCAATTTTCTGGTATCCTCCTCAATTTCTTTCTTCAAAGACTTAAAGTTCTTGTCAAATAAGTCTTTCACTTCCTTGGTTAGAGTAACCCCAAGATATTTTATGCTATTTGTGGCTATCATGAAAGGTGATGTTTCTCTGATTTCCCTCTCTGCTTCTTTATCCTTTGTGTATAGGAGGGCCACTGATTTTTTGGAGTTGATCTTGTATCCTGCCACGTTACTAAAGGTGTTTATCAGCTGTAGGAGTTCTTTGGTAGAGGTTTTGGGGTCACTTATGTAAACTATCATATCGTCAGCAAATAACGAAAGTTTAACTTCATCCTTTCCAATACGAATCCCCTTGATCTCCTTATGTTGTCTTATTGCTATTGCTAGAACTTCAAGCACTATATTGAAGAGGTATGGAGAGAGTGGACAGCCTTGTCGTGTTCCTGATTTTAGAGGAAAGGCTTTGAGTTTCTCTTCATTCAATTTGATGTTAGCTGTTAGCTTGCTGTATATTGCTTTTATTATATTTAGGTATGATCCTTGTATCTCCAGTCTCTCCAACACCTTTATCATAAATGGGTGTTGAATTTTGTCAAATGCTTTTTCAGCATCTAGTGAGATGATCATATGGTTTTTTTCTTTCAGTTTATTTATATGATGGATTATGTTGATAGATTTTTGTATGTTGAACCAGCCCTGCATCTCTGGAATGAATCCGACTTGATCATAGTGGATAATTTTTCTAATGTGTTCTTGGATTCGGTTTGCCAGTATTTTATTGAGAATTTTCGCGTCGATGTTCATGAGTGAGATTGGCCTGTAATTCTCTTTCTTGGTTGTGTCTTTGTGTGGTTTTGGTATTAGGGTAACTGTAGCTTCATAAAAGGAGTTAGGCAATGACTCTTCTGTTTCTATATTGTGGAATACGTTAAGGAGTATAGGTATTAGCTCTTCATGGAAGTTCTGGTAGAATTCTGCATTGAAACCATCTGGTCCTGGGCTTTTTTTGGTAGGGAGATTTTTGATAACAGCTTCTAATTCTTCGCGACTAACAGGTCTATTTAAATTGTTCACCTGTTCTTGGTTAAACTTTGGTATATGGTACTTATCTAAAAAAAATGTCCATTTCTTTTACATTTTCCAACTTTGTGGCATATAAACTTTCATAGTAAGATCTAATAATTCTCTGAATTTCCTCTGTGTCTGTGGTTATGTCCCCCATTTCATTTCTGATCTTATTAATTTGCATGTTCTCTCTCTGCCGTTTGATTAATTTGGATAGGGGTTTGTCAATCTTGTTGATTTTCTCCAAGAACCAGCTTTTTGATTCATTGATTCTTTGGATTGTTTTCTCTGTTTCTATTTTGTTGATTTCAGCCCTCAGTTTGATTATTTCCAGTCTTCTAGACCTCCTGGGTGAATCAGCTTCTTTTTTTTCTAGATCTTTCAAGTATGCTGTTAAGTCTCCAATGTGTGCTTTCTCCGCTTTCTTTAATTGGGCACTTAGTGCTATGAACTTTCCTCTTAGCACTGATTTCATAGTGTCCCATAGGTTTGAGTATGTTTGTCTTTGTTTTCATTAAATTCAAGGAAGAGTTTAATTTCTTTCTTTATTTCTTCCTTGACCCAGGGGTGATTTAGTAGTTGACTGTTCAGTTTCCATGAGTTTGTTGGCTTCCTGGGGGGGGCATTGTTGTTGAATTCTAATTTTAGTCCATGGTGATCTGACAAGACACAGGTAGTTACTAATATTTTTTTGTATCTGTGGAAGTTTGCTTTGTTACCAAGTATGTGGTCAATTTTCGAGAAGGTTCCATGAGCTGCAGAGTAAAAGGTGTATTCTTTCCTATTTGGGTGGAGTGTTCTATAGATGTCTGTTAAGTCCATTTGATTCAATACCTCCAATAGATCTCTCAATTCTCTGTTTGGTTTCTGTCTGATTGACCTGTCCATTGGTGAGAGAGGAGTGTGGAAGTCTCCTACTATTAGTGTGTGTGGTTTGATGACCGCCTTGAGTTCTAGAAGAGTTTCTTTTACATATGTGGGTGCCTTTATATTAGGAGCATAGATATTCAGGATTGAGACTTCCTCCTGATGAATTGTTCCAGTTATGAGTATGAAATGTCCATCTCCATTTCTTCTGATTGATTTTAGTTTGAAGTCGATTTTGTTAGATATTAGAATGGCCACACCCGCTTGTTTCTTAGGTCCATTTGCTTGGAAAACCTTTCCCCAACCCTTTACTCTGAGTAGGTGTCTGTCTTTGTGGTTGAGGTGTGTTTCTTGTAAACAGCAGAATGTTGGATCCTATTTTCGTATCCAATCTCTAAGTCTGTGCCTCTTTATAGGTGAATTGAGTCCATTGATATTAAGTGATATTAATGACCAGTGGTTGTTGACTCCGGTCATTTTTTTTTTTTTAGGTAGTAGAGTGTATGTGTTTTTCTTCTTTGATTTGTGCTTGTGAATGGTCGCTAGATGTTCGAGTTATTGTAGGCCGTGTTGGGAATGTTGGATTCCTTCGGTAGTGATTTTCCTTCTAATATTCTCTGTAAGGCTGGATTAGTAGCTACGTATTGTTTAAATTTGTTTTTATCCTGGAATATTTTGTTTTCTCCATTGATAGTGAACAATAGCTTGGCTGGGTATAGTAGCCTGGGTTTGCATCCATGGTCTCTTAGTTTCTGCAGTACCTCTATCCAGGATCTTCTGGCTTTCATGGTTTCCATAGAGAAATCCGGTGTAAGCCTGATAGGTTTACCTTTATAAGTCACTTGACCTTTTTCCTTTGCAGCTCTTAAAATTTTTTCTTTAATATGTATGTTTTGTGTTTTGATTATTATATGGCGAGGGGATGTTTTTTTCTGATCCAGTCTATTCGGTGTTCTGTATGCTTCTTGAACTTTCATAGGAATATCGTTCTTTAGGATGGGAAAGTTTTCTTCTATAATTTTGTTGAATATATTTTCTGGGCCTTTGATCTGCAGTTCTTCTCCTTCTTCAATCCCTATTATTCTTAGATTTGGTTTTTTTATTGTGTCCCAGATTTCCTGAATGTTTTGTGAAGAGAATTTGTTGGATTTGTCGTTTTCTTTGACCAGAGCATTTATTTTCTCTATGGTATCTTCAGATTCTGAGATTCGTTCTTCTATTTCTTGTATTCTATTGGTTATGCTTGATTCTGTAGTCTCCGTTCGTTTACCTAGGTTTTCCATATCCAGCCGGTTCTCGGTTTGTGTTTTCTTCATTGCCTCCATTTCAGTTTTCAATTCTTGCACTGTTTCCTTTACTTGTTTGATTGCTTTCTCTTGGTTTCTCAGGGTCTCATTCACAGATTTACTTATTTCTTCAAACTTTTTGTTATATTTCTCATCTATTTCTATACTCATTTCTTCAAACTTTTTGTTATATTTCTCATCCAATTCTTTAAGGGAGTTATTCATATCCTGTTTAAGGGACTCTATTGCTTTCATAATGGCACTTTTTCCCACTTCTTCTGGGTTAAGGTGTTCAAGTCCTTCTGTTGTAGGATCGTTGGGATCTGGTGTTTTCATGTTGTTTTTCAGATTGTTGGATGAGGTCTTGCCTTGGCGTCTGCCCATCTCTTACTTCAAATGTTCTCTATTGGAACTTCTGTTACCGGGTCAGGTTCCCTTCTTGGGCAGGGACTTCACTGACAGAATGCCCACCTTTCCTCAGGCAGGCTATTGAAGCACAGGCACTCCCTCTTTCCGGGATGCGCTTACAATGCAGACTCAGCTTCAAGGCAGCTGAGCTGGGGAAAATTTTATGGCCCCAGGGGGAAGGGAGAAATATAGGAATTCGTACCTGGATGGGAGCTGGGATGGCAGGCGGGAGGTGGTAGCCAGCACTGCAGGGCGACCTGGGCGACTGTGGGGTCGGGGAACTCCAAAGCTCTTCCTCACCAGGACCCTGTCAAGGCCCGAAGCAAACTCACCCCTCCAATGGCCCTCTGCTAGAAGTCAGGGCCCCTGCTGGTCAGGAATGTGGCTGAGCTGGCACCTGGTCCACCTGTCCTCCGGGAGGCCTTTAAGACCCAGGAACTGCCTTGAGCCGGGCTGCACCTACAGCCCAGGCCCAGCTTGCAAGGCAGCTGTGCTGGGGAAATTTTATGGCCCCAGGGGGAACGGAGAAATAAAGGAATTCGTACCTGGATGGGAGCTGGGATGGCAGGCGGGAGGGGGTAGCCAGCACTGCAGGGTGACCTGGGCGTCTGTGGGGTCGCGGAACACCCAAGCTCCTCCTCACCGGGACCCTGCCACGGCCTGAAGCAAACTCACCCCACCGATGGTCCTCTGCTAGAAGTCAGGGCCCCTGCTGGATGGGAGCTGGATGGGAGCTGGGATGGCAGGCGGGAGGGGGTAGCCAGCACTGCAGTGCGACCTGGGCATCTATGGGGTCGGGGAACGCCGCCAAACTCTTTTTATGAAGCTACCGTCACCCTGATTCCAAAACCACACAAAAACTTAAACAAGAAAGAGAATACAGAGCAATCTCACTCATGAACATCGATGCAAAATTTCTCAATAAAATTCTGGCAAACAGAATCCAAGAACACATCAAAAGAATTATCTATTATGATCAAGTAGGCTTCATCCAGGAGATGAAGGGCTGGTTCAACATATGCAAATCTATTAATGTAATGCATCATACAATTAAGCTGAAAGAAATAGAAACATATGATCATTTCATTAGATGCTGAAAAAGCATTTGACAAAATTCAACACCCCTTCATGATAAAGTTCTTGGAAAGTTTAGGGATACAAGAATCATACCTAAATATAATAAAAGCAATATATAGCAAGCTGACAGCTAATATCAAATTAAACTGAGAGAAACTCAAAGCCATTCCACTAAAATCAAAAACAAGATGAGGTTGTCCACTCTCACCATATCTCTTCAACATAGTGCTTGCAGTTCTAGCAATAGCAATAAGACAACATAAGGGGATCAATGGGATTCAAATCAGAAAGGAAGAAGACAAACTTTTGTTATTTGCAGATGATATTATAGTGTACATTACTGACCCCAAAAACTCTACCAAAGAACTCCTACAGATGATAAACACCTTCAGTTATGTGGCAGGTTACAAGGTCAACTCAAAAAAAAAATCAGTTGCCTTCCTCTACACAAAGGATAGAGAACCAAAGAGGGATATCAGAGAAACTTCACCTTTTATGATAGCCACAAATAGCATAAAGTATTTTGGGGTAACTCTAACCAAAAAAGTGAAAGATCTATTTGACAAGAACTTTAAGGCATTGAAAAAAGAAATTGAAGAGGACTCCAGAAAATGGAAGTATCTCCCATGCTTTTGGATATGTAGGATCAACATAGTAAAAATGGCAATTCTACCAAAGGCAATCTTTAAATGCAAGACAGTCTCCACCAAAATACCAACAAAATTGTTCACGGACCTTGAGGAATAATAATCAACATTATATGGAAAAACAAAAAACTCAGGATAGTCAAAAACACCTGATTTTTGACAAAGGAGCTAAAAGTATACAATGGAAGAAAGAAAACATCTTCAACGAATGGTGCTGGTATAACCGAATGTCAACCTGTAGAAGAATGAAAATAGATCCATATCTATCACCATGCACAAAACTCAAGTCCAAATGGATTAAAGATCTCAATATAAATCCAACCACCCTGAACCTGATAGAAGAGAAAGTAGAAAGTAGACTGCAACACATGGGCACAGGAGACCACTTCCCACATATAGCCCCAGGAGCACAGACAATAAGGGCAACAATGAATAAATGGGACCTCCTAAACTGAGAAGCTTCTGTAAAGCAAAGGACACAGCCATTAAGACAAAAAAAGACATCCTACTGAATTGGAGAAGATCTTAACCAACCCCGCATCAGACAAAGGACTGATCTCCAAAATATATAAAAAACTCAAGAAACTAGACTTTAAAATTCTAATTAACCCAATTAAATAAAAATGGGGCACTGAACTGAACAGAGAAATCTCAACAGAAGTTCAAATGACCAAGAGATACTTAAGGTCATGTTTAACTTCCTTAGAGATCAGGGAAATGCAAATCGAAACAACTTTGATATACCATCTTACACCTGTCAGAATAGCTAAAATAGAAAGCACCAAAGATAGCTTTTGCTGGAGAGGATGTGGAGTAAAAGGAACACTCATCACTTGCTTGTGGGAATGCAAACTTGTGCAATCACGTTGGAAATCAGTGTGGCGGTTTTTCAGGAAATTCGAAATCAACCTACCTCAGGATCCAGCAATACCACGATTCGGAATATACCCAAGAGATGCCCAATCATACTACAAAAGCATTTGTTCAACTATGTTCATAGCAGCATTATTTGTAATAGCCAGAACCTGGAAACAACCTAGATGCCCCTCAGTGGAAGAATGAATAAAGAAAGTGTGAAATATGTACGCATTAGAGTACTACTCAGCGGTAAAAAAAACAATGACATCTCTGAATTTGCAAGCATGAGTTAGATAACCCAGACCCCAACAGATGAATATGGTATGGACTCTCTAATTTGTGGAATCTATCCATAAACCAAGATCATTAAGCCTAAATTCACAAGCCCAGAGAAGCCCATTAACAAGGTGAACCCATAGAAAAACATATAATTCCTCTTGGAAATTGGAAGCAAACAAGATTGCAGGGCAAAAGTTGTAAGCATGAGGGTGGGACAGGGATGGAGGTATGGTTGGGGGAAGGGGAGAGGGATTTTGGGGGAGAAGGAAGGGAGAAGGGAAGGACTAACAAGAGCTTGAGGGAATGGGAAGATGTAGATGGAGGAAGGGCAGATATAAGAGCAGGGAAGAAGATATCTACATTAAGGGATCCATTTTAGGGTTGACAAGAGACTTGGCTCTTGAGGGGATCCCAAGTGTCCACTGGCATGTCCCCAGCTAGGTCTTTGGAGAGCAGATGAGAGGGTTTCTGAACTGTCCTTGCCCCACTATCATGCTGATGATTATTTCGAATATCACCATAGAATCTTCATCTGGTGACAGATGGAGATAGAGGCAGAGACCCTCATCAGAGCTATGGACAGAGCTCCCAAAGTTGAGTTGAAAAGCAGAAGGAGGGAGAAGATGAGCAAGGAAGTCAGAACTGCAAGGTGTTGGGCCACCCACCGAAAGTGTGCCTGTTCTAATGGGAGCTCATCAAATCCAGCTGGACCAGGTCTGAGTGAGCATGTGATCAAACCAGACTCTCTGAATGTGGCCGACCATGAGGAATTACTGAGAAGCCATTGATAAAGGCACTGGGCCTTGTTTTCAGGCATGTTCTGGTTTTTTGGAACCCTAGTCTATATGGATGCACAGTTCCCTAGGCATGTAGTGGGGAGGGCCTTGGACTTTCCACAGGGCAATGTTCCCTGCCCTCCTTCAAGCAGGGTGGGAGAGGGAGGAGGGGGTGCGGGGGAGCGGGAGGGGATTGGGAGGAGGGAAGGAAGTGTAAATAATTGAATGGAAACATAAGAATAAAAAAATAAAATATTTAACTTCTTATTAAAAAAGAAACAATAACCGTGGATAACTAAACCAATCCTGAACAAAAATAAAAGAACTTCTGGAATTATCACAATCCCTGATTTCAAGCTGTACTACAGAGTTATTATAATAAAAACTACATGGTATTTACCTAAACACAGACACATTGATGTAATTGAATCAAAGATTCAGATATAAATCTTCATACTTATGAACATGAAAACATGAAAAAGCAGATACTTGTAGTTAGTGTAACAAAAATTATATTTTGCTATGCTGAGGGTTATCACATAAAATTAATACTCTGAATTCCTAGCTACGATTCTAAGCCTATTATCCCAAGGCTGTTCTCTTGAAAAATGTGTCTTAGACTGTTAGAGTCTAGGCTTCAACAGAAATCTCAGTATCTATGATTAGCATCCTGAGGGAGACTCTTGTTGCTCAGATAAATATGGCTTCTCCCCAGAGGTATACATCATTGTTCTTGGCCTCTGCTTATATACTTTCCAGTGGGTTAAATTGGGTTATAGAATTGTTTTGTTACTTGAATGAGTGATGTCACTTTTTTTCTGGTTATCAGATATAGTCTTGGGTATAGTATCATTCCTAACTAAGTTATTTTTACACATCTAAAATGCAGGGTTTTTTTTTTAAAAAAACTATGTTCATTACAAGACAACTTATTTTTGATAAAGAAGCAAGAAGTACACACTTGGAGAAAGAAAATATATTCACTAAATGATACTGGTGGAACTGGATTGTTGCATGTAAAAAATACATAAAAAGTTTAAATAGATCCATATTTACCATACTGCACAAAACTCAAATCTGAGTGTATCTGTGACCTGAAAATAAAACCAGATTCTCTGAGACTGATTGAAGAGAAAATGAGGAATAATTTTGAATGCATTTACATAGGAGATAACTTCCTGATCAAAACCCCAAAAGTAGAGACCCTAGGAACAACAAATAATAAATGAAAGTTCTAAAAACCAAAAAGCATCTCTTAGGCAAAGAACACCATTAATTATGCAAGGTGACAAACAAGAAAGTGGGAAAGACTTTTGTCAATTCCACATTTGATAGAGGCTAATATACAAAATATATAAAGAACTCAAGGAACTAACCACACTAACCAAATAATCCAATTAAAATATGAGATACAGATCTAAACGTAAGTCTCAATAGAGGAATATCTAATGATTGAAAAACTCTTAAAGAAATGTTCAAAATCAATAGCCATGACAAAAATATAAAAGAAGACTTTTCTGAGATGCCTTCCTTTACTTGTTAATTTCTAAGATTAACAGCACATTCTTGGGAGGATGGGGAATAATGGAACACTCCTCTATTGCCTGTGGAAGGAATGCAAACTTTTACAGCCACTGTGGAAATCAATATGGGGTCCCTCAGAAAACTGGGAATGTATCTGCCTCAAGACCCAGCTGTAGCATGTGGGAAATACTCAAAGGGTATTCTACCATATCACAAGGGCACTTGCACAGTTTTGTTTATAGCAGCTTTATTCATAATAGTCATGAAGGGGAATAAACCCTAATGATACTCAGCCAATGAATGGACACAGAAATTGTGGGATATCTGTATACTTCAGTATAACTCAGGAGGTTTACAAACAAAATACCATCATGAAATTTTTAGACAAGTGAATAGAGGGAGAAAAAAAATCATCTAGAGTGAGATAGCCCAGACCCAGAAAGACATACATAGTATGTATCTTTTTTTTTTTTGATGTTTTGAGACAGGGTTTCTCTGTAGCTTCTGTGTATGTATCACTTTTAAGTGCATATTTTTATTTAAAGTAAATGGTAACCATGTTAAAATTCATAGTCCTAAAGAGACAAAATAACAAGGAGTGTTTTAGACATGACTCATTAGACTCTCCTGGGTTGTGGAAATAGAATAGATTTTGCTGAATGGATAATTAGAAACTGAAGGGTGAATAACCTAGAGACTTTGGGTAGAACCAAACAAATATGATAGGAAAAAAAATAATAATTAATGAAATGATTCCTAATGATGTTCTGCTATACTCATTGATCAATGCCTAGCCCAGAGGTTTCCTCCGACAATTAATTATAGTAAACACTGGAAACCATACCAAGACATTAGGTGGAGAGAGATGTCAGCTTGGAAGTCTCCTTTGATTCCTTCTGTGGAGCTTAGAGAACCCCAAAGAAGAAGGGGAGAAATTGTGGGACCCAGAGGAATCAAGGACTCTGGGAAAACACAGACCACAGAATCAACTAAGCAGTAGAAATTGGACCTCACAGAGACTGACTGAAGGGTCAGTCAAGTAGTCTGAACATATCTCTGCTAGATCCTCTGCGCATTTGCTGTGGTTATTGCGTGGTGTTTTGGGGGAATGCCTAACAAAGGGATTGGGGATGTCTGTTCTACTGTTGATTGTTCTAGGGACCTTTTGCCTCCTACTTTGTTGCCTCAACCAGCATTTAGATGAGGGTTTTTGTCTATTCATATTTGTATCTTGGTGTGCTGTGTTTGGTTGATGACCCTGGAATTTTGGCTGTTTTCTGGCCAGGAGGCATCTGGGGGAGTGGGGAATTGGGGAAAACTAGGAAGAGTGGACGGAAGGGAAGATCTGGTATTCTATTGGAGAAGAATAGAATGAAACCATACCCACAATACTTGGCTGACCATGAACCAGAGACTAGATTGCAGAGATTATAAGGTGTAAAATAAATCATTGCTGGTTTTTAAAAAAAAGATATCAATAAAATTAAGATGCCTAATAATATTCTGCTATATTCACTAATCAATTCCTTATTATTCATCCTCATAGAAGATTTTCCTCCAACAGATGGGAAGAATACAGACTCTCAGCATGATATTACACAGGGAGAAAGACTTTTTAACACGCAGTTTGGAGTGAGATGTCTCCACCAAACCCCGCACTTCTGAGACCAGGGAACCCTAAGGAAGAGGAGGCAGATGGATGTGGGGACCAAAGGGGGGGGTAATGACACCAAAAGAACGAAGCCCTCTAAAACAACTGAGCAAAATTCATATGAATTCACATTTGCTGAAGCAGAAAGCAGAAAGCCTGCATGGGTCTTCACTAGGTCTCTGTACAAATGTTTAGTTTCCAGTTTAGTGTAATTGTATGACTCCTGATTGTAAGAACAATTGCATCTTTGATGCCGTTGCCTTCTACTGGAATTCTTTAATTTTATGTCTGTACAACTATGGTATGACAATTTTTTTATATTTTCTTTTGTTTTGTTGTTATCTATTAGAAACTTGTTTCTTTTTTTAGTTGTTTAAGCTTTTGAGTTTATTTATTTTTATTTTAAAGAGATCTTTTTTTTCATATTTCATGCCAATCCCAGTTCTCACTCCCTCTCCTCTTTAGTTCCCTGAACTTTACCTTCTCCCCACTAAATCCCCCATTCACATCTCAGAGAGGGTGTGACTTCCCATGGGGAGTCAACAAAGTCTGGCACATCATTTGAGGCAGGACCAAGTCCCTCCTCCCATATCTAGGCTGAGCAAGGTATCCCTTCAAAGAGAAAGGGCTTCCAAAAGACAATTCAAATACTAGTGATAAGTCCTAGTATCACTGCCAAGGGACACACAGACTTCTCCAGCAACAAAATAGCTCTCTACATTCAGAGGGCCTAGTTTGGTCCTATGCTAGTTTTTCCAATATGTGTCCAGTGTCAGTGAGCTCCTAGTTCAGGTCAGGTGTTTCTGGGGTATCTCCAAAAGCTTCATGGGCTATAATTCTTATAAAGAATTGCATCAATAAAGTAACATAAAAATTGAACTAACAAGTTATTAAAGACAGATCAATTTTTTAAAAAATGATCAATAGGTAATCATGCAATGGTTTTACATTTAGAATCATTATGCTAAATTCAGTAATAGACTCCATCAATTTCTATGAAACTTTATTAATTATTACTCACAGAAGATGAAACTTGTTGAGAATATTCAAGTGACTGAATCTCAGACACTAAAACAAGCCATTATTTGGATAATCTATTAATGTGAGCAATGTTTGGTAATTATTTTATGCATCTAGATGTCTATGTTCATTAATACTCCATAGTGTATGCCTTATGAAATTTGATATAAACATTCACTGCATGTATGTTTAAAGTGACTATATTATTCAATTATATCATTTGCTTTAATAATATGTAATATCCTTCTTTATGCCTTCTGATTAATGTTGAAGGAAATTTGTTTTTTCATGAGTGAATATAGCTACTACTGCTTGCTTCCTGGTTACTTTTGATTGGAATATTTTTCTATCTGTTGTCAATAAGGTGATTCCTGTCGATAAAGAAAACAACTTGATGTAGGTTTTCATTGCATTCGGTAATCCTCTGGGTTTCAATTGATGTATTAATACCATTAATTATCACATTTATAGCTATAGTACTTATTAAAAGGTGTTTATTAATTGCTGCTATCATAATTTCACTAGTTACTAATTTATTTTCCCTGAATTGCTTTGAGAATTTTTTCTTCCACTCAAATAAAACTTCTTGTACTATGATTATGCATAATTTAGTTATACCATTTATATTGTTTTTTTTTACACATCTTCTGTTGCACTGACTGGCACATCATAAATTGTTTTTTACAAATTATAACTATCCTGCCTACATTAAGATTGAGTAGATTTCATTTTTTTCATGAGTTTGAAATAGATCAGGTATAGTACCTTAAATCTTATGTGGACTACTAAGAAACTTATTGTTTTTCTGTTTGTTTATCATTTACTAGGAACTCCATGCTTCTCTTTTAGGGGTTTAATTATCAGTTCTTTGTCCCTTAGTTTAGAAATAACATGGAGAAATCAAACTGGGATCATGTGTATTTGGATTTATACACACTTCTGGTTATGGCAAGGCTATACATTTTCATAAATTTTATAAAATAATTGCTGTAACTTTGCAATTTTTATCACACACAGACACACACACACACACACACATACACACAGACACACACACACACACACATATGCCAGAAACAGGCAGATTTGGTATGTTAGTCATGACTCCAAGTTCCTAAAACATTTCCCATTTTTTAAATGAATTGTATACATAAAAACAAGATAAAGAATTTCTGTATCTTTCTCGTTTATTTTTTATTGTGAAATAAGCAAAGAAATTTATTTAACTCTGTTTATTTCGGTTTTAGTATTTCAACATGTAATAGACATTTGACAAGAGTTTCCTTCTGTTTAAAGTGAACAAAATTGGCACAACCTAAGGAAAGTCTATTCAGATACTGGTTTAACCATTATAATGTAAACAGAAAGCAATGTTACTTTGAAGCAAAAATTGTGACCATTTTTAATTTCTTGATGCTATTACTTCTTAATCTCGAATATTTCTCTGTCTTCTATGTCTAGTATTTCTGTTGCTAATACCTTATACAGAGTTTTTATGAAATTTGTTAAGTGTTACATGACATTGTTTCCATTATTTTTAGACTCTGTATTTCTTTGCTAACTTTTTTTGTTCAACTGTTAAACTCATCTCTTCATTCACATATTTATTATATTCTCCTTTGAGACAATAAAACACATTAAAATTCAATTTTTTAATATTTCACTGCTGTTAAAAGTACTTTAGTAACTTTGGAATTGGTTATTAATAAACAGTGAACATGTGGCAGCATCATGTTTCTCATTATAGTTCCTAAACAGAGAGGGGGAAATAAATCACCATAATTGCCTCATCAAAATAAATTATATGTAAAATACAATAATAATCAATTAAGAACAATTTCTGTACCTACAATAAACAATAAAAGAAAAAGGACATAAACATGCAGATAAAGAAATAAAAGACAATAATAGCATAGCAATGAAATAAAGAAGTTGTTAGAGACAATAAATAAAGAAGAAAAAATGGCTATGAAAAATGAAAAGAAAAGACATCGAGAAGAATGATAGGAAGTAAAAACAAATAATGATAAAGAAAATAGATATATTGTATTAAAAATAAGTACAAAAGTATATACATGGAGTTATATAACAAAAATTGGTATTAAAAATACATTTAAAAGTTAAATGAAAAATACTAATGACATGCTATAATAAGGATAAAACTATTTAAAAAAGCTGTAGAAGCTTCTCTCTTTCTTGGATCCAATGTCTGCTCTCACAGATATTGTATAGATAACTGGTCATACTGCTAAAATTTGCTCTAGCTCCCCAATATTCTCATATTTATTTTCCTGCATATGACTAAGATCAGATCTGTCAAGAGTATATTTTCAGAATTATCACTGCACTCCTTCTAATTGTTTATTTTCTTTGCATATCTGGAGACATTAGTAGCCCCAAGGAGGTTGTGGTCTTTGGTTGCAATAAATCAACACTCATTCCAGTGGCTCCAACTCTGTATTCATAGAGAGAACAGAAAAGTGAAAGGGTCTAACATAAACATAAGTCTTGAATTGGTGAAGCAAACAGCACTGAGTACTTTCCCTGTGGAGGATCGTGAGAAGCAAATGCTGTCCAGTATATTTGCATTGTTTGTAGGCAGTATCCATCAATAACCACCTTACAGGCGACAAGAAAATATAGAACCTATTGAATCTCTAGGTTTTGGTTTATCAATCTGAAACTCATCTGGTCCCAAATACATCACAGGGAAGCAAGAGCAGAAAACAAAAATATCAGCTAGTTACAATTTAAAGCTCTGTAAAAATAGAATCCCATGCAAAATTCACAGTCCTTGTTGGAAAAGATAGAGCTACCATCCACCATGATTTTTTTTGGCCTGATTAATGAATGAGATCTAATGCCTCAATTAATTGAGATGGAAGATTGTGTGTAAAAATATTGTGAATGTGTGTTTCTATTATTGTCTGTCATCTATCCATTTCTATGTATCTCTATCAATATCTACTATCCAGCTATCTATCATCTATCTATCATCTATCTATCTATCTGTCTGTCTGTCTGTCTGTCTGTCTATCTATCTCTATTTATCTATCTGCCTGTCAGTCTATCTACCTATCTATCATCTGCTGTTGCCAGGACCATACAGTGAAAAACACATCTGGCAAATCTGTAGACTAGATCATGGGAGTATTACAGTGAGGAAACCCAATTTGCAATGCTTCAGAGATGCCTGCCTTTTGAAGAGTCACTGTCATTTCTGTAGAATCATTGTGCTTCTCCTTTCCACTGTGGGATTAATACCCAGTACCTGAGTAGTGTCTTAATCAATTCTTGGGTATAAGTTCCTCATGTACTTGTTATATTGGATGACTTTTCATATGATTGTATAGTCTTGAAAAATAGAAAATGTACTGGGTGCCTTGAATTCTGGAAAAGGCCGTGGAGAAAGGAAATGTTCCTTACTTGGGTGTCGGTGAGAACAAAGCCTCCACTTTGTCTGTGTCAGGCTCTAAATTTTACACTACCACATTTTCCTCTTTGATCTAGCCACCTTAGATGTTTTCTCTATGGTTAAGAGATTCCATTCCCTTTAATTGGCAAGCATTGGCAAAAATACAATGCAGACCAAACATTATCCATTTCCTTACCACAGCTTATACCAGTTGCCATGGCTACCACAAATGCAGAAGTCCCAGCCACCTGAGAAAGAAGCACTTAGAAAATGTAATGCTGTGTTTTTCTTTCCTCATTTTCTACATTTATCAATTACAAACTTCTATATTAACTAACCACACAAATATAGTTAACACACAACTCTTTGTCTTCATCCTAGAAATTATAGTTCTTTCCCTTGTCAGATATGCTGTCCCTTTTCACAGCTATGCCCCATCTCAGACATAAGTAAGTTAACAGTTGCCTGCTTTGTGCAATCTTCCTGTTTGACCATGTGAAATGCTTGCCTCTTATTCTTGCTATTGCTGAAGAATTGTTGATTATGTCGGAATGTGTATATAAAGAAATAAAAACTTGTAAGATCAAGAGAATATCAAGAACTTCGAGATAATATTGTCAGAATAAATGAAACATGAGTTGGAAATATGTATGAGCTCATTTGTTAATCCTCAAACTCTTTTTAGTCAGGTTTTGCTTGCTGTAGAATTTTTTCTGGATCCTGAAAGGTTAAATGGGTTGGCACTCCAATAACCTCAATATCTCTCTGTCTTTCTATTGATTATTTTTCTATCTAGGTACTTCAATCTATAGGTATATAATCAAGTATATTTGAGAACAAATTAGAATAGAGGTTAAGAAAAGAGAAATTAGCTCACATTCACCATAAATATTCATTACTCTAATTAAGTAATAAAATAAAAATAAAGAGGGGTTCCAAAAGGTATAGAGCAAAACATCAAATAAAAGTTAAAATTGCTAGTGATAGAGCTATAGAAAGTGTTTTAATAAAAAGAGATTTTGAAATTATTTATGGTACAAATGCATTGCTTTTTGAAAACAATAAGTACAGGTTGGTACATGAGTTTAACAGGATATTAGAGACTTGATTACAGAGATCCATTTTTCTGTTTTTATCTGTGCTGAACAATTCTGAAATTGAATTTTGAAAAGACTGAAAGTAAAAATTATAATAAAAAAATAAGAAAGGAGGCAGAAAACATGATACTGATAAACACTTGAAAGCAAAAGAGTTAAAGCCAGAAAATCAAAATACCCCCACAATTGTATTAATGAGAAAATAAATCATAAGTGATTATTGGAGAAATCATTCCAGAGTTTTGTTTAATGTCCCATCCTTTAAGCTTGAGACAGTATTGCCATATATCAATTATGGATATTGAAGGTATAATTTTCAATGGAGGTACTCCCACAGCCACAGTCTCAGCAAGTCAACTACAATTATGATGTTTACAGACATCTCTTCATAAACGTTTTACTTTTTCTATTTTTCCATTAAAATAATTATTTCTTTTGTTTTTTCTTTTTCTTTATCAAGACGTGGCTTCTCTGAAACAGTCCTTGCTTGTTTCAGTCCTTAAATTTACTCTGTAGACAAGGATGGCTTCAAATTCACAAAGATCTACCCATCTCTGTCTCTTGAGGGCTGTGATTAAAGGTGTACACCACCATCACCATGCTCTAAATATCATGTTTGAGATTCCCTTCCTTATAAATAATATTAGATTAATATTCAAAGACTGTAGCTAAGCTTAAACCAAGGTAACTTTCATACAGCATTCATAATACATAAGAGTGAACTACTTAGTAACTAGGGAGGAATTCTGAAGGACTTATTATTAGGAGAGTATTTCTGTTGATGTTCTTACATCTATAGGCAGAAGAACCTCTCTTGCTTGTCTCTTTTGACTCAGAAGTTTAGGTTAAAATATAATCAGTCTACAATTATGATAATCAATGTATGTGTGATTTCTATCACAGCAAAGAAATACTGTTATAAAACTAGCTACATTTTAGAATATTGCAAAATTTGAAAGTGCTTCTCTATGTAATAAGCAAATGAGCATTTTATGACCTATGGCTTCTCAATCAATTTTCGATTAGGACCCATCAATTTTCAACATTAAACTAAAAGAATTTGTAACTCAAGCATGGGAAACAGTGAAGGTAAACTCAATACTTATTTATATAGAATAGTGCAAAATAAGATAATCACAATAGCAATATGATCCTAAACTGGTAGCATGAAATCACAACGTTAATTGTTCTATACAGCACTGAGACATATATTAGAGCCAACTGAAGTGCTTTAAGTTAATAATTATTTTTTAATCAAAACACTAAGAGTTCTTATTTTTGTAAATAAAGTAGCATGTCACTCAGGCCATAGAATTTATTCTTTATTCACTATGATTTTCTCTAAAACCTTTCAGTTTCTTTCATTCTTTTAACATCTTTAAACATCTTGTTGGTGTTAAGTAGAAAACATTTGAAATATATATATATATATATATATATATATATATATATATATATATATATTTGAACTACCATAGTAAAATATGAAATGATAGATTGTCAGTAATTTATATTTATCATTTAGCATAAATAAAAATCAATATCAATATGGGTATTAATCATATCTCCATTGTATTAGTTGAAGATCCTCAGAGTTATATAACCATTGAATATGAACATATGATAAAGGTAGATAGATAAGTAGGCAAATGATGATAGATTTAGACAGGCAAATTGATAAATACAGTGTAAATATAATTAATAGAGATATACATAAAACATAGATTGATAATAGATAAGCTAGTTAAATGGTAGAAAGATTATAGATGTTTGATAGATTATATAGGTTATATATAAAATATAAATAATAAATTAAAGTTATAGAGGTTAGAGAATAAAATGAATCAATAACTGAGACTTCACAAACTATTAAATTAATTAACACATAATTTATTTAATATAGTAATAAAAATACATCACAATCCTATTAACAAGGAAATATTGACTTGGTATTATCATTGTTGACACATTAGTGCAACAAAAAGAAATTTTATATAGGAATGCTGTAACTACATTTTTCCACTAATTCTCTCTTCATTAAATAGCTATGAATGAATAAAAATACATAAGATATAGATGCATAGAAACCAGCCAACTTGTTATTTAATGATTAGTTTTTAGAATTTGCAATCTCAATGATTAGCTCAACCATGAACTGTAAAATTTCTTGACATAAGGTCAGCACAGTAGCTTCAAATATGGCATTTATAGTAAGACTGTAATGAATATAAAAACATTTAATACAATGGAGTAAAGCAAAATAGCTCTATGGAAAGAGTAGTGGCCTCTGGGAATGCTGTAAGGCAAATATTAACTTCTAGTATAAAAGAGGGACTAATGTTATATTTTAATTGATAAAATATTTACTAGTAAACTAGATTATCTGTGAGGAAGCAAGCTCAAAAACCATTTATTTGGTATCCTATGAGAAAAGATGAACCTTTGGGGTTATACATTGAGTAATAGAGAAAAAATAATCTCTCTAGTATTTAAGCTAAATGGTCCAAGATATGTTCTCCATTTTGTTGCTGCATTCTTGTAAAGATGGGGTGTTTTTGTTTACTTTGGCTATGGCAGTTCTAAGAATGCAATTTAGTGCCTTAGGCATAATATGTCATATCTCTCCCACTGAATTTCAGTACAAACCCATTAACTATGCTGACCACATCACAGTTTAATGTCAATAAATTATATTTAACTCCTTCATTGTTTCTAAGTTTAAATGAATAAATTTTAATTGGTAGATTCTTACTGGAAGAGGTTTACATTTCAAGCAGTTGGTCTCACAAAATATATTATGCTTTATGCAAGGATGATTAACAACTAGAGATAACCAAACAAAACGTGAAACAAATTATTGAATGTATAGAATTCAGATGTTAACCTATAAAACACTTTCCATATTTCATGACTCAAATAAAAAAAGAAATGTGATATGTCTTTTCCAATTTTGACAATACTATGCATACTTTCAAGTATTGACAATAAAAAATCATGCTAAAGAAACTTTTACAGATAGTATATAAAAATGTTAAAACCTAATGTTCAATCAAATTAATAAAAACATATAACGTTGCTCTAACTAATACTGTTATGTGAAGATACATGACGTAGGTGCAGAAAAGACAGTCACATACAGATTGGTCAAGCAGTTGACAAATGAAAACAGTCACATGGTTTCTAAAGGTTTTTCTTTTTTATGTTTTTATTTTTTAGTAGGTTGTAATTTTCTGTGGCTTTGTGCCTCATTTTCAAAAAAATATTCACCTTTGAGCCGAGAGAGAGAGAGAGAGAGAGAGAGACAGAGACAGAGAGAGACAGAGACAGAGAGATATTTTCAGTTCTGTATATCTGTCTCTATGTATGTCTGTGTGTATGGGTGAGAGAAACACATACATATACACACAGAGACATGTGGAACCTGTAAAGGTTTATAGGTACATGAAAGTGAGGCTATATATGCACATTTGAACACTGTTCTTGTCTATTACTACACACTCTCAGCAAAGCAGAAATCCACTGGATTGGTTGACTGTTCATCCAGTCTCTGGAAAATAACTGTCTCTGTCTCATAGTGCTACATTTAAAGGCACATAAAATTCAGATTTTTACATGATTGCTGAGGACTTAAACTCATGGACTCATGCATGTAGAGCAAGGATCAACTTTTGATTCAATTCACTTTCCTCTGAATAATCTTTTTTTTAATTTTGAATGTGATCTCCATAACAATCACATTTACATCATAGGGAGCATTCCCAATTATTTCTTCTCACTCTACTTCTTCCTCCCTATGAAAAAATTCATCTGTTATTTTCTTTAATAGCTACATGAGATGTAACCAAAATGTATTTTAAAATTGTGAGAGAGATACCCCTGGTGTACTTAATTCAGCCTCTTTCTATATTAGTTCCCCATTAACTGATTTAAACCCATCTTACACTATCCAGTTCAGCAAAATCAAAGATAATCATTCCCAGCATTTTTGTTTGTTTGTTTTCTGAAACTGGCTCTTTGATTTGGCCTCACATTCACAAAGATCTGCCTGCCTCTGCCTACCTAGTGCTTGAATTAAAGACATGTGTCACTACTACCTGGCCATTCCCAGTATTTTCTACAGTCTCCATTATGTTACTTGTTGTTTTCCCTTGTAGTTTTAATATTCTTTCTTTGTTCTTAATGTTAGTGTTTTGATTATTATATTAAAAGGAGAGCTTATTTTATGGTACAAGCTATTTGGTATTTTGTGTGGTTTTTCTACCTTTAGTGGCATATTCTTTCTTAGGTTAAAAAACATTTCCTATATGATTTTGGTGAAAATATTTAATGGAGACTTGAGAAGCCAGATGGACATGAGCAGATATGCTGTATACTCTAAAAGATCAGAAATACCAGCCAAGACATTTATACCCAGCAAAATGATTAATTACCATATTTGGGGAAAAGACGTTATTTCCTCAAACAACATGACAGGCAGATATTAACTCAGAATAAAGGGTTGGAAAAAAAATTTCCAATTAAATGAACCTAAGAAGCAAGATTGTGTACACATTCTAGTTTCTAACAAAATGGAGTTCAAACTGAAATTATTCAAAAGAGAGAAAAGAACACACCATAGTAATCAAAGGAAAAATGAACAAAGATGATCTTCCAATCTTAACATCTAGGCACTAAATTCAAGATCATTTACATTAGTAAAGAAGACATAAAATCATAAAAATAAAACACATTGACCCAGACAATATGATAGTGGGAGACTTCAATATTCCAAAACTCCCACAAATGGAAAGGTAATTCAGGTAAAAATTAAACAAAGAAATGGTGGAACTAACAGACACCATAAATGAAATAAACCTAACAGATATCTTCAAAAATTTTAATTAAGCACCAAAAGATATAATTATTCTTACCACCTCACTGAACTTTTTCTGAAACCAACAACACACTAAGTCACAGATGATTGTGATGATTGTGATGATTTCAAGAATATTGAAATAACCTCCTGCATTCTATCAAACCAACTGAGAAAAAAGATGACTTTCAACAACATAAAAAAGCCTACAAATTTATATAAACTGAACAACTGTCTTCATCAAAAACTGAATCAGTCTAGAAATAAAGAAATCAAAGATATTTAAGATTTCAGTGACAAAGGATTAACTCCATCTTTTGGGGCACAATGAAAGTGGTGTTCAGAGATAAGTTCATAACAACAAATAATTATTTTTTTAAAAAAGTGGAGAGATATTGAACTAAAACATGAACAGCACTTCCAAAAATCTCTGGACTAAAAAGTAGGAAACAGTCCCAAGAGGAGAAGAAAAGAGAAAATAATGAAATGGAGAATTGAAACCAGTAATATGGAAACAAAAAGAACAGTACAAACAATCAGAGAAACAAAATATTGGTTGTTTGAAAAATTACCAAGATAGACAAGTCAATATTCAAACTAACTAAAAGATGGAGATAGACTTTCCAAATTAATAAAATCAGAAATGAAAAGTGGGGCATAATAATAGATACTAAAGAAATCTATTCAAAGAATCATAAAGTCAGAGTTTAAAAACCTGACTTTAAATGAAATAGGAATCATATGATAGTTTTCTCCTCAGATATTAATTACCAAGTTAAATCAAGAGCAGAAAAATAACTCAAAGGGACCATAACCCGTAAAAAAAGAAGCAGAAATTAAATGTAATTCAATAAAAAATACCAGGGCCAGTCTGTATTAGTGCAGAATTGTACTAGATTTTCAATAGTTAAGAACAATACTCCTCAAACTATTTCACAAAAGAGAAGCAGAACAAATATTGCCAAATTCATTTTTGAGGCCATAGTCTCGCTGATACCCAAACTACTCCAAAATTCAACAAAGAAAGACAATTACAGACCAATGTATCTTTTGAACATTTATGCAAGAAAATACTCACAAATTTAATCCAACGTGTCAAAATTATGATCCATCATGATCTAGTAAACATTATCTAAGAAATAAAATGTTTTTTTCAAAATATTAAGATTAGTCAATGGACTCTTCTACCATATAATCAGAGAAATAGAAAAAAAATACATGATTTTCTCACTAGATGCTGAAAAGCCTTTGACAAAGTCCAACATACCTTCATGTTAAAAGTCCTGGAGATATGAAGATATAAGGAACATACCTAAATGTGATAGAGGAAATTTACATTAATCCTTTAGCCAACATCAAATTAAATGGAGAGCAACTCAAACAATTCCACTATAATCAGGAAAAAGACAAGGTGTCCTCTTTGTCAATATCTAATCAATATAATAATTGATATTTTAGCTAGAGCAATAAAACAACTAAATTATAAAAGGGGGAATAAAAATAAAAAGAGAGAAGAAAAAATTACTATTTGTAAATGATATGATAATATACAGGAATGTCTTCAAACATTCTACAAGTATCTCCTAAACTTTCAGCAAAGTGGATGGTTACAAGATTAACTAAAAACAATCAGTAGCATCCTATATACAATGACAAATGGACCAAGAAAGAAATTAGGGAAACTACAGCCTTAACAATAAGCAGAATTACTATAAAATATTGTAAGGTAATTGTAACCAAGCACAGAAAAAAAATTCTGTCAGAATTTCAAGTCTTTGAAGAAAGAAATTTAAGAAGATATTATGAAATGGAAAATCTTTTATGATCATGGATCAGTTCAACTGACATAGGAAAATTGGACAACTTACCAAGAAAAATCTACAGATTCAATGCAATTCACATTAAAATTCCAATACAGTCTTTACATACCTTGAAAAGACAATACATAATTGCAACATAAAATAAAACAAAATTTCTGAGACAGCTAACACCACCATCTACACTAAAAGAACTTCTGCAGTTATCACCATCCCTGATTTGAAGATGTACTACAAAGACATAGTAATAAAACACCACTTTCTGGAATAAAAACACACACATTGAATGTTAATAATTGAATTGAGAACACAGAAATAAATCCACATACCTATGGAACCTGATTTTTGATTTATGAACAAGCCGGATATATACAATGAAAAAAGAAACTGATTTTAATAAATGGTGCTGGTAGAACTGGATAGCTGCATGCAGAAGTAGTTAAATATATCCATATTTATCATACTGCACAAACCTCAAGTCCATGTCAATCAAAGACATCCAAATACTACCAGACACACTGAAACATATAAAAGAGAAAGTTGGAAATAGATTTAACACATTGTCACAGGAGACAACTTCCTAAACTGAATGCAAATATTGCAGGCCCTAACATCAACAATTAATACATGGGATCTCATAGAACTAAAAAAAATCTCTGGTTCAAAGGAGACAATCAAAGGGACAACATAGCCTACAAAATACAAAAATACAAAAATATTTTCACCTACTTTACTGGGAAAGAAGAATGGAATTAGGTGCCATTTGTTGGGCCATGAGAAAACCTACTCCAGAGGTAACTTCCTGGAACTTCTATGAATTTTTCATAGCAAGGACTCTTAGTAATGGAGGATATGGAGCCTGAACTGCTGTAATCCATAATCAGAAAAGCAATCAAGTAGTACGACTGAAGCAGTAAACCAATGACAAATATTTCAGTTGTAGCTTGTGTTGCCTATAAGATATGGTGGAGCAATGGTGGCTCAAAGCATGTGGTCATGCCCAACTAAAGACTGGTATAACTTGAGGTCCACACCATGAAGATGGGGATGAAGGATTGGAGAAACCAGAGAAATTGAACACACCAAAATAACACAGCTCAGAATCAACTAAGCAGGTCTCATAGGAGCTCACAGGGACTGAAACAGTAATCACAGAGCCTGTATGAGTCTGCACCAGGCCTTCTGAATATATTTTGCAGTTGTTTAGCTTGGAGTTTCTGTGGGACTCCTAACAGTGCATTAGTGTTATCTCCAATTCTTTCCTCTACTCTTGAAAACCTTTTCTTCCTACTGTGCTGCCTTGTCCAGCATTGTTGTGAGGGTTTGTTCCTATCCTTATTCCATCTTGTTATGCCATGTTTGCTTGATATCCCTGGGAAGCTGCTCATTTCTGAAGGAAAAAGGAAGAACAGTAGATCTCTGGGAGTTGAATTGGGTGAGCATGGAGGAGTAGAAACAGGGAAACTGTGGTTGGGATGTACAATATGAGAAAATAATAAAAAAGAAGATTAGATTGAATTTTATTATATAGTAATTATATTAATGTAATTAGACTTATGCTGACCAAATGAATAATTGACATACATGTTTATAAATGTCTTAAAACATGAAAGTTTAAAGAACTAGGGAACATCAATTGCCTACCTTTATAAATATGAGGAAAAAGCAATTAATTGATTAAAGAGATTAATGAAGTGAAACTTGTAGGGAGACATGCTTCCTGAATACTTAATTGGATAATTTTGTCTGCAACCGATAGAAGATAAATTCAATGTCTTCAGATATCTAAAGATCTGACACTCAGTAATGAACATGAAAAATGTTCATATCCTTTAGAATCTGGAGTTTCATTGAATATCAATCAGAAAATTTACATATGTTTCTCTTAACCTCAAATTGAGAAAACAATTAGAAACCTCATTGTTTCTCCCTTTTCCAGATCTCTATACAAACATGAAATGTGTTTTCATATTATGTTTCCTAGTTCTTCAAAAAATGTAAATTTGATACATTTTCTTACTTTTGCTTACAGTATATTCCATACCAATGTTGGTATTTCAAATTGAAAACTTCTTCATGTTTTTTGTTATAAAATACTAGAGACAAAGTGTATACTTCTCTGAGGAGAAATAAAAGAATTTTCATAAAATTTTCTACATGTATTTGTAACACTCCGCTCAATTCTTTACTTTTTTAAATAAAAAAATCAACTATTTCTCCCTGAAGATATTGTTCAATTTAAAAGATTTATGATGGAACTATTAGTAACTTACACATTCATAAATTACCTCATAGTTAGCAATCTCAAATTACCTACAGTAGATTACTTATTGCACCAAGTATGTGCCCTTTTCAAATCATGGGCAAACACTTGTATATACTTAATTAACAGGAAAAAAGGACTATCCCTTTTTTGTAGATCTTTTTCTTCTAACCTATGAGTATAGCTCGGTTGAAGAGTGTTGACTTACTATTGAAGCAAAGTTCAATTACCAGTAAGAAAATGCACATGCACACACACACACACACACACACACACACACACACACACACACACACACACAGAGTCACACCTACATAGAGACTAACATTGTTTTTTTTATCTTGTTCATTTATGTTACTGGCTCTGAGCATCATTTTCTCTTACAAAATGATGATTAGCTTTTTTTCTGGCACAGAAATCCATGGTTATTCTAACATGCAGTAATGTGCAAAGGAACTTTGGTATTTTTTTAACTAATAATAAAATAAGCTATGAGGTATTAATTACTCTTTATATAAAACAAATTTACACTAAGCACAGGTTATCTAAGAAAAATTAAACCATAGATTATAAATCATTTAAAGATAATATTCAATACTTTAATTGCCATTGGTAACTCATTATTTTCACAATCCTATTTCCTTAACAATTCTGTGCAACAATCTGTGAAGTATGAATGAAACTTAGTTCAAGTGCATATCAGATTTGAAGAATACTTTATTTTTTTAAAGTAAATTTTATTAAATTATAAAAGTTTCCATTTCCGCCCCTCTTCCCAACACCCTCCTACTCCCCCCACTCCCTCTCCTCCTCCCTCTTCGTCCCTTAGGGCAGTCAGGGTTTCCTGCCCTGTGGGAAGTTCAAGTTCCTCCCCCCTCCCTCCAGGTCCAGGAAGGTGAGTATTCAAACAGACTGGATCCCCAAAATCCAGTATATGCAGAGGAAACAAGTCCCAGTGTCATAGTCAATGGCTTTTCAGAAAGACTTTGGGCCAGCCACATTCAGAGAATCCGGCCACATTCAGAGAATCTGGTTAGATCACGTCCTCGTTCAGTCCCAGTCCAACTGGCCTTGGTAAACTCTCATTAGATCCGTTCCCTTGTATCAGTGGGTGATAGCATCCCTCTCAGTACTGATTTCCTTTTTCATGTTTTGAAGAATACTTTAAAACTGAGAGAAATGGTTAAACATATTTTAAAATAATCTATATGATAGTAGACATTGATCATGAAAATTATAAGAGATAAAATTTAGGGTATTATTTTTTAAAGCATGGTGACAACAGAGGCAGAAACTAAAAAAATGAATTAATTTTATTATATGGAAGGAGTAACATCAAATAACTTAAATATTAGTGAGCACATTATTTTCCAAAGTAAAAATCTGCATTTAAATAAAGTTTAGAAACATATAGTAGAAGCCGGGCGGTATTAGCGCACGCCTTTAATCCCAGCACTCGGGAGGCAGAGGCAGGCGGATCTCTGTGAGTTCGAGGCCAGCCTGGTCTACAAGAGCTAGTTCCAGGACAGGCTCCAAAGACAGAGAAACCCTGTCTCGAAAAACAAAAAACAAAAAAACAAAACAAAACAAAAGAAACATATAGTAGAGTAGGAATTATTCACAGGCCTTTTAGCTTTGAATTACATCATGAAGGCTGCATGGTCCAACATTACAAGCCTGTAGAACAGTTACATTAATGGATCAACATCTTTAAAATCCAAAAGTCTACACACTGAATATTAATAATATCAAGCAAGTGAGTTTATTAAACTTTTACCTAAATGGTCAGAAATGAAGCATACAGAGAATAATTTCATGACATAAGGGAGAAAGGTTCAGATTACTATTGGGTTACATTTAAGAGTTAATAATATCCATCAAACATATATTTTGCTAGATTAGTTGATATCTGGATTCAATATGGAAAGTCATTATTATTTAAGACAAACAGAGGGTATTTTCAAATAATACCTGTAATGAAGTAGATGAAAATGTTATGGTTTGTTTTTGAATGTCAAGGACATTTTTTAAAGAAGGTAATGGAAAATCATGAGCAACATGCAGCTTGGGAACAACTCATTGTTCCTTTGAAGACCTCAAAGAACAACACTGAATGTTTTATTGAAATATATCATACTCTGTTATAAGTTAAAATGCATAACAAATATTTAAAGACAATTTTCTTTTCAATGCCAGAGAGAATATGTTAAAACTAATTATACCATTACAATTTAACAGAAAAAAAAACTGATAACTTCTTAAACTCTCTGCTTTTCTTATTTTCTATGATTTTAATCAGATAAGTTTTATATGATACATGAGTCATTTTCAGTTATAAAATCAAAGTTACAAGTGACAGCATAATTATTCTAAATAATATAAGCAGTGGCAAGGTATTGTTTTGTTTAATTTTATCATCTTAAGTGTCAACTATACTCATAAGAAAGTGGTACAGTTCTGTATCAAGAATGTAAATCATTAAAAGACATGAATATTGTTATCTTCATAAATATTTGAATTCTCATAATTAAGAAATTCTAAACATTTGAATGGAGAGACTAGAGAGGTGCTCATTTGTTAGGAATGCATTTTGCCTTTGTAGAGATTAATTGAGAATTAACACTGCTTTTGCAAAGGATTCTGCTTGAGTTCCTAGAACCACCTTCAGGCATATAAAAACCTGCTGTTACTCCTGCTGCAGGAGACATCATATGCCTCTTTCTTTTATGAATCTCTACATATATATTCAGATGTTTATATATTTAAACATCCAGAGATAAATAATTATAAATATACATAACACAAGATAAAGTTTATTGGGGAGATTGTAGTTATGGTAATTGTATTATATTAGTTATATAATAAAATTTTAAAACCTTCCTTAAAGTTCTATTTTATGTTTCTGAATTTCATTATCTCCTCTGTTAATCTTATTTACATCCATCTCATAAACTGACATCAAGGATTGCACAGGCATGTATACAGTTAGTCATTTTAATTTATGGTCAAGTTATGAAAATGAGACATGGATAATAGTTGAAATATGAATAAAAACTGATAAATAATTTTCTGTTATGTGGGGAGGATCTCTGGGTGGGTATGAGAAGGAAAAATGAAGTAGCATATTATCTTTGATGAGAGGAGGATCCCTGAGAAGTTATGAGCAGGAAGCATTGTGAAGCAGCACAGTGAACTTTTAGGCATCTTGGAAGTCTACATTATTAAGTTGTAGGAATGGCTTTATTAATGAATATAAATCAAAAAATTTATTGTCCACTATAAATAGTTTAGCTAATTATATGACGATCAGATCATTATAAAAGGCAATATATGATTAATTGAGAATATATGAAAAAAGACATGAGTTGGACTGCCTTCACTTTCTCTTGAAAAACCTCTTAAATGAATTCTTTATCCAATCACCAAAGAAGATTATTCACATAACAATATAGTTAAGACTTTCAGAGGAATAATTCCATTAAAATTATAACCACTGAGAGTCTTTTAAATTCAGGAAAAAGTTTGATCCGAAATTATGGTGCATAGTGAGTGCATTCAGTTGTTTTCTTTAGTAGATAGAGTAGATCCAATAGTATACATGAGAGTAGTATACAGATAATAGATAAAATCATGCAGATTTGCAGATGATTCTAAGTGATTAGATGAGAAATTTTTGGAAATTTTAATGATTGAATTGACAAACTGAATTATTGGTATATTTATATATAACCAATACAACTTCATGACTCTATTTCTGTTAACTTACTGTATATCCTCAAGACTTTAATTAATAATATTAATTTGCCCTAATCAATAAAGAGACTGAAAATTACTCTTATAGACATAACATTTATGGGCACATACAGAATAATATGTACCTAAATATATGAATATCCAAATTTTCCAAGTTAGTGTTCCAAAGTGTTGTAGTACTGTAACAAAACACCTTGACCAAAAGAAACTTGGGAATCAAGGTCTTTAGCTTATACCTACAGACTACTGTTTCTCATTGAAGGGACTCTGAACAGGAATGACAATAGGGCAGGAAGCTAAATACAGGAGATAATGAAGAGGTCATGGAAGAGTGCTGCTTTCTGGCTTACTCTTCATGGATTGCCTTGCTTGCTTTTATATACAATGTAGAAACACCAGCCCAGTGACAACACCTCCCACAATGTGATATGTCATTTCCCATTCATTACTAATTAATAAAGTGTCCTACAATCAAATTTTATAGGGGCATTTTCTCAACTGAGGGTTCCTCATTTCAGATGACTCTGGTCTGTGTCAAGTGTTCCTAAAACTAGGCAGTTCAGTTGACGCTTTTCCACTTGACATTAAAAAATATAACTTAATTCATATTTCCATTCTTGTTTATCCTCAGAACCACACATTAATATCAATATTAAAATATTAATAATTATTTCAATTTTTGAACTTCCATCGTCTTTAAAACTACAAAAAGTTAAAAATTCAAACACTTTGAAATCTAATCTTAAAATCTAATCCTCCAGATAGGTCTAAATTAAGGAAATTCTCAGTTTAGATTTCTTCTTCTAATGTAACTCTAGCTTGCCTTAAACTGTCATAAAAATATCCTAGATACTGTTTTTATACATTTAATTACAGATTAAGTTTCTAAACATGACTCTTTTGGAGACAGATTAATTATCAAGCAAAATTTACCTAATTTATTATCTATATAACTTTTTAATTATATTACACTCAAGAAACAAAAACTAAAACAGCAAGCAAAACTATATAGTTAACATTTTATATTACCTTGGCATATCTCATTTAATAAAATGTAAATGTAAACAAGATAGTATAAAATTCTAATAAATGAACATAACAAAATGAGTTAGTATGATTCTACGAAGGTTGCCCATAGTAGTTAGCTTTCATAACACTGGAGAGTGTTATGCAAGCTATAGATAGAAATAAGTAGTCATCAGTAATAAGCAATTATAAATCCTGCAAACTAGAATAACTGCCCTGGCAATACACACCCACTGCTGCAACAGTGACATAATTATCAAGGCAGTAAGTGACCAATTCCTGGCTGCATTTAGGTCTGGTTCCATATGGAGGCCCAAAAATGTGATCCTATTCCAAAAGTGACCAAATGTAAGAGAGGTGGAATTTACCTCTATTCTTCAAGATTAAAACACCTAGATTTAGATGAGAGAGTTCTGCTCTCTCAAGATTTTTACCAACAGGTGCGGCTAATATCCCAAACTTGTATTTCAGTAATAGAGAAGTAGATATATTTCTTCAAATATAAAATGTAAGGTTCCAAATAAGGTTCTAGTTCCTTTAAGGAGATAACATTGGATTACACCCAGGGTGGTTTGCCTACAGAATATTTTTTTTTTAGTGTCTCAGTGTAACTTGTTTTATTCAACATAATGTTTAACTGTGGATGTAGCCTATGACCATCAACTGCTATGTTCATTTCTTTGTATCACATTAATGTAGTTTTTTATCTTAGTCTTACCTCTTGGGGTCACGGTATTTTAGGAAACTGGAAATTAAACATGGGTGATTTCAGTATTCAGTGGAATTCTGTCCTGGTACAATTGTTTCTATTTTAGAATTTTTGTGCCTTAATTTTCTTTATTTATATTTCGAATCCTTCAGCCCCTATCCAGGCAAGTGGTATTTTGGTTGAGGCTGGTCCCCTACAGTTCCAGAAGATGAAAACCTTACCTGACACAATTATTGAGCTAAAGTCTTTCACTAGATATGTAATAGAACTAGAGGAAAATTTACTACAATTATACTGATAATTAGCATAGTACTAAACTGACTGATTCTTAGTGACTTATTGTACCCTAGACCTTCACATAAGAAACATCTAATTAAAGCTGGTGATTTAATATGGTGATATACAACTATTCAAGAGGTAAAAAACTCATGCACTGTAGCATTCTCAGTCATAAAAGGAATAAAAATAATATGTCACCCTTTCGAAGTCTCAGAAATCATAACAGGAGAGGGGACAGGAAGAGTATAGAAACCAGAGGTAGTAGATGTTGACAAGAAATTATTATCTTTTGTATACAACAGGACAGCTCCACATATAAATTCTTACTGTATTATGAAGAATTAAAATAATTTGTAAACCCAAGTCAGAACAAATCATATCATGGACAGAGAGTTAGACTCCCAACCTCACCCATTTTCATAGAGAAAATGGCAGTTTTTCTGCTGTTGAAAGAAGAGGCAATTTTCTTGAAGAATGAGGCCACTGGTGATGACCATGCTGTAGTGGAAGAATATGTGAACATCAAAAATTTATTTTGGAAAAGTATTACACAAAAGTATGGTATGGGAACTACATCTGGGATGAGTAGATGGTGGGGACACAATGAAAATCACAAACAAACTAATAAAAATATTAGTTTTTTGCATAGAATTTAAAAAGATTTAATAGGAATATTATTTAAGAGTACAATGAATAAAAAGAACTCAAATTGTATGTACCTGTCTCTGAAAAATTTTGAAATCAGGATCATGATACTAAAGAGCATTCTTGGTTTCTAAGACAAAATGATTTTTTATAAAGTGTTATGCATTATGAATGTTACTCCATTGTCAAATACTTTAAAATATTTGAAATAAAAGTAATCAAATGCCTCTTCACCTAGTTTTCAGAATTAGAATTTTGCATATTCTACTGCTCTGTCAAGAAAGCTTTGAGAATCACATAATTGCCACTGAAATACTGTAAGGATTTATTAATGTGAATTATCTGTGTCCTTAGTTATTATAATTTCATTATTACAAACAAAGCAGAAATCAATAAAATATTCACAATATCAATTACCCATGAATATTAAAAAGCATTCCATCCACACACTCAATCAAGGAATTATCCATAAAAATATATGTACAACTTGAATAATTCTCTAACAAGAACACTTTTGACAGATATCACAAATATTTCCGACCATACACAACATTCAACTTTTTCGTTTTAACAGAAAAAGAAATGAACCATGAGAGAGAGATTATAGTGCACTGTTTAGTCGAGAGTGTGAAAACTGTGTGATAGCTCATGCTGTGAAGGTCATTCTATTTACAATAAAGTGTGAAGTGTTTTATTTATAAAAATACTCACTATATAAGCACAGTTTATTTTTTATGACACGTCTCAAAAAATTTCAGCTATTTTTTGAATATCAAGTTATTCATGGCATGTGTGGAATAATGAATACCATGAGCAGGGTTGTCTAGATTTTTATTAGTAGCCACCCATCACATATCCACATGACCTTTTCTAACATTTCTTTCTGTAAGCACTTCCTCTCCTCAACTAATACCTTTTACCAGTACTAATTCACTTGTTTACATTTTAAAATTGCCTTCACTTTTGGCAAAGTGATTACTTTTTACTATTATTGTGATAATTTTGACTCAGATTTTAATATAAGCATTTAAAATATTCTTCTGAACAGACATTTTCTAGTTTTGCCCTGATGTTACATTTATTTTTCTTTTCTAAATTAGATAAATTATGTGAATAGAATAATTACTTGATGTTTGTGTTTTAATGTTAATATTCATCTTATATAATATAGTTATAAGAAATATATTTTTATTTATGTTTTTATAATAAATATTATCTAAGATATCTTTATTTCATATATCTTTAAACTTTTTATTAGTTATTTTAATAGTATATAAGTATACCACATTGACTTTTCTAAAACCTATGACCAAATTTTATAGACTCCAGATTCTTATGTCATTTTTAATCTATCAAGACCAATTAATGACAGCCAAAAACACTCTTAGAAAAAAGTATATTTCTCCCTATATCAGTAGTGAATAATTAACAATTTGTATGTGACTAGGGTGGGAATTATACATGGAAAACCTTTTTTTATGCAGAAATTTGGTTTGACATTTGGCCTGTACAGGTCTTGTGCCTGAAGTTTCAGCATTCTAAGATCATATTACATATTATCCTATGTCCAAAGAAAATATTTCTTTGTAATTGTCCCTTTGTTATCATTTTTTTTATTTTTGGAAACAATGAGAATTTGTTGTTTTACTATACTGATTGTTACTCTGAATATGTTATATCACTGATGTGCACAAGAAACAAGTATGACGTGGAATGATTTGTGTAAGAGTGTATTTATCATAGGAGCCTACATTTCTGTGAGTAAACATCTGGGCTCAGGTCATGTGTTCAATCTCAGGCATTCCTGGGGAGCCACCAATCATTAACCATCTAGTTTAGTTTTGTTTATATTATAGTTAGGTTTTGTTGCTGCTGTTGAGACAATCTCTTTGACTGGGAGCTTACTGAATACTTAAGGAAAGTAGACAAAGTACTCAGGGATCTGTGACTCATAGCTTCCCTAGATATTGCAAGCACTAATTACCAAACTCTGCTGTTAGTATATGCTTTTTGGCATGGAATTCTGCTCCTTGTGTTTGCTTTGTTACATGAATTCAGTAGGTCAAATTCAGGTTTCCATGACTGAATAAGAAACTGACCTATTGCTTCTGCACTGAGGTGGATTTTTAAAAGAGTATTCTTTATAGTTATAAATGTAGCATCTAATTTTAAAATGATTTAGATGAAACTTAAGGCTAATATCAATTTCAAACTTATAGAACTAATAAAATAGCAGAAATCATATACTTACTGGTTTGTTTGACTAAGTCTATCATTATAAAAGAACCTAAATGTATTCACATAGTCAAATGGTTATTTTGGCAATTCTTCATACTACCTGTTGAAACGTGATGATTCTCAGTTCAATTTTTATGTAGACATCCCCTTTTTGTGCAATTATTTCCATTAATGAAAATTTAAAGTTTAAAATTTAAGGTTCTTTAAACTTCCTTGGATTGTTGATAGGGCAAAACTTAAGTAGGCAGGGAAAAAAATGGAACTCTGAGAGAAAGAAGGGTGGAGTCAGGGAAAGCCATGGATCCACCACCATCAGAGTGCTGAAACTTTGATGGTAGGACACCATCTCGTGGTGATATACAGATTAATAGAAATGGATTAAATTAAGATGTAAGAATTAGCCAATAAGAAGCAAGAGGAAATTTAATTAGTATGGTTTCTGTGTGGTTATTTCAGTTCTTGATGGCTGGTAAAAAGAAGTGTTTCCCTGCAACACATTTTCTCTATATTGAGTCACAGAATTAATAAAGAATAATTTGCATTGTAAATGTAAAGGAGATGATTTCTATAACTCTATGAAAAAAAGCAAGATTGTAAACATAAAAACACAATTTGACGTTTTAAATAAAACGAATTTGTTTATTCCCAAAGTGTCACCATAAGATCAATGTGAAGTGACAGGCATAGTGATTTATCCTCAAATTCCAGCAATAATAATTTAAGGCAGGAATATCTTTAGTTCAAAGTGATCTTGGACTCCCTATGAGACAATTTTTCACAATCACCATTATGACAAACATTTGGATCTGAGCTTAAGAATGATAAGATTTGGTCTTTTCATGGTGTCCCATATTTCTTGGATAACTTGTGTTTAATAATTTGCTAGTTTTAATATTTTCTTTGACTGATGGTTTTGTTTCCTCTATTGCATATTCAGTACTTGAGATTCTCTTTGCCATTTCTTGTATTCTGCTGTTTTGATTGCATTTGTGATTTCTAATTGTTTCCCCATAATTTCTGTTTCTTTACTTCCCTTGGTTTATCTGTATTGTCTCTATTTTTGTTTTCAAAATTTGAATCATTTTTTTTTCATTTGTTTGATTGATTTTTCTCTGTTTTCTTTAAGGGCTTTTTGATTTCTTCTCATTTTTTGCTTGTCTTGTATTCTATTTCTTTGAGGGAATTTTTCACTTACTCTTTAAGTGCCTCAAGCATTCTCCTAAAGTTATTTTAAGTCATTTTCTTCTGCTTCATCAATATTTGGGTGTTCAAGTCTTTCTGTTGTGGTTCCACTAGACTTTATTGATGTTGTACTACTCTCTGTGGTGATGAGTGTGTTCTTACCTTGTTTATCCATCTTTTCCTATGATTGGTGAAGTTGTGGCTGTGTTTCTGGTGATCAATCTTCCAGGGGCCAATTGATCTAACGTTCTATTGGGGACTCCTCATGGTACAGTCAGGACCATGTTTCAAATAATCTGGAGGTCACTCAGTGTTTCTGAAGGATAGTCAGTGCTTCTGGAGGTCACTCTGCAATCCAGTGGGCTCTTTGGTCCTGCTCCCTGTAAGATTGCTTACTTGGGGCTGCTCCCACTAAGTTTGCTGCCCTGGGCCTGCACAAGCAGATATCCCTGGCTCAGGCCTGTTCCAATAGAGGATGTCAGTTCAGGCCTGTTCCTCGGTTTGGGCCGAGGCCTGCAGAGTTCTTTGCGAATTGGGCCTGCTTTCTTGGAGTTCCCTGACTCACTCCCTGTCATGTAAAATTCTCTGGTTCAGGCCTGCTTCCTCAGTGCTAGCTCCCTTGTGCCTGCTACTTTGGAGGTCACTACCTCGGGCCTACTCTGGATGAGGTCACTGGCTCAGGCCTGCCCCTGTGGAGGATACTGCCTCAGGCCTGCTCTGGCAGAAATATGATGTAGAGATTATTAGAAATGGTTTAAATTAAGGTAGATATGAAAACAGAATCCATCCTTCTGCTGGATACAAGAAACACATCTCATCCTGAAAGGATGGATATCACCTCATAGTAAAGGATTAGGGAAAATTTTGCGAAAATAAAGTAACAAAGAAAAAAACTGGTGGAGTTATCCTATATCTAACAAAATAGACTTGTAACTAAAATGAAAGAAAGGACATTTCATGTTAGTCTCAGGAAAAATTCATCAATGAGAAATCTCAGTACTGAACATCTATGTGTCAAATACAATGACATATTCATGTGTAAAAGAAAGACTACTTAAGCTTAAATCACACAATAATCCCCATACACTTATAGTGAAAATCTTCAACACCCCACTCTCACTAATCGGCAGGTGTAGCATGAGGGCCGGCTTGTTGGGGTTTCCGTCCCGCCCGGTACCCCAACAGCCGGCAAATCCCAAAGAGAAATTACACACAGGACTCCATTAGGTTATGAACTGATTGGCCCATTGGGTCAGGCTTCTTATTAGTCCTTGTAACTTATATTAATCCATTATCATTATCTATGTTAGCCATAATGGCTCAGTACCTTTTCCAGCGGGGGCAGCTTACATGTTGCTTCTTCAGTGATCTGCGCAGGAGTGGCTGAGGGAGCTCTGCTTCCAGAATACTCCCAGTCTCTTTGCTCCACCCCTACTTCCTGTCTGGCTTTCCTACCTATACTGCCTGCCTGGCCAATCAGCGTTTTATTAAAATACATGATTGACAGAATACAGATAATTCTCCCACACCATTTCCCTCTTTTTTTTTTTTAAACAAAGGCAAATACCCATAGTCCACTTGTTGGGAATGTGGGCGTAGTATTTCAGGCTACTTCCTGCTGGTTGGGGACGCTGACAGTCTTATGGGGACCTAAAGAAAACTTAGAGTTATAATCAAGTCATGACTGGAGTATCCTGTGAGTCTCAATCATCTCAGGCGGCAGTCTTGAATCTGTTCTGGATGTAGAATTCAGACATCTGGGCCATCTGTTCCTGTCGGAGATTTCTCAGGTGGTCTTCCTTGTTCATACTGGATTTTTCTTAACTCAGAATGAATCCATAGCCTCTCATTTTCTGTGGAAACAAAAGCAAAATCTCTTCTCCAAAGTAACATACTTTTTGACTTCAGTTTTGAAACCAAGGTATTTTCAAAATACCTATCTTGGGTTAGTTCAGCAGTATTTCTAAACAAAAGTCTTTTAGCAGCTGTTGCTCCTTCCTCAGCATTCAAACAATTCAAAGAGAGCATAATAGCATACAGTATGAAGATTTTCTGTGCATTTTCCATCTTTATGTGGCTTTATTTTAACCTCTATTTCTTTTATTTTTACTTTTACTTTTTGAGACAGGATCTTTGTATATCTTTGTCCTGGAATAACACTGTAGACCAGGCTGTCTTTGAACTCACAGAGATCCTCCTGTCTCTGCCTCCCCAGTGCTGGGATTAAAGGTGTATGCTACCACACCTTGAACTCACAGAGATCTGTCTCTGCCTCCCAGGCATTGGGATTAAAGGCGTGTACTACCACACCTTGAGGTCACAGAGGTCAATCTACCTCTACCCCTTGAAGTCACAGAGGTCAATATGCCTCTGCCTCCCAGGCATTGGGATTAAAGGTGTGTACCACCACACCCAACTACTCTCTTTCTTTCCTTTTAACTTTAAGAACTTTCACTTTTAGCCTGCATATACACACTGTAAACCATTTAGAGGTTTTCTTCCTCTTTGAATCTCTTTTTACTGTTTATCTCTCTTTTTCTGACCACATGAGCCTTTAATTTACAAAGCAATATGGGAAGCCGTGGCTTTGACAGCTAGATCCAGCTCATTCCTTAGCTTTCCAGACTCATAGCTGAGATACCAGCCACAGCTGTGTTCACTGCCACAACTTGTCATGTTTCAAGGTCCTTGCTAGCAAGCAAGCTGCATCATTCTGCTCACAGACCACACTCAGTCGGACTGCCTGCCTGCAAGAGTCAGAGTTTGTCCTGGCAGGACAGCCCAGAAAGCCGGCACTTCAAAACAGCACAGCTTTTTTCCTGCTACGACCGAAAAGCATGCGCTCAGCTCTCCACCAACAGCATCCAAGTGTTTCGTGGCAGGACCTCCCAATGAGCTGCAAGGTTTTGCAGCCAAGGCTGAGTCAAGAAGCCTCTCCTAGATGAGAGCACTTGCCTGCCTCTAGCAAGCAAAGCAGAACCAAAAAATTGCTGCTACCAAGAAAACATACTTTATTCTATTCTTTCCCAAACTTTCTCAGGTTTTCTGTGGATTCATTTATCCACGTCTGGGCGCCATATCTACCTCATGAAGAGGCCAATTCGGATGCCAGGATTCTGGAGTAATTATACTTACATCCGCACCTGTGTCTAATAAGCCTTCAATAAAAATGCCATTTATACAGACTCTTAGCTTTGGTCTTTGATCGTTAATATACGTTTGCCAAAATATACGTTTACTCTGTCCTCCTGAATTTTTTGACTCATTCTCCACATGTAATTCATCATTTAGACCAGTATTACTTTTTACGGCAGACATTGGAGTTTTTAATTTTCTTGGTGAGACACATTTTCGACTGTAACTGGGAATGACTGGGCCACTTTTGGCTTGGGGGCCTGCGAGAGGCCCCTCAAGGAGTTTCCCGATGGTATCGGGTTGCCTTGTCTGTCTGTTGTTGACCTGCATTCGTTGGACCAATGTCGGCCTTTACCGCATCTTCTGCATATACCTGAAGGCTGAGATCTCCTACTTTTGTCATTCCCAGAGGAGATATTATTCCTAGGATTTCTTTGCCTGCAATCCCTTTTCAGATGTCCTAATTTACCACAATTAAAACACCTGGTAGTTTGATGTCTCCTCATAGCTTTGGAAATCGCTTCTCCTACCCAGGATTCATCGTTATAGCTAAACATCTCAACATTCATTGTATGCTGTATCCATTCTTCCATTGGTGCTGATCTAGATCTTAAAGGCCCAATTATCTTTTTACATTCAGTATTTGCATTTTCAAAAGCTAGAGATTCAAGAAGTATTCGTCTAGCTTCTGGGTCTGTTACCCCTATGTCCAGAGCCTTAATTAATCTTTGCACAAAGTCAGTAAAGGGTTCTCTCTGTCCCTGCCTAACCCTGGTATATGATTCGACCCTTTTTGCTGGATCTTGTATTCTATTCAAAGCATTCAAGGCTGCTTTGTGACATAAGGACAGCACTTCTTCATCATAAAGAGCTTGGACCTGTGGATCAGCATATGCTCCTACACCAAGAATTTGATCTTGGGAAACCTCCACACCTTTTGCTCTTCCTTGCTGTTCCATATGTTTGGATTCTTCTCTGAAATAAATTCCAAACATCAAGGAAGGCCCATCATCTAAAACTGCAGACACTAGCTGAGAGAAATCATGGGGGGTAGCTCTGACATTAGAAGCCCAAGTCCTTATCATTTCCTTAACAAATGCAGAGTGCAAGCCAAAGTTAACGACAGCTTGCTTAATTTCTTTTAAATCATTCATTGCTATTGGTGTCCATCTAGCTTCTTTAACTCCCTTTGAGCCTTTGGAAGTTAACCCTTTGTCAGAATAAATTACAGGGTATGTTGTTAGGACCCTGGGTAAGCCAGTTCTAACAGCTGGTGGTGGCATTGTATCCTGTCCTTGTGCCTTCTTACTCTGTTCACCAGCTCCAATAGTTTCTTCAATCATTTCTAATCTTTTTATCATTGTATCCCTTAAATCCTGAATCTCCTGACCTACCCGTGTTTCTAGTAATTTCACTAAGGTATCAGTTTTTTGGTTCCCATTCTGGAGGTTCATTCTATCTGTTACCTTATCAAAACTTTGTGGTAACATCTGAACGTCAAATTCAACAGCCTGTACCCTTTCAGGTAACTTCCTAGTACCCTTGGACATGGAGTCAATTTTGTCTATCATAGTATCCACTTGTTCAGATAACCCCTGATTTTCAATAATTTTAATCCTTTCAACTAGTTGTTCAATATTAGTCCGTAAAAATCGTATCTTTCTTAATGATAAAATATTGAAAAGAAAACTGAAACCTAGCAACAAGTAAATTAATATATTCCCATAGTCATATAAACCTTGCATGACATAATCCATTGTATTAATAAAGAAAACAGTAAAATTGGCGTTGGAAACAAAAACTGCCATATTACCTCTTGTCTAGTTGGCAGCGCTGTTGCCAAGTTGCGACTAGAACCACTGCAAAGGTGACTTAAACAGGTCCTGTTTCAGTGTCTGCCTTAGTATTTGTTAAAAACTAGGAAATATAAGTTGCTCAAGAAAGAAAGTTTAATTAAATCAATTCCATACACGGAACCAGAAACCCAGAATCCAGGGGTAGAAAAGAGCAACCCGGAAGCCGCGTATGCCTCCACGTGACCGAGTCGTTCTGATTCACGCCACTAAAGCACCGCACTTACAAGGGAAATTTAAAAACAACTCAGAAAAGAGCAAACCAGGCAGGCAGAGACTGTCCCGAGCCTGTGGAGCTTGGGAGGCGTGGGGTTTAACTGAACTGCTGGCTCCACACACAGGGCACAGACCGCAGCTGAGGGAGGTCTCGTGACTAGCCGATCTGGTAGCAAGCAGTTGAGTGGGGGGGAAGGGGGGGTTCTACAACCAAACGTGGGGCGCCAGATGAAGGCGTAAGTCACAGACAATCCCACACCAGTTTGGAATTATGATTAATAGAATGGTTATTTATTCAAAGGGGAAAAAACTTACAGATTACCGTCCCAGACAACAGCCCCTCCGCGCGAACAGGAAAGGAGTCCAGGGGCCGGAAACGGAGCCGGAAGACAAAGAGAGAGTGGAGGACAGCCGCTGCTTTTTTTAAAGGGAGAGACCACGCCCCAATGGGCTGGTAACTCAGCGGCGATTGGCTGAAGGAGCTGAAGGAACTCCCACAGCAGGCAGGTATATCAGGAAATTAGCAGAGAAATTTTAGGCAACTAAAAGATGCTATGAATCAAATGGACATAACAGACATCTGTAGAACATAAAACATCCAAACATAAAAGAATATACCTTCTTCTCAGCACCTCATGAAACCTTCTCAAAAGTTTATCACATGCTAGGTAATAAAGAAAATTTCAACAGATACAAAAAAATTGGAACAACCCCATGTATCTTATCATATAACCATGGCATAAAATTAGAATTTAACAACAGCGCTAATTTCAGGACATACTTAAAGCAATGGAAATTAAACAAGTATCACTTGAATCAATAATGGATAAATAGATAAATAAAGGAAGAAATAAATATTTCCTAAAATTCATTAAAATGATGACAAAACATACCCATATTTGTGGGACACAATGAAAAGAGTGTTTAGAAGAAAATTCATAACACATAAGGCCTACATAAAGATGCTGGAATAATCCCACACTACTGATTTAACAGAACACCAGAAAACTGTGGAACAAAAAAGAAGCAAATTTACCCAAAAGGGCTAGAGATCAGTAAATAATCAATTTGAGATCTAAAATCAACAAAATGGAAACAAAGAAAACAATTTTGAAGGGAGAAAGGAAAGACTGGGGAGAGCTTGAGGGAATGGGAGGGTAGAGATGAAGGAAGGGTGGCTTTAGGAGCAAGGAAGAAAATATCTCCATTAAGAGAGCCATTTTAGGGTTGGCAAAAGACTTGGCTCTAGAAGGGATCTGAGGTGTCCATGGGGATGTCCCCAGCTAGGTCCTTGGGCAGCAGAACAGAGGGTTCCTGAACTGGCCTTGCCCTACCATCACCCTGATGATTATCTTGAATATCACCATATAATCTTTGTCGGGGGATGGATGGAGATAGAGACACTGACCCTCAATAGAGCAATGGACTGAGCTCCCAATGTCTAGTTGAAGAGCAGAAGGAGGGAGAAGATGAGCAAGGAAGTCAGGACCAAAAAGGGTTGGTCCACCCACTGAGGCAGAGTGCCTATTCTAATGGGTGTTATGATTGTACCTCATTTTAAGAGACAAGCCATGCCCATTCCCTGCAGTCCCTTCCCTCCTCTCGTTATTTTAATTCTCTCTCTGTTCCTTTTGGCCATGTGGCTCTCCTTCTTCCCCCTTCTTCTCTTTTCCCTCTCTCTCTGTCCTCTCCTTCCCCCCTTCTCCCTCTGCTCTTTTCCCCCTTCTCCCCTGTTTTCCTTCCCATTCCATAATTCAACTAATAAATACCTAATTCTATTCTGTACAATGTGTCTGTCCATGTGCCTCCCACCTGCTGCCAGGTCCCCGCTGATAGGGACCAGGCAACAGACCCGCCACAAGCTACTCAGGACCCACTGGCAATTTCATAACAATGGGAGCTCACCAAATACAGCTGGACCAGGACTGAACAAGCGCATATGATCAAACCAGACTCTCTTAATGAGGCTGACAATGGGGGCTGACTGAGAAGCCATTGATAAAGGCATTGGGACTTGTTTCTACTACATGTACTGGCTTTTTCGGACCCTAGTCTATTTGGGTGCACAGCTTCCTAGGCCTGGATATAGAGGGGAGGGCCTTGGACTTCCCACAGGGCAGAATTCCCTGTCCTCTCTTAAGGAGGGAAAGGAAGGGAGGAGGGTAAGTGGGGGAGAAGGAGGGGAATGGAAGGAGGGGAAGAAGTGTAAATTTTTGAATTGAAAAAATAAAAATAAAAAAGAATCAATGAGACTAATTGTATTTTCTTTGAGAAAATCAACAAAATATCCATACCTTTATCCAAACTAACTACAAGGTAGAGAGAGAATATCCAAATTAACAAAATCAGAAATTAAATGGGGCATATGACAAAAGACAAGGAGGAAATCCAGAGAATCGTTAGGTCATATTTCAAATGCCTGTTCTCCACAAGATTGTAAAATTTAAGGGAAATGGAGAATTTTCTCGATAAGTTCTTGAAGGTGGGGGTCACATTTTGAACCCGACCGCTTAGAACTGAAATAACCAATGGAAACTATATTCATTAAATCACTGCTTGGACCATTAGCTTTAACTTCCTATTGGCTAACACTTACATCTTAATTTAATGAATTTTAATTAATCTGTGTATTGCCACGTGGCAGTGGCTTAGAGGCAAAGCATGTCTATCTCTGGCAGTGGATCCATGGTGTCTCCTCACTCTGCCTTCTTCCTCCTGACATTCCATTAATTTTTCTCCACCTAGCTCTGTTTCGCTATAGCTCTGCTATAGGCCTAAAGCAGTTCCCTTGTTCATTAACCAAACAAAGCAACATATAAACAGAAGGACCTCCCACACCATTTCCCTTTTTCTGTGTCAAGCAAGAATTGCTGCTACAGTATTTATACCTACACTATCTTTCATCATAACTAAGGAAAACTGTAACTATAACTACAAATACTTCAACTCCATCAAAGACTCTGGAAGGATAATACTATAGTATTGTCTAAATAAACAGGAAGTGCATTGTATGCAGCTTCTAAAACTCTAGAATTGATAGAGACATCTCACTACCTGTATCATTATCCAAAATTCTTCTTTACCTTTGGGGCATCCATCTTCAGCCTACAGGCCCATAGTATCCAGCAGACTTTTCCACGAAGCAGGGAATTTCTTTTTCTTTTCTTTTTGGTCCTTTGAGACAGGGTTTCTCTGTAGCTTTGAAGCTTATCCTAGAACTAGCTCTTGAAGACCAGCCTGACTCAAACTCATAAAGATCTGCCTGACTCTGTCTCCCAAGTGCTGGGAATGAAGTTGTGTGCTACTACTGCCTGGCTGAAGCAGGGACTTTAAAAGACAGTTCTGCCTATATTGGCAGTTTGCTAGTCAATTTCCTCTGTATCCCACTGAATGTCTTGATGACTCTTTTATGAAGCAGGAACCCGAAAAGGTTGTTCAACCTTTAGGCAAGTTCATCAGTTATTTCTCTGTGCATCCAGCATATCCAGTTAATCTAACAAACTCCATTAGGAGCCTCTTTGATACCCAACTTCCTCATGGTGGATGATTTTTCTGATATGTTCTTGGGTTCCATTTTCTAGTATTTTATTGAGTTATTTTACCTTAATCATGAGGAAGACTGGTCGATAATTCTTTTACTTAGTAATATCTTTGTGTGGTTTGGGTTTCAGGGTAATTGCAGTCTCATAAAAAGAGTTTGGCAATGTGTCTTCGGTTTCTATTATGTAAAACAATAATAGAATTTTTCAACAATTTAGGGAGTATTGGTATTAGTTCTTCTTTGAAATTCTTTTAAAATTCTAAGATGAAATCATTGTGCACTGGGCTTTTTATTTGGTTGGAAAATTTTGGATGAATGGTTCTATTTCTTTAGCAGATATAAGTCTATTTAATTTGCTTATCTGGTCTTGATTTTATTTGGGCTCTTGATTAAGGTATTGTGATTTTGTAGTTCATTTAAAAATGTAATACATAATTAAGAAATATAAGTTAATAGGTAATCATCTATGATAGTCAAACTTATAATCTTGTTAATTAGACTTTCTAAATGTGTAGAGATATATTTCAGTTAGATAGGCATTCTTCAAATCTTTCAGAGGCCTTCAGAATATGTCATTTAAATGTTTTAAAAATTTAGGACTTTTCGTGATAGTGAGACACATAAGCTATTCCAAAAGTTCTACCAAGGAACTTCTACAACTCATAAACACCTTAAGTAATTTATCATGGTACAAGATTAACACAAAAAAATGAGTAACCCTCCTTTACACAGATAATAAATGGGCTGAGAATGATATCAGGGAAACATCACCCTTCACAATAGCCACAAATAACATAAAATATCTTGAAGTAACTCTACCCAAACAAGTAGAAGACCTGTTTGACAAGAACTTTAACATTTGAAGAAAAAATTTAAAGAAGACACCAGAAAATAGAAAGATCTTTCATGATCTTGGATAGGTAGAACTAAAATGGCAATCTTATCAAAAGCAATCTACCAATTTTAATGCAATGTCCATCAAAATCTCACAAAAATTCTTCCCAGATCTTAAAAGAATAATTCTCAACTTCATATGGAAAAGGAAAAAAAATAAGGATAGCTAAAACAATCCTGTACAATAAAGGAAAATTTGGAGCATCAAAATCCCTGACTTTAAGCTCTACTACAGAGCTACAGTACTGAATAAAGTCTGGTACTGGCATAAGTACAGGCAGGAGGTTCAAAGGAACAAAATCAAAATCCCAGATATCACTCCATGCACTTACAAACATCTGATTTTTGACATAGAAGTAAAAAATAGAAAATGGATAAAAGAAAGTATACTCAAAAAATTATTCTGACATAAGTGGATATCAACATATAGAAGAATGAAAATACATACAAATCTATCAACGTGCACAAAGCTCAAGTCCAAATGGATCAAAGCCCTTAATATAAATCCAATCACACTGTAGAAAAATAGTAGTAGAAAAATTTGGAAGTACAGTTGAACACATTGACACAGGAAATCATTTCTTAAATATAATCCCAGTAGGACAGACACTGAGAGAAACAATTAAGAATTGAGACCTCCTGAAACTGAGAAGCTTCTGTAGCACAAAGCACATGGTCAATGAAACAAAACAGCAGACTACAGAATGGGAAAATTTCCACAAACCCCACATTGAACAGGGAGCTAATTACCAAAATATAAAAAGAACTCAATGAATTAATCATCAAATAAACAAATAATACAATAAAGTTGGGGTATAAGCCTAAGCAAAGAATGCTCAACTGAGTAATATAAGGTGGATAAAACACACATAAGGAAATGCTCACAATTCTTAGCCATCAGAAAAAATACAAATCAAAATAAATCTGAGATTCCATCTTATACCTGGAAGAATGGCCAAGATCAAAATCACTAATAACAATTTATGATGGAGAGGATATGCAGTACAGAGAACACTTCTCCATTGCTGGGGGAAGTAAAGTTAGTACAGCCACATTGGATATCAGTATGGTCATTTCTGTAAAAAGTAGGAAGCAACCTACCTCAAGATCAAGCAATATCACTTTTGGGTATATAACCCAAATGATGCTCAACAACATTCATAACTGCATTTTTTTTGTCAGTCAGTACTTGGAAAAGACCTAAATGTCTCTGGACCAAAGAATGGATAAGGAAAACGTGGTACATTTTTACAATTAAAATTGATTACCACACAACAGAAAAACAATGATGACCTCTTGAAATTGGCGGGCAAATGGATGGATCTAGAAAACATCATATAGTATGATATAGTATGTAACCAAGACACAGAAAGACAAATATATAATAGACAAGTGGCTATTAGACATAAAACACACACACACACACACACACACACACACACACACACAAACACACCCTATAATTCACAATCCTAGAGAACCTAGACAATAAAGATGAGCTAAAAGACTTTAGTATCTTTATGAGCTATAAGTCTTTTGTATTTTTTCTCTTTTTATTGTATTTTTCCTTTTATCCTGGTGTTGTAATTCTGTCTTTAGAAACTTGTGAATTTATTGTTGATTAATTTATAATACCCTCTCACATATAAAAGTCATACCTGTACTTTTCAATAAGATAAGAAATAGTGAATACAGTCAAATAAAATTTATAAAGGATAATAATGAAATCTAAAACATCTTGTCTTATATTTTCATCAATATTACTCAGAATTATAGATTTATAATATCCAAAAACTTTGATTTTTGAGTTTTAAGAGTTCTATAACACCACCATACTGCAAATGAACAAAATAGCTTTACATGTGCTTGAGTGCAAAGAATACTTCTAGTCAAGAATCAAAAATCTCAAGGAAGTTCTGTATTCCTAGGGTTGATATGGGAAATATTTTCAAAGCACTTTCCTTTCAAAAAAAATGGAAGCCATTTATTTTTATTTGGAAGAGCTCATTATTGTGTATGGTGAAACTGTGCATGGGTGATTAGAAAAAGGTTTTTAAGTATGCCCAGTTTAAGTCATGAGAAAGAATGAGAACAAATAAAGATGGAAATGAACAAAAGTAATTCTAAAGGTTGTAACACTAACCGGAAACATCCTGGGTGTTCTTAAATGGCATCATAAAGTTTCATTAATACCAACATAAAAATTATACTTAAGCACTTCTACAGCTTAGGTTTTATCATTGGGAATCTAATAATTGTGTTGTATCCCAGTTTGATCAAAACAGTCAAATCAGAACATTTTTCAAAGTTTGTGAAATACACATTTGCATGTGTAAATATTTGCAAGATTTAAACGTTATGTATGTCATTCCTTTATGCTTTTATTAAATTGATAATAATTTTACACATGAATGGGGTTTCCGTTTATAGTTGAATCTTAGTATTTTTATCCAATTAATCTTTATCATTTTAATTCACACTTGAATAGAAATATATATCCTTTATTAAGAACATTTCAAATTAAAATGCTTGAGAGTGATTTATGATTAACAATGTGTTATACACTGAAAAATATTCCTGTATAATGATAATATTTAAGATTTATTAGTAATAATGTCATCTTCTGATTTAATAAATTTTCTGACTTGTCTGTGCATTCAATTATTGTGTCATTTAAACTCTCTTATCAAATAATATTGAAAACACCACTCATGCTACTTTAATCAAATAAAGAATCATGAATCCTTTTTAATAATTTTTAATTTTGTAAAGGATGACTCTGTTTTAGCCAAAACAATACAATACAATTTTAATAGCTCTGCAGTCCAATCCATAAAGCATATCTAAGAAATGTTTAGTTTACTAAGAAAATATATTCTTCAAACTTTCTATTTTAAAGGAAATTCATTATTTCTTTATTGAATATTTAACCTTGAAATTCAATGCTAATAAGTACTATATAACAAATTACCATCTGAAAGTTAAAAAACAAGTAAATAAATATTGAGTGCCTGCCATTAGTATTTAGTTTGAAATTACCTGGCGCGAGTGAGAAGAAAGCACGAGACACAAACAAACCTACTTAAGAGTTTATTAGTTTATTAGAGGAGGGTGCATACAGGCCTGGGGATACATGTGGAGAGAGAGAGAGAGAAAGAGAGAGAGAGAGAGAGAGAGAGAGAGAGAGAGAGAGAGAGAGAGAGGGCACATTCAGCTTCTAAAAGCTGCCTAGCACATGGGCACTGGAAGTTGGTGTGACTATGTTATATGCTGATGATGCAGATGGGAGACTCACGCATGCGTGTAAGGGTTGTAGTTGAGTCATACATGGAGGTAACTATGCATGAGCACACATGGGCCACATTTGGGCCCTTTGTTCCCGAGGGCCCGTCCGCACATGCCTGCCTTCAAACCTGGAAATGCAGACATATTTGTGTCTGAATAATGACATTTCACCCTTTTGTTTATTATAAAAATTTTGGGGAGTTGGTGATTTTAATGGGTGGGAATGGGGCATCGTAAAGTCTCTTGTGAATGCTTCATGCTGACTTTGGTGGGTGTCAAGATGTTGAGATGTTTGACCACGTCCTTGGGTGGCTGATTACTGTTGTATTTTCCGGGCTCTGAGGAACTGGCTGGCTGGCAGCATGGACCTCACAAGATGTTGAAAAGGCAAAAAATTATGACTGGAAAAAAAATTAGATCATGGTGATTAACAGAAGAAAGTCACAAGATGGAAAATAGAGGGTTTTTGGGGGGGGAAGGTAGAAGGAGGGGATTTCCCAGGGGTTCCCAAGACCAGAAATAAAAAGGGAAGAATTAAATGATAGTTGTACTCAATGAGTCTAGTCTGCTTAGATAGGTTCAACAGACTCACTGGAGCTTATAAAAATTGTTTGAAAAGAAATAAATTTTAGAAATATTAAAAGTTTATGATTACAATGATAGAATGGAAGATGGTGGGAGGGGGAAGAAGGAGGAAATTATTGAAAAGGATAATTATTAGACTCTTTAATGTTTTACCTGAAATAAATTCTCTTTGTATCATGGTATTACTAACATCAAGGAAACACTGCTGCAGTATGTGATAAACCTTTTATGTTAAAGTTTGTTTTGTGAGTTCTTTGAAGTTTGGGGCTACACACTCATTATTGTTTCTTACCTCCTGGGCTTTTGATAGTCCTTGTACCTCCTCCTGTATGTTTGATGATGGTTCCTGTAATAACAGCAGAGTGGTTAACTGGAAATTTAAGTATAACATTGGAGATATATATATATAGAAGTTGGTAAAGCATATAGGAGAAAGGGCAAAAGGGAGAGTATATGGAGTTTTTGGCACAGGAGAGTTCAGTAAGAATGACACTATTTTTTGGAACTGAAGAACAAGTGGCTGATCTTGGTGCTCTCTGGGAATTAAGTGAACAGGGCCATGTTTGAGTTACTGTATATGAGGTGTTATCTTGAGCTGGAAGAGTAAAAGATTTAAGATGCGCCGGGTGAATCCAATAAGGAAGTCCCTCCAGCTTGACAGCTGTGGGAGTTACAAGAATTACTTTAAAGGGGCTCTGCCATTTAGGGGAAAGGGATGCAGGGAATTGGTCTGGGGGAGGAAATAATATCTGATACCCTATTTTAATTGATGGTGGGCATGAATTAACACATGATTGAGGTAATGAATTGTTGGTAAATTTCCATAATAGGAAGCATAGATGGGATAACAGAGGAGTAAGCATGTGATCAGGAAGAGGAGAGGTTGTAGGTGAGAGGCTGGGGGTTAAAACTGGCTGCCCATATATGAGTTCAAAGGGTGAGATGAAAAGGGGGCATTTGGGGAGAGCCCTAAACCATAGTAGGGCCAGAGGCAAAAGTTTTATCCAGTCAAGTTGAAGTTCCTGTGACATTTTAACAAGAACATTTTTAAGGACTGGTTAGTTAGTTCTACCTTCCCTGAAGACTGAGAGTGGTATGGGATATGAAAATGCCAAGGGAAGTTAAGAGTCTTGGACAAATTTTAGAAAATCTGGGAAGTGAACTCTGGGCCATTATCCAACTGAAGAGAGGTTGGGATTCCAAACCGGGGGAAGATTTCTCTGAGAAGAAAATCAGAAACTCTCTGGGCCCTGTTATTAGTGGTGGGAAATGCTTCAATTCACCCAGACATTGTGTCCACCAAGACAAGGAGATGTTTAACTATTCTGACTGTGGGCATACGAGTAAAATCAAACTGCCAGTCAGTTTCTGGAAGGGACCCCCAGGCCTGGTGGGTGGGAAAAGGGAAGCTACAGTATTTGGTCCTGGGATCTGACTTTTGACAGATTTGAAAAGAGGCAACAATATCTTTAAAGAACTTTAAATCCTCAGGAGTGAGTTGGAGGTAAGCCTTGAAAAAATGAAACAGAGTTTTGCTGTTAGTATGAACGAGCTGATGTAGATAAGTCAGAATTTTCTGGGTGTCAGGGGATGTCTGTGAGAAGTTGGGCTGTACTGTATGAACCACCTGAGGTGATTGAGATAGGTTTGGGCTCTGGAATGTTGTTTTAGCTGCTCGGTCAGCCCAGTTATTTATCTTGGAAATATTGGAAGTATCAGTCTGATGAGACTAACAGTGAATAATTCCTTTAGCTTTGGGGACATGGAAGGCTTTAACAAGTCCATAATGTAATGTGAGTTAGTTATGGATCCCCTTTTTGTTGTAAGAATCCCACGCTCCTTCCAGATAGCTGTGTTGGACAGGAGGTTATGAAAGGCATATTTGGAGTCTGTGTAAACATTTAGAGTGTCCTTTTGCTAACTGGAAGGCATGGATAAGAGCTATCAACTCAGCCTGTGGATTAGTGGTGTGGCCAGGGAGTTCCTGTGCCTCTACCACCCCAGTATCAGACACTATGGCATAGCCTGCTCTATGGGTCCCTTCACATAAAAAATAGCTGCCATCTGTGTACCAGATATAAGTGGTCTGGGACAGTTTACTCTCCTATATATGAGAGGGGTGGGGCAGTAGATCCTCTAAGATCTTTATGCAGGAGTGAGATGGGGAGTCATTAATATTAGGTTGAGGTAGGAGATTTGAGATATTAAGGGGTGGGGAACATTAGAATGGAAGTGTGGCATCTTCTACTAGTGCCATCTGGAGGGAAAGAACTTGGGAAGAGGGTAAGGTTTTTTAGCCTTGTAAGTTAAGAGATGGGACAGATTATGGTGGGAGAAGACAGTGTTGGGTGATCCAAAGTTTAGTTTTTTCGACTCATGTATAAGAAGCTCGGCAGCCGCTAAAGAACACATGCAGGGTGCCCAGACCTGAGTGGTGAGGTCCATCTTCTTTGACAGGTATGCTGCAGGTACAAAAGAATGTACCAGTTGATGTCCTACAACCCCAAGGGCATATCCCTGCTTCTCTATTACATAGCGGGAGAAAGCAGGAATTAAATCTGGGAGATGAAGAGCTGGGGCCAGGATAAGGGTTTGCTGGAGTCTCTTGAAGGGTTTAGTAATGTGATGGAGAAGAGGCTCATGCAGAGAGTCAAGAGCAGCCTCATATAAGGGGAGGGTAAGGAGAGAAAAGGATGGGATCCAGGAACGCAGGAAGCCGGCTATTTCTAGGAATGATAAAACCTCTTCGTTTGTGGAAGGAACTACAAGGAACTGAATTAGTTTTTTTCTGTCTCGAGTTTTGGGTTGGTGTTATAGTTAATCCCAAATAAATGACCTGAGGAGTAAACAGTTGGGCCTTAGAAGGTGAGACTCTATAGCCCCTTTTAGACAGGTAATTTAAAAGAGAAGAAGTATCAGTTTTGCTGATCTCCAATGTTGGACTGCAAAGTAAAATGTGATCCACATACTGTATGTGTTTAGACTTAAGGAGAGAAAGTGAAAGAAGTTCAGAAACTAAAGCCTGGCCAAATAGGTGTGGGCTGTCCCAAAATCCCTGGGAAAGGAAAGTCTAGGTGAGCTGTGTAGAGAGGTGAGTTTCAGGATCAGTACAGGTGAAGACAAAGATGTTTTGAGATTGAGAGCAGAGAGAAATAGAGAAAAAAGCATCCTTGAGATCTAGAAATGAGAACTGTTCCTGGAGAAACAGTGGAGAGAAGTGTGTAAGGGTTAGGCACTACAGAATGAAGAGCAACAGCTGCAGAATTAATGAGCTGGAGATCTTGAACCAGGCAATAGTTTCCATTAGGTATTTTAACAGCAAGTATAGGGCTGTTAAAGGGAGAAGAGGTGGGGCAAAGTAGCTTTTTTTCTAAAAAGGTTGGAGATAATAGGCTTAAGTCCCCTAAGGCTCTGGAGAGGGGGGGGGTACTGAGGGTGATATACTTAGTAGGATCTTGTAATTGAATAATAATGGGCAAATGGTGTTTAGCAACAGAGGGGTTTTGGGTATCCCAGACATGGGGGTCTACTTGGGAGACTGGTATAGGAAAAGACACATTGGGGTTGGGAGGTCAGGAGGTTAGGAGAAGGATTAGTGGAGCTACTGGTGAGACTAGGGTAAGGTAAATGGGAGGAGAAAATGAAATGGAAGCTCCTACTTTTGCTAATCCTTTCTCATGAGAGGTCCCAGGCAGGTTGGCATGACTAAAAATGAATGAGTGAGATAAATACCCCTAAAAACACAGTTAATTAGTGGGGTCTGTTGAGGTAGATAAGGCTGTCCCCCTAGCCCGACAATAGGGAAACTAGAAGGAGAAGTAGGCCCCCAGAAATCCCTCAGTACCAAGTATGTGGCTCTGGTGTCCAAGAGAAAGGAAATGGGCCATCCTAATACTGTGATGTTTAGCCATGGCTCCCTGTTTCAGATGACCATTGTGGTCGGGTCAAAGGAGCCCAGGAAGCCTCATTCATCCATGGCCACACCTAGAAGGTCAACTTGAAATTTTTCTGGGTTTGATGTCTCCATGCCACTACATGCATGAGGATAATTTACTGCCCAGTATCCTTCCCTATGGCATCTTGGACAAGGACTTGTGGAACCAAGATGAGGATTAGGCATGTTATGCACAGTTACCATTTTAATCACATTTGAAACACAGATCTGGTGGTTCTCGAGGACCGTGGGGCAGGGAAGTAGCATGGATAGCACAGACTGGGCAGTCTGTCACCTCGACTTGTCGGGAGGCTGTGGTTAGCACATGACAGTGATTGCAGGCATTTTCATTTCTTGCATGGTATACCTTAAAAGCCAACTCTAAGACTTCTGCGCGTGGGGTCAAGGGACCTTTCTCCAAATGACTTAGTTTAGCCCTAATGTCAGAGTAGCACTGATAAAAAAAGGGGGTCATGAGTAACTTTCTGCCTTCCGTAGTTTCCAGATCTAAGTTAGTATACTGTAACAGAGATTTTGTGAGGTGTTCCAAATATGTGGAAGGATTTTCTTTCATATCTTAAATGATCTCTAAGAGCTTAGTAAAATTTACTGGCTTGAGGTCAGCCTTATAGAGACCTGCCAACAGACAAGTCAAAAAACAGCCCCTAATTAAAATCCCACCCAAAGTATTATAATCCCAGTGTGGATCTTGCTCTTAGACCACCTCTGCTCTGGGAGGATAGGAGGCAAGAGTTTGGTGAATCTCATCTGCATGTAGTCTGGCCTGCTCCCAAACTTGCCTTCACTCTTCAGAAAATAGGTTATTAAAGTGAGATTATAAGACAGGGTAAGATATGGGAATTGTTTAGTGAAAGCGGTAGAATTAGACATATAGGGCCCCAGTATTTTTTCTATATATAGAGTTCTGAGAGTGAAAAATGAACATGTACCCTAATGAATCCATTTATGCTGGTTACCTCTCATAATCAGAGAATTATAGCAGGCTTGGTTTGGTTAGGGTTAGGTTCATAGCAGCACATGGGTGTGTGAGAGGAGGGGTAGAGTTGGGTCCCAGAACAAGGTGGCTTCTGTGGCCAGGCACTGGAGAGGAAGAATAATTCAGTGGGGCTGCTGAAGCAGGTAGTAAGGGGGAGAGAGAGCTGAAGAACAAGTGAGGGAAGTTGACAAGGCAGTGGGAGGTAAAGGAAAGGAAGTATCTGCCTGTTGAGCTTGGGAAGATGTGGATTCCTTAGCGAGGTCTGAAGTAGGTAAAGGAATCAGCATAGAGGCTGGGGCTGCAGGAGCTAAAGAGCCATGGGTAGAAGCTGGGGCTCAAGGGACAGAAGTAGAAATTGGGGAAAGGGGGTAGTTTCCTGCTAAGGTCAAAAAGGTGGGGGTTCATTAGCTGGGGCCAGAGAAGAAATGGAGGGTTCTTCAGGTAGAGATGTCATAGCCAAGAACATGTGAGCAGATGAATTGTTTGCAAGGACAGAGGGCGTAGACTTAGAGAATCAATAGTAAAAGGCTTGGTTGTAAGAAAACTCCTTCCATTTGTCTGTGCGCTGAAGTTCCAATAAAATATTGAGATTAAAGGTGCCATTAGGTGGCCACTTTAGATTACCATCTAAATTATAACAAGGACATTATTTTTTAACAAAGGTGGACAAGTGTGGGAATCTGTAGGTAGGGCATTAAGGCCTGGGGTTTTAGGGTCCCTAAAAGGCATCGCAAGGGGGATGCTGGATTGATAGGTTTTGATGGCTTGCTTTCCATTGCCATGAAAACCCATGAAATGGTGACACCACAAGGTCTACAGTAAGAAGTCTCTTGACTGTGGGTATGGTGTGTATCAGCCCATTTTAAGACCTGTGGGTGGTCATCCACTTGCCATGGTTGGGACAGTCAGGCCTTACTGGATTTGATCAGGGCAACTAGAAATCCAGAAAAAATCCAGCCTCTCATGGTGAGGAAAAGAGAGAAAAGAAAATAAATAGAAAAAAGAAAGAAGGATTTGAGAGACCCTGGGCCTTCAGTCATGAGTGGATTGACCCCGGGCCATTCCAAACACAGTTTCAGCTGAGGGAAGTAATTCATAGATGAATGTCAGTGAAGGGCACAACTGTGGCCTCTGAAGACTGTGGTTGGGGGCAGTCTTCCCATTTCTAGAAACACCAGAGTGTTGCCAGAGCTTAATGGTCAATTCCTTGGGTACTGAGAAATGGTTAAGCTGACCAGAAGGGGGAAACTCACCAAGTGAAGTTGGTGTTGTTGGAGAATTGTTGCTCAGGCATATGGAATGCATGGTTTTTTGAGGAATTTTCCAGTTCTGGATCCCAACTCCAGTAGAGGGGCTCTGAGTGTGAAAGAATCAGAGTCACGGCACAAATGAAATTACCTGTCACAAGTAAGAAAAAAGAACAAGACACAAACAAACCCTCTTAGGAATTTATTAGAGGGGGCACGTACAGGCCTGGGGATCAGTGTGGAGAGAGAGAGAGAGAGAGAGAGAGAGAGAGAGAGAGAGAGAGAGAGAAATGATGCATCCTGCTTTTAAAAGCTGCCTAGCACATGGGCACAGGATGTGCTGATAATGCAGATGGGCAACTCATGCATGCATACAAGGGTTTTAGTTGAGTCACACAGGAAGGCAACCACACATGCACACACATAAGCCATGCAAGGCCCTTTGTTCCCAAGGGCCCAACCGCATGTGCCTACTTTTAGAACCTGGAAGTGCAGTCTTATTTGTGGCTGAATAATTACACAGTTGTTAGTTATTTTTAAGCAGGAAAAACTGAGTTCGGATCCCTAACACCAAAACAAATGCTGGGAGCAGCAATTTGAATTATACCTCACTTTAAAGAAAGCACAGCAGAAACAATCAGATGTGGGTTCAGTGAGAAGATTTGTGTCAAAACTGTCAGATGAAGTGTGATTAAAAAAGACATTAATGCCAAGCCATGAATTCAATTTGTATGTGCTTACATGCATATGAACACACATCTGTAATTACGTGTACATGCAACACAAATTATTAATAAATTCTTAGTATTGTTTCTAAATTGCTTACACTAGTAGCTTTTAATTTATCTGTTGCACAATATGAGAATAAGAGAATTATTGACACATTTTATTCTTGTTTCTTATCTCTTTAAAACTTTTATTATATATGCAGTTATGTCATATATGTCAATTATTGTGAAAACAATCACAAGTGCTGTGTGCCAGAATTTCCTTGAGATATGTTAGATATGGGGCTACACACTACAGAAAAGAGACCTGTGACAGACCAAACTAATGGTTTTATTTATGTCTCATTTGGTGAACCAACAACTATTTATTGGTATTCCTATAGGGATTATACCTTACAAAAGTTTTCAGTTTCAGGAGGTCCCATTTATTAATTGTTTCTCATAGGGTCTGTGCTACTGAAGTTATATTTTGGTCAAAAAGACAAAATGACAGCCTACAGAATGAGAAAACATCTTTACTATTCTCATTTCAGACAGAGGACTGATATCTAAAATATACAAAGAACTCAAGAAACTGGTCATCAAAAGAACAAATAATACAGTAAAAAAAATGGAGTACAGACCTACACAGACAACTCTCAAAAGAGGAATATAAAATGGCTGAAAGACACTTAAGGAAATATTCAACACTCTTAGTCATTAGAGAAATTTAAAGCAAACCATTCTGAGATTCCATCTTACACTTGTCAGAATGGTCAAGATCAAAAACAGTGATGACAACTTATGCTGGAAATGTTACGAAGTAAAGGGAACTCTCCTGCATTGCTGGTGGGAATGCTAGTTGATAAAGCCCCTCTGTGCTGCGGGAGCTCCTTCTGCTCCTTCAGCCAATAGCCGCTGAGATACCAGCCCATTGGGGCGTGGTCTCTCTCCCTTTAAAAAAGCAGTGGCTGTCCTCCACTTTCTCGTTGGCTTCCGGCTCTGCTTCCGGCTCCTAGATTCCTTTCCTGTTCGCACAGAGGGGCTGTTGTCTGGGACAGTAATCTGTAAGTTTTTTCCCCTTTGAATAAATAACCATTCTATTAATTATAATTCCAAACTGGTGTGGGATTGTTTGTGACTTACGCCTTCATCTACAACGTTTGGTTGTAGAACCCTCCTTCCCCCCCCACTCAACTGCTTGCTGCCAGCTCGGCTTGTCACGAGCCCTCCCTCAGCTGCGTCCTGTGCCCTGTATGTGGAGCCAGCAGTTTAATTAAAGCCCACAGATGCCGAGCTCCACAGGCTCGGCACAGTCTCTGCCTGCCTGGTTTGTTCTTTTCTGAGTTGTTTTTAAATTTCCCTTATAAGTGTGGTGCTTGAGTGGCGTGAATCAGAACACAAGAAGTTGCCAAAAGCTGCAACCCCTCGGGGTGACTCGGTCACGTGGAGGCATACTTGGCTTCTGGGTTGCTCTTTTCTACCCCTGGATTTTGGGTTTCTGGTTCCGTGTATGGAATTGATTTAATTACATTTTCTTTGTTGAGCAACTTAAATTTCTTAGTTTTTAACAAATACTAAGGTGGACACTGAAACAGGACCCCGTTTCTGTCACCTTTGCAGTGGTTCTAGTCATGACTTGGCAACAGTGCCACCTACTAGACAAGAGGTAATATGGCAGTTTTTGTTTTCAACACCAATTTTACTGTTTTCTTTATTAATACAATGGATTATGTCAAGCAAGGTTTATATGACTATGGGGATAATTTAATTTACTTGTTACTAGGTTTCAGTTTTCTTTTCAATATTTTATCACTAAGGAAGATACGATTTTTATGGACTAATAATGAACAACTAGTTGAAAGGATTAAAATTATTGAAAATCAGGGGTTATCTGAACAAGTGAATACTATGACAGACAGAATTGACTTCATATCCAAGGGTACTAGGAAGTTACCTGAAAGGGTTCAGGCTGTTGAATTTGATGTTCAGACGTTACCACAAAGTTTTGATAAGGTAACAGATAGAATGTACCTCCAGAATGGGAACCAAAAAACTGATACCTTAGTGAAACTCCTAGAAACATGGGTAGGTCAGGAAATTCAGGATTTAAGGGAGACAATGATAAAAAGATTAGAAATGATTGAAGAAATTATTGGACCTGGTGAACAGAGTAAGAAGGCACAAGGACAGGATAAACTGCCACCACCAGCTGTTAGAACTGGCTTACCCAGGATTCTAACGACATACCCTATAATTTATTCTGACAAAGCATCAACTTCTAAAGGCTCAAAGGGAGTTAAAGAAGCTAACTAGACACCAATAGCGATGAATGATTTAAAAGAAATTAAGCAAGCTGTTGTTAAATATAGCTTGCACTTTGCATTTGTTAAGGAAATGATAAGGACTTGGGCTTCTAATGTCAGAGCTAGCCCCCATGATTTCTCTCAGCTAGTGTCTGCAGTTTTAGATGATGGACCTTCCTTGATGTTTGGAATTTATTTCAGAGAAGAATCCAAACATATGGAACAGCAAGGAAGAGCAAAAGGTGTGGAGGTTTCTCAAGATCAAATTCTTGGTGTAGGAGCATATGCTGATCCACAGGTCCAAGTTCTTTATGATGAAGAAGTGTTGTCCTTATGTCACAAAGCAGCCTTGAATGCTTTGAATAGAATACAAGATCCAGCAAAAAGGGGTGAATCATATACGTGGGATAGGCAGGGACAGAGAGAACCCTTTACTGACTTTGTGCAAAGATTAATTAAGGCTCTGGACATAGTGGTAGCAGACCCAGAAGCTAGACGAATACTTCTTGAATCTCTAGCCTTTGAAAATGTAAATACAGAATGTAAAAAGATAATTGGGTCTTTAAGATCTAGATCAGCACCTATGGAAGAATGGATACAGCATACAATGAATGTTGAGACGTTTAGCTGTAATGATGAATCCTGGGTAGAAGCGATTTTCAAAGCTATGAAGAGACATCAAACTACCAAGTGTTTTAATTGTGGTAAATTAGGACATCTGAAAAGGGATTGCAGGCAAAGAAATTCTAGGAATAATATCTCCGTTGGGAATGACAAAAATAGGAGACCTCAGCCTTCAGGTATATGTAGGAGATGTGGTAAAGGCTGACATTGGTCCAAGGAATGTAAGTCAGCAACAGACAGACAAGGCAACCCGATACCATTGGGAAACTCCTTGAGGGGCCTTTCCCAGACCCCCAAGCCAAAAGTGGCCCAGCATTCCCAGTTAGAGTGGAAATGTGTCTCACCAAGAAAACTGAAAACTCCAATGTCTGCCGTAAAAAAATAATACTGGTCTAAATGATGAATTACATGTGGAGAATGAGTCAAAAAATTCAGTAGAACAAAGTAAACGTATATTTTGGCAGACTTCTATTAACGATCAAAGACCAAAGCTAAGAGTCTGTATAAAAAGCATTTTATTGAAGGCTTATTAGACACAGGTGTGGATGTAAGTATCATTACTCCAGAATCTTGGCATCAGAGTTGGCCTCTTCAAGAGGTAGATGTTCAGTTCCTGGTAATTGAAACCCTATCTCGTGTAAAACAAAGCACAAAATGGGTGGAATGCATAGAGCCTGAAGGGCAAGTAGGAAGACTAAGGCCATATATAGCCAATATTGCAATAAATTTATGGGGCCGTGACCTGCTGCAGCAATGGAATACCCAGATTAATATTCCTGTAGTTCCAGAAACTCACAATTCTGGGAAGGATATAATGAGGTATTATGGAAAAAGGACACCAGCCATTCAGGCTGTACAAGAACATACAGCCAATAGCAAACCTTTAGAGGTACCAACAGCCCTACCTTTAAAATGGCTAACTGAGAAGCCAATATGGATCAAGCAGTGGCCTCTACCTGAAGATAAATTGCAGGCTTTGGAACAGCTGGTATAAGAGCAACCAGATGCTAACCATATTGAAGAATCAACCAGCCCTTGGAATTCTCCTGTGTTTGTTGTAAAAAAGAAATCTGGTAAAATGGAGAATGGTGACAGATCTAAGAGCTGTCAACAAGGTAATTCAACCTATGGGTCTGCTACAATCTGGAATTCCTTTGCCTTCTCTATTACCAATAGGATGGCCTCTTATAGTTATTGATTTGAAAGATTGTTTTTCCCCTATACCTTTGCAAGAAAAGGATAGAGAAAAATTTGCCTTCACAGTGCCTACTTATAATAATTCTCAGCCTACTAGGAGATATCAATGCACTATCTTCCCACAGTGGATGCTCAATAGTCCTACATTGTGCTAATATTTTGTTAATAAGCCATTGGAAATAATTCGTAAGCAATTTCTCAAGTCCATAATTTATCATTACATAGATGACATTTTATTATCTGATTCAAATAAAGATACTTTGGAAAGTATATTTGAAGAAGTAAAGAAAGTCTTACCTAGGTGGGGATTACAAATTGCCCCTGAAAAGATTCAAAGAGGAGATTCTATTAATTACCTAGGTTACAGAATAGGGTTAGAGAATTCGAACACAAAAGGCACAAATTAGGAGAGACCGGTTACGGACTCTTAATGACTTCCAAAGATTGTTAGGAGACATTTCTAGTCTACGATCAGCTGTTGGGATAACACCTGATTTAATAGTTCATTTAAACAAAACCTTAGATGGTGATAAAGATTTGAATAGTCCCAGAAAATTGACAGTTGAAGCAGAAAAGGAACAGACAATGATTGAGGAAAAATTACAGGAGGCACATGTGGATAGGGTGAACCCAAATCTTAGTTCCATCCTAGTCATACTGTCTTCCAGAATTTCTTCTACAGGGATTTTAATGCAGAGGAAAAATATTATTTTAGAGTGGATATTTATACCTCATAAAGCAAGTAAAAAATTAAAAACTTATGTAGAAAAGGTCTCTGAATTAATTATAAAAGGTAAACTTCATCAACTAGCAGGTATAGACCCAGCAGAAATTATAGTGTCTTTTACTACTGAGGAAATAAGAAAGTTGTGGGAAGATAATGAACCATGGCAAAGAGCTTGTGCTAATTTTTTGGGAGAAATTAACAGCAACTATCCCAAAAGTGATAAGCTTAACCTCATAAAGAGAAGTTCTTGGATTCTTCCTAGAATTGTACGTGATGCTCCAATAACTGGAGCCCAGACATTTTATACTGATGCAAATCAATCAGGGAAAGCAGGTTATAAATTGGAAGAATTGAGTAAGGTGGAACAAAGCCCTTATAATTCTGTCCAGAAGGTAGAATTATATGCCATTCTTATGGTGCTAATGGATTTTAAAGAACCTCTTAATATAGTTACAGATTCACAATTTGCAGAAAGAGTTATCTTGCATATTGAAACCGCTGAATTCATACCAGATGATACAGAGTTGACCTCATTGTTTATCCAGGTACAGGACATAATTAGGAATAGGCTTTGTCCAATGTACATAACACATATCCAGTCCCATACCAGTCTGCTTGGCCCTCTAGCACAAGGTAACGCTGAAATTGACCAATTATTGATTGGAAGCATCTTACAGGACTCAGAATTTCATAAAAAGCATCACGTCAATAGTAAAGGCTTAAAGAAAGGGTTTTCCATTACATGGCAACAAGCTAAGGACATTATAAAGAGATGACCTACTTGTTCTTTCTATAATCAAACACTGTTGCCTGCAGGGAGTAACCCAAAGGGTACTCTAAGGAATGAAATCTGGCAGATGTATGTGTTCCACTTTATGGAATTTGGTAAATTAAAATATGTACACCACAAAATAGACATGTATTCAGGTTTTCAATGGGCCACTGCCCTGAGCTCAGAAAAGGCTGATTCGGTAATCACACATTTATTGAAAGTTATGGCCATCATGGGTATACCTGCACAAATAAAGACAGACAATTGTCCAGCATATGTATCTAAGAAAATGAAATGTTTTTTGCTTATTATAATATAAAACACGTTACAGGTATACCAAATAATCCTACAGGTCAGGCAGTTATAGAAAGATCAAATCGTACTATAAAGGATTTGCTGAACAAATAGAAAGGGACAAAAGATACTCCCAGAAATATATTACATAATGCTTTATTAACTTTGAATTTTCTTAATACTAATGAGAAAGGAATAACAGCAGCAGAGAGGCATTGGATAATGGAAAAAACTTCTGAACTAAACCAACTCGTTTATTTCAGAGATGTGCTGACCTCTCAATGGAAGCCAGAAGAAGTGCTACGTTGGGGAAGGGTTTTTCCTCTTGTTTTCACAGGAGAAGAAAAAAGGTTCTATTTGAAGAGGAGAAACCTCTTGGAAAGGAGAAATTACAGCTCATCTACAATGATGATATTCATACAGGTGGTAAGAAAAACATATAGAATGGGGGCAGGGTTCTGTTCTTATCTCCACAGGAAAACATTCATCTTTGAAAAATTCAAGGAACCCTGGATATTTGAATACTGACAGATGGAAAATAATGGCCCAATAGGGACTATCAAGAAAACTGAATAGGTTCTGTAAGTAAAATATACTAAATCATATTTCTAAATTTATAGAGCTGGTTTTGGAGTTGGACTCTGGCTCAGTCCCTCTCTAATTCCAAGCCTGTTGTTAAAAGAAAAATCCAGAATTTCTGGAGTTTCTGTCTCATGTCAAGAGCCATGATATGAGACCGAAAGAAATATGAGTTTAGAAAACATCTTTACTTTTCTTCATATCTATCATACCTTTCATTAAATATATCTATCATGCCTTTCATTTAATATATATATATATATATATATATATATATGTGCGTGTGTGTGTGTGTGTGTGTGTATGTCTATATGATTACTGTTTTATTTTTCCACAATGAACAATGAGTTTTTCCTGCAGTGACATTTGAAGTTTCCAGGAAGAAGATGAGGCCCCATAACAACAACTCCACCCAGTTGATATGACTTCATGATACTGATAGCGCTACTACAAGATCTGTTTTGGGTATCAGCTGCACAAGACAGTTCCAACGTTGTTAGCTGAAATGGTGTACATCTTGTACAACATTCTGGCCAGACCTCCACAAAATACTCAGAGACTATTTGCAATTTTAAAAGACATTGATCTTGAAATTTAATCATCATTTTACTTTCACAGGATTCCCCAGAAAGAACATCGTCCCCATAACAGTTGGAAATAATTCTAGAGAACAAAGTCCCCTCTCCCAGTAAGGTTTGTCCTTGCGTTTAGGGGCATCATTTAGGGGTTGGTTATATTTAGTATACGGTTGAGGGTTGGGGGAGGAATTTTATAAGTGCAGGAATCTAAAAGAAAAGAAGAAGAGGGATAATTGGATTATGGAATAATAGATTTGTACTTGTGAGTTATTGTTTTTAGACAAATATATTGGTATCGATTCTTATATATTGATACAAAGTTAAATTATGTTGACTATTGTGTGCATGCATGCTTCTACCTCTTTTTAAAACATTTTTATGTATTTATATATATATATATATATATATATATATTATACTGATATATATATATTTACCATATTGCATTGTACACTTCTACCTCTGATTAAGATACTTATATATTGTTTATGTATTGATATACACATATATATTTACCATATTGCAATGTATACTTGCACATTGTTTATATTTGGAGGTTATATTGTCCTCATTTATTGCAGAGTTGTTTATTGTCTCAGTCTTTGAGTTAGATAGGTATTGAGAATTATCTAAGTCAATAGTCATCTAAGTTTGTCATTTATAATTAGACTAATCTTTAGATACATAGAGATTATATTCACTATAGATAAATAATCTTCAACCTCTTCAAAGAGCTGTAGAAAATGGCCTTTAATTTAATTCAGAGTTCTGTGGTAGCGAGACACAATCGCTCCTGGCAACACCGATCTATTCCCGAGAGAATGTTGAGCACCAAAGACACTCCACCTGGAGCCTTTCTTCTTTCCAGAACTGGCCTTTGGGTAAAGAAATGCCCATACTTCAACTACTGACAAAGTTACAGAATATCCATAAGTGGATAAAACAGGACTGTCATATCCTGCCAAGACAGGGTAAGATAGATTTGAAAAGTTTCTTGCCTTTGAAAATGGTATGTCAGTTATGTCAGGCCTTAGCCAAAGTTGGTTGCTTCAATTCTGCAAACGTGACTTTGGGTGTTTGCTCAGGTAGCCAGTTGTCTCTGTGATTTGTTACATGTTCTGGAAGTTGTTTGAATGCACTTCCTAATTACTCAGGTAACATTATTTCCCTTCTCAGATCTTCGATGAAATTGAAGATTATATAAATGTAGTTACTTTCCTCTCATGACTTGGCCAAGTTATTTGTTATATATGACTTAAGCTAGTTAGAATAGGATATTTGTATTTTTTGTATATAATTTCGTAGTTTTGTACTTATTGTATATGATTTCAAAGTAGGCTTAGAACTCTCTTACTTAAACAAAATGGGGAGATGCTGCTGGAGCTCCTTCCGCTCCTTCAGCCAATAGCAGCTGAGATACCAGCCCATTAGGGCGTGGTCTCTCTCCCTTTAAAAAAGCAGTGGCTGTCCTCCACTTTCTCTCTGGCTTCCGGCGCTGCTTCCGGCTCCTAGAATCCTTTCCTGTTCACGCAAAAGGGCTGTTGTCTGGGACGGTAATCTGTCAGTTTTTTCCCCTTTGAATAAATAACCATTCTATTAATCATAATTCCAAACTGGTGTGGGATTGTCTGTGACTTACGCCTTCACCTCTGGATGTCAGTGTGTTGATTTCTCAGAAAATTAGGAAACAACCTTCCTCAAGATCCAGTAATACCACTCTTGGATATGTATCCTAAAGATGTTCAAACATACTACAAAAGCTTTTGTTCATAACAGCTTTGCTTGTCATATACAGAACCTGTAAGCAACCTAAATGCCCCTCAACCAAAGAATGGGCAAGGAAAATGTGCTACATTTACACAATGGAGTACTACACAGCACATACACACACACACAAAAAAAAACAATGTCTTGAATTTTGCAGGCAAATGGATGGAGCTAGAAAGCATCATTTTGAGTGAAATAACCCAGACCCATAATGACAATTATCACATGTACTCACTCATAATAGGTTTTTAAACATAAATATTAAAACACACAAATCACAATCCCAGAGAGCCTAGACAACAATGAGGAACCTACAAGAGACTTACATAGATCTAATCAACATGGGAAGTAGAAAAAGACAAGATTTCCTGAGTAAACTGGGAGTATGGGGACGTTGGGGTAGGGTTGAAGTGGATGGGAAAGGCAGGGATAGGAGCAGAGAAACATGTATATCTCAATATACAAAAATCAATTTAAAAAAAGAAGTGTTCCAAAGAAGGAACCAGGAGCAGTTATAATTCAAAAGCAATGTATCACTAAAATGCCCACTCTAGCATGGGTGGTGATACCTGAAAACCCTGCCTCACTCAAACTCTCCCTCCATGTTACTTTCAGGCAACTCCTTAGTTTGAACACCTTTTCACAGTGTAGCTGGTCATACTCTCCACCTGCAACAAATGATTACTCACTTCTATACTACTGGGTAACAGTCCTCAACCATCTTCGATGCTTCTGTTTTTCCAGGTAAGTGGTAAACCTTTTATTTACCACTTTGTTTACCTCTGCTAAGTTTCACTTTCCCTCTTGAGAAAATCTTTCCATTTGGAAGGAATGCTTTAAAGAACATGCCTTATAACAGTAAGATATATGAAAAGTTCCAGAATCTACCACTTTGTAGCCACAGTCAAATCCTATCTCTGCTTGTTCTTAACCTCTTGCAACCTTAGGCTTCGACACTGCTATACTGTAATTTTAAGTTGTATAAACAAAACTATTCAGTATGTATAGCTTTGAAATATGCTTTTAAGTCAGAACAGTTCTCTTGAGATTGAACAGTGTTAAATGTTGATCAAGTAGAATTCCATTCTGGTGATACAGCTGCATTTATTTCATTATTAATTGCACAACACTTATATTACATACAGTATTGTTCTTTCACCCAAAAACCTGTTTTAAACTTTTCTTTAAAATGTGTTGCATGTGTATTAATAAAATTGTGGAGTTAAAATAGAGACAAATTATCCACTTTAGGTGAAATAAAATTTACTTGTGTTTTATTATAGAAAAACTAAAAATAATTTTAAAATTGGTCACAGTATTAAAGTAATTCCTTCTTGATTTCTTCTGGAATGATACTTTTATTATCTATCTCTAAAATTACCCTGGAAATGATCTGATCATATACAATGTAGTCAGTGGTTTTCATTTTTCTGAGGTGACAATCTCTGGTAGATATTAAAGAGACTCTCCCTTTATATCAAAAAATAAAACATTACTCACACCATTTTAAAATACAAAAATACTAAAAACAACATTTTATAAAGAGAAAAAAATTTTAAGGATCTGGTTGAAGGGTTACAGTCCATGGTGGACATGCCTAGACATTTCTAGATCCATAGAAGAGAGCAAGGTAAACGGTTTGACAGGAGGAGAAGAGCTGCTCAACATCTGCTACCCAGGAAGTAGAGTAAAATACAGCCCACAGACAAAATACCTTCTTATGGTAGGCATTCTTTTATTGTGTCTCACTGAAAAGCTTCTACTCCTCACAATAACTCCATCAATGGTCAACTAGGATTTTAGCATGTGAGGAGGCTTTAAATTAAAATTTCCTACAGAAAGAGACTGTCTATAATTTAAAAAAACTAATTATGTACTTGTTTTCTCAGTAAATTAAATACTGCATTCACAATAATGGTCATCTGGCATTATTTGATCTATTTTATCAAAAAAAGAGTTTTCTTTAAGGTTAAAAGATTATATACAAATTTAAGTATAAAGTTTGACAATCCTGAAATAAGTTTATTTGCTTGGTTTTGTTCTTTGTTAGTTGTACTAAAATATCAAATGAGCAAAATTCTTTCCCTGGTTTTTCATAGATATAATAGAAAAAAACAGTTGAAATTCAGATGCTGGAAATAAAATCCTTGGTATAAAATATAGAAATAACTAATGAGGATATATTACCTGCCAGTGAATGTCCATGTTATCCAATATCTTTCTTTAAATGACATAGTTTCCTATGTTCTTCCCCTGTAAAACTGACAAAAAAACAACCAATACTGATGAATTTCTAAGTTGAATTGCATTTTAAGGGATGTTTAAAAATAACCTACCTGTCATGATGCCTCATCCTAAAAAATGTTGTCTGAATTCCAGCTGTTTTTTGAAGGAAGCAGGATAGCTTATTGGTAGACAAGAAAAGAAAGCCATACAAAATATATATAGTGAGTTATAATTTAATATAACTTTATTGGACTGTACCTTGTCCATCAAGGCTCATGGTGCAGAAGGTGGGTGATCAAGAAGCACAGGCCATATATTAATGTTAAAAATTATTCTGAAATTCCCCAGTGTGTCTGCATTTTGATTCTACTTACACTACCTATTATATTAATTTAATTTAAGAGTACATGTCACTTGTGAGAAAACCTTTTAGAGAGCACACAAACAATATAAAACACTTTCCTCTTCCCTTGACGTGAAGATGTCAGTAATTATATAAAAGTAACCATGAAAAGCAACCATTTCATCAGTCTCCTAATTATCTTTGTAGATCTGTTTTCACTCTGTATGACTCAGGTTGTAGCAGTCAACTGGACTCCTGGAACTTAGTTCAATGATTAGCTGTATCTCTGCATTTGCTTCCATCAGTTACTGGATGAGGGATCCATGATGACAATTAGGGCAGTCACCCATCTGATTGTCAGAAAAGGTTATATTAGTAACTCTCTCCTCTTTTGTTTGGAGTCTTAACTGAGGTCATCCTTATGGAGTTCCTGGGAGTTTCTCTGGCCCACTGGTTCTCCATATCCTTATAATAACTGACTCCATCAATTTATCTCTTTTATTAACTCCCTCCATTCTGTCCTCAACTAGACCATCCTGATACCTCAAGTTTCTATTTCTCCATCACCTTGCCTCTATTCCTCTCTTTTCCCCAGTTTACCCAGGACATATCATTTATTCCTCTTCCCAGAGAGATCTATGAATCCCTCGTAGAGCCTTCCTTCTTTTTTATTCATTTATTTATAAAAATTTCCACTTCATTCCCTCTTCCCAACACCTTCCCACTCCCTCTCCCCCTCCCATTTCAGTCCTAAGCACTGTCACTGTCAGGGTTTCCTGCCCTGTGGGAAGTCCAAGGATCTCCCACCTCCCTCCAGGTCTAGGAAGGTGAGCATCCAAACAGATAAGTCTCCCACAAGGCCAGCCCATGCAGTACAATCAAAACTCAATGCCATTGTCCTTGGCATCTCAGTCAGCCCTCACTGTCAGCCACCTTCAGAAAGTCCAGTTTGATCACAAGCTACATCAGTCCAAGTCCAGCAAGCCTTGGTGAGCTCTCATTAAATCAGTCCCATTGTCTCAGTGGATGGAGGTACCCTTTGCAGTCCCGACTTCCTTGCTCATGTTCTCACTCCTTCTGCTCCTCATTTGGAACTTGGGATCTCAGTCAAGTGCTCCAATGTAGATCTCTGTATCTATCTCCATCCATCACCAAATGAAGGAACTATGGTAATATGCAAGATATACATCAATGGGGCTATAGGACAAGGCCAGTTCAGGCACCCTATTCTCTGCTGCTTAAGGAACAAGCTTGGGACATCCCCTTGGACACCTGGGAACCCCTCTAGAATCAAGTCTCTTGCCAATCCTAAAATGGCTCCCTTAATTAAGATATATACTTCCCTGCTCCCACATCCACCCCTCCTTCATCCCAACTACCCCATTCCCTCAAGCTCTCCCCATCCTCCCCTTCTCCCTTCTCTCCCCCATCTGCCCTTATCCCCACCTCACCCTCATCCCCGTGCTCCCAATCCCTGCCCAGCAAATTTGTCAACTTCCAATAACCAGGAGGATAAGTATATGTTTTTCTTTAGATTCACTTTCTTATTTAGCTTCTCTAGGATCACGAATTATAGGCTCAATATCCTTTATTTATTGCTAGATTCCACTTATGAGTGAGTACAAGACTCTAGCCAACCCTAAAATGGCTTCCTTGGTTAGGATAACTTCTTCCCTACCCAGATCTCAGTTATCCCATTCCCCCATGCTCTCCCCAATCACCTCTTCTCCCTCCTCTCTCACCATCTCCCCTTCCCCCAATCCACCCCACCTCCCTGCTCCCAACTTTTACCTGACGATCTATTCAATTTCCAATATCCCGGAGGATAAATATATGTTTTTCATTGGGTACACCTTATTATTTAGCTTCTCTAGAATCATGAACTACAGGCTCAATGTCCTTTGTTTATGGCTAGAATCCACTAAGGAGGAAGTACATACCATATTCCTCTTTTTGGGTCTGAGTTATCTCACTCAGTAAAGTGTTTTCTATTTCCATCCATTTGCATGCAACTTTCAAGATATCATTTTTTTAACCACTGAGTAGAACTCTAAAGTATACATGTGCTACACCTTCTTTATCCATTCTTCTATTGAAGGGCACCTAGGGTGTTTCCAGGTTCTGGATATTACAGATACTGCTGCTATGAACATAGTTGAACAAAGCTATATACAGGAAGCCAATAGCTAACATCAAATTAAATGGAGAGAAACTCAAAGCCATTCCACTAAAATCAGGAACACGACAAGGCTGTCCATTCTCTCCATACCTCTTCAATATAATGCTTGAAGTTCTAGCAATAGCAATAAGAAATCATAAAGAGATCAAGGGGATTCGAATTGGAAAGGATGAAGTTAAACTTTCGTTATTTGCAGACAATATGATAGTGTACATAAGTGACCCCAAAAACTCTACCAAAGAACTCCTACAGCTGATGAATACCTTTAGTAATGTGGAAGGATACAAGATCAACTCCAAAAAATTGATTGCTCTCCTATACACAAAGGATAAAAAAGCAGAGAGGGACATCAGAGAAACATCACCTTTCATGATAGCCACAAATAGCATAAAATATCTTGGGTTAACTCTAACCAAGGAAGTTAAAGATCTATTTGACAAGAACTTTAAGTCTTTGAAGAAAGAAATTGAGAATGTTACCAGAAAATGGAAAGACCTCCCCTGCACTTGGATTGGGAGGATCAATATAGTAAAAATGGCAACTCTACCAAAAGCCATCTATAGATTCAATTCAATCCCCATCAAAATTCCATCAAACTTCTTCACAGATCTTGATAGAACAATAATCAAGTTTATATGGCAAAACAAAAAACCCAGGATAGCCAAAACAATCTTACACAATAAAGGAACTTCTGGAGGCATTACCATCCCTGACTTCAAACTCTATTACAGAGCTACAGTATTGAAAACAGCAACAGAGAAGTTGACCTACGGATTTGAATAGAAGACCCAGATATTAACCCACAAATCTATGAACACCTGATTTTTGAAAAGGGAGCTAAAGGTATACAATGGAAGAAGGAAAACATCTTTAATAAATGATGCTGGCATAACTGAATGTTAACCAGTAAAAGAATGAAAGTAGATTCATATCTATCACCATGCACAAAACTCAAGTCCAAATGGATTAAAGACATCAACTTTAATCCAACCACTTTGAACCTGATAGAAGAGAAAGTGGGAAGTAGTCTACAAGATATAGGCACAGGAGACCACTTCCTAAGTAGAAGCCCAGTAGTACAGACAATAAGAGAATCAATGAATAAATGGGACCTACTGAAACTGAGAAACTTCTGTAAAGCAAAGGACACTGTCAGTAAGACAAAAAGGCTGGGCGAAGATCTTCCTACTGGGAGAAGATCTTCACCAACTCCTCATCAGACAAAGGTCTGATTTCCAAAATATACAAAGAACTCAAGAAGCTACACACTAAAACTTTAATTAACCTAATTAAAAAATGGGGTACTGAACTGAACAGAGAAATCACAACAGATGAACTTCGAATGGCCAAAAGGCACTTAAGGTCATGCTCTACCTCCTTAGCGATCAGGGAAATGCAAATCAAAACCACTTTGAGATACCATCTTACACCTGTCAGAATAGCCAAACTCAAAAACACCAATGATAACCTATGCTGGAGAGGATGTGGAGTGAGGGAAACACTCATCCATTGTTGGTGGGATTGCAAACTTATGCAATTACTTTGGAAATCAGTGTGGTGGTTTTTCAGAAAACTGAGAGTCAACCTCCCTCAGGACCCAGCAATTCCACTCTTGGGAATATTCCCAAGAGATGCCCTATCATACTACAAAAGCATTTGTTCAACTATGTTCATAGCAGCACTATTTGTAATAGCCAGAACATTGAATCAACCTAGGTGCCCCTCAATAGAAGAATGGTTAAAAAAGGTGCAGAACATGAACACATTAGTTTTACTCAGCGGTAAAAAACAATGACATCTTTAATTTTGCAAGCAAATGAATGGAAATAGAAAACGCTTTACTGAGTGAGGTAACCCAGATTCAAAAAGAGGAATACGGTATGTACTCACTCATATGTGGATTCTAGCTATAATTAAAGGTCTTTGAGCCTATAATTCATGATCCTAGAGAAGCTAAATAAGAAGGTGAACCTGAAGAAAATCATATAGTTATCCTCCTGGATATTGGAATTAGACAAGATTTCCAGGCAAACTTGGGTTCTCGGAGGGTGGGTGGAGGAAGTAAGAGGAGATGGTTAGAGAGAAGCGAGAGGGGGAGGATTGGGGATGGCTTGGGGGAATGGGATGGGGGGAGGGAGGATTGATGGATGTGGGAGCAGGGAAGTATTTATCTTAACTAAGGGAGCCATTTTATGGTTTGCAAGAGACTTGATTCTGGAGGGGTTCCCAGACCCACGGAGAGGTCCCCAGATTGTTCCCTGGGCAGCAGAGAAGAGTTTACCTGAATTGGCCTTGGCCCATAACCATGCTGATGAATATTTTGCATATCACCATAGAACCTTCATCTGGCAATGGATGGAGAGATAGTCAGAGACACATATTAGAACACTGGACTTAATTCTCTAGGTCCAAATGAGAAGCAGAAAGAGTGAGAACGTGAGCAAGAAAGACAGGACCAGAGGGAACCTTCATCTGACGATAGATGGAGATAGAGACGGAGACCCACATTGGAGCACTAGACTGAGCCCCCAAGGTCCAAATGAGGAGCAGAAGGAGGGAGAACATGAAAAAGGAAATCAGGACCGTGAGGGGTGTGTTCACCCTTGATACAAGGGGACTGATCGAATGAGAGCTCACCAAGGCCAGCCGGACTGAGAATGAATGAGCATGTAACTAAACCAGAGTCTCTGAATGTAGCTGACATGAGGGCTGACTGAGAAGCCATTGACACTGGGTCTTATTTTGTCTGCATGTACTGGCTTTTTGGGATCCTAGACTGTTTGAATGCTCACCTTCCTAGACATGGAGGGAGAGGGGAGGAACTTGAACTTCCCACAGGACAGGAAACCCTGACTGCTCTTAGGACTGGAGAGGGAGGATGAGAGGGAGTGAGGGAGAGAAGGAGAGGAAGTGGGGGGAATGGGAGGGTATGGTTAGGAGGGGAGGAAGTGGAAATTTTTCTAAATAAATAAATAAATAAATAAATATAAAGATAATACATCCATAAGTTTTTACCAAAATTGCTTGTTTCTAATGAGTAAATTATCAAGTTCTTTATAAATACAATTGAAGAGAAGTATTTTTACTCAATTGAATGAAAATATAGGTAAACGTTTGTGCTCAGAACTTTCTGAATTGGAAATGCAATAAAAACATGACAAAAGAGGGCAATGAATAATGTATATTTATGAATACCTCAAAATATTAATCAATTTTAAGTCTAATGAGAAATATTATCCTCATAAATTGCTTTATTATTCATTATCTGTATGATTTGTTGTGCAGGAGAATTGTCTGTATTCTGTCAATCATGTTTTAAAGAAACGCTGATTGGCCAGTCAGGAAGTATAGGTGGGAAACCAGACAGGAAGTAGAAATGATGTAATGAGAACAGGAAAATTCTGAGAAGGAGGAAGCTGATTACTCCCATTCCTGCCCAGATCACTGAAGCAGCAGGATGTGATCTGCCCCACTGAAAAAGGTACTGAGCCACATGGCTAACATAGATAAGAATAATGGATTAAAATAATTGATAAGAACTAATAAGTAGCCTGACCTAATTGGCCAATCAGCTTTACAACTTATAGAGATCTCTGTGTGATTTTCCTTGGGTCTAAGCAGCTGTGGGAAACGGACAGGACAGAAAACCCCAACAAACAAGCTAGCCCTTCATGTTACGGTTTTGATTGTAATCTCTTTATTATGTCAAAACTTCAGGAAAATAAAATAAAATATTTTCCCAACTAATTAAGAAAAATACTAAAAGAGACAATAATTGGCTAATGTGTGACACATACATACAAACACACACACATATATATGTATATATACCTTTTTATCACTGATGATGAGGCTTGAACACAGGGCTTCATTCTGAATTTACAAGCTTCATACTACTTAGCTATTCCATTATCAACTAAGTCTTATGATGATGGTGTATGTCCCAAAATAATCCCACACTAGTTTATAATTATGAATAATAAAGGGTTATTGATTTAGTCAAGATTTACAGATCACTTTCCTATATATCAGTCCTCTGCACAAAGGGGAAACAGGAACAGAGTCTAGTAACTGAAAGTGAGAGTGAGAAGCAAGAGAGTGAGAGCATGCTTTATAGCTGCTTTTATAAGGGATCATGCCCAAATAGGCTTATATTGGCTGAAGGAGGAGAAGGAGCACACACAGCACCTCCCCTTTTGTTTAAATAAGAGAATTTCAAACATATTATAAAACTATATACACTAGGAACCGATATCAAGTATAAGATTTGAATTACAACCTTCAAAAACAATATTAAGTAAGGAATGTATGCTGTTTTAATAAATATTCTATCCTAAGAAGTCTCAGTCTTGTATTTGAAATGGTTTGGCTAGATCATAAGAGGATGGTAACTACAACTACTAAATCTTCAACCCCATCAAAAACCTGAGAAGAGAAATAGTATTACTTGAGGTGGCAGGAAGTACAATCAAGCAGCTTCCAAAATGTGCAGTAGATGACAGAGAAAACAGACTGCCTGAGCAATCGTTCAAAGTCTTATTTGCAATGTTGAAGCAACCAACTTTGGCTAAGGCCTAGAGTAACTGACAGATCATTTTTAGAGGCAGAAAAATTTTGAAAACCCTTTCCTGACAAGAGTTGACAAACTTTTTTTTTTTATCCTTCTTGTCCAGTCTGGACATCATGTATTTTGCTAGTGGTTGAGGCATGGGCAGTTTCTTGCCCAACAGCCAGTTGTGCCAAGAAGAAAACAAACACCAAGTGCAGTGTCTTTGATGCTCAACACTCTCTAAAGAAAAGATTGGTGCTGACAGGAGCAATTGTGTCTCATGTCAGCATAATCCTAAATTATTTAAGTGTTAATTTCTACAGATATTTGACATGGTTGAAGGTTATCTATCTATGCAAATACAATGTCTATGTATCTAAAAAAACCCATTAATCTGACTAAAAATATAACAAACATGAATGACTATTGACCTATACTACTTAATACCTATTTAACTTAAAGATTAAGACTTCATATCAGAATATTAAACAATCTTTAAACAACTGTGCAATGAAGGAGAATAATGAATTCAAAATTTAATCAATGTATAAGTATCTAGATCAGAGGTAATAATATATAATGAAATATGATAAATATATCCTAAAATTGTATCAATATACAAAATGTCTTAAACTGAGGTAGAAATATGCATGCATACAATATGACAAAATAATTTTGCATAGGTGTAAAAGTATTGTAGACAGAAATAACAAATATAATTTGAACTTGTATCATTATGTAAGTTTAAAGTGTTCATTAATAATATCTCACAAGTGTTCTCTATTATTATTATTAGTTTGGTAAGTTCACTCTAAATTACCGATCATCTTGTTCAGTCTTCCCTATATTTTGAGACCTCTGTGCCTAGATAATTTTCACCCAAACCCCCACCAAATGTGAGTAATAATCAACCCCTAAATAGTGTCTCTAACCCTGTGGACAAAGTTGTTGGGAGAGGGGACATTGCTTCCTAGAATTGCTTCCTGTTGTTGTGGGGGTGATGTCTGTTCTATGGGATTCTAAAAAAGTAAAATAATGGTTAGGTTTCAAGATTGCTGTTTTAAATAACTTCAAATGGTGAGTAGCTGATAGAGTCTTTTTGTTTGTTTGTTTGTTTGTTTGTTTTAAAATTCTTATTTGAATTTCTGGCCAGAACTTTGGAAAAAGATGCACCATTTCCACAGCTGGTACCCAAAACCAGTCTTTTAAAAGCACAATCATCATCATGGCATAATATCAATTAAGGGGAGTTGTTGTAGGATCCTATCTACTTCCTGGAAGCTTCCAAGATTACTGCAGGAAAATCTACTATTCATTGTAGAAAATGTAAGCATTATTAATATTAGCATATATACAGAAAACATTATAATATAAACAAAACGGGCATGGAGAAAAGTAAAATGTTTCCTTAATATCTATATTCTTTCTATCCTATACCAAATGGCTCCTGACATAAGACAGAAATTCTGAATTTTTCTTTTAACAACATGCTTGAATTTAGAGAAGTATATTTTAAGTAGAAATGTATACATGTACAGATGATCAAATTTTACAATTCAGATAATACCACATCATAAGATAGATTTCAATTTGCTTGCTGACTCTTTCTGTATAGCTATCTTTTTATCTTTAGGAATCTAGTTGTCCAAGGACTCTCAACTCTATGAAGAAAATATTTCCCTGCAAAGATAAGAACTGAACCCTGCCCCAACTTCTATGAGGTTTTCTTACCACCTGTATGAATGTCACTTCTGTGGATGAGCTGTCATTTCTTTTTCTCAAGAGGTTCCTCTTTTTCAAACCAAATCTATATCAATTTTGATAGTATCCATAGCTTTCCCTCTCATGTAGAAAAAAAAAAAAGATCAAAACCCTTTCCCCAATGTCACATATCTTCTGGTTTCCATTGTGTGGTCAGCACATCCATGAAATATACTGGTTGATTTAATTCAGAAGTTTATTCTGTTATCCAAGGTCTCTCTGTGCTGTTCTTCCTTTCTCATTAGTATTAAGAAAATTCAAGGTTAATAAACCATTATGTAATCTCTTAATGGGGGTATTTTCCATTCTTTTTTTGTTTGTTTTATATATTCTTTATATTTTGATTTGACCTTTCTATAACTGCCTGACCTGCAGCATTTTTTGGTATATTTGTTATATATACTTTATATTATAAAAAGCAAGAAATTGTTTCATTTTCTTGAACACATATCCTGGACTGTTGTCTGTTTTTATTTGTGCAAGTATATGCTTGATGGCCATAACTTCTAATAAATGTGAGGTTACTGTATCAGACTTTCATTAGCTCAAGTCCGTTGCCCATTGAAAATCTGAATTAATGTGAATGATGTGGCATACAAATTTTAATTTTCCAAACTCTGTAAAATGGAACACACCCATCTGCCAAATTTCATTCCTATGAGTATCCTTTAGGTTACTCCCTGCCGATAATGGTATTTGGTTATAGAAATAGCAAGTAGGATATTTCTTTATAATCTCCTTAGCTTGTGGCCGTGAAATAGAAAACTCTTTCTTTAAACCATTGCTATTGTTATCATGTTTTTTTTTTTTGGAATTCTTAAACATCAGCACACTTCCAATCAATAATTGATCAATTTCTGCATTACATTGTGGTAGAGGACCTGGCAGACCCATATGAGATCTAATGTGTGTTATGTATATGGGACAAAGCCTATTCCTGATTATAATTTGAACCTATATGAATAATGAAGTCAATTCTGTATCATCTGGTATGAATACAATCACCCCAATATGCTAGACAACTCTTTCAGCATATTGTGAATCAGTAACAATATTAAGAAATTCTTTAAAATGAATTAGTACCAAGAGAATATCATAAATTTCTGCCTTTTATACAGAATTATAAGGCCTTTATTCCAACTTAGTTAATTCTACTGGTTTGTAACCTACCTTTTCTGATTTATTTGCTTCTGTATAAAATATACATGCTCCAATTATTGAAGCATAACATATAATTCAGGGAAGAATCAAAGAAGTTCTCTTTATAATTTTAAGTCTATCACTTTTGGGATAATTGCTATTAATTTCTCCAAAAACACTCAGCACAAGCTCTTTTCCAAGGTTCATTTTCTTCCCATATTTTTTATCAATTTCATCAGCAGAAAAAGGAACTATAATTTCTGCTGAGTCTATACCTGCTAGTTGACAAAGTCTCAATTTTCATTTTGTTATTAGAGACTATTCTACATAAGTTTTTATTTTTAAAATTTTTTATATTTTTTTTCATTCAAAAATTTACACTTTCTCCCCTCCTCCCATCCCCATCTCGATCCCCCACTCACACTCCTCCCTCCCCTCCCCCTCTCTCCTTAAAAAAGGGCAGGGAACCCTGCCCTGTGGGAAGTCCAAGGCCCCCCCCACATCCAGGCTTAGGAAGCTTTGCATCCAAATAGACTTGTGTCCCAAAAAGCCAGTACATATAGTAGAAACAAGTCCAAAGGGCTTCTCAGTCAGCCCCCTTTTCAGCCACATTCAGAGAGTCTGGTTTGATTGCATGTTCATTCAGTCCCGATACAGCTGGATTTGGTGAGCTCCCATTAGAACAGGTACTGTCTCAGTGAATGGACAATCACTCCCCCACACACACAGTCCTGATTTCCTTACTCGTCTTCTCCCTCCTTCTGCTCTTCAACTGGACCTTGGGAGCCCAGCCCATTGCTCTGAAGAGGGTTTCTGTCTCTATCTCCATTCATCACTGGATGAAGATTCTATGGTGATATTCGAGATAATCATCAGTGTGACAGTGGGGCAAGGACAGTTCAGGCACCCTCTCCTCTGCTGCCAAAACACCCTACTGGGAACATTACCGTGGACACCTGGAATCCCCTCTAGAACCAAGTCTCTTGTCAACCCTAAAATGGCTCCCTTAATATAGATATCTTCTTCACTGCTTCTATATCTGCCTTTTCTCCATCCCTACCCTCCCATTCCCTCAAACTATCTCCAGTCTTTCTTTTCTTTCTTCTCTCTCTTTCTCCTCCCTTCTCCCATCCCCAACCCCACCCTTACCCTCACCCCCATGCTACCAACTTTTTCCAGTGATCTTGCTTGCTTCCAATTTCAAGAAGGATCTATATATATTTTTCTTTGGGTTCGCCTTGTTATTTGGCTTCTCTATGGTAGGGAACTATAAGCTTAATGTCTTTTGTTTATGACTAGAGTTCACTAATGAGTGAGTAAGTACCATATTTACATTTTTTGGGTCTGGGTTATCTCACTCAGTAAAGTGTTTTCTCTTTCCATCCATTTGCATGCAAAAAAAGATGTCATTATTTTTACCACTGAGTACTACTGAGTACTACTCAGCGGTGTATATATTCCACACTTTCTTTATCCATTCTTCTATTGAAGGGCATCTAGGTGGTTTTCAGGTGCTGGCTATTACAAATAATGCTGCAATGAACATAGTTAAATAAATGCTTTTGAAGTATGATTGGGCATCTCTTGGGTATATTTCCAAGAGTGATATTGCTGGATCCTGAGGTAGATTGATTCTCAATTTCTTGAGAAACCACCACACTGATTTCCAAAGTGATTGCATAAGTTTGTATTCCTACCATCAGTGGATGAGTGTACCTCCTTACTTCTCATCCTATCCAACAAAGGTTATCATTGGTGTTTTTGATTTTAGCCATTCTGACAGCTGTAAGATGGTATCTCAAAGTTGTTTTGGTTTTCATTTCCCTCATTGCTAAGGAGGTTGAAAATGAACTTAAGGGTCTTTTGGCCATTTGTACTTCATTTGATGAGAATTCTCTTTTCAGTTCAGTACCCCCATTTTTTAATTGGTTAATTAGATTTTTAATGTCCATTTTCTTGAGTTCTTTATATATTTTGGAGATCAGACCTCTGTGTGATGCGAGGTTGGTGAAGATCTTCTCCCATACAGTAGGATGCCTTTTTGTCTTAATGACAATGTTCTTTGCTTTACAAAAGCTTCTCAGCTTCAGGAGGTCCCATTTATTCAATGTTGCTCTTGTTGTCTGTGCTACTGGGGATATACGTAGGAAGTGGTCTCCTGTGCTCATGTGTTGCAGTCAACTTTCTCTTCTATCAGGTTCAGTGTAGGCAGATTTATACTGAGGTCTTTGATCTATTTGGAATTGAGTTTTGTGCATGGTGATAGCTATGGATCTATTTTCATTATTCTACAGGATGACATCCTGTTATGCCAGTACCATTTGTTAATGATGCTTTCTTTCTTTAATAATATACTTTTAGCTTCTTTGCCAAAAATCAGGTGTTCGTAGGTTTTTGGGTTAATATCTGGGTCTTCAGTTCAATTCCATTGGTCAATGCTTCTGTTTTTTGCCAATACCAAGCTGTATTCATTACTGTAGCTCTGTAATACGGTTTGAAGTCAGGGATAGCAATGTCTCCAGTAGTTCCTTTATTGTTTAGGGTTGTTTTGGCTATCTATCCTAGGTTTTTTGCTTTTCCATAAAAAGTTGAGTATTGTTCTCTCAAGGTCTGTGAAGAATTTTGTTGGAATTTTTATAAGAATTGTGTTGAATTTATAGATTTCTGTTGGTAGAACTGCCATTTTTACTGTGTTGATCCTACCCAACCAAGAGCATGGGAGGTCCTTCCATTTTCTGGTGTCCTCTTCAATTTCTTTTTTCAAAACCTTGAAATTCTGGTCAAATAGATCTTTCACTTCCTTAGTTAGTGTAACCCCAAGATACTTAATGCTATTTGTGGGTATCATGAAAGATGAAGTTTCTCTGATTTCCCTCTCTGCGTCTCTATCCTTTGTGTACAGGAGGGTTACTGATTTTTTGAGTTGATCTTGTATCCTGCCACATCACTGAAGGTATTTATCAGCTGTAGGAGTTCTTTGGAACAGTTTTTGGGGTCACTGATGTGCACAATCATATCACCTGCAAATAACAAAAAGTTTGACTTTTTCCTTTCCTAATTGGAACCCCATGATCTCCTTTTGTTGTCTTCTTGCTATTGCTAGAACTTCAAGCACTATGTTGAAGAGATATGGTGAGAGTGGACAGCCTTGTCTTGTTCCTGATATTAGTATAATGACTTTGAGTTTGTCTAAATTTAATTTGATATTAGCTGTTGGTTTGCTGTATATTGATTTTATTATATTTAAACATGATCGTTGTAACCCCAGCCTAAGACTTTTATCATAAAGGGGTGTTAAATTGTGTCAAATGCTTTTTCAGCATCTAATAAATTGATCATATGTTTTTTTTCTTTCAGTTTATTTATATGATGGATTACATTGATAGATTTTCATATACTGAACAAGCCCTGTATTTCTAGAATGAAGCCTACTTGATCTTGATACTAATGGATAATTTTTTTATGTGTTCTTGGGTTTGGTTTGCCAGTATTTTATTGAGAATTTTTGCATCCATGTTCATGTGAGAGATTGGTCTGTAATTCTCTTCTTGGTTGAGTATTTGTGTGGTTTGGTATCAGAGTAACTGTAGCTACATAAAAGGAGTTTGGCAAGGACTCTTCTGTTTCTATTATGTGAAACACATTAAGGAGTATAGGTATCAGCTCTTTTAGGAAGTCTAGTAAATTCTGCATTAAAACCATCTGGTCTTGGGCATTTTTTTTTGGTTGGGAGGTTTTTTCTGACAGCTTCTATTTCCTCATTACTTGTAGGTCTATTTAAATTGTTCTCCTGGTCTTGACTTAAATTAGGCATAGGATATTTATCTAAAAGCTAGTCCATTTCCTTTATATTTTCCAACATTGTGGCATATAGGCCATTATAGTAAGGCCTAATGATTCTCTGAATTTCCTCAATGTCTATTGTTATGTCCCCCTTTTCATTTCTGATCTTGTTAATTTGCACATTCTCATCCACTTTTGATTAGTTTGGATAGGGGTTTGTCAATCTTGTTGATTTTCTCAAAGAACCAGCTCTTTGTTTCATTGATTATTTGGATTATTTTCTGTGTTTCTATTTTGTTGATTTCAGCATGCATTTTGGTTAATTACAATGTTCTACTCCTCCTGGGTGAGTCTGCATCTTTTTTTCTAGAGTTTTCAGCTGCGCTATTAAGTTTCTAGTGTGACATTTCTCGGTTTGTTTTTTTTTTTTTAATGTGGGCACTTAGTGCTATGAACTTTCCTCTTAGCACTGCTTTCACAATGATCCCTTAGATTTGGGTATGTGTTGTCTTTATTTTTGTTGATTTCAAGGAAGAACTTAATTTCTTTCTTTATTTCTTCCCCGACCCAGAGGTGCTTCAGTAATTGACTGTTCAGTTTTCCATGAGTTTGTAGACTTTCTGGGGGTAAAATAAATTCTAACTTTATTCCATGGTTATCCAATAAGACAGAGGTAGTTAATATTTTTTTTGTATCTGTGGAAGCTTTCTTTGTTATCAAGTATGTAATCAATTTTTGAGAAGGTTCCATGAGATGCTGAGAAGAAGGTCTAATCTTTCATATTTGGGTGAAATGTTCTATAGATGTCTGTTAAGTCCATTTGATTCATTACCACCATTAGTTCTCTTATTTCTCAGTTAGGTTTCTGTCTGGTTGACCTGTCCATTGGTGGGAGAAGAGTGTTGACGTCTCCTACTATTAGTATGTGGGGTTTGATGTGTGCTTTGAGTTCTAGTAATGTTTATTTTACACATGTGGGTGCTTTTATAATGGGGGCATAGATATTCAAGATTGAGACTTCATCCTGATGAATTGTTCCTTTTATGAGTATAAAGTGTCAATCTCCATCTCTTCTGATTGATTTTAGTTTGAAGTCAATTTTGTTCGATATGAGTATAAGCCACACCTGCTTGTTTCTTAAGTCTGTTACCTAAGAATTTACTCTGAGTAAATGTCTGTCTTTGTGGTTGAGGTGTGTTTCTTGTAAGCAGCAGAATGTTGGATCCTGCTTTCAAATCCATTCTCTTAACCTGTGCCCTTTTATAGGTGATTGAGACCATTGATATTAAGTGATATTAATGAATAGTGGTTGTTAACTTGCTTTTTTGTGGTAGAGTTTGTGTGTTTCTCTTCTTTGGGTTGTGCTTGTAGAGGGTTGTTAGATATCTAAGTTACTGTGGGTGTTGTTGAGTTCTTTACATTGTGGTTTTCTTTCTTTTACTTTCTGTAATGCTGTGTTTGTGGCTACATATTGTTTAATTTTGTTTTTATCCTGAAATATCTTGTTCTCTCCATTGATGGTGAAAGAAAGCTTTCCTGGGTATAGCAGTCTGGGCTTGCATCTATGGTCTCTTTGTTTCTGCAGCACATCTATTCAAGGCCTTCTGGCTTTCAAGGATTCCATAGACAGTTCTGTTGTAATTCTGATAGGTTTACCATTATATGTTACTTTATCTTTTTCATTTGCTGCTCAAAATATTCTTTCTTTATTCTGTATGTTTTGTGTTTTGATTATTATATGGTGAGGTGATTTTCTTTTGTTCCAGTCTATTTGATGTTCTGTATGCTTCTTGTACCTTCATAGGAATATCCTTCCTTAGGTTAGGAAAGTTTTCTTCAATAATTTTGTTGACTATGTTTTCTGGGTCTTTGAGCTCTAATTCTTCTCCTTCTTCTGCACCTATTATTCTTAGGTTTGTTGTTTTCATGGTGTCCCAGATTTCCTGGATGTTTTGTGTTAAGAATTTGTTGGATTTGCTGTTTTCTTTGATCATTTAGTTTATTTCCTCTATAGTATTTTTAGCATCTAAGATTTTTTTTCTTTCTCTTGTATTCTGTTGGTTATATTTGTCTCTGTAGTTCCTGTTCATTTATCCAGATTTTCTATATCCAACCATCCCTCAGTTTGTGTTTTCTTCATTACCTCCATTTCAGTTTTCAAGTCTTGAACTGTTTCCCTTACCTGTTTGATTGCTTTTTCTTGGTTTCCTAAGGAATCTTTGAGGGATTTATTCATTTCTTCAAACTTTTTGTTATTCCTCTCATCCATTTATTTAAGTGAGTTTTTCACATCCTCTTTAACGGACTTTATCACTTTCATAATGATACATTCAAAATCTATTACTTCTACCTCTTCTGGATTAGGGTGCTCAAGTCTTCCTGTTGTGTGTTTGCTGGATTCTGGTGTTATGATGTTTTTTACATTGTTGGAGGAATTCTTGCATTATGCCTGCCCATCTCTTCCTTCAAATGATGTTAGCAGAGTATTGACAGCTTGGTCTGATTTCTGCTATGGCTGCCTATGTAGTTGTGCGGTTTTTTTTTTTTTTTTTTTGGTCTTCCCTCTCTTAGGTCCCCTCTGTACTGGAGTCTCTCAGATCCTCTCCTCCCTGGAGTAGTCTGTGATGGTGGATCTAAATATCCTGCAGATGGAAAGACGAGCATGGGGTGCAAGCTGAAATGGGATAAGTAGAGAATGGCAGTAGCCAGGGAGATGCCCTGTTGAATGGTCAGATATTTTATGGTATTGGGTGGTGCCTGTGCTCTGTTCCTACGGCATGCTACCACCCAGTAGGGCACTCACTTACCCCTCCTGAGGGATGGAACTTCTGGTACAGGTTCAGGTCACTTGCTGGCCAGGGACCTTGTAGACAATAGGGCAGCCTTCTTGGAGGCAGGCTCAGCGGGACAAAGAAAGTCCTGCAGCAGTTGCACTTACCACTTTGCTCCCAGATGCTCAGCCCCAAAGCAGGCTGAGTTGGGGGAACCTATGATCCTTCAGATGGAGAGGGGCGCTTAGGAGGCAAGCTGGGATGGGATAAGAAGAGAAAGGCAGTAGCCAGGGAAAAGCCCCCACTAAATGGCCAGAAAGTTTTAGGGAATGGAGGGTGACTGTGTTCCCTTTCCAGAGTATCTGGCTTACTGCCAGTCAGACTCACACTCACCCCTCTGGTAGGCAAATATTTAAGTTTTTACTTGTTTTTATGGGAAAAAGATCCATTCTAAGATAATACCTTCCCTTTGCATTCAAAGTACTGTAGAGGAAATTCTGGAAAGCAATATGACTAGAATACAATTAAGATTTGGATTCACTCTATCTACATGTCCGTCCTGTAATTTCTCTTCAGTGATCATGAATTCTTTTTCCACTTCAGCTGTTAATTCTCCGGGACTATTTAAGTCTTTGTCACCATGTAAGGTTTTGTTTAAATGTACTATTAGGCCAGGTCTTATCCTCACAGCCAGTTTTAGACTTAAAATACCTCCCAGCAAACTTTGAAAGTCATTAAGAGTCCACAATCAGTCTTTCCTAACCTTTGCCTTTTGTGTTCTAATTTTCTGTAAACCAATTTTGTAATCTAGATAATTGACCAAATCTCGTCTTTTTATTTCAGGAGAAATTTGTAATCCCAATTTAGGCAAAACTTTTTTACTTCTTCAAACATTCTTTCTAAAGTATCTTCATTTAAGTCAGATTACAAAATGTCATCCATGTAATGGTACATTATATACTTAGGAAATTCCTTGACTATTATTTCCAAAGGCTGATTTACAAAGTATTGGCACAGGGTAGGACTCTTTGAGCATTTCCTGTGGGAGAATGATTCACTTAAAGGCCCAAGGATCTTCTTACATTCTAAGTTGGCATTTTCAAAAGCTACACTTAGTACACATGTAGATTTGGTGTCTGTCATTCCTAATTGTCCATTTTTTGTCACTATTTTTGAGAAGTCAGTAAAGAGTTTCTCTGCCCCTGTTTTATCCTAATAGATGACTTAGTCTTCTTTCTTGGTTCCTGAATCCTTTTCCATGCATTTAAAGGTGCTGTACTACATTGGGACAAGGTACATTCATTGTAGCAAGCCTGTTCATGAGGATCAGAGTAATGAACCTCATCAAGTATTTGATCTTGGGCAGTCTCAAATCTATTTGGTTTGCCGTGATAGTCTATAATATTTCACCTCTTTTCTCCAATAACACTTCCAAAGTAGCTGATGTCCATTATCTAGTTCCACTGAGATTCATTGAAACCAACGGTGTGGGATTGCCTTAGTGTTTGAAGACCACATTTTTACCATTTCAATGAAAATGGTGAATGTAGCCCAGAAGAGACCATTGCTTGCTTTATTTATTTTATATCACTTGTATGTATTGGTTCCCATGCATATTCTTTGACTACCTTAGGATACTTTGAGCCAGATGGTCTTTCTGAGGAAATTACCAGATATTTATTTTAAACATTGCATAAGTTATTCAGGGTTCTAGAACATATTGATGAGGCTAAATCCTGTCCTTGAACCTTCTGTCACTGATCATCAATTTCAATAACTTTCTCAATCTTTTCAAATCTTTTTAGTGCTGCCTTTTTAAAAGTTTGAAGCTCCTGTTCAGTGTTCTGTTCTAATGTCCTCACTAAGGATTCCAAATTGTTCAGTAAAGATAATGTCTCTTTCTTAGAAATATCATAACTTTTCAAGAGATTCTGACAGTTAGATTCAATATAAATTCATTCAGATAATTTCCTCTCCATAGTATTGAATCACTTTTCAAAGAGATAATATTGAAAACAAAGCTAATTCCTAGAACATAGCAAAAGTCTTGCACAATACCTTCTATAATATAAACAAAATTATTATTGAAATCCTGGATATTATCAGTCATTTTTTGTTATTTTTCAGATATTACCTATCATAAGGCAATTATAATGAATTAGAGTAGGTGTAATAATCATTATTGGCCAGCAGGTTTCACAGTTGCAGCTATGTAGCCAAGAGATGTCAGCAGCAGTGAACAGCACATTTTGCTTACTTAGGTACTGGAAAATATTCTTTATTTAACAAATCAAGAACAGTTATTAAGGTGATCAAATGATTCCCAGAGTTGGGGCCCAGGATAAATAGAAAATCCAAAGTTTTCTTTCAACATGAGTTGCAGACTGTGTATAGCTTGGGGATCTCATGCAGCAGTGTGTGTGTGTGCTGGTATGTGGGTTGCAAGACAGGGAGCACTAAGCATCAGCCTGCTATGTCTTAAGACTGGCTCAAAATGTGGGTGGGAGAATTAGTGTCCAATGCTCCATGAAGCTGGCAGACCAATCCCAAAAGTGTGAACTGGTCCCCATGTTTGGGTGCCAGATGATGGTGGAAATCACAAAATAATCCCATACTAGTTCAGTATTATTAATGATAAAGGTTTCTTTATTTAGGGGAGACTTACAGATCACTGTCCTAGATAATAGTCCTCTGCACTAACTGGGAACAGGAAGTCTAGCAGCCGGACGCAAGAGAGTGGGCACATGCTTTATACCTGTATTCATAGTATAAGAGACCATGTCAGAATATCCAGAATAGCCCACTGGAGAGAGAATATGTGTCAAGGCCACCCTTATCTGGAGTTTCAACCTGGAACTCTCAAATTGAGAGCTCAAATTCATCCGTGGGGTGAGATGTATCTAGCTTATCATAATATACTCAAAAGGCAATGTACCTCTTGTATCTGTTTTTGAAATGTTTTTTCAGCCTTTGGAAAATGCATAAGCCAAAAAAAATAGATCATTAAACAAATAGCCATTGGCACAATGATGGAAGAGATGAGTGTGGTAAGCCATGGGGACCAATTAAACCAGGTGTCATAGGAGGTCCTTGACTGGAATGAATCAATATTTTTTTAAACTTATTTAGGGTTCTTGTAACTATCCAAGTATGGTCCAAATAGAAGCTCCCTTCTTCCCTAAGTGCCCTGCAAATTCCTCCGTGTTCCATAAAGAGCAAGTTCAAGACTCTCCTATTTTGTAAGGTTACCCTTGCTTAAGAATCCAAAGACTTTTGTAAATAACATTATACAATCTATGTCTTTTCTAATTATGCCCAGCCCAGTCTGCTTACATCCCTAGAATGAATAATAATAATCACAAGAACCCCCCTACAATTTCTAATGTTGAGGCAGTCCAGTTGCTTCCTGGGCATATATAAAACTGTGTCTGTAGGAAAGCATGTCTCCTAAGCACATGAGACTACACAAGCTCATTAGGGTAAGATGGCTGGGGTAGGATGCATCCCAGTGCCTCCACATTAAGGTCTCCCATCTATCCCCAGAATACAGTCTCCATATCCTAGCTCCCATGTGCTAAATCACAGAGGTCAGGCAACCCTGTCCAGAGTGTCATCATATGAGAAGTCTGGTTTAGAATCCCTCCAGTGCCAATACTCGAAAGGATTCATGACATTTTCTGTGGTTAGTGGGGTCTTCCTGCCTGGACCTTCATCCCCGTGAGAAGAATTAATGGGATAACGGCTGGAAGGGCCATCTGAATTAGGAATACAGGCAACACTTTGCTCAAGGGTTAATCTCCCGTGGGAAGTGGTTATTTTTCTTTTCTTTTCTTTTGTTTGAATTTAAGGGTCATACACCATAATCTCTTTTTTTCCTTATTGCTCATATTGGTCTTTCCCATTGTTCTGAGGGGAAGGGAGAAATTTTAAGTTATGAGCTAGTAGCCGTATAGGTGTCTCCCCTCTGTTTGGGAAGACACATCCATATCCTTGGCCCTGTGTCAACAAGGGATCTGGGCTCATTGGTTAGTGAGAGGATACTTCCACCTAACCTTTAGGCAACACCTTGTTGGTAGGGATCCCTAATGATTCTGGAATCTATTTTGTTTATCCGATTTTTGAAAATTTAAAATGTTGTTGGTTAATAACGCCTTCTGCAGTTGTAGATGGTTGAGACTTCTTCCCCTTTTGTTTTATAAGGACCTCTTTCAGATACTGGTGATATGTTTCAACAATTGCTTGACCCTGAGGGTTGTATGGGATTCCAGTGGTATGGGATATACTCCATCTCTGGAAAATTTCTTTTAATGTTTCACTTATAAAACAAGGGCTGTTGTCAGTCATGACTGGTTGTGGTATTCCCAACTTAGGAAACATTGTAAGAAGAGGCTTTTGGTATGGGTTATCCTTTCCCCTGAATGGGTGATACTAAGTATGACTTAGAGTACGTGTCTTTGGTCACAAACATGTATTTTAATTTGCCAAATGGATGGGGTATGTGTTATATCTCTTTGTCAGATGATACTGGGTCCTAACCCTCTTGAGTTCATCCCCCAGCCCTTGTAAAGGGCAGTTGTGGAAAAACTGTTGGCAAGTCTTACACTATATGCAAAATTCTCTTTAATTCTGTTGTGGGGTATAGGTATTTGTGTTCTCTCTAGTTGAAATGGGTTAATTCATGCATTTGGGTTGCATTTTCTGTGAACAGAATTGAGACCTCTATGAGATAGGGCCCTGAAGCTACAGCATCCACAGCAGCATTACCTTGGGAAGTTAGGCCAGGGAGGTTTTGAGATGCGGAATATATATGTTATTTTTTCTACCTTCTAAGAGTAATCTGAGTTGTATAATCAAGGCAGTAAAAGAATTAGCATCCAATCAGATATACACATAGGGTAAGTTTGGCAGTAAGTTCACCACATAAGAGCTATCTGAATAGAGGTTGCAGGGTTCTAGGACTTTTTGTAGAGCAATATATATGCCCATCATTTCCTTATATTGAGCTGACCCTTCACAAGAGAGAATTTTGGTAATGTTTGTCTTGGTTCCCACTGCTAGGAAAACTACAAAAGCACTCCCATTCTTTCCGCCATCTGTGCAAACAGTGGATGCATGGGGCAGGTGCCTAGAAGAAAAGACTAACAGGACTTTCCAAAATATTTTCCTGATAAAGATTAACTAATCAAGACTCCACAAAATGAGTGTCCAGGGTCCACAAAAATCCTTCTATGGAAAGGCTCAATCTAGAACAATGTCTGGCCTCCCTTTCTAAATCCTTAATTTTAAGTGGAATTATTAATTTAGAGAGATCTTTTCCATAATTTCAGAAGGAAGTGTCCCTGATTTTTATGATTATATCAGATATTTGAATGACTAGAGAATACACTCTGAGAATGCTTCCCAAGGTGATTTGTACCCATTCTAGTGGTTGTGACTGCTGAACAATGGCAGCCAGCATGTTTTATTTCCCTAATAATATCCAGTCTTTGATTGAAATGTTAAGATTATATCTTGTAAAGAAGCCTGATGGAACTCATTGATGAATTCAGTGAGTATCTGATTACCCTCAGGGGACAAGGATATGATCCCAAAATTTTTCCTTCTTCTTAGAAGATCATATAACACATCTAGTAGACCAGTCTCTATAAGCAATCAGGGCCATATCCAGTTAGTTTATCCCAATATCTTTTGTAACCTCAATAAAGTGAGACACTCAGGTTGGATTAATTGGAGTCCATTCACTTTGGCTTGAGTGAGTGTTAATTGGGATCCCAATATATAAAATAGGGGTGCAATATGTACTTTGTTTGGTGGCTATGTTAAAGCCATGTTGCTGGAGGATATCAACAATAGTGGCTAACCAGGGAGCAAAGCCTGATTCTCCAAATGCTCAATTATTAGCTCAACCACAGAAACATATAGGAGAGTATTATCTTTGTCAAAATAGAGAGGATATTGCATAAATATTTTTTGGCAAAAGTCCAGACTATTGGCCATACCTTTGGGCGAGAATAGTTCATTCATATATTTGGTCAGGTTGAGAGGAGTTAAATGTAGAAATGGAAGAGGGGAACTTTTTGACATTCTGCTAAGAGGAAAGAATTTAGAAGAAGCAGTCCTTTTGATTGATTACAGTTAGGTGAAACTGGGAGGGGATTTCCGGGACCCAAGGAAAATCCCTTAAAGGGGCTCCCCCTAGCTCCATATGGATATTGATTATTTGTAGGTCCTGTAGCATTCTCCAGGTCCCATTAGGCTTACGTATTACAGAAACAGGGCTGTTCCCTGAGCACATCGAGGGCCTTATCCATCCTTCTTTAAGCAGATTTCTGGTGATTTTTTTTTGAGCATCTTAAGAAAATCAGGTGCCCACCTAATGGGGGACACATTTGGGGCAGTAGTCACTCCTTTTGGAAGTGAATCCAGGTGTCGTGGTACTGCCTGAGGACATCTTGCTGTTTTATCACCATAAAAGGCTAGGTGGTCAATGGTAAAAATGGCATCTCTTTATCCTAACAAATCTTGTCCCAGGAGGTTTACAGAGTTCAAAGAGGATAAGAGTTCTGAACTTCCCTTTGTCTCTGTCTGGTCCCACCCAAGTTATAGGACTGAGAGTTTCTTGAGAGATAGAGTTTCTCCCAATCCCCATGATAGTTGGCCTAGTTATGAAATCCCAGCTAGTCGGGAACTTTTTTTTTTTCCTGAGGACATCCTGTCACCTCCTGTGTCTATCATGCACTGAAATCTGTGTCACACAAAGAGCTTAGACATATTGGGTCACAATCCCTCTACCATTGGAATGGCACAGTGAACTGAAGGTACATCTTTCCTTCCTGTGGTTAAGGGGGCTGGAAGGTGTTCCCATCTACTTTAAATGTAGATTTGCATTGAATTTCCTATTTCTATTAAATACCACCATTCTGAGCCCCAATCATACCCATTGTGGCAGAGAGGGCAGAGAGATAAAGAGGGTCCCTTCTGCACCTGGGTCATATTGTCCTTTAGTCATATTGTCCTTAAGCAATCCCTCTTAAAATTCCCCAGTTGTCCACATAAGAAATATTTCCCAAGTGTTTGCTTTTGCTGACTAGCCAGCAGGGCTTTATGAATAAGAGAGTGTAACATGACGTCTAGCTTGTTGGGATTTCTGTTTCACCTGGTACCCCAACAAGCCAGATGTCATGTTACAGATGGCACCCACGTGGATAATTGTAGCCACAGAAAGCCTGAGAAATCTTTGAAAAGAATAGACTAAAGCATGTTTTCTTGGTAGCAGCAATTTCTCGGGTCTGCTCTGCTGGCTAGAGGCAAGCAAGCGCTCTCATATAAGAGAGGCTTCCTGACTCAGCTTTAGCTGCAAAACCCTGCAGCTCTTTTAAGAGGTCCTGCCATGAAGCACTTGAATGGTGTTGATGAAAAGCTGACTGCATGTTTTTCAGTTTTCAGCCATAGCAGGAAGAAAGCTGTGCTGTTTTAAAGTGCGGGCTTTCTGGGCTGTCCTGACAGGGCAAACTCTAACTCTTTTAGGCAGGCAGCCCAACTGAGTGTGGTCTGTGAGCAGAATGCTGCAGTTTGCTTGCTGGCAGGGACCTTGAAATGCCACAGAGTTGTGGCAATAAAAATAGCTCCAGCAGTACCTGTACCATGAGGCTGGAAAACTAGGGAATGGGCTGGATCCAGCTGTCAAAGCCATGGTTTTAGACTCATGTGGTCAGAAAAAGAGATGTACATTAAAGAGAGATTCAAAGACAAAGAAAACCTCTAAATATTTTACAGTGCGTTAAAAATATATGCAGGCTAAAGGTTAAAGTCATTAAAAATAAAAAAGAAAGAGAGAAGTAGGGTGTGGTAGTACACACCTTTAATCCCAACACTTGGGAGACAGAGGTAAATTGACCTCTGAGACTTCAAGTGGCAGATTGACCTCTGTGACTTCAAGGTGTGGTAGTACACACCTTTAATCCCAATACCTGGGAGGCAGAGACAGACAGATAGACAGATCTCTGAATTCCGGTGTGGTAGCATACACCTTTTAATCCCAGCGCTGCGGAGGCAGAGACAGATGATCTCTGTGAGTTCAAGGAAAGCCTGGTCTACAGAGTTATTCCAGGACAAAGATATACAGAGAACCTGTCTCAAAAAGTAAACGTAAAAGTTAAAGAAATAGAGGTTAAAATAAAGCCACATAAAGATGGAAAATACACAGAGAATCTTGATACTGTATGCTATTATGCTCTCTTTGAATTGTTTGAATGCTAAGGAAGGAGCAACCGCTGCTAAAAGATATTTGCTTATAAAGGTTGCTGAATTAATCCAAGATAGGTATTTTAAAAATACCTTGACTTCAAAGTTGAAGTCAAAAGGTATGTTACTTTGGAGAAGAGATTTTGCTTTTGTTTCCACAGAAAATGAGAGGCTCTGGATTTATTCCGAATTAAGAAAAATCAGCTTTGATCAAGGAAGGCCACCTGAAAAATCTCTGGCAGGAATAGATGGCCCAGATATCTGAGTTCTACATCCAGAACAGGTTCAAGACTGCTGCCTGAGATGATCGAGACTCACAGGATACTCCAGTCAGGACTTGATCATAACTCTAAATTTTCTTTAGGTGCCCATAAGATTATCAGTGCCCCCAAACAGCAGGAAGTTGTCTGGAATACTATGTCCACATCCCCAACAAATGGACTATGGATAATTATGGATGTTTTCCTTTGTTTTTTGTTTTTTTTTTTAAAGAAGGGGAAGTGGTGCGGGAGAATTATCTGTATTCTGTCAATTATATTTTAGATAAATGCTGATTGGCCAGGCAGGAAGTATAGTAGAGAAAACCAGACAGGAAGTAGAGGTGATGCAATAAGAACAGGAGAATTCTGGGAAGCAGGAAGCTCCCTCCACCATTCCTGCCCAAATCACCAAAGAAGGAACATGTGAGCTGACTGCTGAAAAAGGTACAAAGCCATTACAGAGTATTCGTAAATGGATAAAACTGGACTGTCATATCCTGTCAAGACAGGGTACGATAGTTTTGAAAATCTTCTTGCCTTTGAAAATGGTATGTCAGTTATGTCAGGCCTTAGCCAAAGTTGGTTGCTTCAACACTGCAAACGTGACTTTGGGTGTTTGCCCAGGTAGCCAGTTGTCTCTGTGATTTGTTACATGTTCTGGAAGTTGTTTGATTGCACTTCCTAATTACTCAGGTAACTTTATTTCCCTTCTCAGATTTCGATGGGGTTGAAGAGTATATAAATGTAGTTACTTTCCTCTCATGACTTGGCAAAGTTATTTGTTATACAAGACTTAAGCTAGTTAGAATAGGATGTTTGTATTTATTGTATATATTTTCGTAGGTTTGTACTTATTGTATATAATTTCATAGTAGGCTTAGAACTCTCTTACTTAAACAAAAGGGTGAGATGCTGCGGGAGCTTCTTCTGTTCCTTCAGCCAATAGCCACTGAGATACCAGCAGGAAGTATAGGCGGGTCAACCAGACAGGAAGTAGAGGCAGGGCGATGAGAACAGGAGAAGGCTAGGAAGGAGAAAGTGCATTCCTCCATTCCTGCCCACACCACCAAAGAAGCAACACGTGAGCTGACAGCTGAAAAAGGTACCAAGCCATATAGCTAACACAGACAAGAATTATGGGTTACTGTAAGATGTATGGATTAATTAATAAGAAGACTGAGCTAATTGGCCAATCAGCTTTATAACTTATAGAGATCTCTGTGTGATTGATTTTCTTGGGGGCTTGCCAGGTGTGGGGTACTAGATGGGACAGATACCCCAACAAACAAGCCTACCCCTCATGTTACAATAGAGAATAGACTCTTTGTGCCTGAAGGCCTTCCACAAGAGTCTGGTTTGTATGTGTTTTGGTTCCAACATTCTGCAATGCCACAACCCAATGACTCATGGACCCTTCCCTAAGGCCAGGACAAGACATCCTTGTATATTGGTTCATACCTTCCCAGTAGCTTAGTAAATTGGTCTCTAAACCCACCAGAGGGCAAATTCCTTTTAAGGCTGGTCTGCAAATGGACAAAAAAAGTCTGGAAGTGACTCTCTTGGATTTTATATCATGCCAGTTATAGGTGATTCAGTGGGTCACTCCTCTAGCTTGGCCCAGACCTCCAATCTTCCTTGTCTAACTTTGTCCCAATATGGAGCCACAATCCTGGCTTGTTGGACCCCAGTGGAAAAGCCTTCCCCTGTACTAGTTATCATCATTGGGATCAGCTGCTCAAACTCTGCCCTTGTATGACAGGCCTCCTTAAAGAAAGCCATCCATTTAACATATTGGAATCCCCCCACAGAGTAGCCTTATCCAGATTGTATCAGTCCTTTGGAACACAAGGATGGTAGACTACCTCCTGATGGAGGGTCATGGCCCAAGGGAAGTTAAGGCCATCCTTGACCAATGCTTTCCTCAATTCTTTCAGGTCCTTAAATTTCCAAAGCTGGGGAGCAATTAGTGCTTGGGCAACATTGACAGTGAAGGCTTGGGGACCATGGAACTTATCCATATAGGCTTCAGCAGAAGTATCTCCAGGAGACTCCACCCCACATTCCTCTGAGTGAGAGTACCAACTTTTCAGTTCCTTGTGGAGGCTTGTATATTTATTTCCTCAGCAAGGATGAAGCCCCCTTATTTGTCTTTTTACCCTCTCTCATTTTATCCTTTCCAGGGTGGCTGGTACTACTTCTTGTTACAGGCAATATCTATTTTTCATTTTGTCTTTGCCTCTGCCTGGCATATTTCTTCCCCCTGGAGCCACTCTTTAGTAAACTGTGCCCATTTTTGATCTTCCCTCTCATCTCTCTGCTTTTCTCCCATTCTTTTGACTAATTGGTTATTTTTGGATTCATCAGACCTTTCCAAATCGTTGACTTTCTCCTGCTCCTCCTCACCAGTCTTGTCTCCCCCCTACAAGTTGTCCCACTCACCTTGACAACCGTTTTTCCCTGGGACCACTCACTCCATTTTCTGAACCAGTTGCTGGGCATCCTGAGCCTCCTTATCAACCAGGGACATGAGAGTGCACTATCCTCCCATTTTTCAGCCCCATGACTCAGGACAATCAGATGTGATATGGAGTCAATTCAAAGCAGAAACTCGATTTATTACTGTGAGCATCAGCTTATATAGGTTAAGTGGCATAATGTGATGTGGGGGTACCTCCAACCAATGAAAGAGAACCAAGCTCTTTCTCGGGCCTAAGAGGCATCTACCTAATTTTTGCTCTCTCATCCTTACTTTAACTTGAGTTAGGCTTTTTTCTGTCCTATAGGCCTCATGGTACAGAACCTGAGAAGATTTTGGCCCAACACTAGGTTTTCTAGTGATGTAGATGATGGGAAAGTAAATGAAAAGAATTCTTTGAGAATACAAAAGATAACAGGAAAATGAATTATATATATATATATATGCATATATGTATGTATATGGGGTATATACATATGGGGTATATACATATGGGGTATATACATATATATGACAATCAAGTGATGCAGGAGAATTGTCTGTATTCTGTCAATCATATTTTAATAAAACGCTGATTGGCCAGGCAGGCAGTATAGGCGGGAAAACCAGACAGGAAGTAGAGGTGATGCAATGAGAACAGGAGAATTCTGGGAAGGAGGAAAGTTCCTCTGCCACTCCTGCACAGATCACCAAAGAGGTAACATGTAAGCTGTCACACTGAGAAAGGTACTGAGCCCATGTGGCTAACATAGATAAGAATAATGGGGTAATATATGTTATAAGAGTTAACAAGAAGTCTGACTTAATGGGCCAATCAGTTTATAACCTTATGGAGTCCTGTATGTGAGTTTTCCTTGGGACTTGCCAGCTGTGGGGTACCAGGCGGGAATAGATACCCCAACAAGCCGGCCTTCATGTTACAATCAAAGATTAAAAAACAAAATAAATAATGTTGAACATATTTACCATCTTTATATATGTCAGTTTATCTTGTAATGGTATTGTTATACACATTCTCTTCTCCTATCATTAGAGTAAATTAAGATTACACAGAATAAACAAGTTATTTCTTACAATTTTGAGGTTAGTCTAATTTAAAAATGGATATAACCCAAGGATTTAAGCTATCATTTTGGTTAGTTCACTGATCCTATATACATGGAGAAATACTGTTTTACACCTTGTTGAAGACATAATCCTGCTTCCAGACATTCTGAATTCACTGATTCTGAAGTCATTCTTATACTATCATATAGATAGCAGTTTCTGTCACATCTATACCCACAACCATTCAGTCCCTAAGAAACACAGAAACTTATATTAATTATAAACTCTTCTGCCTATTTGTTCAGCATTATTATTAACTAACTCTTATAACTTAAATTAATCCCAAATTTTTTAGTCACATACCTTAATACCTTTTCTCAGTGTTTCAATCTCATCTTGCTTCCCCTGTGTCTCATTGGTGACTGTTTCTCTCTCTTTCTGTTCACTAGAAATTTCCTAATCTTTTTTCCCCACCTATACTTCCTGTCTAGCTACTAGCCATTCAGTGTTTTATTAAACCAATCCAAATTTTTACATTATAAAAAAGCATTATTCCACAGCAGTACCCCCTTTTTTCTTTTCTAAACAAGACACTGAATCTGTTCTCCTTTGTTTAGCTTTTTTTCCTGACCATTCTCTATAATAACATGCAAACAATATACTAAACAAATACATAAATCCTATTTCTAGGCAATGCAATGTGTATGTAGATTTCTAGTTATAACCTGTTGACTGGGGGTACTGATAATATTATGGGACACAAAGAAAATTTAATTTCATGATCTAGTCCAGACAGAAGTATTCTGTGTGCTTGGATCATCTCTGCTAGTACTCTTGAAGGTGTTCTGGGGGTAGAACTCAGAGGAAACTGCAATAGAACTGCTCTAAAACACTGGATTAGCTGTATCATCAAATTCTAATGAAGATCAAACCTTATTTTTCTTAACTCAGAATAAATACAGAGTCTCTCATTTCCTGTGAAAACAAAAGCCAAACCTTTTCTTCAAAGTAACATATCTTTTGACTTAAGTTTAAAAAAAGGCATTTTCAAAATTTATACATTTGAATAATCCAATTACATTTATAATCAATTATCTTTTAAAAGCTGTTGCTCCTTCCTTAGCAGTCAAACAATTCAAAAACAATAACACAGTATACAGATTCTCTGTGTGTTTCCCATCTTTACATGACTTTTAATTTTTTACTCTGTTTATTCATTTTTATTATTTAATTTATACTTCTTTGTCACAGGGTTTCTCAGTGTACCTTTGACTGTCTGGTATCTCACTCTGTAGATCAGGTTGGCTTTGAAGTCAATGAGGTCCTCCTGCCTCTGCCTCCCAAGTGATTGGATTTAAGATGTGTGCCACCACATCCAACTACTCTGTTTCTTTTCTCTCTCAAGCCTATGCACATTTTTTGTCTTTTTTAATTAATTTATTCTATTGTATTTAATTATTCTAAAAATACCAATTCAAATTTCCAATTCCTCCTCCTCACACTCCCTCCATATACCCTCCTACCCCTTCCCCTACAGTCCTAGTGAGGGCAAGACACCCTGCCCTGTGGAATGTCCAAGGCCCTTCCTACTATATCTAGGTTGAGCAAGGTATACATCCAAAGAGCATAGGATTGCAAAATGCCAGAATATGCAGTACTGACAAATTTTAGTTTTAAACATACTGTAAAATGTTTTGAGTTATTTTACATCTAAATCAGTTTTCACTGTATGTTTATTATTCGGACTGCATGAGTCTTTAATCTCCTAAACAATGTGGCTAGAATTAAAGCTGCAACTTTGGCAACTGACTCCAGTCTATTCCTTAGATTTTTAAAAGTCTAGTTTCATGGCAGAGGTACTGGCAGAAGCCAGATTTATTTGTCCAACTCTATGAAGTTTCTCAGTCCATGCCACCACCAAGAGGTCAGATGCCAGCTTTTCATAAACACCATTTATATGCGGTGGCAGAACCTTTTAAAAGAGCTCCAAGTTGTTTTTTCATGTTTTATTAATGGTGATTCAGGAAGCATCTCTTAAAGAAGCTGAGCCTCCACTTGCTGCCAGAAAACAGAACCTACCTATAGAAACGATAGTTACCAAGAAGCTGTGCTTCAATCTGTTTCTGTCTGTGTAGAATCCCATTTTTTTAGATTTTTTTTTCTCAAGTTTGTAAATTTTTGCCAAATGTGTGGGCATGATTTGTAGGTGGAAGATATTGTCTGTTCAGTCTCACAAACTTTCAGTTCCAAAGAAACACAGAGACCTCTATTAATTATATGTTGTTTTACCTATTAACCGAGGTTTAATATTAACTAGCTCTTACAACTTAAATTAACCCACAATTCTTGTATATGTTTAGTCACATGGCTTAATACTTTCTATCAGATGCCAGGCATCCTTAGCCTTATTCCCCAGGAAAAGGTGAGTGCACTATCTACCAATTCCACTGCCCCACAAAACAAGACAATCAGATGTGATAGGGAGTCAAGTCAATGCAGGAACTCAGTTTATTACTGTAAGCATCAATTTATATAGGTTAAGTGACATCATGGGTTGTAGGGGTACCTCCAGCCAATAACAGACAAACCTGCCTTCTGATTGGAGGGGTGTCTACCTAGGTCTTGCTGTCTAATCCCCCCTCATTAGCTTTAAGACTATTCTTCAAACTTGAGACAGGCTTTCTTTGCCTTGAAATACAAGCCCACAGATAATTTTGTCCCAACAATCAGTGAGGCATACTTATTTTGTTCTCTGCATCTGGTTTGTGACTTTTTCTCTGCCTTTGCTCCTCTTCGAATTATATTAGTCTGAGTGCCCTGCCTATAATTCTTGTCTGGCTATTGGCCAATATGTATTTTATTAAACTAATATGAGTGACAAATATTTATATTGTACAAAATCATTGTGCCCAAACACTATAAGCCTTTTAAAAATCATCTCTCTCCTTCTTTGTCCTCTTCTATCATATCCTTTATCCTTTTCTATTTCTTATTATCTCTTCAACTTTCTTCTCTCTACTCACTTTTCCTTCCACATCCACACCAATTTTCCTTTGACCTGTTTACTACTATGCATTTTTAATGCTAGCTCTTCCCTTTCTCCCTCATCTCTTCTTCTATTTCTTCTTTATTATTCAGGTACTTTAATGGGAAGAACAGAATGCTACCTTCTTTCCATTGAGGTAATACATGACGTAGCCAAAATGTACACCGATAAAGAGAAAGATCATGGAGACTTCAGTTTTAATAATGAGAAGAGGTTGAGTACTCTTAACAACATCAAAGATCAAGAAATATATTATGGAGAATAAGAAATCCGAGTGAGTAAAACTTGATGTGAAAACCCATGACCTGAGATAAGATCCCCAGAATCTGTGTAAGTTTTAAGTGATGGTACCTGTCTTTAACTTCAGTACTTGATTTAAGTTACAGGAGGATCTGTAGTTTGTAAAGATAATGTTCATCGACAAATATTGCTAAAACACTGACAATCAGTCACAAAATTGTCTCAAAAGAAACAATAAGAAGAAGAAGCAATTGAAGAAGTCATACTTATATTAACCCCTAGCCTCCGTGTAAGTTTTTATAAGTAAATGTGCCTGTGCATGAATGCATATATACATAAAACATGGATGTTAGATATATTCACTGAAGTGTATTCAGCAATAGAGCTATATAACCTGTTTATATAGCTGATGTCTTAAATTTAATCCAGAGAGTGTTGTAAAACACTATCATTTTTTCACTATGTATAAAGCCATGCAGTTAATTGTAGTTTGTTACTTCAGAATCACAAACTGTGAGACACATACAAGAATTTGAATTCACTGCTTGGGGTCAAATCTACTCTGGCAGCGATGAGAACAGAAGTACAGAGTATTTTCAGATGTTATATTGAAAACACTTAAAGTAAACATTATGAAAAAAATCAAAACTAGAATTGTTCCTGACACATATTAAAAATGACTAATAGTCAACTAAAAAGAAACATTAATCTAACAATTGATAACATTAATGAATGAGATGGAGTCTGCTTCAAGTGCTGGAGACACTTAATGAAACTAAGTGTCTTCTAGGTCCAAAGAAGTGTTCTAGAATTATATTTTAGGTTTAGTACACATTCATATAAGAAAGTTAAAAAATATGTAATTTTAATTCACTTGTTACCATTTTCTGTGTTAGTGAAAATTGGTGAGAAGTTGCAGTCTGTCTGGGAAAACTCTTTGCTGTTTTGTGCTACATTTGTTTTTTGGAAAGGATGCTGTGAAGAAGGAATGTGCAACAGATGATTTGGTTTAGGGCAAGAAAAATAACAGTATACAGACATGTAATTCAAGGATAAATACTGATTCCTTTCAGGAGTAGGAAATGAATATTGCTTTAGAAATTTAAATCACAGTGTTACAGCATGTTACTTTCTCTGTCTTTGTTTAAAGTAGCTTAGTGCTTACCACTGTTAGCAAGAATTACATACAGTATCTTTTATAATTGTAACTGAAAAATATTGAAAAGCAGGAACTTATAACATTACATCTTTATATCAAATTTGTAAAGAGATAAGCTTCGTAGAATTTACATATTATTAAAACTAATTAAAAAATAGGAAAATTATTGTATACATCGAAACTGTCATTTATATTTCACTATCTAAGATTTTTTGACTTATTATTAAAAAGATGGAAATTGAAATTTTGAAAACTGAGATATTCTGAACTTTCAATAGTTTTGAATTGACTTTAATGGAAGATAATGAAGTTAGTTTTACTAAAGGGCAAACCTCCAATAAGGATTCCTAAAGCTATCCAAAAATTACCAAAGAAATACATAAAAATGGGAAACAGGACAAAATATTACTGACAGTGTAAGCTGACACTATTGTTTGATATTGAAGGAATATGTACTAAGCTGAATTTTGTAATGTATTGCTAATTTATTTTGTACTAATTTCCATTTAAACTAAATTAAAACAATTATTTAATACTTGGTATGCATGTATTTTTTCTGTGTGGTTTTTCAGGTATGTTAGCCTATATGTGTACATGTTTGTGTGGGTATATACATGAGGAGGTGAAGGAGAAAATCTGATTTCACACTTTATTATCCTACCCTATTCTCTTGAGAAAAGTTCTCTTATTGAACCTAGAGTGGATACAGCAGTTATAAATACTCAATAGTATTCAAGTCTCTGCTCCAGTCCTCAACACTTGCATTACAGGCATGTGTACCATCATTGTCAGGTTTTTAAATGTGTTTTCAGGGATTTGAACTCAGGCTCCTTTAAAATGTTCCCAATAAGCCATCTCTCCAAATCTGAACTCCAATTTTCAGCATTTGAAAGAAGGTTGTACAATTACTTTTCAATGAAGAAATTTTTACATGAGTGATTTTGTGTGTGTGTGTGTGTGTGTGTGTGTGTGTGTTTGTGTGTGTGCAGTTGGGTAGGTATTGTAGGTGTATGCATGGGGAGAAAAATGAAAAAATGAAGGCAATCTTATAGCATTATATTTTTCTCTTTTTTATTTTTTATTTTACATATTATCAGCATTAGAAACTTCTGATGTTGATCTATCACTCTTTAATAAATCATACACAAGACCACATAGGTATCAAGTATAAAGCATAGACGCTGAACAATTTGCAATTGAAGAATAAATGTAAGGGAAAACGACAACAGCTCATTATTATCTTAGGTGAAGACTAAGATGTGACTACATAATATATAATAAATTAACTTAATTTTCTTGTGGATGAACTTGTAGTATTGAACCATATAGAAAGGTATGTTTGCTATATCTAAACATACCTACTTTTTACTATCAAAATGTGTGTCAAATTAAGAATGACATTTCATGTCAGTTATTCAACAATACACTGTTCAATATATTAGTGAAAGTCACTGTAACTCTTACATCTTAACTCTTTGAATACCTTTCCCCTTTAAAATGAAATGAATAATCACCACTCTTCTTTCTTTTAAAAGTTGTGAGACACATCCCTTGTCCAGCAAGCAGAAGTGACCACGAAATCAAGAATCCTTCCCATATCACGCCTTTATTGGAGCCACTTGGTTGAAAAGGGGGAATGGGGAAGAGAGAGGGAAGGAGCAGGAGAAGGGAGACGAGAGAGGGAAAGCGCAGGGACAAGAGAGAGCGAGAAACCGAATGGCAGCCGCTTTTCTAGGGTGGAGAGGCTCGAATGCTGATAAGTTGATGCCATTCTGCTAGGGCCTGAGGCCACAGGACAGGTCAGGGAACCAAGGCTCTGAAATGCAAAACACAGGCCCCAAGCACTCTGGCCTGCGTGGCAGCATCAAAGGATCTGTATACCTCCAGGCTGTAGGACCGCTGGCACCATCTCACCAAGGCGACATCCTTGTGGCTCCTTACAGCTCCTCCTTTTTTGTTTTTAAGAGCAATAAGGCAAAACTATTTCCCAATCTGGTCCCCACCTCATGATGTGTGGACCGATTAAAGGAAAGAAAAGCAAGACACACCCTTCCCGTGCTATGGGACAACTACTTCCCTGGGAGTGCAAGGGCTGTGTCTGCATACCCTCCGCCTATGCATACCTTCCTCTGTGCAATGGGACTATCTGGTCCCTAGAGGGTACAAAGGCTATGCATGGCACATTGCCTATGAGCTCTTTTAAGGCTGAGAGCCAAACTTGGGGTGAGGATTCACATTCCAAGGCTGCCAAGGCCTGAGCCACAATGACCTTGTCCCTCCTCATTTGGGCTAGCAGATGGCATCTCTGCTCCCACCCATCCCTGAGGAAGGAAAAGGGCAGAATAGAGTCAGTCAGAAAATTGCTCAAAGGTAAGAGGCTGCACAGGGTGCTGCTCAAGATGATGATGTGAAACAGCTGCTCTTGACACCGCCCTAGGGTCATCTCTGCTGCTTTTGCACGAATCTTCATCCTTTGTAGCATCCTTTACTTCTTTTGGTCAGTTTTGCTGGCACCCAGATGCATGTCAGCATTCCTAAAAAAACATAAACAAAACTCTTCTCCCAAATTAACAATTAAGAGTACTAAAAACTCAGTGTAAAAATTCAGCACAATCAGTACTGGAAGTAGGCTGGTTTTGAACTTAGAGACCTGCAGGTCTCTGTTGAAAGAGCAAATCTTGTTTGCCTGTGCCATTGCAGCAGGCCTTAGAATTGGACTGAATTGCCAACCTTAAAAGATACTTTTTATTGGCCTATACCACTGTAGCAGGTCTCTGCATTGGGCTGTTCATATTATCCTTATGAGAAAATACAGACCTAAAATCCTGTATAATTAGAGAACCTTAAAATCTATTATAATCTCTAATTTAAAACTGTCGAGATTTAAGGGTTTTTTTTGTTTTTCTTTTTGTTTTTTTGTTTTTTTTTTGTTTTTTTAAATATGGCACAGTTGACCTTATTGCTAAAACCAAATAGTTGTGAGCTGCCATGTGGTCGCTGAGGAATTGAACTCACGACCCTTTGGAGAACAGGCAGCATTCTTAACCACTAAGCTATCTCTCCAGTACCTAATCAGGTGGAAAATCTCTAGGGTTAGTAGCCAGCATTGTTTGTCCTGCCCGTTGCCCCAGGCTATTGGTCCGCCTTTGTTACCTAGGACACGGACAGCCATGTAAGTTCCCTTGGAAACAAAACTCGCCCTGGCAATATTTTGATTTAAAAATTAAGTGTGCAAGAGAAATCCTTTCTCTGGAGGAAGCTGCTACAGCTATTCCCCCCTATTATTGTTTTTACGACTAGTCCTGCCTGAAGTTAGCTTAACAGAGTCACCCCAGCCCCAGAGCCCCTCAGTTTCAGGCACACCAGAAGTTGCCCGGCCTGGCAGCTCGTGCCACCATACTCAGTTCATGGCCATACTCAGCACCGCTGCGGCACCCGCCAGGCCAGGCACAGACTGTGCTGGAGGGAAAATGGGCGTCGACAGTCCGTCTGGCTACTTCCTGCTGAAAAGGGAAGTTGTATTTTGGGGGATAAATGTTTCTTTCTGACTGTGAATTCCTGGCTTGCTCTCTGATGCGCGGCGCGCTGTGGTGGCTCCGCCTCTGGCGCACGGCACGCTGCGGCATGGCTCAGAGCTCGGCCCCTCTCCGCCTTCCGCGGTGCCGCCGCCCACCCCGCAGCTTCCGCTTCAGTCAGGGCAAGTTTGCTCAGGTGCAGAAAAGGTCTGCCAAAAAGCCGCAGCCCCACCAAAAGACCAGGCGCCATCCATATTGTACACATAGCCTCAGACGTCATCCGGACATTAGCCCGCCTATGTCGCCACAGTGACCTGGCTTTCCGTAGACGCCTCTGCCGACTCCAACAAACCCCCAATAGCATCTGGTTAGCATGGCCACGCCTCCTGGACGAGTTAGCACTCACCAGTGTAGCTCTGCGTCTCCCTCCGGAGTAGCTGAGACAACAGGTGTGCACCACCACGCCGGAACACTTCCGTGTCAGTTAGCCGCTGCAACGGTTGCCTAGCATTCTAAACATGCATATGAGAGCCAGGCATAGAACTCTCCCATCAAAATTAGGCGAAAATACCTCAGAAAACAAACTGTTATGATTCTGTGGCTCTTTAAGAACAGAGAAGGCAGTCCCCAAACACACACGAGCACGTCTGCCTCCCTGCAGAACTGCAGCCCCCAGTCTCTAGCAGCCGCTTCCTTCACAAACACCTCCAGCACTAAACTTATGGGGTTTTTCTTCCCCGTTACATTTGTTACTATTTGCGGATCCTTTTCCTTTGATTTTTTCCTCTTTTCTTTTAAGGCCTATACTTTAATCCTCCCCTTTACCTGGAGGATTTCACTGACATCACTGCTCCAGCGAGTTGGGTTCTGAATTCTCTGCTCTCTTTTCCTGGTCCAGTGTCTCGGGGTTCCAGGTTCCCGGGAATATTGGCACCAGTTGTGAGACGCATCCCTTGTCCAGCAAGCAGAAGCGACCACGAAATCAAGAATCCTTCCCATATCACGCCTTTATTGGAGCCACTTGGTTGAAAAGCGGGGAACGGGGAAGAGAGAGGGAAGGAGCAGGGGAAGGGAGATGAGAGAGGGAAAGCGCAGGGACGAGAGAGAGCGAGAAACCGAATGGCAGCCGCTTTTCTAGGGTGGAGAGGCTTGAATGCTGATTGGTTGATGCCATTCTGCTAGGGCCTGAGGCCACAGGACAGGTCAGGGAACCAAGGCTCTGAAATGTAAAACACAGGCCCCAAGCACTCTGGCCTGTGTGGCAGCATCAAAGGATTTGTATACCTCCAGGCTGTAGGACCGCTGGCACCATCTCGCCAAGGCGACATCCTGGCGGCTCCTTACAAAGACCAAGATGTGAGTACATAATATATAATAAATTAACTTAATTTTCTTGTGGATGAACTTGTATTATTGAACCATATAGAAAGGTATGTTTGCTATATCTAAACAAAATCCTACTTTTTACTATCAAAATGTGTGTCAAATTAAGAATGACATTTCATGTCAGTTATTCAACAATACACTGATCAATATAGTAGTGAAAGTCACTGTAACTCTTACATCCTAACTCTTTGAATACCTTTCCCCTTTAAAATGAAATAATTAATCACCACTCTTCTTTCTTTTAAAAGACAATTTATATCGCCAGCAAAAATATACCTTTGAAAAACCATTTTAGCATTTAACAGATGGACTTATTTCAAGTCATTGATTTTAGGATGTTAAAAAAAAAGTCTTCATAGTAATTTTTATTGAAAGAATTTCCTTTAAGGATGGAAGAAATGGCAATAAATAATAGTAACCTTTGGGCAGCACAGCTTTTGGCAGTATTAAGGCCAAAAACTTCTCAGGAGATTGAAGAGAATTTTGGTACTAATTACCCTTTTTTTTCTGTACGAAATGTTAACTGTCTAAGAATTAATGAAGCAAATCCTTTCAACTGATCTAATGTTTCAAGAGTAATGTTATACTTAAATGTTTCAGTTTTTCAGAAGTAAGTCACATGTGTTCCCTATATTTTAACACTCCATCTCTTTCTTTACACATTCTGAGACTTGAAAAGCTAGCATACTAAACTAAGGACTTTCTCCACTTTTTTCTCCTATATTTGTTAAGAGCCACTAATCCAAGGGCAAAAAAAATCCACTTCACTTTACACTTTTGATTTTACTGACACAGCATTAAAAGTAGATTGATCTTTCCAATCACTTGCAAAGTTATTAATCCTCATATAAATGGGCACTGAGAGGAAACAAGCAGACAAGCATGAAAAATGACACCTTGTCCATGTCATACAGGTAACTATTGCCTAGCACTGAGAAAATCTGGAGATTCAGATTGTTCCCTGTGTATGAGTACTGTGCCAAATGCTGGACATGCCACAGTGATGATAAAAATTGGAAACATTAGAAAATCTCTTTGTCTCCTGTTTTAATACTGGAAACTGTAACTCTTGACCATGATAGGTGATATCAGTTGTCTAGAATTTAGTTTAAAGTGTAAAAGTAAATCTTGAGATTCCTCTATAAATTGAATCCTTCATGAACAAAGCATATTGGAAAATTTCAGAGAAAGCCAAACAAATACAAGTTTCTTTCAGAAATAGTTTAAGCAAGATTTCCTCTAAATATATCAGATTGTTTAAATACCTTTCAAACTTTAAGTCAGAGGTGAAAGGAGACTATAAGAGAAATTGCATCATAAAAGAAGTAATTGCAAAACATAGGAAATAGATTAAAAATAATGTAAAAGAATATTTGTCTAAGGTTTTATTCATTTTCCCCCTGCCTCTAGAGCTGTTCTTGAGTGCTCAGTTGACTGGGTCTTGTGGGTTCTCATGTGAGTTTTTGGTGTCCAATTTCTATTGGTCTTTGCTGCCTTAATTCTCAGCCTTCTTTTTTTTAATTCCAAGATTTATTTTTTATTTTTAATTATGTGTATCTATATGTATATGGTAGTGCAATCTTAAAGGTATCATATCTCACAGAACTGGAGTTATAAGTGCTTATGTTTCATCCCATGTGATTGCTGGGAATTGAACAGAGATCTCTCCTAACCACTGAACCATCTTTCTTTGCTGCTGGGCTGGGAGAATCTGCTCAGAAAAGGCTTCCCTCACATCTTTCATGACATGAGGGTAAGTCTGCCTTGGTTATTGAATGCTCCTTGCATCTGGTTGTGCAGGAAGGAAGGAGGAGGAGGTGTCTTCATTTAGAGAAAAATCATGATATGTGATTTCAAGTGTTGTATGCTCCCTGTCTATGAGCCTGAGGTGGTGGAAGACAAATACTGTTCTCTTAAGTGTAAGATAGGAAGAAAGGGCTGGTGCTGATCTCTCCTGCTAGAGAGATTCCAAGAGCATAAGACTAGATATTGTAGGCCCTGTCCTTTGACGTTAGCACTAGAAACATACTGGGATCCCAAAGTAATCACAAACCAGTATCAAAGAGCTGGGAGAATGGGCTAGAGAGATGGCTCGGTGTTTAAGGTTGTAAAACAGGGATAGCTACCAATGCTACAGAATTCTATTAACAATGTTGTGTGCAGCTTTAATAGCTTGTTATTCAGGTTCCCAATGCTCAGAAAAAACTTATTTGAAATTATAGAAATGAAAATAAAAGGACATTTATGCATTTGTTGTTATTTTCCCCACAAGTACAGTTGTAGTATTCATACACAGTTGACATGGTAATCACATGACCAAAGTATCAAGTTATTATGAAAACAATAATCAAGTTCATAGTCACTCTTTAAGAAAATCTAAATGGAGTTTAAACTTTTTGTAATATTTGGGATAATAATAAGCTGAATCATATGCACTTGTTGATTCCTCTATGTCTATTATAATCTGCAATTGTCATCTAGCCAAGTCAGCTTGGTCCTCCATCAGCAATGTAAGATAATCTCTTTCTCTACGAATATGTAATCCATGTATTCTTTTCTATTGATTCTTTATAGAAACCCAATACTAAAATTACCAAATTGCTGTTTAGTTACAAAAGCAAATAAAATACTCTCATACTTCTAAGGCTTGCTCTCTCTGTTTCGATTTAAGAAATGCTTTTTCCTCAGAAGAATTGTTAGTAATATGACTTTTTCCCATTTTGTTTATTTAAAAAATTACGAAAATGATGACAGGTACAATGACTCAGAATTTACTGAACTTTTCTGTTAAGCTTGGAATGTGAATTTGTCTCCTAGAACCACAGGATAGAAGGAAGACTTCAACACTTGAAAGTTGTCCTTTTCTTTCTATATACATGACATGACAATTCTGCACATGCATTAGTCTATTAATTAATGTAAAATTGATATGTGTATCAACAACACAGAACTATATTTTTATAAAAAATGTCCTGATCTTTCTCTTGATTTTGATAGTTGTTATTCTAGGAGTGTGGCATATTTATATTTTTTCCTGAATTCTATGAACTCTGGATTTTAATATTAAAAAGCCCATACTTTTCCCTAATCCATACATGACATAACAGATTTGGCCTTTCAATTTCAAGTTAAAGCATGCACTCTGCATCTGTAATTCTACTCTAAATACCGGAAAAAAATGTTCTAAAAGTCTTCGAAAATTTGTTGTTTACAAAGTTATCAAACTTCATTCTAATGAAGGTCTTTTAAAATTGAAAATGTAGCATCACAATACCATTACAATAATGAATAGCTTAGAGAAAAAATGGCAGTTTTCTTAAAATTTTACACAAGGGAAAGAAACTTTAAACCATTTTCAATGGAAGACTGGGCCTCTTCCTGGCACTAACTAAAAAGTAATTTATTAGTTTGCCTGCTGCATTACCTAAAGTTCATTTTTAGTTTTTAAAAATTTGCTCTTTGAAGGGTGAGAGAAATGGCTCAGATTTCAAAAATACTTGGTGGTAATCTAGGAAGTTCTGTTCTCAACTCTTATGTCATGTGGCTCACAGCTATATGTAACTGCAATGTCAGGGGATATGATGCCCTCTTATTATTGTTGTAATCATTTGCACACATGTGTTAGCATACACACACACACATACACACTCTCATATACACATTCTCACATGCACAAATGAAGAATGTAAATCATGGATATTTTCATACTACTAATTAGAATGTAACTTTTTGTCATGGAAACAGCATTAATTTTTCAAACAGATACACAACTTTAAAATAATGGCAAGATAGAAACCCCCTTAAAGGATATATATATACAAACAAAATTAAAGTCATCTCTTTAAAAAGACATGTTCATTACAATGTTTGCTGACTTTTTTTTAAACAGTAAAGATACATGAACAAGCAGTGCCTATTAAGGCCAATTGTATGAATGTAGGATAAATGCACCTAGGATTTATGTTTACTCAAAATAAACTCCCCAAAAAAACATTTTGTAGAAACAAATAAAACTTGATTAAAAAGAGAGCTGTGACATGATTGCATAAATATCAGTGAAAGGGGATCTCAGAGATGAAAAGGAAGGGTCGTTCTAGATGCTAAGTCAATGAGGAGGACTTGTTTTCAAAAGGTTGTAGTCAAAACAAAATAATAACCACTAGACCGAAGAAATAATTTCAAATCTTCTATTGTGTAAGTGGTTGCAATGGTCTTATATTATATATTATTCTGGAAATCTAAAAAAGCTGATTGTTTCATACAACTTCTTGGAACAGTATATGTTAGTTATATTGATTCACCATTCTATCCTGTATATAATTTTCAAACAATCATCTTACATAACAAAGGTGTTTTCAATTATATTTATTTTAACAGAAATAAGCATATTCTTAAAAGATGAAATAAATATTTTCTAGTAATGTAAGTATTTCATTAAAAACTAATTAGTGCTTAGATATAAGGCTGTAATTTCCCATTGTTATTGCTTGTAATGGTTCATAATCTTCCCATAGTGATGGTAAGAAAAGACATAGACCCAAGATTGTACAGAAGACAATAGCCTGTTGTGATATTCTGCTTTCATCAAATTATTTTGAAATGGTGCTTATATTATGAAATTTTAACTGTATTCCCAATACATAAACACAAGTAGCAAAAATCTTTTTCCTGGCATTTATATTAGTGTTTATGTATAGGTTTTTAAAAAGTCGATTTATTTTATGTGTAAAAATATTTTAATCTGCATGGATGTATGTTTGCTAAGTGTGTACTCACTAACTGAAGAGATTAAAAGAAAGGGTTGTATCTCTTTTAACAGGAGGCAAAGAGAGTTGTGAGCCACAAGCTGGCCACTGGATTCTGAACATGAATCCTCTGTAAGAGTCATAAGTTCTTAAAATGCTTGCATCATTTATCTAACCACTGTGCATGGGATTTTATATAAAGGCTGCAGCAGTCTGTTTAAAAACCCCACCCCATCCAAATACTTGGTTTCCTGAAAGAATCTACAGTTATATTGGCAACATATCCCAGAAAATCTGCATTTAAAAATGGCACAGCTTTATTTCTGCTGCTGCTGTGCCATGAGAATCTCTCTTAAAAGAGCTGGAGTACAACACCAGGAAACAGCAAGAAGCAGTGCTAAACTCTAGGAGTTTTTTTTGGTCTAGAATTCTTTTTCAAGCCCTCTCAGGTTTTACACGGCTTTAGTACACCACATTGGTGCCAATTTTGTTGGGGGAGGGTGATACTCATTGATCCCAGCCACCCAGCCACAAAATAATCACAAAAAAAATTGTATTAATTAAATCAATGCTGTGCCCATTAGCTCTAACTTCTTATTGGCTAACTCTTAATTTAACCCATATCCATTAATCTTTGTATCTGCAGGTGGCATTGGCTGACTGGCAAAGTTTCAGCATGTCTTACTCTGGCAGTGTCTCCATGATATCCCTCTCACTCCTACTTCTTCTTCCCAGCATTCCATTTTGTTTAACCCACCTAGCCCTGTTTCCCTATAAACCTGTTGGGATTTTAGGTTTTTCCCTGCCTCTTGAAGTGTATATCAAGGACTGTTTTGGCTAACCAGTTAAAGATTTTTGGTAAGTTTTATGCTTTTCTTGTTTTAGCCTGGTATAATAGCCTAGGGCTCTATATTACTTTGAAATGGTAATTTCTCAACCTGTCTGGGAGAGCCCAGGCGCCAAGGTTCCTCTACCCTGTCTGACATTGCCATGTACCTTTCGTCCACCTGTCTGTGGAGAAGCTCACTCAGCACCAGCTTTCCCATCTCCCTCTGGCAGAAGGGGTTTCCTTTACTGGGTCCAAAGGGTATTTTAACCCTGGATTAAGCTAAATAAATGGACATTCTCCTCTTGGCGAATGACTCAAACTCTCTTTATGTGTCTGTGTCTTATGTTTAACCCCTAGAACCTTATTCTGCTCATGGATGGTATGGAGCTGCAGTCCATACCAGGTGGGTGTTGATGCAGACTCGGGTGTGGAATGTTTGCCACAGATGGCGTCCCTGGATGGGCATGAAAACAGCTACAAATGAAGAACTCCTCTCTACAAAACCATCTGCGAGTTTTGAGGGGTAAGAAGAATCCATGGGGTCACCCTCAGGAGAGGCTGGCCAGCGGTAAGTGAATTTGGAGAAGGTGGATTGGCCTGGGTTTGGCACATTTGGGTGCGGAAAACTTCTGTTCCAGGGTTAAGGCTGGTAAACAAATGTGGTTTGGTCTTTTTGGAGAGAAATAGGCACCATTATTGAGTTTGAGATGACACGAGAGTTCCTTAAGACAGTTTTCTTTTATGCAAGGTAGTAATCGCCTAATTTTTTTTTTAAGAGAATTCAGTCCCTGGCCTTTACTCTCAGGGAACTTTAATTTTTACTAAAGAGAACAGGCTGGCGTGGGCCAGCCCAACGAGAGTATGTTCCCAAGGCAACAGGGCCCAGCGTAGCTGGCGACTAGTGAGTGGCCAATGGATCATGATGAATGTGGGACTTGGCCTGAGAGAAGATATAATTTCTATTGAGAGTTTTTAAAAACAAAAGAGCAGCTTCACAGAGCCTGTCTTTCATGGGGTTTAAGAAAGCTCCCATGCATGTTTGGGTGTGAGTCACGGGACAGCCAGCGCACTCTCACCGCTGCTGAGATAGCGGCTATTGTTCTTTTTTAAAAATAATGATGGCAGGATGGCCCAGGCGGTTCGCGGAGTCTGACAAGATGGCCATGAGTCCCTGCAGCGGCCATGCGGCCGGGGTCTGGCGGGCAGTTACAGCGGATAAAAGGCTCATAGGGCATAGTATTATTTAAAGAAGAAGGAGACATTTATTGCTTAAAGGAGAGAAAACAGAGAGAAAACAAAGACACACGTACACACGAGACGAAACAAACACACATATGCACACACACGCATCCACACACACACACACCAGAGAGAGAGAGGGGAAGAAGGCAGCGAGGGAGGGCCGAAGTGGCTGAGGTGGGCGTGGTTAGTTCTTAAAGTGATAGCAAAGAATAACAGCGGCTGCGTGGCCAGAGCACACAGGCCTGGGTGAAAACTAAAATTGCCCCTCTAGGAGCTGCGGGCCATGCTACACAGACACGGAGGGCCCCACAGAGGCAGGAGGCTCAGGCGGACAATAGGGCTGGCCAAGGTGCAGCCAATGCACATAGAGCAAGGGAGAGAAAGAGTTGCGAGACAAAATGAAATGACTAAGACAAGCTGGCCACATGGACCAGGCGCCAGGCGGCCATAAAAAGGTGGTGGCAGCGCCAACAGACTCACGGAGACGCCTAGCGCGGCTAAACACTCAGGCCCAAAGCAGCCTACGACAAACAACAAGGTCCAAAAGACAAAAGCATGGCCACAGTAACAAATGCCTATAAGCCCTGTTTCCCTATAAACCTATTGGGATTTTAGATTTTTCCCTGCCTCTCGAGGTGCAAATTAAGAACTCTTTTGGCTAACCAGCTAAAGTTTCCTGCTAAGTTCCATGCTTGATCTGCTCTAGCCTGGCATAATAGCCTAGGGCTCTATATTACTTTGAAATGGTATTTCTCAACCTGCCCAGGAGTGCCCAGGTGCCAATGTTCCTCTACCCTATCTGACACTGCCATGCACCCCTCGCCCAACTGCCTGCGGAGAAGCTCACTCAGCACCAGCTTCCTCATCCCCCTCTGACTGGGAGGGGTTTCCTTTACTGGGGCCAAAGGGTATTTTAACCCCAGATTAAGCTAAATAAATGGACATTCTCCTTTTGGCGAATGACTCAAACTCTCTTTATGTGTCTGTGTCTTATGTTTAACCCCTAGGACCTTACTCAACTCGTGGAAGATATGGAACCGCAGTCCATAACAGGTGGGTGGTGATGCAGACTCAGATGTGGAATGTTTGCCACACTCTGCTATAGGTCCAAAGCAGTTCCTTTATTCATTAACCAATAAAAGCAACACATAGACAGAAGGACCTCCCACAACACATTAGCTAATTTTGTTTAAGAAATATTCATTTGCCTTAAATATGAGATATCTTTCATCTTTTATTCAGATGCTTTTGCATTGATAAAATAACCAAATTACTGTGAAATAAATTGCTATCTTTCTTGAAGAGATAAATATATATCAAGATTAGAGTATAAAGGAAGTTATTGCCTTAAAGTGAGTAACAACTATCTTTAGGAACTGCTTTAATCCACTTAAGATTTGTCCATTGAGAGTTTTCTGCTTATGTCTGTACTATATTTTTTGGATTATATGTTATTTTGATGTCAAATTTCTTGAGTTCTTTGTATATTTTGGAGATCAGCCTTCTGTCTAATGGAGGGTTGTTGAACATTTTTCCCATTCTGTATGCTGCCAGTTTGTCTTAGTGACAATTTTCTTTGCTTTACAAAAGCTTCTTAATTTTAAGAGGTCCCATTTATTAATTGTTGCTCTCAGTATCTGTATTATTGGGGTTTTATTCTGGAAATTGTCCTGTATGACAATGCATTCGAGTGTACTTTCAAGTTTTTCTTCTATGAGGTTCAGTGTGATGGGTTTTATGTTGAACCATTTGGACTTGAGTTTTGCTCATGGTAGTACATATGGATCTATTTGTATTCTTCTACATGATTATATTCACTTATTCAGGCACTATTTGATAATTATGCTTTCTTTTTACATTTTACATTTTTTAGATTCATTGTCAAAAAAAAGGTGTTGTTAAGTGTATAGACTGATATCCAGTTCTTCAATTATGTTCAATTGAAGATTGTCTGTCTCCTGTCTGTTTTATGCCAATACGAGGCAGTTTTTACAACTGTACCTCTGTAGTAGAGTTTGAAGTCAGAGATGGTAATGTTTCCAGAAAGAAATTATCAATATCCTTATCCATCAGAGAAATGCAAATTAAAAGAACTCTGAGATTTCATCTAATATCTGACAGAATGGCCAAGATCAAAAACACTTATGACATCTTATGCTGAAGAGGATGTGGAGTAAAAAGAATACTCCTCCATTTCTGGCATGAATGCAAACTTGTACATCCACTTTGGAAATCAGTATGATGAATTTTTAGATAATTAGAAACAGCCTACTTTAAGACTCACTCTTGGGCTTAAATCCAAAAAATGCAAAATCATAGTACTATGGTTGCTAAAACATACTACAAGAACATGAGCTCAATTATTTTCATAGCAGTATTATTTGTCATAGCCAGATTGTGGAAACAACCCAGACACCCCTCAGCTAAATAATATATGGATCAATGTGGTGCCTTTACACAATGGAGTACTGCTCAGCAGTAAAATATTAACATATTGAAGTTTGCAGCCAGATGTATGTATATAGAAATATCCAAATATACTCACTCCTAGGTAACTTTAGACATAAAGCTAAAAAAGCAGTCTACAATCAACAACCCCAGAGAAGCTAGACCTTAAGTATGGATATATAAAAGGACCCTAAGAGAGACATACATGGATCTAAATAGAAATTAAAAATAAAACATGGTCTCCTGAGTAAATTGGGAGCAAGAGGCTCACAGAAAAGGATAAAAAGGAAGAGTAGGAAAATGGGGTGGAGAAGAAAAAACTATGAAGCACAATAGAAATAATAAAAGATAAAAATTGCTTTAAAAATGAGTGCCAGGTATGCAAGAGAATTAAAACATCACAAGACATTCTTACAATCTAGAGTCAATTTTGAGAGCAGAGATAGAAATGCATCCATATGTATATAAGTGCATGATGATGGTATTTTAAAAATAATATGGAGAAAAGTAGAGTAGAAGACAAATTTTGAAGCGAAAATGTGATATATATGAAAATTTTCAGTGATTTTATCAAGTAAATAGCTATAAACCAGGTATGCTGAGAATTTCAGAAACATATTCTACATAGATGTGATAACCAATCAATTGTCCACTTATAAGGCAAAGCCAGTATCATTTAGAAAAGCAAAGATTTATGGAAGGCCCATCCCTTGGTACTTCTGACTTTATACAGTCATTGCTGTTTCTAACTTATCTTTTTTATTTCTCTTTATATTTTTAAGAAGAATCGTATAAATCCTACTGTCTGTATCTCAAATAAGTCCTAGTCCAACTCTTCTGTGATACTCAATATCACAGAGAAATATAATAGAGAAAGTCAGAATATCAGAACAATGCATAAAACCATTGCATAGTTATAAATTGGATGCAATACTTACCTCTTAAGATATAAATTAGAAAAATCCAAGGGATCTTTCTAGTACATAATTCTCAATTGATTCTTCACACTTAGAGTTTCTGTAATTATATTTAAATTTGAAATGTCTCATATAGATTCAAGTTTTTAATGCTAAGTATTAGTTGCTGGAATAATTTTTGAATATTCTGCAAATTTAGGAGGTGGTTATTGGTTGGAAGTAGATCACAAGTGTCATCATTTTAGAGTAATCCCTGTACCCAAGTCCTTTTTACTGTATTTACTATTTGTTGTGAAGTACCTCCTCTGATACTAATTATCATTGCTAAAATGCTTAGAAAAGGATGTGGATGCAGTGGAAGCTCCTTCAGCTCCTTCAGTCAGTAGCCTTTATGATACCAGTTCACTTGAGCATGGTCTGTTATACTAAAAATGCAGCTGTAAACCATGTGCTCACTCTCTTGTTTCTGGTTCTTGCTTCCAGGTGCTAGACTCACTTTCTGCTTCCTTTTCGTGCAGAGGACTGTGATAAAAAATGGTGGTCAGTGAGTATCCACTAAATAAATACCCCTTTATTATTTGTAATTCTGAATTAGTGTGGAATTGTGTTGTATCTTCTGCCAACATGTGGTGCCTTAATGTGGAGACTAGTCCACCAGCTGTGTGATGTAGTGGACAATGACTCTCCCACCCACATCTAGTATCCCAACCACATGGCTGGTATCAGCCTGTCTGGGACATGCTCCAGCCAGCTCTGCCACTCACCATGGAGAACCTGCACCACTCTAGCCATCTCTGCCTGGACTAGTGGCTGCGGTCACTCCATCACTATTTTTTAAAGAAAAAAAAATTGGTGCCATGAACTCGAGAGCTTCAACTGCCCCGGGGCCAGGGTCTCGACTTCAGGTTTCATCCGGGACACTGAGCTCCAACTTCTGGGACTGAATTGAGACTGAGGACTTTCTCAACATTGACCCATGTGTTCCATCTGCCTGGCCATGGCTCCTACAAACAACATTGGCTTCTAATCATGAGTTTCCCCATTCCGGTCAGCTTAACCGAGTATTTTAACCTGGGAATTGACCGGTACTCCCGGTGTTTCTAGGGCTGGGGGGACTTCTCCGTCCCTTCGCTGGCATTCAATTACTGCTTACATCCTCTGTTAAACCCACTCCTGAGACGACTTGGCTGTGGCCAGCCCCCAGCACTCCCACACCTGGGGACCCAGGGTCCCCAGTTCTTACTCTTTCTCTTTTTTTTTCATTCCTTTTCTTCCATCCCATCATTCTCACAGTTGGCTGATACAGTTCATCCCTCAGCCTCTGCTTTCTGAGCAATTTGCCCAGAATCAGTTAGGCCCATAGCATCCCACATGTGGACCTCGGATGCCTGGCCACATCAACTGGATGTTTGATCCATCTGCATCTCACCTAAATAGGGAGCTGTTCCGGCTGTAGGCTTGAGGTGCCACAGTTTTTGCGGGTTTTTCATGACCTTGACCAAGGGAAGCAAGCCATCCTAGCCTAAATACAGCCTCATGACTTTAAATCCTCCACACTTATCCATCTTTAAATTGTCTGTTTGCACGGGTTTTCACAATTCAGGCTCTTGATAGAAACTGCCCATGGCAGGTGGCCCCCAGCTGTGGGAACCTGTCCTCCCTGATCCTTGAGGCCAAAATACTGGATGCAAATAATGTTTACACTAACCAGCTAAGCTTCCTGCTAGTTCTGTCCTTGGTTCTGCTACAGCCTGGTACATTAGCCTGAGGGATCTATTTTACTTTAAAATGGTAATTTCTCAACCTGCCTCAAAGAAGCTCAGGTGCCAAGGCCCATTTAACCTGTCTGACATTGCCTTGTACCCTCGACCACCTGCCTGGGGAAAAACTCCCACAGAGGCCAGTTTCCCCAGCCCCCTCTGGGTGGGAGGAGTTTTCCTTTACTGGGGCCAAAGGTATTTTAACCCTGGATTTAGTTGAATAAAGGGGCATTCTCTTCTTGAGGATGACTGGAACTCTGTATCTGTGTGTGTGCGTCTTGTGTTTTAACCCCTAGGACAATATGGAACTCGTGGGATGTGGGTGGCGTGGAAGGACGACCCCTACACCCAGCTTTTAAAATTACTGCCGTCTTTTCCATTCCAGGCATGGCATGGTGTAGTTTTTTTCGGTTCCAGACTTTTGGTCCCCTCTGTGGCTTGTGGTATGGCATGGCGGCTCAACAACAGGGCAGATAACACCTTCAGGTTCCTCTCATTAAGCTTAAAATCCTTACAGCTCAAAAATTGTAACTTTTTCCCCAAAACACGTGGTCGCTGCCACGTTCACTGGGGTCAGGTGACTTTATTGCTATCTTGGCTGAGAGTCAGGTCACGTGACCAAGCTCTCCCATTCTTATGTATGCCCTGTCTTTCCCCCCTCCTTGGTGTTCAATGAAATCCTCTCGTTAACTCTGATTACAGATGTTTTGCATAGTGATGTGCTTTTGATAGGGCCCATAAGGAGCATGCACTTTGCCCAATTCCTGTTCATTCTTTATATGTATAATAATTGTTCATTACATCTCATTTCAGACTACAAAATCATAAGTCTCATATTTTAAACTGGTATGTACTTTTAACTCTCTTATATTTAATATTAAGCTGTTCTCTACCATTGTCAGTTCTGCCACTAATCTTAATATTACAAACAGTTTTTTTTTCTTTCTTTCTGTCTTTTTATGAGTGTGGATCTTACCTGTTAAAAGCCAGTACAGCCAAGGTCAGACCCAATCTTCCAAACAGATTCTATACTGTATACCTAATATAAACAGCCCTTAACTGCTCAGAGATCTGGGGAATGTGATATTTAAGTATTTAATTATTTAAAAATACTTTTCATAACAAAAAAAGACAGGTTGGCTCCTAGCAGAAGCACTCTGTTTCCTCCAAGAAAACAGACAAACGGTAACAGAGCAGCATTCATGTGCAGTTCGCTTCAATTGCTAAATGCTGACCATTGGGCAAAAACGGCCTTTCACCTAAGCTGAGGACCTCCAGACGTGGACAGAATCACTGTTATCAACAGCCTAGCTGCCTGGGTAAGATAGGCCTGTCTTCCTACAGATTTCTTAGCCCACATGGTCTTCTGGAGCCTGACAGGCCCTGCGCTAAACAGCAAAGGTCAAATGCAACCTTCAGTGACCATGGAGGACCCAAAAGAGTAGCTCTGGGTGCCAACCAAGTAAGTTCTCTGTCATTTTTAAATCAGTAATTCAAGTAAAATCTTATCCTTCTCAAAGATCTCTGACAGTTTGATAGCTGAGAGGTTTTTCCAGGTTTCCTAACCAAATAAAAATACTTTTCGTTATACAAAAATATGTCACAGTCATTATACATTGCATATATTTAAAACTTCTGTTTTTACAAACCCAAGGAGTTCTTGTGAGTTCCAAGGAGCCAAATTAAAGATCCCACCTTGAACAGGTCAGATACATACCCCTCAATTCCCTGGTCCTAAAACTTTTTTTCTTAATTTAACTTTTTTTTTTTCTGTTCTGCCAGTATCATAAACAGGTACAAGGGACACCAGACATTTGCATGCCTCAGACACCTGTCGGGAGCAGAGACCAACTATGCCAGAATGTGACCAGTACTTTCTCTTGGACTCTCCCCTAAAGACGATGGCCACAAATCAGCCGGAAGCAGTCTTAAGAATTTGCCGCCCCAATTCCTTCTAACTGTGATGTCTAATCTCCTGCTTTTTATTATTAAAAGGAACTGGGAATGTTATTCTTTTGGTCTGATTCCTTTAAGGGGCAAGCCACATCCACTCCCAACCACTTCTGACCTCTCGTAGCCATCTTAACTCTCCCCTTCTGTTCCCTTTCTTTGTGTGTACACATGTCTCCTCTATGTCTGTCTCCATGTCTCTCTATCTCTCGTCTCTCTGTCTCTTCTTTAAGTAATAAATGTTTACTTTTATGTTTAGCCTTACGTCTATTTACTATGTCCTGTAAGCCTTTTATTTGCCACCTGGTCACCCACCTGCCTGACTCTCCCAGCCACATGGCTGGTACCATCCTATCTGGGACACACTCCCACCAGCTCTGCTACTTGCTGCGGGGAACCTGCACAGCTCTAGCCGTCTCTGCCTGGACTAGCGGCTGCAGTCACTCCATTATATTTTTTTAAGGAACAAAACATGCCATAGCTGTATCATAACTAACATACTGTACTTGTTGATTATTGTATATGTTACCTGTTGATCTATTCTTTACCTGCTTGATTACCTGTTTGGCAGCTTCTTTAAGCTCTCTATTGGAAATTGGCTTACTGTTTTTTTGTAAGAATTTTACTTATTAGCTCAATATCTCCCATAAGAATATTATAACTAGGGCTTTAACCATTGAATATCTAAATAAAAGTTTATAAGCTATCCTCTGCTTAAGTTGCAAGTCTGCCTAGCTGATAGGAAAATGGAAAAAGGAAGCATTTTAACTAATGATGCTGGCCTCATTAGATGTCAACATATAGAAGAATGAAAATAGATCCCCATCTGTCTCCATGTACAAAACTCAAGTTTAAATGAGTCAAAGGTCTCAACATATAAAAATTATATTGACCTCACAGAGGAAAAATTAGAAGTACACTTTGGCACATCTCAAACATAGCCTCAATGACACAAACATTGGGAGAAACAATTAATAATTGAGATCCTCTGAACTGAGAAGCTTTTGTATAACAAGACATAATATCAGCCTATAGAGTGGGAAAAGAACCTAATTATCATAAACCTACTCCAAAAACATATGAAGAACTCAGGGAATTAGTCATCAAAAAATAATCCAATGAAAATATATGTTATAGACCTCAAATGAAAACTCAACAAACTTAAAAATGACTGAGAGAAACTTAAAAAATGCTCAAACATAACACCCTTTCTCCATTAGAGAAATGCAAATCAAAACTCTTGAGATTTCATCTTATTCTTGTAAAAATGACCAAGATTAAAAGTTACTACTAACAACTTATGCTTAAGGGAATGTGGGTAAAGAGAAAACTCCATTGCTGGAAGTGCAAACTGGCACAGCTACTTTTGGATCATGCATAGTAAGACTATTTTTTAAAATTAGGCAACCTTTTACCTTAAAACTCAGCAATACCTTTTTTGAACAAAAGTTGTTCAACCATGGCAGAAGGACATGTGCTCAGTTATGTTTACAGCAGAATTACTTTATCATAGCCAGAATCTGAACACAACCCAAAATGTACCTCTTTTACACCTATGATAAATGAGACCTCCTCCATTTAAGTAGCCATTTATACCACAAAATATCTTGGAATAACTCTAAGCAAGAAGGACTAAAGGTTGAGTCCTGCCATCTCTGTTTGTGAAGGGAAAATGTTTTTTTTATTTTTTAACCATTATTGTCTGCCAGAATAGAACTCTACCCTTGATAAATATATTAAAAAAACCCAGTCTCAGCAATCCATCCTGAAGCAACACCAGGCTGCAGGAAAGGACCACACGCTGAGACAATTCGACCCCTACCCAAGAGCGGGCCACACAAATGAAAAAACTTGTATGATCAGAACTTTAAATCTTCTAAGAAAAAAGTCAAAGACATTAGAAAATCGAAGGATCTCTTATTTTCTTGGTAAAGTAGAAGAAACACAGCAAAAATGACAATCTCATTGAAAGCAATCTATAGATTTAGTGTAAATGTTCATTAAAAATTATAGCAATATTCCTCACAGAACTCACCTACAGATTTAATGTAAATGTTTATTAAAATTAAAGCAAAAATTTTTACAGAACTCGAAGAACAATCCTCAACTTTATAAGAAAAAGATAAAACTTTAGGATAGCCTAAACAATTGTAAAATCCTCTGAATGTATTTTAATCTTTGATTTTAAAACTTTCCTACAGAACCACAGTACTGAAATTAATTGACCTTGGATATAAATTTATATGCCTACAAGCTAAAGATTTTAGACCAAGAAGCAAAATTGTAAAATGGAAAAGAAACATATTAAGCCTCCTTTTACTGTCCTGAAGCTGTAGTTTTCTGAGAAGAGTTTCCCTTTTGCAAACCAGCCTGGCAGCTTCTGTTTCACATAGCAGGGGGTTAAAACACAGGCTCTCTAGGCCTGGCAGCCACCCTGCTTGGCAGGTATAGCTGTGTAGATTCATACTCATACTTCTCACATTTTGAGGCACTCTTTGAGTCCACAAGTAAACATATATTGTATACAAGATGCTTGTCCCATGATAAAAAAAAATATTTTTTACCATATGTTACTGCTGAATCCTCTCAAATTTGTCTCATGGTCAGGTGTTGAATCACCCGAGATCTGCATCACCACCCTCCCGGTATGGACCGCGGCTCCATACCACCATGAACTTGGGCAAGGGCCTAGGGGTTAAACACAAGACACACACATAGAGAGTCTGGGTCATTCACCAAGAGGTGAATGCCAATTTATTTAGCTTTATTTAGAGTTAATATACCTTTTCCCCCAGTAACAGAAACTCCTCCCAGCCAGAGGGGGTTGGGGGAACTGGCACCATGTGAGAAATTTTCTGCAGGGAGGTGGGCAAGAGATGCGGGGCAGTGGCAGACAGGTGAGAGGGACCTTGGTGCCGTGAGCTCTCTGGGTCAGGTTGGGAAAATACCATTCCAAAATAATACAAGGCCCAATGGCTAATTCACCAGGCTAGCAGAGCAGAGCACAGAATTTAGCAGGAAGCTTAGCTGGTTAGTCAAAATGGTCCTTGATTTGCATCCCAGGGAGCAAGGGAAGACAGGGGCCTACAGTCAGGTTTACATTGGCGATTCTGGACCAGTGCTTTGCCCATTGGCTGCTGTGGCCCAAGTGCATGGACAGGCCTGTCCTCCATGTGCATTGACATTCCTCAAGTGTCCACGGTGTCCTCAGGCCCCATGTTCAGTGCCATCTCTCCTGAACAGTGCAAATGTGTGATCCCTGATAAACCTAGAGGAGAGGAATGGAGGGGCAAGAGACACAAGAAATGATGGCAAGACAGGATTTCTGGTCAAGCCATTCCATTTATTGTTTCTCAGAGGCAGTTATATAGCAAACAGACAAGGGGGAAGGGAAGAGTGTTGGAAGAGCGGGGAAGGGTATCAGGAACCTCTGGTCTGCTGGAATTCAGGTTCGTAGTTGATAAGTAAATACTGAGGGTCTGTGATTGTTAGCTAGCAAAAGAAAATGCTACTTGATTCTGGAGCCTGGAGCCTGCAGGTCTCTGCTAGGAGATAATACGCCAGATTGATTTCTTAGACTCTGCAGAGGGGATAGAGGTAAATATTTTTCTTAACTTGTGAGCTTAAGATGACTATAAGCGAAATGCAGATCTCAAAATACAGGTCTTTTCTTCCAGCATGAAGTGATCTGAGCAACTGCTAATCTGTGTACAAAACATTGTTTTTCTATAGTCATCTATAGACTTACCTTTGGATATTACAAATTCATCAACCCCTCTTCCATAATGACTTCTGGTACTTTCAAGGGGGTATATGATATAGATATGCTGTTACAACTTAGTGTTTTTCCATCTCTTACTCTGTGCACTCTAATGATTGTGGATGTTTGTGTGAAAGTCCACATACTGAAAATCAAAGCTTCTTTGATTATGATTGAGGTATATATAATTTTATGAATACAAGTAGAGTCATTAGGAGTTCTTTTCTTAAAATACTTTGTAAAAATAGAAAGACGCAACTACTTGAAATCATAAAACAAACAAGACAGCCCCCCCCCCCAACTTCTGTGACAGGGTCTTCAGTGTTCCAGTGGATTCTTCCCTGCCCACAGTGGTGCCCTTTTGTCTCCTGTGTCATTGGAATACCAACTATCCATATTTCAGTGCTGAGGAGTTCTATTCAGAGAGGTGAGTGTGTGCTAGTCAGGGCAGACTGTCCCAGAAGAGAGTACAGCATCCCCCTCAGCTTCTGTGGCACGGTCTTTAGCTTCTGCGGCAGGGTCTTTGGTGTTCCACTGGACTCTTCCCTGCAACCACTGTCCCCCTTTTGTCTCCTGTGTCCTTGGAATACCAGATGTCCCTATTTCAGTGCTGAGGAGTTCCAACCAGAGGGGTGAGTCTGGGCTATCCGGGGTGCACTGTCCCAGAAGAGAGCACTTGCCCTCCCCCTCAGCTTATGCTGCAGGGTCTTCAGTGCTCCACTGGACTTTACACTGCCAACACAGTCACCCCTTTGTCTCCTGTGTCCTTGGAATATTAGCTGCCCCTATTTCAGTGCTGAGGAGTTCCAACTAGAGGGTGCTGAGGAGTTCTACCCAGAGAGATTATACTGCAGAATCTTCTGCAGTCCATTTGAACCTACCCTGCCACCAAGGTCGCTGTTCTGTCTCCTGTGTCCTTGGAATACCAACTATCCCAACTTCAGTGCTGAGGAGTTCAATACAGAGAAAAAGAGATAGGCAGGCACCAATGCAAGAATTCCTCCAACAACCTGAAAATAAACATGAAATAACAAGAATCCAGGGATCATGAAACTAGAAGAACAGAACACCCTACTCCAGAAGAAATAGAAGAAATCGACTCTAAGCGGATCTTTATGAAAATAATAGAGGAACTCAAAGAGGAGGTGAAAATTTGCCGTAAAGAAATGGAAGAGAATTATAACAAAAAGATTGAAGAAATGAGTAAAGAAATGGAAGAGGAGTATAACAAAAAGTGTTAAGAAATGAGTAAATCCAGAAATGAAACCCTGGGAAACAAAGAAAAAACAATCAAACAGGTAATGTAAACAGTTCAAGAATTGAAAACTGAAATGGAGGCAATGAAGAAAACACAAACCAAAGCCTGGCTGGCTATGGAAAATCTAGGTAAATGAACAGAGACTTCAGAAACAAGCATAACCAATAGAATACAAGAGATAGAAGAATGAATCTCAGATTCTGAAGACACCATAGAGAAAATAAACTCTCAGACCAAAGAAAACAGCAAATCCAATAAATTCTCATCACAAAACATTCAGGAAATCTGGGACACAATAAAAAAAAAACCAGATCTAAAAATAATAGGGGAAGAAGAAGGAGAAGAACTGCAAACCAAAGGCTCAGAAAATATATTCAACGAAATTGTAGAAGAAAATTTTCCCAACCTAAAGTACGATATCCCTATGAAGGTTCAAGAAGCATACAGAACACCGAATAGACTGGATCAAAAGAAAACATCCACGCACCATATAATAATCAAACATAAAACATTCATATTAAATAAAGAATATTAAGAGCTGCAAAGGAAAAAGGTCAAGTAACTTATAAAGGTAAACATATCAGACTTATACCAGACTTCTCTATGGAAACCATGAAAACCAGAAGGTCCTGGATAGAGGTACTGCAGAAACTAAAAGACCATGGGTGCAAGCCCAGACTACTATACCCAGCCAAGCTATCATTCATTATCAACGGAGAAAACAAATTATTCCAGGATGAGAACAAATTTGAACAATACATAACCACAAATCCAGTCTTACAGAAAGTATTAGAAGGAAAATCACAACCCAAGGAACCCAGCATTGACAATATTGCCTACAATAACTCAGACATCTAGTGACCCTTCACAAGCACAACTCAAAGAAGGGAAACACACACTCTACTACTGAAAAAAAAGAGGAAAATATCCGGAGTCAACAGCCACTGGTCTTTAATATCACTTAAAATCAATGGACTCAATTCACCTATAAAAGGCACAGACTTCGAGATTGGATATGAAACAGAATCTAACATTCTGCTGTTTACAAGAAACAAACCTCAACCAGAAAGACAGACACCTACTCAGAGTAAAGGGTTGGGAAAAGGTTTTCCAATCAAATGGACCTAAGAAACAAGTGGATGTGGCCATTCTAATATCTAACAAAATCGACATCAAACTAAAATCAATCAGAAAGATGGAGATGGACATTTCATACTCATAACAGGAGCAATTCATCAGGAGGAAGTCTTAATCCTGAATATCTATGCCCCTAATATAAAGGCACCCACTTATGTAAAAGAAACACTTCTAGAACTCAAGGCAGTCATCAAACAATACACACTAATAGTAGGAGACTTCAACACACCTCTCTCACCAATGGACAGGTCAATCAGACAGAAACACAACAGAGAAATAAGAGAATTATTGGAGGTATTGAATCAAATGGACTTAACAAACATCTATAGAACACTCCACCCAAATAGGAAAGAATATACCTTCTTCTCTGCAGCTCATGGAACCTTCTCAAAAATTGACCACATACTCAGTAACGAAGCAAACTTCCACAGATACAAAAAAATATTAGTACCCACCTGTGTCTTGTCAGATCACCATGGATTAAACTTAGAATTCAACAACAATGCTACCCAAGGAAGCCAGCAAACTCATGGAAGCTGAACAGTCAACTACTGAATCACCCCTGGGTCAAGGAGGAAATAAAGAAAGAAATTAAAGTCTTCCTTGAATTTAAAGAAAATAAAGACACAACATACTCAAACCTATGGGACACTATGAAAGCAGTGCTAAGATCCCAGCTTCCATCCAGAGGGCCTTCGGAGTGATCCTTCATCTGGCGAAGGACGGCTATGCAGTCGGAGGCCCACATTGGAGCAACGGATTGAGCCCCCCGAGGTCCGGAGGGGGAGCGGAAGGAGGAGGAACATGAAAGACGAAATCAGTACTGCGAGGGATGCTATCACCCACTGATACAAGGGAACGGATCTGATGAGAATTTACCAGGGCCAGTCGGACTGGGACTGAACGAGGACGTGATCTAGCCAGATTCTCGGAATTTGGCCGGATTCTCTGACTGTGGCTGGCCCGGGGTCTTTCTGAAAAGCCATTGACTATGATACTGGGACCTGTTTCCTCTGCATATGCTGGATTTTGGGGATTCAGTCTGTTTGGACGCTCGCCTTCCTGGACCTGGAGGGAGGGGGAGGGAGCTGGAGCTTCCCACAGGGCAGGAAACCCTGACTGCCCTGGGGGACGGAGGGGAAGGAGGGGGGGAGTGGGGGGAGTGGGAGGGTGTTGGGAGGGGGGGCGGAAATGGAAACTTTTATAATTTAATAAAATTTACTAAAAAAAAAAAAAAAAGAAAGCAGTGCTAAGAGGAAAGTTCATAGCACTAAGTGCCCAATTGAAGAAAACGGAGAAAGCACACATTGGAGACTTACCAGCACACCTGAAAGCTCTAGAAAAAAAGAAGCAGATTCACCAGGAGGAGTAGAAGACTGGAAATAATCAGACTAAGGGCTGATCAATAAAATAGAAACACAGAAAACAATACAAAGAATCAATGAAACAAAAAGCTGGCAAACCGAATCCAAGAATACATTAGAAAAATTATCCATTATGATCAAGTAGGCTTCATCCCAGAGATGCAGTGCTGGTTTAAAATATGCAAATCTATCAATGTAATCCATCATATAAATAAACTGAAAGAAAAAAACCATATGATCATTTCATTGGATGCTGAAAAAGAATTTGACAAAATTCAACACCAATATGATAAACGTGTTGGAGCGATTGTGGATACAAGGATCATACCTAAGTATAATAAAAGTTATTCACAGCAAGTCAACAGCTAACATCAAATTGAATGGAGAGAAATTCAAAGCCATTCCACTAAAATCAGGAACACGACAAGGCTGTCCACTCTCTCCTTACCTCTTCACTATAGTGCTTGAACTTCTAGCAATAGCAATAAGACAGCATAAAGAGATCAAGGGGATTCGAATTGGAAAGGAAGAAGTCAAACTTTCGTTATTTGCAGATGATATGATAGTGTACATAAGTGACCACAAAAACTCTACCAGAGAGCTCCTACAGCTGATGAACACCTTTAGTAATGTGAAAGGATACAAGTTTAACTCCAAAAAAATCGGTTGCCCTCCTATACACAAAGGATAAAAAAGCAGAGAGGGAAATCAGAGAAACATCACCTTTCACGATAGCTACAAATAGTAGAAAATATCTAGGGGTAACTCTAACCAAGGAAGTGAAAGACTTATTTGACAAGAACTTTAAGTCTTTGAAGAAAGAAATTGAGGAGGATACCAGAAAATGGAAAGAACTCCCATGCTCTGGGATTGGGAGAATCAACATTGTAAAAATGGCAATTCTACCAAAAGCAATCTATAGATTCAATGCAATCCCCATCAAAATCCCATCAAACTTCTTCACAGACCTTGAGAGAACAATAATCAAGTTTATATGGCAAAACAAAAAACCCAGGATAGCCAAAACAATCTTATACAATAAAGGAACTTCTGGAGGCATTACCATCCCTGACTTCAAACTCTATTACAGAGCAACAGTATTGAAAACAGCTTGGTATTGGCATCACAACAGAGAAGTCAACATATGGAATTGAATAGAAGACCTGGATATTAACCCACAAACCTATGAACACCTGATTTTCGACAAGGGACCTTAAGGCATACAATGGAAGAAGGAAAGCATTTTTAACAAATGATGCTGGCATAACTGGATGTCAACCTGTAGAAGAATGAAAGTAGATCCATATCTATCACCATGTACAAAATTCAAGTTCAAATGGATTAAAGACCTCAACATTAATCTGACCACTTTGAACCTGAAAGAAGAGAAAGAGGGAAGTAGTCTACAGGACATAGGCACAGGAGAACACTTCCTACATATAAACCCAATAGCACGGACAACAAGAGAATCAATGAATAAATGGGACCTCCTGAATCTGAGAAGCTTCTGTAAGGCAAAAGACACTGTCAGTAAGACAAAAAGGCTACCTTCCAACTGGGAGAAGATATTCACCAGCCCCTCATCAGACAAAGGTTGATCTCCAAGATATACAAAGAACTCAAGAAACTAGACACTAAATCTCTAATTAACCCAATTAAAAAATGGGGTACTGAACTGAACAGAGAATTCACAACAGATGAACTTCGAATGGCCAAAAGGCACTTAAGGTCATGCTCAACCTCCTTAGCGATCAGGGAAAAGCAAATCAAAACAACTTTGAGATACCATCTTACACCTGTCAGAATAGCCAAACTCAAAAACACCAATGATAGCCTATGCTGGAGAGGATGTGGAGTGAGGGGAACACTCATCCATTGTTGGTGGGAATGTAAACTTGTGCAGCCACTGTGGAATTCAGTGTGGCGGTTTCTCAGGAAACTGGGAGTCAAACTCCCTCAGGACCCAGCAATTCCTATCATACTACAAAAGCATTTGTTCAACTATGTTCCTAGCTGCACTATTTGTAATAGCTAGAACCTGGAACCAACCTAGGTACCCCTCAATAGAAGAATGGTTAAAAATGGTGTGGAACATATACACATTAGAGTTTTACTCAGCGGTAAAAAACAATGACATCTTGAATTTTGCATGCAAATGGATGAATAGAAAACGCTTTGCTGACTGAGGTAACTCAGACCCAAAAAGAGGAATTTTGTATGTACTCACTCCTGAGTGGATTCTAGCTATAATTAAAGGTCTTTGAGCCTATAATTCGTGATCCTAGAGAAGCTAAATAAGAAGGTGAACCTGAATAAAATCATATAGTTATCCCCCTGGATATTGGAAGTATACAAGATTGCCAGGCAAAATTGGGTGCACAGGGGATGGGGGTGGAAGTAAGGGGAGATGGTTAGAGATAAGGGAGAAGGGAAGGATTGGGGATAGCTTGGGGGAATGGGATGGGGGGACGAAGGAAGGATGGATATGGGAGCAGGGAAGTATATATCTCAAGTAATGGAGCCATTTTAGGGTTTGCAAGAGTCTTGATTCTAGAGGGATTCCCAGATCTAAGCAGAGGTCTCCAAATTGTTCCCTGGGCAGCAGAGGAGAGAGTGTCTGAACTGGCCTTGGGACATAATCATACTGATGAATATTTTGCATATCACCATAGAACCTTCATTTGGCAATGGATGGAGATAGAGACAGAAACTGACATTGGAACACTGGACTTAACTCCCTAGGTCCAAATGAGAAACAGAAGGAGGGAGAACGTGAGCAAGGAAGGCAGGATCAGAGGAAACCTTCATCGGATGATGGATGGAGATAGAGACAGAGACCCACATTGGAGCTTTGGACTGAGCCCCCAAGGTCCAAATGAGGAGTAGAAGGAGGGAGATCATGAACAAGGAAGTCAAGACTGCCAGTGGTGCGTTCACCCACTGATAGAAGGGGACTGATCTAATTAAAGCTCACCAAGGCCAGCTGGACTGGGAATGAAGGAGCATGTGATCAAACCAGATGCGCTGAATGTGGCTGACATGGGGGCTAACTGAGAAGCCATTGATAATGGCACTGGGTCTTGTTTCATCTGCATGTACTGGCTTTTTGGAATCCTAGTCTGTTTGGATGCTCACCTTCCTAGACCTGGAGGGAGGGGGGAGGAACTTGAAGTTCCCACAGGGCAGGAAACACTGACTGCTCTTAGGACTGGAGAGGGAGATGGGAGGGAGTAGGGGTGTGAGAGTGTGTTGGGAGCAGGGGGGAAAGTGGAAATTTTTATAAATAAATAAGTAAGTAAATTTAAAAAATAGAATGTAACATATTTTATATTTTTATTTAATTCTGATGGTCACCTTAAACTTTTATTATTGCACAACAAACTTACATTTCTAGGACCAAGCTGCAAAGTATACTGTGATTAAACATGATACTCTCACAAATATGCTTGTATAAATATACAAATAAACCACAGTTAAATATTTGAAAGAAATGATAGAGTTCATCCAGAGCCTCTGCATCTATTATTGTTTCAAGTCAGCATTGCCAGGTATCTTTCCATCTCTTGAACTTTAAAGCAAATTTTCCTTTCCATTAGTACTCTCATTATGCTGAATTATTCCTTTATTCTTAGCTGCATTCTCGTTTACAGCAATGCTTTACCTGGGTGCTGGATATGGTAAGAATAGTATCGTATTCACAGTAGTAAACAGAACCTATGCTTTCTCTATCATCTAGGGGCCACGAAGTCGTGAGGTGCTCTTTTTACCCCATGCAGATGTGAAAACTGCCTAGATATGTTATGAAAGTGGCCAGCATCTTGCCTTTCCAGTCAGGTTCATAAGGATTGCCTATGAGAATGTGGTGGCAGCTAGGATCCACAGTACATGCTTGATGATGCATTATTTCCATTTTGCAGGTGCATTTCTCTGACAATTGAAACTCAGGCATGGATGTCTGTTTTGTCAGTGAAAACTCTCAGATTTGAAAATACAGCATCTGGGTTGGTTTGCATGGAAAACTTTTTTTTTTACTTTGTAGTCACACATTAATGCTGCCATCAGAGCAAACTTCGATTGATAGTGAAATACAACCAAATCAAATGCAAAGATCTAGCTGAGCTGCATAATGTCTCTTCAGCAAGTTTTAAAGGAGAACACAGCAAATAGTCAACACAGCATTGAAAGGAGCCAGTCTCAACCTACAGACACTTCTAGAATGTTCTGCTGTCTTACTGGACTATATACCTCTTGTATACTTACTAGTTGCTATCAACATTTTGCTTTTTCTTAACACTCTTTTCTTTTTACTTCTGCATTTTTAATACAAAAATATTCACTGTGTGGTTTCTAGGAGATAATTGATTTAAATATGTAGTATTTAAACAGAACAAAAATACATTTTAAAAGAATTAAATATAGGATATTAATTTAAAAAGAAACAAACAAAAACCCACAACCCAAAAATTTAAGTCAATATCTTTGAAGAACACGGATATAAAAGTTCTCAATTAAAAGCTTACAAATCAGAATCAAGAACACATCAAAAGTTACCTATCATGATCAACAATATCTACTTCATCTCAGATGAATGCACAGATCCACATATATGAAATGACAATCATAATCCACTGTCGATGTCTAGAGCATCGGGAGTCTCTGGGTAAGAGTGTCGAACAAACCAGGACACAGGGGATGCAGTGCGGGAAAACAGCATTTGCAAACTGCATGCTGTGTGTTTATTAAGTAATCCTTTTATACGCTTTGGAAACAATTGCTTCAGTCAACAGTTTAAAGAGGAACTATAGATCATGAGTTAACCAAGGACTTATTTAGATTATGCACACAAAGCAGCTTAAGATAGCAAGGGTGGTCTGGGGGATAGCAAGACATCCTAGCCTATTTTAAACAAGGGCCTCCACAGACATTATCTCACTGTCCCAATCTATTCTAAGGCGTCCTTCAGTGTGCAGAACAGCTGCTTCAAGCTGAGACTGCGGCCTCAGGGCAGCCACTTCAGCAAACCACAGGGTATGTGACACTTGCTCTCAGAATTAAAAGTCAAAGGACTTGTCACTCTGAAATGTCCCATATAATTCTATGGAATTTCTCTTAGATTCCAAGGCAGTACTCAACACCTCCCCTGGTGAGGGTGGCACGATCCCTGAATTTTCTAACACAGTCTCCAAATCTCCACAATCTCCCACATAAGATAATTCAAGGATAAACATGATGATATCATTAAATGCAAAATATGTCTTTGGTAAGTTTCAACAACCTTTTATGATTAAATTTCTGAGAAAACTTGGGATATAGGAAGTGTCACTCAACATAATAAGAGTAGTATACAGAAAACTTACAAACACAATCCTCTCAAAGGTTTAAAATCCTGAAAGCATTTCCATTTAAATCAGAAACATGATAGGGATATACACTATTTATATTAGCACGAAATCCTAGCTAGAGAAATGAGATAAAAGAATGAAGTAAAGGGACAATAAATGGAAAAAAATTTAAAATATCCTTATTTGCAGATGATATGACTTTCTACATAAAAGACGCTCAGTGCTTCACTTGAAACTCTCACTGCTGATAGACACAATTAGCAATGTAGCAGTTTAGCTAGGTTCAAAATTTAACATGTAGAAATCAATAGTTTTCTTATATACAAAAGATAAACATATCAAGAAAAAGATAAGAAAAACTATATTATTTAGAATAATCTTTGAAAAAATAAAATCTTGAAATAAATGTTATCTTACAAAGTGAAGGATTTATATAATAAAATCTTCAAAACTTTGAAAGAAAAAATAAAAAAAAATATCACAAGTTCAAAAGAGCTCTCATGATCATAGATTGACAGGAGCAATGATCAGCTTATACAAATCAATATACAGATTCACTATAATCTCCATCAATATTTCAAGGAATTTCACAATAATTAAAAAAACCTTAATTTCAAATGTAAACTCAAGCAACCTAAGCAAGCCAAAATTATTCTGTTTATCAAAATTATTGATCGAATCTTACCAACCCAGTTTATCCTATGCTATAGAAACAACAAGTGAACAATATCTCTTATCTTCATAATCATCACTATCCAAGCAAATCTGAAGTTAAATCAAGGCACTATATCTGAAATAATCCCCACTTGTAAAATGCCAGATAAATTTGCATAATATCACAACTATGATTTTTTTATAATTCTCTTTTCATTATTTTAATAATGTGTTACTTGTCACATTTAAAAGGTGTGAACTTTTGTTGATTAATATTCATTGACATATTTATCAATTTATGATTTAGCATTGTGGAGAAACTCATCAAACATGTAAGTATGGGAGTTTCTGGGTAGTTCAGTTAAGGTGTGAAGACAAATCCTGACTGTGAACAACCTAATAAAAAGGGTAAAGTATGGTGAGCACCATAATCCATCTTCTCAGTGTTGACTATTGATGCAATGTGACCTGCTCCTTTATCTCTTGCTACGAAGCTTTCCCCACCTTAACAGGAGGTAACTCAGAATAACCTCTTCTTTCTTTATGTTATTTTGTTGGAAAATTAGTTATTACATTGATGAACTTAACAATGCATCAGTATTTGAACTTCTCTGTGATTAAATAAATAAATAAAATTTTAACTTACTTGTAAAAATTTGAGGAACATTTGAAAATTACTGATAACATAACAGGGAGTTATGTTACTGATTACTGATGTCATAACAGGGAGACCAAAAGAGGTTGCTGATTTGAGTTCCTGTTAGCTCAGGGACTCTGAACCACAGCTAGAGAGCACGCATGTGACCACACTAGGCCACCTGCATGTCTTTGACAATTGTATAGCTTGATCTGTTTATGGGTCTTCCAGCAGTGATATCAGAAACTGTTTCTGGGACTTGACCTGGATTTTAAAACTATACCCTATACTGGGTTGCCTCCCCCAGTCTTGATTCAGTGGAAGGGGTTTGGTCCTACAACAACTTGGAAGACTGTGCTTTATTAACTATTAAAGAAATTCTGTCCCTTTCTGAATGGAGATGGAGAGACTGGATGGGCAAGAGGTTAGAAAAATGACATAGAGCATGGAAAAGAGGGAAGGAAAGAGGGGAAACTGGTTGGTATATAAACCAAATGAAAATTTTAATTAATAAATAGTTAATTATATGTGCATGGATTTTATGTGTAGTAAATAAGAAATATTCTTTAATTTATATATTAATAAGTTTTAAGAATTAATATAATGCTTACTTATATGCTATCACTAAGAATAATACAGTTGTTAACCAACTCTGAAAATGCTTCATAAAGACATACTGACAGGTGTATTAATTTTATTTCTATTTCTGTGATAAAACATCCTGACCAGAAACAATTTAGAGAAGAAAAACATATTTTGGGTTACAGGTCTTAAGGAACAAGAGACCTTCATGGCATGGAATGATGGCAGAATACAGAACACATGGCAACTGGAATAGGAGCCTGAGAGCTCACATTCTCAATCACAAACAAGAAGCAAATAATTCCTAGGGAATGGATTGAGATGTTGAAAACTTAAGTCATACATCCAATTATGTCCTTAATCTAAATTATACGAGCTAAACAGAATCATCATACAGAACCAGCAACAGGTGCCTATGTGTACAAATAGCAGAGCCTTCAGGGAATCTTCTCATGCACAACATTGCATTCCACTTTCTAGCTCCTCTTGGCTCACTGCTTTATAAAGACACAAATTCATTCAATCTAATATCTAATGTTTTCTTCTGAGACTCAAAACAATCTCTTCATTACAAACCCTGTAACTCAAAATGGCAATTACATCATTCCAACTTATAAAGGCACATAATATACATTAAAATTCCATGAGAGAGGAATAGTAGCCAAATGAGAAAATACTGGTCCAAAGATGCCAAATCGTAGAGCTCCATGTCAGATATCAAAGGGTTCAGATGTTTTGTTGCCTCCTGTTTCTCTTGCTTACAACATACATCTCTCATTGGGGCAGGTCCTATGTGTGACACACAACTCTGCTCAGAAGATTTTTTGAGTCTGTCATCTCCAACATATTAGAGTGTCAATTTTAACCCATCACATGGTAGAAAAAAAATATTAAATGTTGTCAAGAGAATATATTAGATTTTCAAACACAGGTTTTTATACATTTTTTTACAATTTTTATATATTTTTAAATATTTTTATACATTTCCTCTAACAAAATCAGGAAGGTCTTTTTTATTTTTCTTTGTTTTTTGTTTGTTTTTTTTTAGAGTCTACTTCAGTATAACTGTATATTGTAAAGACTGGCATTACAACTAGGTATAAAATTTGACAGTTAACTATTAATCGAGAAAATTGATTCTCAAAAGTAATAATCAGAATTGGTTCATTTAAAAATTTAATGTCACATTAGTTGTTTTATGAAATTTCTGTCTTGGCTGATCATGCAGACATTATGTCCCAAGGAAACACACAGATGCTTATATTAACTATATATAGTTTGGCCTTTTAGCTCAGGCTTATTATTAAATATCTCTCACACTTTAATTAACTCATAATTCTTGTCTGTTTTTAGCCATGTGGCTTGTTACCTTTTCTAAGTGAGGAAATCTCATCTTGCTTTTTCTGCATCTCACTGGTGACCATGTCTCTCCCTTTCCTCTTCCCAGAATTTTCCTAGTCTGGTTGCACCACCTATACTTCCTGTGTGGTCAATGACCAATCAAGGTTTCATTAAAGCAGAACGAGTATCTACAGCGTACACAAATATTCCCTCACAGCATTTCCCATCTTTTATTTTCAAAACAGGAACTGTGAGTTTAATATCTTTTGTTTTTTCCTGACCATTATCCACAATAACATGTAACCAACACTCTAAACAAATACAAACATCCATCATCCACTTTTAGGAATGTGAGTGTAGTTTTCTAGGCTCTTTCCTGCAGATTGGGGACATTAACAATCATATGGGGACACAAAGAAAATTTAGGATAGTGGTTAAATCCAGATTGGAGTATTCTGCGAAGCTGAATCACCTCAGCCAGCTGTCTTGAAGCTGTTTTGGATATAGAATGCAGAAAAAAACTACAACAGAAGTACTGTAAAACTTTGGATCTTGTGGACTATCTTGCTAATGGAGATCTTCCAGGGGAGTGGTCTGATCAAACCTTATGTTTTTTAACTCAGAATGAATCCACAGTATCCAATTTCCTGTAGAAATAAAAACAAAACCTTGTCTTCAAAGTGTATATCTTTTAATACAAATTTGAAGTCAAGGCATTTTCAAAATTTATAGGTTGGAATATTTATAATCAATATTTATAATCAAATAAATAATAATAAATTAATAATAAACAATCAAAATTTATAATTTATAATATTTATAAGTAATATTTATAAACAAATGACTTTTACTAGTTGTTGCTCCTTCCTCAGCAATCAAAAAAATTCAAAGACAAATAAATAAAATACAATGTCTAGACTTTCTGTGTTTTCCATTTTTACATGGCTTTTAATTTTATCTCTATTTCTTTTATTAATTTTTAATTTTTGGTTTTTTGACACAGGGTTTCTCTGTTTTCCTTTGGCTGTAATGAATCTCACTCTGTAGATCAAGTTAGCCTCAAACTGACAGATATTCTCCTGTTTCTGCATTCTAAATGCTGGGATTGAAGTTATGTGCCACCATACCTGGTCACTATTTCTTTTCTTTCTTTTTATTTAAAGGACTTCATCCATTTTCTTTTATCTCCCAATCTTACTTACATTTTTTTTAAAAACTGTAAACAATTTAAAATTTACTTTCCTGTCTGAATCTGCTTTACTGCATATCTTTATCTTTTTCTGATCACATAAATCTTTAATCTGCTAAACAGTTTATGTCTGAATTAAAACTTTGACCTTGTTGCCTGGCTCCACTTCATTCCTTAGTTTTTGGAGAGTCTAGCTTCATAGTCAACGTACTGGAGGGAGTCATAATTATTGTCACAATTCTGTGAAGTTTGAAGGTCCATACTATCACAAAAAAAAAAAACATGTCACTGGCTTCTCTTAAACCTCATTTAAGGGCTTGGTGGCAGAAATTCTTAAAAGAGTTATGAGGGTTTTGCCGCTCATGCTGAGTCATGATGCCCTCTTAAAAGGAGGTATGCTTCTTCTTACCTCTAGCAAACAAGAGATTATCAAAAAAAGACATGGATATAAAGAAGCTATGCTTCACTTTGTTCTTGTCTGTCACAAATATTTTTTTAAATCTTTCTCAGGTTTTATGCAAAAATTCTTGTCAAATATTTGCACATTTGTAGGCAGAAGTTTCCTTTCTGCCTGGCCCTGCAGCTGTTCAGTCCCAAAGAGAAACCCAGAGGCTTAGAATAATTATAAATTGTTTGGTCTATTAGCACAGGCTTATTATTAACAAGCTTTTACAACATACATTTACCGATAATTCTTGTTTATGTTTAGCTACTTCATTTGGTACTTTTTCTCATTGAGGAATTCTTATCTTGTTTCCTCTATGTCTCACTGTTGACTGTGTTTCTCCCTTTCCTCTTTCCAGAATTCTCTTACTCTGGTTGCCTAAACTCTACTTCCCGCTTGGCTAACTAGCCAATCAGCATTTTATTGAAACAACAAAAGTGATGAATCTTTACAGTATACAAAAGCATTCTCCTACATCAGTTTTCTAATTTCTAATTTAAATTTCAACATAGATTGCTGATAGTTTTGTATTTTAAAAATTCTTGTCTTTGTGATCAAGACATATCTATCACTATAACTTTATTTTATATTCCTAATCCTCATGTCACCTTTCGAGAAAAAATTTATTAATTTTCTGATTTCCACTTTAAGAAGTATGCCTGATCTCTAGCATACAGTTATGAATCTCTTTCTTGTAGTTTATGAAATTTGCACAAATGATCCTCACACCAAATTACCATTATAAAGTCTAGATTTCAAATGAAAGTAGAATAACCCTTACAAATGTGTATTTTAAGAATAATCACGCCAATATTTTGAAGGTTAATTAAGAAGGCACTATAAAGATAGTAGAAATCTCACTTACATTATAACCAATAGTTACTTTGATTTGACATAAAAAGAATGATTTCAAATAACTCTGACTCCTAACTATAAAGCCACTTTCACCCCAAGTTCCATTCATGATTCTGTATTTGGCATGATCTGAGTTCCAGAATAATATTTCCAAGTTATCATTATCTCTGTCACATTCAACCCCAATTCATTTTGCCACAAAATTTTTTTCACTTGATGGCTGAGCACTGGCTCATAAATCTTTAAAGAAAAAAACAAATGGTAGCAGAGTACCTACTGAGGCTTAAATTTCCCCTGCTGCCATTTCTATAATGACAGACTTTTCTCTCTTAACTTCTCTCTCTGTACTCATTGTTATATTCCAGATCTAGCAACAAAACCACAGGCCACTCCAGCCAAGGAAGAAGGTAGGCTAATTGAAATTCTCCCTCAATTGCTTTGTTTGTTATGTTATATTTTATTATTATCAAGTTTATTTTCATTTTTTATTCTTTTTGCATATCAACCACAGTTTCCCCTCCCTCCCTTACCCCACTCTCCACTTCTAAGAATGGGAACAGCTTCCCACAGAGTTTCAACAAAATCTGGCACATTAAGTTGAAAATTACCAAGCCATTCCTCCCACCCAATCAAGGCTCAGAAAGGCATGAATAGGGAATGGAATCTAAGTATCGAGCTCATACACTAGGGATTGTTCCTGGCTCTACTGCCACAGGTACCCAAAACAGATCAAGCTAGACAGCTGTCACTCCATGCAGAGAACCTAGTTCAGTCCCATACAACCTCCCCAGCTGTCAGTCCAGAGCTTGTGAGTTCCCACAAGCTTTAGTCAGCTATTTCTGTTGGTTTCCTCTTCATGATATTGATGCCCTTTGTTCATGTAATCCCTGTTCCCTCTCTTGGACTGGCTGTCAGGAGTTCAGTGTGTTCCTTGATTGTAGATCTTTTTAATCTGCCTCCATCAGTTACTGGATAAAGGTGCTATGATGATAGTTAGGGTAGCCACCAATCTGATTACAGGAGTAGGCCAGTACAGGCAGCTTCTCCACTAGTGCTAGGAGTGTTGTGTCATCCTTGTTGATTTCTGGGAATTTCACTAAGATTAGGTTTCTCCCTAACCTCATAATGTCTCCCTCTACCAAGATACCTCTTTCATTGCTCCCCCACTCCATCCCTTTCCCAAATCAACCATCCTGTTTCCTCATATTCTCATTTCCTGTGTTCTCCCACTTACTCCACACCCCAATTTTACTGAGAAGATCTCATCTACTTACTTTTACCAGGGATATCCATGTATCCCTCTAAGGGTCCTCCTTGTTACCTAGCTTCTCTAGAGCTCTGGATTGTAGTCTGATTATTCCTTGCTTTACCTGTAGCATTCATTTATCAGTGAGTTCATACCATGTTTATCTCTCTGGGTTACCTTTCTCAGGATGTTTTGTCCTAGCTGTGTCTTTTTGCTTAGAAATGTCATAATGTCATTGTTTTTATAGCTGAGGAATGTTCCATTGCATATGTGCACCCTATTTTCTCTATTCATTCTCCCATTGAGGAGCATCTAGGTTGTTTGTAAGTTATAGTTATAGTGAACAATGTTGCTATGAATTTAGTTCTTTGTGGCATGATTGAGTATCCTTTCGGTATAAGCCCAACAGACATAATGCTGGGTCTTGAGATTGATTGCTGTTTATTTGCTAATGAAAGAATGTAAATGAGTAGATCTGGACTTGGGGAGGGCTGATAAGGAGCTGAAAAGAGTACATGAGGAAAATCATAATCTGGATATATTATTCAAGGATAATATCTATTTCAACAAAGGGAAGAAACTACTAAAATCACAACCACTGTTCCTCATCCTGTTTTCTTTTCAATGTACTAATTGAGACATGTACAAAGCTCATGTTATTATTTTATTTTCTACAAAATTACTGTGAGGACATCAACAAGCATATAACATGTAGCTCAATTGTATGTATGTGTGTGTGTGTGTCTGTGTGTGTGAATGTGTAATAAAGAACAAATAGAGGGAGATGCTTTTTCTCTTTCATGCTTTAAAAAATCTAGTCTCAACTTTTCTTTTTCTTTGTCAATTTAAATACAAAGGTACTAACTCTTCATATTGATAAAATACAGTTCTTACTATAATATTGAAGAAGGGCATTTTATTTTACTTACATTCTGCTTTGACTTCTTGTGATAGCAAGTGTGCTTCCTGTAGCTAATCTTTGAAGTGAAGATTGTCAACTATTGCTAATCTTGCATGTCTATCCTGCGGCTTTGAGGGCCTCAGATTTGTACCTCTACTGCCATCTAGTGATCAACTAATATCTAATATTCAAACGGCACATTTTAACCTCAGTAACAAAGAAATAAAACTTATTTGTGTTACTGAGGTTAAACTGTAAACATAGTAAAATTAAAAATCTCAACTTTATTGCAGGAAACAGTCCCAGAACTTCAGATACTATAGATCTGATCCTGACAATCACATCTATACTTTTGTATCTTTATAGATGGGCTTCCAGGGCAGATTAAATTCTGTTGTAATTGTGGATTATGTTGGTCTTTCTGTTTGTTTGATTGTTTTTTTCTCAGCTATTCCTTTTAAAAATGACAATAGAGCATTTCTCCTAGAACTCTGTTCTTTGTAGCTTTCGGAATTTTTTTTCCTTTTTTTAATTTATTTTTTTTCCTTTCAAAAATTTATACTTCCTCCCTTCCTCCCATTCCCTTTCCACTCCCCCACTCACCCTTCTCCCACCCCTTGCCTTCTTAAGAGAGGGCAGGGAACCCTTGGGAAGTCCAAGGCCTTCCCCACTACATCCAGGCAGGCCTAGGAAGCCTTGCATCCAAATAGGCTAGGGTTCCAAAAAGCTAGTACATGCAGTGGAAACAAGTCCCAATGGCTTCTCATTGTCAGCCACATTCAGAGAGTCCGGTTGGATTGCATGCTCATTCAGTCCTGACACAGCTGGCTTTGGTGAGCTCCCATTAGAACAGGAACACTGTCTCAGTGGGTGGACGCACCCCTACTGTCCTGACTTTCTTGCTCATCTTCTCCCTCCTTCTGGACCTTGGGAGCTCAGTCCATTGCTCTGATGACGGTCTCTGTCTCTAACTCCATTCATCACTGGATGAAAATTCTATGGTGATATTGGAGATAATTATCAGTGTGATGGTGGGGCAAGGCCAGACAAAGAGCTGGTTCTTTGAAAAAGTCCAGAAAATTTTAAGAGCAATTTAAACATTAAATAACCAAAAAATGTTTTCAGTGTATAAAAAACTTGTATTAATTTAACTACAGTGTTAGGAATGTGGCTCAGTGTAAGAGTACTTGACTAACAGGCAAGATGCCCTGAGTTTGGACTATATTTGATATCATAAAGCAAAAAGAAAATGAAGTATTATAAATATAGAATATTTCATATATAATTTATTTTAAAGTTATGTGACAATAATAAAGAATATTTTATGCTGGATATAATATGTTCTTAAAAGTTACATTTTAGTCCAGTATAATTTATCTCCAATCTACTACAATTCAGATAATTTGGGGTTTTATTTATTCATCTATCTATCTATCTATCTATCTATCTATCTATCTATCTACCTATCTATCTATTTATAGTTTTTTGAAAGAGGGTTTCTCTGTAGCTTTAGAGCCTGTCTTAAACAGGCTCTGTAGCTTTGGTGCTCTCATAAACCAGGCTGACATCAGACTCACAGAGATCTGCCTGCCTCTGCCTGCTGAGTGCTGGAATTAAAGGCATGCACCACAACTACCCAGCTAGAGTCTTATTTTTATTAAAAATGAATCTCAAAAATATACCTTCATTGCAGCAAAACATCATTCAATTGTATTTAACACTAGTAAGCAGATACTAGTATTCCCAGCAATTGAAGTTACTTTTGGCATGCCCCTTCACACAACACATCCTGACAATTTAAGTTTCAGTTAAACACATCATAAAGTGTGCATGACTGATGTCATAAGTTATTTGTTTCTAGAACTAGCCAGGGAAAGACGGTAACGTAAATGCAAAATAAATTTTCAATTTTAATGTATTTGAATGACCTGGGGTTATACAGTTCTAATAACACACACACACACACACACACACACACACACACACACACACACACGGGGGCAGAAAGAGAAAGAGAGTGAGTCAGAGAAAGGTAGGGACAGAGAGACATGCAGACATACAGAGAGAGAGACCCACACACACACAGAAAGAGACAGCAAAACACTTCACACACACAGAGATGGAGACACATAGAGAGATAAAGAGAAAGAGAGAGAGAAAAAAAAAAAGAGAGAGCACATATTACCTTAATTCAAGAAGCATCTAAATAACTGATACGCTTAGCCAGTAGTAGCTGGTCTTGAAGAATATATTACCAATCTCAAAATCAATATATATCTGTTTCAATTCTGCAACTACTAAATAAGCCTTTCTTTTTTTTTTTTTGGAGAGAAGACTGTTTTAAGGAAAAATGTTCAATGAACATTCAATGAACATGTTCAATGAATGAATTCAACAAAGCTTACATTGCATAAAAGTAAGTATAAAATTATTTAAATGTCAAATTATTTAAAATATTTTTTGAAATAAATTATGACACTATGACTAAAGTTGCTTACATGCTAATTTCAGCTGCATCACATAACTACCATAGATAATTCTGGCTTTCTCCACAAAACCTAATGTATTTTCTTTCTTGCTTGACACACAGAATTGTCTGAGAATATTTTCCACTTCACATACTATTATACTTTAGGAGGTATGGACCCGTTTTATTGCACCAGATAATTATTAATTCAATATAGTCAAAATTATCTCTTAAAAACGATTTTGTCTTTTGGGAAGTCTTGTTTAAGGTTGAGGAGGCTCCCAAAATGTTAACCTTTTCCACTTTGTATGAAAGTCAGAGAGTTTTAGCTTTTTCAAAGTTGTTGACAATAAGTATAGCTACACACCCTGACCTAGAGTGCAGATAATTGGTGTTTTGAGTGTTAAGATAGCCCAAACAGGTACATCCACTCAACTTTGATCAATGTTCAGAGAATTATAGTATATTTCTGCTCCTCCTTCTGAATCAGGAAATTTTATTTAGGGAGTGTCTGCCTTCAGGATACTTGGTCTAGGGTGGGTTCACTGCCTAAAAAGCAGAACGCATTTTGCAAGAATTAACGATTTCCATCTTACACCCATAAGAATGGCCAAGATCAAAAACACTGATGACAACTTATGTTGGAGAGGTTGTGAGGTAAAAGGAACACTCCTACTATGCTGGTGGGAATGCAAGCTGGCACAGCCCCATTGGATGTCAGTGTGGCGATTTCTCAGATAATTAGGAAACAACCTTCCTCAAGACCCAGTAATACCACTTTTTGGTATATATCCAAAGAATGTTCAGTTGTGCCACAAGGACATGTGCTCAATTATGTTCATGGCAGCATTGTTTGTCATATCCAGAACCTGGAAACAACCTAAATGCCCCTTGAGCAAAGAAAAATGTGGTACACTTACACAGTGGAGTACTACACAGCAGAAAAAACAATGACATCTTGAATTTTGAAGGCAAATGAATGAAGCATAATTTTGAGTGAAGTAAACTCAGAAAGATAATTATCACATGTACTCACTCATTGGTGGATTTAAACACAAAACAAAGAAAACCAGGCCACAAATCACAATCCCAGAAAACGTAGACAACAATAAGGACCCTGAGAGAGACATACATAAATCTAATCTACATGGATAATAGAAAAAGACAAGATCTCCTGAGTAAATTGGGAGAATCGGGACCTTTGGAGAGGGTTGAAAGGCAGGAGAGAGGCAGGGAGGTGAGCAGAGAAAAATGTAGAGCTCAATAAAAAAATCAATTAGAAAAAGAATTAATGAGTTGATATCTCAAGTATTGATGCAAGTTGTCCTTTGTAACACGTTAAAAAAGTCTTTTGCCTTCTTCCTCCACTTGTATAAGGCTATGAAATTGCATGAAAATCAAATGTGGGCAATTTCAGTATTCACTGGAACTCCCTTTTAGTACTATCTTATGTTTTAGTTTTTTCATTTTTTTTTTTTTGCATCTTCATTCTCTTTACTAACTTTTCAAATCCTCATGCCCCTTCCCAGGTACGTGATATGCTTGTAAAACTGGTCTCCAAAAAAGGTTTAGTCTTCTTTGTTGTTACATAGCCTTCCTATGTGTTTAGAGAGGATACATTAGCAAAAGAAATTTTGTTTCTCCTTTGATGATTTTGTGTCTATGAATCACCTTAAGCTAACTTTGTGACAAATGATAAATAAATGTGAAATAAACAATAAGCTTAAATAGATTAACTAAAATTATTTTTATATAATAAAATCCAGTTATTAGTCTCAATCAATACCTAAATAGAATGCTTACTACAATATGTTACATAAAAGTAGGAGGTTTCTTCTAATATATACATAGATTTATTTTAAGAAAAAACATATTTAAAAAATATATGTACTTGAGAGACACTTCAGTTTTCAAGAACATTCCCAGATCTTCAGAAGTATTCTAATTCATTTTTATGCAATCATACAGAACAACTCACAACCAAATCTAACTCAAGCTATAAACGATTCTTTGCAATCTTCTGACTTCAGTGAGTACCTACAAACACCTTTAATATACTCATACAAACACAATGAGACACAACACTTATCATAATAAAGATAAATATAAATAAATTATTTATTCAACTGTTAACAATATAAATATCAGTCTACAGAGAAAATTTTGTTCAATGGAGTTGGCTATATTAAGGCTAAATTTCCTTTACACATTTCCCAACTTATGGATTCTTATTCTGACTCTAAACATTCACATCTGTCAATAATTCAACAATTAACATAAAAGGCACAGTGATGGTTGACTACAGCAGCACACATTTCAACTCAGTACCTGACTTTGCAGTGGTGAATTTTATTTAGACTGTACTTATGTTTTCTGGTTTGTTTTTGTTTTGGAGCAATATCCACTAATTTTTCCATAAGCGTTGTAAAACTTTATCTTCCCAACACATGGGTGCAAAATTCTCTTTCTTCATGTCCTAATAAGTGGCTGCTGCCCTTTATTCTTCTTATAATGTCAGTTCTTTATCATAGCATTAGTTCTACCAATTCATGATATCTTGCAATTTCCTATTATCTTCTTCAGTCTATTCTTTAGGGACTAGATGTTTTCTTATGGAAGCTTTTTTTTTTTTTGGTTAGAATTATTTCATGATATTTTATTTTCTTTGATTTTTTTCTTTATAAATGTATATGTTTGTGCATGGTTGTGATTGTGTGTGTGAGATTTCTTTCTTGATGTCTTTTTATTGATGTTTAGATAGTTTATTTACTGATTTTTTTAGTTAGTATCATAAACTCCTAATTTACTGAAAATGTTGATTGTTTCAACATTTAGCTTGCTCAAGTAATTTTTGATATCATTTGTGTATAGTATCATAGCCTCTGCAAATAAGAATATTCTCATTTGTGTTTTATTATTATTATCTGTAGTTACTTAATTTCTTTCTTTTATCTATTAAGACAATAATGGTATGCATTAATCTGAGTGCTGCAAACATGAATTGAAGAACAGTAGGAAGCCTTGCTAACATGATTGGTGGAAGGTCCATTAGACTTCAAGGCATTAGGCAGATTTACAGTCAATAAAGAAATATTGAGAGTGGGAGAAACATTATTCCCCAGGGAAGAGTAAACCAATTGATTATCTGTACCAAATCATCAGATCTGAAATCCTACATACAAGTAATATTGTGCATATTGAGTAGGATATACTTAGAAAAATATATGTATGCGTGTATTTAAACATACATGCAATTATGCAGGTAATTAATTAATGCAAAAAAAGGCCAGTAGCTTGAAGAACAAGTAAGGATAAACAAGTGTGTTTGGAAGTTGGAAAGGAAAGAGAAAAATTATGCAATTACATTTTGACCTCACAATAAAAGATTTTAAAAATAAAAATTGAACAATCTGGGGATCTCTCCTTGGACCTGGGATCCCATATATAATCAAGTTTCCTGTAAACTCTAATATGACTCCCTTAGTTGAAATATATTCTTCCCTGATCCCACATTCATCCTTCCTCCCTTCCCCTCATCCCGGTCAACCGAGCTTTCTCCATTCCTCCCTTACTCCCTTCTCTCTAACCCTCTCCCCTTCCAACAACCCTCCCACCCCCCCCCATGCACCCAAGGTTACCTGGGACTCTTGACTATTTCCTACCTCCTGGCGGATAGCTAAATAATCTTCATCAGGTTCGTCTTCTTATTTAGCTTCTCTAGGATCACGAATAATAGGCTCATAGACCTTTAATTATGGTTAGAATCCACTTATGAGTGAATACATACCGTGTTCCTCTTTTTGGGTCTGGCTTACCTCACTCAGTAAAGCGTTTTCTATGTCGATCCATTTGCATGCAAAATTCAAGATGTCATTATTTTTTACCGCTGAGTAAAACTCTAATGTGTATATGTTCCACACCTTTTTTAACCATTCTTCTATTGAGGGGCACCTAGGCTGTTTCCAGGTTCTGGCTATTACAAATAGTGCTGCTATGAACATAGTTGAACAAACGCTTTTGTAGTATGTTTGGGCATCTCTAGGGTATATTCCCAAGAGAGGAATTGCTGGGTCCTGAGGGAGGTTGACTCCCAGTTTCCTGAGAAACCGCCACACTGATTTCCAAAGTGGCTGCACAAGTTTGCATTCCCACCAACAATGGATGAGTGTTCCCCTCATTCCACATCCCCTCCAGCAAGGAGAGATCCCCAGATTGTTCTCTGGACAGAGGGGGGGGGTGCCTGAACCGGCCTTGGCCCGTGACCATACTGATGAATATTTTGCTTATCACCATAGATCCCTCATCTGGCGTTGGATGACGATACAGATGGAGGCCCGCGTTGGAGCACCGAACTGAGCCCCCCAAGATCCAAACGAGGAGCAAAAGGAGGAAGAAAATGACGAAGGACTGCGAGGGATACTATCACCCACTGATACAAGGGGTCGGATCTAATGAGAGTTTACCAAGGCCAGATGGACCGTGACTGAACGAGCATGTGATCCAACCAGATTCTCTGAATGTGGCCGGATTTTCTGAATGTGGCTGGCCTGCAGTCTTTCCGAGAAGCCATTGACAATGACACTGGGACTGGTTTCCTCTGCATATACTGGATTTTTGGGATCCAGTCTGTTTGGATGCTCACCTTCCTGGACCTGGATTGAGGGGGGAGGAACTTGGACTTCCCACAGGGCAGGAGACCCTGACTGCCCTTGGGGAGAAAGAGGGAGGAGGAGAGGGAGGGGGGAGTGGGAGGGCGTTGGGAGGAGGGGCGTAAATGGAAACTTTTTTTAATTTAATAAAATTACAAAAAAAAAATAAAAAAATAAAAATTGAGTGCCTATAGTAGACAGTCCTCTCTCATAACAGATTTTAATAAAATTGCTTAATTTTTCTACATTTAAAATAGTGTTGGGTAGGACTGGAGAGATGGCTCAGAGGTTAAGAGCATTTCCTGCTCTTCCAAAGGTCCTGAGTTCAATTCCCAGCAACCACGTGGTGGCTCACAACCATCTGTAATGGGGTCTGGTGCCATTTTCTGGCCTGCAGCATACACACAGAGAATATTGTATACATAATAAATAAATACATATTTTAAAAAATAGTGTTGGGTATACGATTTTCATATATAATCTTTAATATGATGAGGTATGATCCCTCCAGTCCAATTCTTTTTAGGACTGTTGATAGGAATGTATTTTGTATTTTTTTTTCAAAAGATTTTGATGCATCTCTTGAGAAGATCATATTATTTTTGTCTTCTGGTCCATTTATGAGATTTATTATACTTATTTAGTCGCAATTATTAAACAATCATTGCATTTCTAGGATAAAGCTAAATTGATCATTCTACTTGACCTATGTGATGGTGGCCTGTATTGTGTTTGCTATTATTTTATTTGGGGTTTTTATATCTATAATTATCTTGGATATTGTTCCAGAGATTTATTGTCTCTTGGTGTTTTGTGTTTACCTGTTTTGAGTATTGAAGAAATTTTAAAATTTGTCATTAAATCCCAGTGAGAATTGCTAAGATTAAACAATCAAACCAACAAACAATTGACAAAAAATCATGGAAACCCTGTGGGAAAAAGGTTTATTATTGGGAAAACTGTTGTTAAGATTGAAAACTGGTGAAGACAGTATCAGAATACTTGTGAAGTATCTTCAAAAAATCTACAATAAGACCCAGCTACACTGCTCTTTGGCATATGTTCAAAGGTTTTGACATTCTACTCTAAATTTTCAGAGCTATTGCCATTTATTTTTACAATTTCTAGGAAATACAGATATGTTAAATGTCTTTCAACAAATAGATAATAACAATGGAATACCATTAAGTTGTAAAGAAATAGTTATTAAATTTCAGCTAAGTGGACAGAACAATTTAAGAATCATATTGAGTAAGAAAACACAGATTTGCAATGAGAAATATCATATTCTTTATCATCTGACATTGCTGACTCAAAATCTGATGTGACTATATCTCAGATGATGTAACTACAGATACCAGAGACCATGGCTGTAAATGGGTGGACAGGGCTAGTGATATGAATGGCAATATACAGGTGATATTAAGAGAGACCCAGAATGGGTAGGATTTTACCAAATTAGAAGGGAACATGAGGTTAATATAGAAGTATAAGGAAGAAAAGTAACACAAACATTTTTGATAAAGTATCAAGGAATCAGTATTTTTTTCTGACAATGCTCCATACAAAATCATACACTGACAAAAACTCCAACACCAGGCACCTAAAACAACTTTTTGAGTGATTGATCAGGATAGTCTAAATGACTTCCCCCCAAAAATAGGCTATTGATATTACCATTAATTTTCTACCAAAAGTAGAAGACTTTGTCCTTATTACTAAAGACACTATGTACTAACAACATGGAATTCAGATATTTCAAGCAAGATTGAACCTAAAAGTCTTTTTCTGTCTCTAGTTTTCTTATTAAAAATGTAAACAAGCTGCTGTAGGAAAAATCCAATTAATAGTCTTATACAACTATAAAACATTTGAAACACAACGCTACTAGTATGATGAGATTTCTGTAAAGTATTAGTAAATCGCATTCAAAAGTTTGTGATAGCCTATAATTATTCTAACTGGAATTTAGGCCTACATTATAGGAGAAAATTCATGCCTCGTACCAGATCTACCTAACTGTCTCAGTCCAGGAGCCAGAATATTGGAACTCAGTTGTGCAATTAGTCTCCTTAAAATAGTTATATAAAAGATAAGTGACAAATGACAATTCTCAGTAGATATGCTAATAAGAAAAATAGGGAAAGGAGGAAATCACTCAGAGAAATTGGCCTAGACAGAGAAACTGGAAACTTATGACTAAAGAAAGATGGAGAACAATCATCAAATACAAAGTAGTATGTCTGGAAAGCATATACACAAAATACAATGAAGATGAACTCTACAACTCATAGTTACATATTTGTGTGCATATAAGTGTAATATATGTAACAATAATAGTCAAAATGAAAGAGATTATCAATTTGAGAATGATTAGAAAGTGGAAGGGTTTGGAGGGGAGCATGGTAAAGATTGGGAAAAATAGGAGTAAAAGAAGTGATATATTTTAGTTAAAATGTGCAAAAGATAAGGACAGTTCTTAAAAGTGAGATATTTAAGGTTGTTACAATCACTGAATACTTAATTATGCAATGAAAGATATACCAACAGACAAATGTTACATGGTCAAATTCATAGGTAGAATCTAAAACTATTGATGTTATAAATTATAATATTGTGATGTGTTGATCTCAATTTAGAATAAAGTCATTTACTCTGTTTTGCAAAAATTTTACCAAACACTAATGTTAGTCTGTGAAATCACTTTCTTTGTTTATATTTTGTAAACGTGTAAAAATTATACAGTAATACTTCAGTAATTATTTTTAATTAACAAGACTCTGTCTCCCAAACTTCATCTATGTATTTAGTATTGATATCATGCAGAGAATAAATCATTTTATTTCTGTGAATAATATGAGTGAAAATATTAATAAGATGATATTTGAAGACATAAATAACTTGAATACTTTTCTATAAAAGAAAAGAGGGAAGACATAATATATACACTTATGCTTTTTAAAAAATTACTCGAATTCCATGTAAAGAATTAAAAATTCTGTCCTCCATAATAATGACCCCCATAATAACAAGATAATCACTATGCATTAATCTATTCAGATAGCTGCTGAATTAATATGTCCAATGCTAATTATTCACTTTTTGAAATTACAAACCTAACAAATGTTTTAGCAGCTTCAACATTTATGAGCTTAGCAAGACAGATATAATTAAATCATGGAACACCATCACTTTTAATATATATTTGCTCTGTAATTACATATTGTGGTATTTAGAAGCTTAAATGAGGGCATAATATGCAGGAACTCATCACCTTTCTGAATGACCACCAAGAACTTTCTCTAAGATACCTAGATCTTAATCAAAAATTTCATGAACAGAAACATAATATAAAGATTTTGAAAAAACTTTGAAAGGTGAATTCTTCAGATTTCTCTCTAAAAAGTATTAATAAGAAGCCTTCTTTAGCTTCTTGCTATGCTTTCCATTGTTTTAATCCTTTAGTGTAACCTGAGAACTATTGCTTTCCTTTCCTCAGAAAAAAAGTACAGAATAGACACAATGAAACATTTGGGTATGTCATAAATTAAATATTTTCAATGATATTGTGTCTCTGCATTTATTTTTATTTTTTATGATGACCAATATTCATATTTCTTATATTTTGCAGTATCTAAATCTCTGTGATTACATATACTATAATTACTATAAAGCATTTGGCATGGGCATGTTTTTTTATGATTTTCCACCTTGAAATGTCTCTAAAAACATTTAAATGAGTGAAAGGAGTGTATGGATCATTAAAACAAGAAGTTTTATTACCAATTAAAATGATTATACTGTACTTTGAGGGAAAAGTCCCTTCAACTGATATTGTATAATGAATACTACAATGACTTCTCAATTGTACATTAACTGGCCTAATGAATGCATATAATCTCTCAAAGAATAATCATTAAATAATGATGCTGGATTTGACAATGAGACTTTTGCAACTGATATCTTTTTTGTGTTTATTAATAATTATTATTAATAATATTGATATTATATAATTACTTTAAAAATTCCAATCCAAATTCCCATTCGCTCCTCTCTTCTCACTCCTTCCACAGAACCTCCCATTCCACCCAACTCCAATCCTAAGAGAGGGCAATGCACCCCACCCTGTGGAAAGTCAAAGGTCCTCCCTACTACATATTGGTTGAGAAAGGTACACATCCAAAGAGAATAGGATCCCAAAAAGCCAGTACATGCAGTAGAAACAAATCCTAGTGTCACTGTCAGTGACCCCTCAGTATGCCTCAACTGTCATCCACAACCAGAGGGAGTAGTTTGATCCCATGCTCATTCTCTCAGTCTAATTAGTATTAGTAGACTAATTCAGTCTAGTTAGTATTGGTGAACTAACATTAACTCAGGCAAACTGTCTCAGTGGGTGAACCCCTCATGGTCTTGACCCCTTTGCTCATCTCCTCACTCCATCTACTCTTCAACTGGACCTTGGGAGCTCAGTCAAGTGCTCTGATGTGGTTCTCTACCTCTGTTTCCATCTTTTGTTGGATCAAGGTCCTATGGTGATGTTTAAGATATTCACAGTCTGACTCCAGAGCAAGGTCAGTTCAGGCATCCTCTCCTCTATTACTTAGGGTCTTAACTTGGTCATCCTTGTAGATTCCTGGTAAATTTTTTAGAGCCATGTTTCTTGCTAAACACATAATGGCTCCCTCAATCAAGATATTTCTTTCTTTTTTTTGCTATTATATCTGTCTTTCTTCTAACTTGACTACCCCATTTCCTCAAGTTCTATTAAACCCTACCCTTCCCCATTCCTTCTACCCCCTACCCTATGCTCCTAATTTTGTCAGGAGATCATGTCTGTTTCCAATTCCCAGGTGGGTTTTTCTATGTTTTTCTTTGTGTTAACCTTACGACTTAGCTTTTCTAGGATCATAAAATATAAGATCATTTTCCTTTATTTGTCCTAGTATAAACTTATTAGTGAGAACAAACTATATTCATTATTTTGGGACTGGGTTACCTAACTCAGGATAGTGTTTTCCAATTCCATCCATTTGCATGCAAAATTCAAAATGTCATTTTTTTAATTGCCTAGTAGAGATCTAATGTGCAAATGTGCCACACTTTCTTTATCCATTCTTCAGTTGAGGGGCATCTAGGTTGTTTCCAGGTCATGCTGTTACAAATAATGCTGCTATGAACATAGTTGAAGAAGTGTTTCTGTTGTATGATAGAGAATCATTTGAGTATATTCCCAGGAGTGCTTTAATCCTGAGGTAAGTTGATTTCCAATTTTCTGAGAAACTGCCATACTGATTTTAAAAGTGCTTGTATATGTTTGCATTCCCAACAGCAATGGGTGAGTGTTCCCCCTGCTCCACATCCCCTCCAGGCTAAGTTATCATTGGTGTTTTTGATTTCAGCAACCCTGACCAGTGTAAGAGGATATCTCAAAATTGTTCTGATTTGCATTTCCTTGATAGGTAAGGATGTTAAATATGTCCTTTTGGCTATTTGAAATTTTTCTGTTCATTATTCTCTGTTTAGTTCAGTACTCTATTTTTTAATTGGGTTATTTAGAATTTTAATGTCTGATTTCATGAGTTCTTTATATATTTTGGAGATCAGTCCTTTGTCTGATGTGGTGTTAGTGAAGATCTTCTCCCATTCAGTAGGCTGCCTTCTTGTCTTAATGATTGTGTCCTTTGCTTTACAGAAGCTTCTCAGTTTCAGGAGGTCCCATTTATCTATTGTTGCTATTAGTGTCTGTGCTACTGGAGTTATATTGAGGAAGTGGTCCCCTGTGCCCATTTTTTGCAGTCTTCTTCCCACTTTCTCTTCTAACATATTCATTATGTTTTGATTTATATTGAGGTCTTTAATTCATTTGGACTTGAGTTTCGTGTATAGCAATAAGATATGTATCTATTTCCATTCTTCTACAGGTTAACATTCAGTTATGCTAGCACCATTTGTTGAAGATACTTTCTTTTTCCCAATGTATAATTTGTCAAAAATCAGGTGTTCACAAGTGTGTGGATCAATTTCCGGGTCTTGAATTTGGTCCAGCCAATACCAAGCTTTTTCGATTACTGTAGCTCTATAATAGAGCTTAATCAGGGTTGGTAATATCTCTAGAAGTTCTTTTATGGTATAAATTGGCTATCCTGGATTTTTTATTTTCCCACAAGAAGTTGATTGTTATTCTTTCAAGGTCTGTGGAGAATTGTTTTGGGATTTTGATGGGGATTACAATGAATCTATAGATTGCTTTTGTTAGGATTGCCATTTTTACTATGTTGATTCTTCCTAGCCAAGAGCATAAGACTATTTTCACTTTCTGGTATCTTCTTCTATTTCTCCCTTCAACTACTTAAAGTTCTTGCCAAATAGGTCTTTTACTTCCTTGGTTATTGTTACCCCAAAATGTTTTATGTTACTTGTGGCTATTGTGAAAGGTGATGTGTCCTGATTTCCCTCTTAGCTTCTTTATCTTTTGTGTATAGAAAGGCTACTGATTTTTTGGAGTTAATCTTGTATCCTGCCACACCACTAAAGTTATTTATCTGCTGTAGGAGTTTGTTGGTAGAGTTTTTGTATATTATCATATCATATGCAAGTAAGGAAAGTTTGACTTCTTTCTTTCTAATTTGAATATCCTTGATCTCCTTGTGTTGTCTTATTGCTATTGCTCAAACTTCAAGAACAATGTTGAAGCGATATGGAGAGAGTGGACAGCCTTGTCTTATTCTTGATTTTAGTGGAATCATTTTGAGTTTCTTTCCATTTAATTTGATGTTAGCTGTCAGCCTGCTGTATATTGCTCTTCTTATATTATGTATGATCCTTGTATCCCTATGTTCTCCATGACCTTTATCATGAAGGGGTACTGGTTTTTTTTTCATTTCTTTTACAGCATCTAATGAAACAATTGTCAATTTTTCGTTCAGTTTATTGATATGAAAGATTCCATTGATAAATTTTTACATGTTGAAGCAGGCCCGCATACTGGGATAAATCCTACTTGATCATGATGTATGTTTTTTTTGATGTGTTCTTTTATTTGATTTATGAGTATTTTATTGAGAATTTTTGCATCCACAAAATGAATTTTGCATCCATGAGTATGATTTGTCTGTAATTCTCTTGATTGAGTTTTTGTGCGTATATGGTATCAAGGTAAGTGTAGCCTCATAAAGGGTTTGGCAATGATTTTTCTGTTTCTATTATGTGGAACACTTTGAGGAGTATACACATCAGCTCTTCTTGGAAGTTCTGGTTGAATTCTGCACCAAAACCATCTGTCCCTGGGCTTTTTTTGGTTGGGAGGTTTTTGATGACAACTTCTATTTTCTCCCAGCTTATAAGTGTATTTATATTTCTCACTTGGTCTTGATGAAATTTTGGTGTGTGGTATCTATCTGAAAAATCGTCCATTTCTTTAACATTTTCTAATTTTGTAGAGTACAGTCTTTTTTTGGTTTTGTTTTTTTTGTTTTTTTGAAAGACCAAGTGATTCTTTGAGTTTCCTCAGTATCTGTAGTTATGTCCCCCTTTTCATTTCTCATTTTGTTAGTTTGGGTGTTCTCTCTGCCTTTTGATTATTTTGGATAAGGGTCTTTCAATCTTGTTGATTTTCTCAAAGAACCAGATCTTTGTTTCATTGATTCTTTGTATTGTTTTCTGTGTTTCTATTTGTTAATATCAACCCTCAATTTGATTATTTCCTGTCTTATATTCCTCCTGTGTGAGTGTGCTTCTTTTTTTTTCTAGAATTTACAGGTGTGCTGTTAAGTCGGTAATGTGAGCTTTCTCCATTTTCTTTATGTGGGCACTTAGTGCTATGAACTTTCTTCTTAGTACTGCTTTCATGGTGTCCCATAGTTTTGGATATATTGTGCTTTTTATTGAATTTAAGGGTGACTTTAATTTCTTTCTTTATGTCTTCCTTGACCAGGGGTTTTTCAGTAGTTGATTGTTCAGTTTCCATGAGTTTGTAGTTGTAGGATTTCTGGGAGTAGTATTGTTGTTGAATTCTAACATTACTCCGTGGTGATCAGATAAGACAAGGGGGTTACTCCAAATTTTTGTATCTGTGGAATTTTTTATTTTTTTGTTACCGACTATGTGATCAAGTTTTGAGAAGGTTGCATGAGGTGTTGAGAAGAAGGTATATTCTTTTTTGTTTGGGTGGAATATTCTATAGATGTCTGTTGTGTCCATTTGATACATTACATCTGTTAATTCTCTTATTTCTCTGTTAAGTTTCCATTTTGTTTACTTGTTCATTGGCGAGAGAGGAATGATGAAATCTACTTAGTGTTTGATGTCTGATGTGTGATTTAAGTTTTAGGAATGTTTCTTTTACATATGTGGGTGCTCTTGTATTAGGGACATAGATATTCAGGATTGAGACTTTATCTTGTTGAATTGATTCTGTCTTGTGTATGAAATGTCCTTCATCTTTTTGGATTATTTAAGTTTGAAATAAATTTTGTTAGATATATAAAAGCTATAGCCACTTATTTCCTTAATCCATTTGATTGGAAAACCTTTTCTCAACCATTTACTCTGAGGTAGTGCCTGTCTTTGAAGTTGAGGTATGCTTCATGTAAAAAGCAGAATGCTGGATTCTGTTCTTGTATCCATTCTCTTAGCCAGTGTTTTTAAAGAGGTGAACTGAGTCCGTTGATATTAAATGATATTAATGACCAGTGGCTTTTAACTCTGGTTCTTTTTTGGTAGTAGTGTTTGTGTGTTTCCTTTCTTTGGGTTACGCTGCTGGAGGGTTATCAGATATCCGTGTTACTGCTGGTGTAGTTAGCTTCTTTGGGTTGATGTTTTCCTTCTAGTACTTTCTGTAAAGCTGGGTTTGTGGATACGTATTGTTTAAACCTGTTTATGTCATGGAATTTCATATTTTCTCTATTGATGGTGAACGAAAGTTTTGCTGGGTATGGTAGTCTCAGTTAGCATCCATGGTCACGTAGTGTTTGAAGTTCATCTGTCCAGAACCTTCTGACTTTCATGGTTTCTACTGAGAAGTCTGGAATCATTCTGATAGGTTTACATTTATATGCTACATGAGATTTTCCTTTGTAGCTCTTATTATTCATCCTTTACTCTGTATGCTTTGTGTTTTGATTATCATATGGCAAGAGCATTTTTTTGACATAGTGTTTGACTTTATTGTTATTATTGTGAAAATCAACACTTCCTACTTATTTTGGATAATTTTTTTCTAGCAGCAGTAGCTAATATTAGATTTATATCCACAAAACTAAAAGTTTTTTTTTTGTTTTGTTTTTTTGTTTTTTGTTTTGTTTTGTTTTTTTATTACACCCTCCCACTCCGCCCACTCCCTCTCTTCCTCCCTCTCCATCCCTAAGAGGAGTCAGGGTTTCCTGCCCTGTGGGAAGTTCAAGTTCCTCCCCCCTTCCTCCAGGTCCAGGAAGGTGAGTGTCCAGACAGACTGGATCCCCAAAATCCAGTATATGCAGAGGAAACAAGTCCCAGTGTCATTGTCAATGACTTTTCAGAAAGACTTCGGGCCAGTCACATTGAGAGAATCCGGCCACATTCAGAGAATCTGGTTGGATTGCATCCTCGTTCAGTCCCAGTCCAACTGGCCTTGGTAAACTCTCATTAGATCCGTCCCCTTGTATCAGTGGGTGATCGCATCCCTCGCAGTCCTGATTTTCTTTTTCATTTTCTTCCTCCTTCTGCTCCTCATTTGGACCTTGGGGGGCTCAGTCCGGTGCTTCAATATGGGTCTCCGTCTGTATCGTCATCCATCGTCGGATGAAGGTTCCCTCTGGTCTTGCCTTCTTTGCTCACGTTCTCTTTCCTTCTTCTTCTCGTTTGGACCTAGGGAGTTAAGTCCAGTGTTCCAATGTGGGTCTCTGTCTGCAAGAGCATTTTTTTTGATTCCATCTATTTATTGTTCTGTAAACTTCTTGTATGTTCATAAGTATATCCATTTTTAGGTTTGAAAAGTTTTGTTTTATAATTTTCTTTAATATATTTTCTTTGATTTTAGCTGTAGTTCTTCTCCTTCTTCTACCACTCTAATTTTTAGGTTTGGTCTTTCCATGGTGTCCAAGATTTTCTGAATGTTTTGTGTTAAGATTTGGTGGATTTATTTTTTCTTTGACCAATAGAAATAGAAAGAGTTTATTTTCTCTATAATAGCTTTAGCGTCTGATATTCTTTCTTTTATCTTTTGTATTCTGTTGGTTATAATTGTGTCTGTGTTCCTGTTCATTACCCAGATTTTTCATATCCAGAATTCCCTTAGTTTGTGTTTCTTTTGTTACATCTATTACAGTCTTCAAGTCTTGACCTGCTTCCTTTATATGTATGATTACTTTTTCTTGGTTTTCTTGGGTATCTTTGAGGGATTAATTTCTTCCAATTGCTTAGCCTCTCTTCCATTATTTTCAAGGAATTTTTTATTTCCTCTTTAAATGTCTTCATCATTTTCTTAGAGTTACATATAAAATCATATTCTTCTACTTCTTCTGGGTTAGTATGATCAAGTCTTCCACTGGATTCTGGTGTTACCATGCTGCTTTTTAGGTTGTTAGAGGAGTTCTTGCAGTGGTGCCTACCCATCTCTTCCTTCAAAAGATACCGCCAGTGTCTAGGCATCTTGGTCCAATTCTTGCTGTGGCTGTCTCATAGGTCCCTAAGTTTTGTAGCAAGCTGTGTATCAGGGTGCCAAGAAGCTCACATGTGAATAGACAGGATTGGGGACAGTGTGATTTGGGGGATAGCCTCCCAGGTTCCCTCAGTATTAGAACAATCTTTGTTCCAGACTGCCCCTGAGCTCTGAGACAAACAGGCTGGGGTGTGTAACTGATATCTTTTAACTACGGTATTGAAATTATTAAGGTGTTAGGTATCAATAACTGCACATTTATCTATAATTTCTTTGTAATTACTTTTGGGGTAAAAAAAGAATATTACTTGATAACATTTTGAAAAATATTTGATCAAGAAGTGTGAATAAATATTCGCAATTTATGACAATTGTCCAAATGTCAATAATTTTCAAAACTATTAGATTAGAAAGCAGTTATGCTGATTGAGTCACATACTTTACATGGTGTAGGGCCCTGGTCTCCCCTTACTCCCTGGGGTGCATCTCGAGGACAGTTTTGGTCAGCCAGCTAAAGCTTCCTGCTGTCCCTGTGCTCACTCTGCCTTAGCCTGGATATTTAGCTGTAGGGCATTGTTCATATTTGGTATGATAATTTCCCATCTGCCTGGGAAAATTCCTACATGGCGCCAAGTTCTCTCTCCACTGCTGTTGCTGCTCTCTGCTTCCAACCCCCTGCCTGGGAAGGAACCCCTACAGCGCCAGGTCCCATATTTTGCCAGTTCCCCTACAGTGTCAGTTTCCTTTCTGGCTGGGAGGGAATTCTTTTACTGGGGCCAAGGTATATTAGCTTGGCAAAGAGCTGAATAAAGTGGCATTCGGTGATCTCTTGTCGAATGACCTTGGTCTGTGGTGTCTTTGTTCAACCTCCAGGCCTTTGTCCAAACTCACATAATGTACGGAGGTGCATGACCCATACTGAGAAGGTTACACAGATTTGGGTATTACAATTTGAGGCCCCACTGGGATCTGAAGCAACTACAGTTGGACACTCGTCTGCGGGACCCATCTGCGAGTTTTGGGAAGTAAGGATCGCTGAGAGGTCGCCCTCGGGAGGCTGGCCAGCCAGTAAATGGTGAGGATGTATTGGCTTATAGGTGCACATAATTCTGTTCCAATGTTAAGGGGTCGGTTAAAGGGCCAATTAATAATGCTTTTAAAAAAAAGTAAGTAAGTAAATAAAAAGTAGGCACCGGTATTAAAGTATAGACAGCACAAGAGATCCTTAAGACAGTTTTCTTTTGTGTAAGGTAGTTAATTGCCAAATTTTTTTTGAGAGAGTTTAGTCCCTGGCTTCTACACGCAGGGAGCTTTTATATTACTAAAGGGAGCAGGCGGGAGTCCGTTTCTGAGGCGGCGGGGCCCGGGGCAGCTGGTGGTGAGCAAATGGCCACTGGCTCGTGGGAGCACTTGTCCCGCCGCTACACCCAGCCGGGCCTCGGTCTGCCCTCTCCGGAGGTGCTGGGCTTCCCTGCTGCTCGTCGGGCTGTCCATGGTATGATTGAGCATCGTTTGTATATCGGCCCAAAAGAGGTATAGCTAAGTTTTGAGGTAATTTGTTACCTAATTTTCTGAGAATTTGCCATACTTTGATCCAAAGAGGCTGAGCCAGTTTACACTTCCAACAACAATGGAGAAATTTCTCTTAAATTTAAGTTGTGAGTAGTATTTTTGATCTTGGTCATATTACAGGGATAAGATGGAGTCTCAAGAGTTATTTTGATTTATATTTTCCCAATGGTTAAGGATGTTATATTTGAGCCTTTTAAAATGTTTTTCAGTCATTTTCAGTTCATCTATTGAGAGTTTTCAGTTTAGGTCTGTTGCATATATTTTTAGTTGATTAATTGTTCTTTTGATGACTAATTTCTGGAGTCCTTATGTTTTTAAAGTGGATTAGTGACTAATGAACATTTTCCAATTCTACAGCCTGATATGTCTTGTTGACTGTGTCCTTTGCTATACAAAAGCTTCTCAGTTCAAGAGATCTTTTTAATTATTTCTCTCAATATGTATGCCACTGAAGTTGTGTTAGAGTTGTATCAGTACATTCAAATGTTAGTTCTAAATTTTTATTCTAGGAGGTTAGTTGTTGTTGGTTTTATGTTGAGGTCTTAAAAAAAAACAGCTTTCTAAGACCCTTCAAGGATCTTCAGAACCTTATTCTGAGTTTGTTGACTGTCTGCTGCAGGTGGGAGGTCATGTTTTTGGGGATGTGAGCTCAGCTATGCCAGGCATAAAGTGATTGGCCTGTGAGGGCACTGGTAGATTTTGTCAAGAGGCTGTATGCCCCAATGGAAATGATAATTTGGATGATTTTATCCAGTTGTGTGATGGCACTCACATGATAGGTCAGGTTATTGTTTCTGCCCTTAGGTCAAGGCGGACCTAGATCTAAAAATTGTTTTCATTGTAAAAGGTCAGGACACTGCTAAAAGAACTACCCTGCCAGTAAAGGGGCAATAAATCAGCCCAGGAAAAAAGCCAGGACAAACCCGGGGGCTCTGCTTGCTGCAGCTGCCCCCTGACACCCCCGCCGCTGCCTTTGCTATGGAGCCGCGCGGAGCGGAGCCTGGGAGCTAACTGGAGCAGTCATCCTGGAGCCAGCCAGCGGGCGTTCAGGAGGTGGTGGGGCAGGAAGGGGCCCAAATGCACACGTGACCCTGGTGGCAGCCATGGCAGACAGCGGCCCCACGGGGAGCCATGGTGGCACATGCCTTACATCCCAGCTATTTGGAGGCAGAGACCTACAGATCTCTGTGAGTTTAAGGCCAGCCTGGACTACAAAATGAGTTCCTAAAACAGTTAGAGACAGGATGTATAGTGGCACCTGGTATGGTCCAGGTACTGTACTAATCTGGGGCAGGGGAACAGTCTGTGTCTTTCTGCAGGATGCTCCCAATCCAATTGGAGTACCTGAGCACCTGGTACATGCTGTGGATTTTCCTGTCCAGAAGTCTAAAGACAGGACAAAACCTAGAGATCCAGCAGACACTGACCTGCCAACTAAAGAGCTCCTGGGTTTCTGAGAAGCTGGCAGTGGTGGTCCGAGTGCCACGGACCCTTCCTTTACCCATCTACCCCTCCCATGTTATTGACAGCCATTGCTGTGGCTGCCAGAGCAGCTAACACTGCTGGATTTTCCCGTAATCAGTTAGTTGCTTCTGCTAGGACTATGAATACCCTCTCAGGGCAGGTTGCAAATGCCATGGCCATTCAAATTGAGCTAAATTTACAATTGAATACTGCAGTTAATTTTGCTGTTGGTTATGGTTTTTGACCTCTGCTAGGTCACAAAAAGGACTTTCTGCTGTCATTCTTGGACACTGGAGTACAAGATTTACAATTGGCTATCAATTATTATTCTAGTTAACTATACCAGGGTTCCTTCCACCACTGCTGAGACCTTACTTAAAGGGCTCCATTTTTGGGCAGATTTATTAAGGATTGAGCAGGCACAGTCTCCTTTTGGAATGCTTATATGTGCTGAAACATCATCTTCATGATTTCATGGTGCCAAAACCAAAGGCAAGCTCGGGTCAATGTTACCACTTGGCAAGTCCTCTTAGCTTTTACCCTGGAGTATTTTTCAACATAAATCTGGCTGAATTTGGTGTTGGAAGACTAGTGAGCCAATGATGGGTAAGGTTTTCGGGGAGCTGCCCCAACCTAAGACAGAAATTGTATTTTGATCTGGATGTTTTCCCATGACGAGTAAGGAGTTTTGCCTGACGTCCATTGCCACCCAAGACAGGCCTAGTCATGTAATTTATATAAAAGGGGGACCTGTAGGGCCCCAGTCTCCCCTTACTCCCTGGGGTGCATCTAGAGGATAGTTCTGGCCAGCCAGCTAAAGCTTCCTGCTGTCCCTGTCCTCACTCGGCCTTAGCCTGGTTATTTAGCTGTAGGGCATTGTTCATATTTGATATGGTGATTTCCCACCTACCCAGGGGAATTCCTACACAGCACCAAGTTCTCTCTCTGCTGCTGTCGCTATTCTCCACCTCCAACCCCCTGCCTGGGAAGGAATCCCTATGGCACCAGGTCCCATACGGCACCAGTTCCCCTACGGCACCCGTTTCCCCTCTGGCTGGGAGGGAATTCCTTTACTGGGGCCGAGGTATATTAGCTTGGCAAAGAGCTGAATAAAGTGGCATTCGGTGATCTCTTGTCGAATGACCTTGGTCTGTGGTGTCTTTGTTCAATCTCCAGGCCTTTGCCAAAACTCGTTTAAGGTACGGAGGCATGCGACCCCTACCGAGAGGGTAACACAGATTCGGGTGTTACAACATGGATAGTAAATTTTAGCAGTGTGAAGGACTGTATGTCAAACAATTAACTAATACAAAACAGTTGTGAAGTTAATGAATCAAAATTGTCTTAAAATCCTTGAACCTAACAAAGTTGAGCATGTATTTTCTTCCATAGATTTAAAGGTAATCCTTTAAAAAATTCATAAATTTAACTCATCTAGACATTGACTATTCTAGAGCATTCTATAAAAGTCAAATAATTAAGAGTACCTACTAATTTTGTTGTGTTTTATTTTATTTTTTGTGATTTTCTTCAAGAGAATCACATAAAGTACTCTGGACTCTCCTAAAATACACTGTGTTTCTGGCTGTCCTCAGGTAGCCATGAAATATTTTTTCTGTATACTAAAAATAACAGTATAAAAAAAGAGCATGAGTAAATAAATCCAGACTGGTGAGTGTGTACAATTCTGGGGCAGATGATCCAAGAAAAGAGCACAGGGCCCCTCCATCTCCAGCTGCAGGGGCTTCTTTGTTCCACACAACCCTGTCTCCTCCAAACCTGCCCTATTGTTTGGGAAGTCATTGGCCCAGGAACAGTTCCTGATCCTGCACTTAGGCTTTTATCCCAGAGTGATGAGTGTCTGTCTGTGGGCTGAAGGTCCCTGGAAGGGAGTGTACAGCACCTCCTGCTCCTGCTGCAGGGGCTTCTTTGTTGCACACCACCCTGCCCTACCCCCAAGTTCAGTTTTTGGTTGGCAGCATCTTTGGATTACCAAGAGTCTCTTTTTTATGCTGAGAAGGTCAATCCAGACTGGTGAGTGTGTGCCATCCCAGGGTGAACAGTCCAATAACTGAGCACAGGCACTCTCCAGCACCTGCTGCAGGGGCTTCTTTATTCCACGTGACTCTGCCTTCCCCAAGCCTGCCCTATTGTCTGTGAGATCGTTGGCCCAGGAACACTTTCTGCTTCTGAGCTGAGGAGATCCACCCAGAGAGTCAGTCACATCATAGAGTGTACCAAGAAACCAAGACTCTCCTGGTTACATTTGAAGGAAGAGATGGGCAGGCACCAATGCAAGAATTCCTCTAACAATCTGAAAAACAACATGATAACACCGGAATCCTGCAAACATACAACAGGAAGACTTTAACACCCTAATACAGAAGAATTAGAAGAAACAGACTTTAAATGTAACATTATGAAAGTGATAGAGTCCCTTAAAGAAATGGAGGAGAAGAACAAAAAGTTTGAAGAAATGAATAAATCCCTAAAAGATACCTTAGGAAACCAAGAAAAAGCAATCAAACAGTTAATGGAAACAGTTCAAGGCTTGAAAACTGAAATGGAGGTAATGAAGAAAACACAAACCAAGGGACAGCTGGATATGGAAAACTGGGTAACCTAACAGGGACTACTGAGACAAGTATAACCAACAGAATACAAGAGAAAGAAGAAAGAATCTCAGATGCTGAAGATACTATAGAGGACATAAACTAAATGATCAAAGAAAACAGCAAATCCAACAATTTCTTAACACAAAACATGAAGGAAATCTGGGATACCATGAAAACACCAAAACTAATGATAATGGGGTAGAAGACGGAGAAGAATTACAACTCAAAAAACCCAGAAAATATATTCAACACAATTATTGAAGAAAACTTTTCCAACCTAAAGAAGGATATTCCTATGAAGGTACAAGAATAGAACAATAGTACAATGCAAGAACACTGAATAGACTAGATAAAAAAAAAATCCCTTTGCCGTATAATAATCAAAACACAAAACATATGGAATAAAGAAAGAATACTAAGAGCAGCAAAGGAAAAAGGTCAAGTAACATATAAAGGTAAACCTATAAGAATCACAACTGACTTCTCTATGGATCCACGAAAGCCAGAAGGTTTTGGATAGATGTGCTGAAGAAACTAAGAGACGATGGATGCAAGGTCAAACTACTATACTCAGCCAAGCTGACATTCACCATCGATGGAGAAAACAAGACATTCCAGGATAAAAACAAATTTAAACAGTAGGTAGCCACAAACCCATCCTTACAGAAAGTAATTGAAGGAAAATCACAACCCAAGGAACCCAACAACACCAACAATAACTTAGACATATAACAACCTTCAACAAACACAACACAAAGAAGATAAACACACAAACACTACCACCAAAAAAAAATAACCAGAGTTAACAACCACTGGTCATTAATATCACTTAATATCAGTGGTCTCAATTCATCTATAAAAAGACACAGGTTAAGAGAATGGATGCTAAAGTAGGATCCAGCATTCTGGTGAAACACACCTCAACCACAAAGACAGACATTTATTCAGAGTAACAGGTTGGGAAAAGGGTTTTCAATCAAAGGGACCTAAGAAACAAGTGGGTGTGGCTATTCTAATATATAATGAAATTGACTTCAAACTAAAATCTATCAGAAGAGAAGGAGATTGACACTTTATACTCATAAAAAGAACAATTCATCAGGATGAAGTCTCAATCCTGAAAATCTATGCCCCTAATATAAAAGTATCCACATATGTAAAAGAAACATTACTAGAAATCAAAGCACACATCAAACCCCCACACACTTATAGTAGGAGACTTCAACACTTCTCTCTCAACAATGGACATGTAAATCAGACAGAAACCTAACAGAGAAATTGTAGAACTAATGGAGGTAATTAATGAAAAGCACTTAACAGACATATATAGAACATTCCACCCAAATAGGAAAGAATATACCCTCTTCTTAGCATCTCATGGAACATTCTCGAAAATTGATCACATACTTGGAAAAAAAGCAAACTTCCACAGATGCAAAATAACCTTAGTAACCACCTATATCTTATTGAATCACCATGGAATAAAGTTAGAATTTAACAACAATTCTACCCCCAGAAAACCTACAAACTCATGGAAACTGAGTCAACTGCTGAACCACCCCTGGAACAAGGAAGAAATAAAGAATGAAATTAAAGTCTTCCTTGAATTCAGTGAAAATAAAGACACAACATACCCAAATCTATGGGACACTATGAAAGCATGCTAAGAGGAAAGTTCATAGCGCTAAGTGCCCACATTAAAAAAATGGAGAAAGCTCACAGCTGAAAATTCTAGAAAAAAAAAAGAAGCAGACTAACCCAGGAGAAGTTGAAGACTGGAAATAATCAAACTGAGGGATGAAATAAATAAAATAGACACATAGAAAACAATCAAAAGAATCAATAAAACAAAGAGTTGGTTTTTTGAAAAAGTCAACATGATTGACAAAGCCCTATCCAAACTAATCAAAAGACAGAGAGAGAATGCACAAATTAACAAGATCAGAAATGAAAAGGGGGACATAACAACAGACACTGAGGAAATTCAGAGAATCTTTAGGTCTTAATACAAAGGCCTATATGCCACAAAGTTGGAAAATGTAAAATAAATAGACTTGTTATTCGATAAATTCCAAATACCACAATTAAATCAAGACCAGGTGAAGAATTTAAATAGACCTATACATAAGTCATGAGAAGATAGAAGCTGTCATAAAAAAACCCAAAGCAAAAAAGTCTGGAACCATATAGTTTTAATGCTAGAGTTTTAACAGAAATTCCAAAAAGAGCTGATACCTATACTCCTTAAAGTGTTTGACATAATAGAAACAAAAGAGTTATTGCTAAATTCTTTTTATGAAGCTACAGTTTCTCTGTTACCAAAACCACACAAATACTCAACCAAGATACAGGATTACAGACCAATCTTGCTCAGGAACATCGATGCAAAAATTCTCAATAAAATACTGACAAACTGAATTCAAGAACACATTAAAAAGATCCATTATGATCAGGTAGGTTTCATTGCAGAGATGCAGGGCTGGTTCTACAATGAAAATCTGGTAATGTAATACATCATATAAATAAAATGAAAGAAAAAAATATGATCATTTCATTAGATGTTGAAAAAGCATTTGACAAAATTCAACACCCGTTTATGATAAAGGTCTTGCAGAGGTTAGGGATACAATGATCATACCTAGATATAATAAAAAACTGTACAGCAAACCAATAGCTAATATCAAATTGAATGGAGAGAAACTCAAAGCCATTCAACTAAAATCAGGAACAAGACAAGGCTGTCTACTCTCACCATATCTCTTCACTATAGTTCTTGAAGTTCTTGCAATAGCAATAAGACAACATAAGGAGATCAAGGGATCAAGGGGATCTGAATTGGAAAGGAAAAAGTCAAACTTTCGTTATTTGCACATGATATGATTGTGCACATCACTGACCCCAAAAACTCTTCCAAAGAATTCCTACAGCTGATAAATACCTTCAGTGATGTGGCAGGATACAAGATCAACTCAAAAAATCAGTAACCCTCCTATAAACAAAGGATAGAGAAGCAGAGAGGGACATTGGAGAAACTTCACCTTTCACGACAGTCACAAATAGCATAACATACCTTGGGGTTACACTAAACAAGGAAGTGAAAGATCTATTTGAGAAGAACTTTAAGGCTTTGAAGAAAGAAATTGAAGAGTATATCAGAAATATGGATCTCCCATGCTCTTGGGTGGGTAGGATCAACTTAGTAAAAATGGCTGTTCTACCAAAGACAATCTATAAATAATGCAATCACTATTGAAATTACAACAAAATTCTTAACAGATCTTGAGAGAACAATAATCAACTTTATATGGAAAGACAAAAAACCTAGAATAGCCAAAGCAATCCCATACAATAAAGGAACTTCTGGAGGCATTACCATCCCTGACTTCAAACTCTATTACAGAGCTACAGTAATGAAAAGAGCTTGGTATTGGCATAAAAACAGAGATATTGACCAATGGAATCAAATCAAAGACCCGGATATTAACCCACAAACCTATGAACACCTGATTTTCATCAAAGTAGCTAAAAGTTTACAATTGAAGAAAGAAAGCATCTTCAACAAATGATGCTGGCAGCACTAGAAGTCATCCTGTAGAAGAATAAAAATAGATCCATATATAAAACCATGCACAACACTCAAGTCCAAATGGATCAAAGACCTCAATATAAATCTGACCACACTGAACCTGATAGAAGAGAAAGTGGAGAGTAAACTCTAACATATGAGCACAGGAGACCACTTTCTACCTATAACCCCAGTAGCACAGACAACTAGAGCAACAGTGAATAAATGGGACCTGCAGAAACTGAGAAGCTTCTGTAAAGCAAAGGACATTTTCATTAAGGCAAAAAGGCATCCTACTGAATGGGAGAACCAACCCCACATCAGACAAAGGTCTGATCTCCAAAATATATAAAGAACTCAAGAAACTGAACATTAAAATTTTAATTAACCCAGCTGAAAAATGGGGTACTGGGTTGAAAAAAAATTCTCATCAGACAAATTTCAAATGGCCAAAAGACACTTAAGGTCTTGTTCAATCTCCTTAGCATTCAGGAAAAGGCAAATCAAAACAACTTTGACATAGCATCTTTCACCTGTCAGAATAGCTAAACTCAAAATACCAAAGATAGCCTATGCTGGAGAGGATGTGGAGTAAGGGGAACACTCATCCATTGCTAGTAGCAATGAAAACTTATTCAACCATTTTGGAAATTAGTGTGGCACTTTCTCAGGAAATTGGGAATCAATCTCCCTCAGGATTCAGCAAAATCACTCCTGGGAATACACCCAAGAGATGCCCAATCATGCTACAAAAGCATTTGTTCAACTATGTCCATAGCTGCATTATTTGTAATAGCCAGAACCTGGAAACAACCTAGATGCCCCTCAATGGAAGAATGGATAAAGAAAGTGTGGAATATATACACATTAGTGTACTACTCAGTGGTAAAACACAATGACATCTTTAATTTTGCATGCAAATGGATGGGAATAGAAAACACTATCCTGATTTAGATAACCCAGATCCAAAAAGATGAATATGGAATGTACTCACTCATTAGTGGACTCTAGCCATAAACAAAGGACATTAAGCCTATAGTTCACAAGACTAGAGAAGCCAAAATAACAAGGTGAAAGCAAAGAAACACATGCACACACACAGTGTGCCTGTTCTAATGGGAGCTCACCAAATCCAGCTGTATCAGAACTGAATGAGCATGCAATCAAACCGGACTCTTTGAATGTGGCTGACAATAGGGGCTGACTGAGAAGCCATTGGAACTTATTTCTACTTCATGTACTGGCTTTTTGGGACCCTAGTCTATTTGGATGTGAAGCTTCCTAGGCCTCAATGTAAGGGGGACGGCCTTGGACTTCCCACAGGGTAGGGTTCCCTGCCCTCTTTTAAGGAGGGACAGAAAGGAGAGGGAAGAGGGTTAGTGGGGTAGTGGGAGGGGAATGGGAGGAGGGGAGGAAGTATAAATTTTTGAATGGAACAAATAAACAAAGAATGAAATTGTTCTGGTTAATTTTCTGTCAACTTGGCACATTTTGGAGTCTTCTTGGAAGAGAGAATCTCAATAAAAGAACTAACTCTGGCAAATTGCTTCTAGGTAATTCTGTGGGAAATTTAATTGTAAATTATTGTGATTGTTTTAGACCAACTGTGGGTGCTAAGGTGGGTAGCGGTCTGTATGAGAAACCAGCCTAAGCCAGTCAGGAATAGCAAACAAGCAATCAATGTTCTTTTGTGTTGTCTGCTTCAATTTTTTCTTCCTACAGTGGTTCTTTCTAACAAGTACTTAATAAGGTGGACTATAAATTATAAAAGTAAAGAAACCTTCTTCTCCAATATACTTTTGCTTCCATTGGTAGATAGAATAGAAATGAAATTATTTGAATTTAACCTTGTTATTACATTTTAAAGGTGTTGCAAATAAAGTCAAACACTTGGGTATGCTAGTGGGTGATCTACCAACTGAGTTACATTTCTAACCCAAATGAAGTTAAAATGCACAAATAGAATAGTGGATATATTGTAGAAAAGGTCAATGAAAGTGATATGAAAGGTTTTCATGAGATATAGTTTCTTCTTATGGGAAAAACATTTCAATTACATTTGATATTCTAATATTAAGTATATGTTGTAATCTTTGAATTACAAAAAGAAAACTTCTACAAGATAGAGAACCTTCTCATAGAGGAAAAATGAAACACTAGAAATGGTCTCAAGGCCAAGAAGATAAAAAGAGAAAGATTAAAAGATATACTTTAAGTTATCTTTATATTGACTTAAATAAAAGTCTATATGTTTTACATATGTAATTTTTATTACATGCATGACACATTTAGTGTTTATTGTTAAATTTTTTATTTATTTTACATACTGATGAAGTTTATACTCCCTCCTATCCTCCTGTCCCATCACCAATATCTCCCTTCTTCCCTGCCTGCATACACTGTTCTTCTGTTGTTGTTAAGAAAGGGGCAGCTCCCAAAAGTGTCTACAAAGCATGACATTTCAAGGTTTAGTAGGATTAATCTCCTCCCTTTTTTTAAGACTGGGCAAGGCAACTCAGTATGGGGAATAGATTCCCAAAAGCCAGCTTCAATATTAGAGACATGTTGATGGTAGCCACTTGTTCATTTCCTGGCCACACAAACTCTAGAAATAATAACACAAAAATCTGTATTAATTGCAATATTTTGGCCAATATCTTAAGCTTATTTCTAGCTAATATTAACCTATCTATCATTTTATGTTTTACCATGAGACTTATTGCCTACCTGCAAGGTTCTTGCTGTAGCTTGCATCTTGCGTCTTTCTCCTCTGGTGGTTCTGGCTTTTCTCTGACTCTGCCTTCTTTTTCCCAGCATTCAGTTTAGTTTTCCCACATAATTTCATTTCTGCTAAGCTTCTTGCCAGAACAGATTTATTCATTTACCAATAAAAGAAACAATAGACAGAAAGACGTCCCATACCATAGTCTATGAGCTCTGTCCTCCCAGAGTCTATGAGCTCCAATGAGTCCAGGATAGTGGTTTCTATCATTTAGTTTGTGCTGAGCTTGATTCCTCCATGCTGGCTAATAAAATCATTCCTCTTTCTCTTCAACAGGATTTCCAGAGTTTATTCCAGTACTTGACTGTGAATCTCTGTATTTGTTTCCATTTGGCATTGAATGAGGGTTCAGTGATGGCAATTAGGGTAGTCAGTAATCAATGTGATGGTACAAATAAATGGTCAGTTCAGGCACCCTACTTGGAGTCTTAACTGGGGTCATCCTTGACATACATGGATATAATTTTTGAACTCTTAATTTTAACTCATGGAGATTCATTAAGATAAATATTTTTTCATTTATTTATTTTTAAATTGTTTTTATTGAGGTATATATTTTTATGCTCCCCTCTATTCCACTCTCTTCTCATTCTACCCTCTTCCATGGTCCCTATGCTCCCAAATTACTTAGAAGATCTTGTCTTTTTCTACTCCCCATATAGATTATATCCATGTATGTCTCTCTTGGAGTCCTCATTGTTGTCTAGGTTCTCTGGAATTGTAAATTGTAAGCTTGTTTACTTTGCTTTAGTTCTAAAAGTCATTTATGAGTGATTGCATATGATATCTATCTTTCTGTGTCTGGGTTACCTCATTCAATATGATGTTTTCTGGATCTATCCATTTTCCAGAAAATTTCAATATCATTGCTTTTTTCTGATGTATAGTACTCCATTGTGTAAATATACCACATTCCCCTTACCTATTCTTAGGTAGAGGGATATTTAGATTGTTTCCAGATTCTGGTTATGGCAAACAATGCTGCTTTGAGCATAGTTGAGCATATGTCTTTGTGAGCATTCTTGTGGTACATACCCCAAAGTGGTATTGTTGGGTCTTGAGGAAGGTTGTTCCCAAATTTCTGAGCAATTGTATACTGAAATACAAAAGGGCTGTACCAGTTTGTACTCCAACTACCAATGGAGCCATGCTCCCTTCACCCCATATATTCTCCAGCATACATTGTCATCAATCAGTGTTTTTAATTTTGGCCATTCTTACAGGTGTAAGATGGAATTTCAGATTCAATGCAATGCCCAGCAAAATTCTTCACAGACCTCAAAGGAAGAGTATTGTACTTAATATGAAAAAGTAAAAAAAAAAAAAAATCTGGGATAGTTAAAACAATCCTTTACAATAATAGAATTTTCAGAGGCATTACAATCCCTTGACTTCAAACTCTACTACAGAGCTAAAGTAATGAAAACAGCCTGACGTAGGCATAAAAACAGACAAGAGGATCAATGGAACTGAATTAAATAGAGATATTAATCCACAAACCTACAAACACCTGACTTTTGACAAAAAAGGCAAAAAAACCAATAAAATGGAAAAAAGAAAGCATATTCAACAAATGGTGTTGGTATAACTGTATATCAACATGTTGAAGAATGGAAATAGATTCATTATTATCACCATGCACAACACTCAAATCCAAATGGTTTAAAGACCTCAACATAAAGCCAATCACATCGAACCTCAATGAAGAGAAAGTGGGAAGTACAGGTGATCACATTGGTACAGGAGACAACTTACTCAATATAACCCTAGTAGCAGAGACATTGACAGAAGCATTTAATAAATGGGAACTCCTAAAACTGAAAAGTTTCTGTAAAGGAAGCTTTTAATAAGACAAAATAGCAAGCTACAGAATGGGAAAAGGTCTTCATCAACCCTACATCAGAGAGAGGGCTGGTCTCCAAAGTATACAAAGAACTCAAAAAATTGGTCATCAAAAGAACAAATAATACAATAGAAATTGTGTACAGATATAAACAAAGAATGCTTAACAGAGAAATCTAAAATGTCTGAACAGTACTTAAGGAAATTCTCAACATCCTTAATCATCAGAGAAATGCAAATCAAACCATTTTTTTATTTATTTTATTGTGTTGATTTAGGAGGAGTGGCCACTTGTTTGCCATGGCCACCCAGAACAAAAATAACCACACAGAAAGTGTATTAATTAAATAACTGCTTGACCCATTAGCTCTAGCTTTTTATTGGCTAACTCTTACACTTTAATTAAAGCCATCTCCATATATCGCCACATTACCGGCAATCTCTGGCAGTGACTCCATTGATCTCTCTGTCTCTGTCTTCTTTCCCAACATTCTGTTCAGTTTTCCCATCCTACCTAAGTTCTTGTCCTATCAACAGGCCAAGGCAGCTTCTTTATTTATTAATGGTAATCACAGAACAGAGGGGACTCTCACATCATCTCCCCTTTTCTGTTTTAATGAAAAAGGAAGATTTTAACTTTAACATAGTAAAATTACATATAACAGGTATCAATCAAAAATTGCAGTTACAATATCTATACATACTTTTCTTATATTATAACTAAGGAAAACTATAACTATAAATTCTTCAACTCCTCAAAAACTCCAGAAAAATATAATATTACCTAATTAAACAATAGGTTCATAGTAAGCAACTTTCAAAACTTTAGCATTGACAGAGACATTTAAATGTTTGGACAGTCACCCAAAGTTCTTCTTTGTTGATGGGGCATCTGTTTTCACCCTACAGGCCCCTAGTATCTAGCAGACTTTTCATGAAGCAGGAAATCTCAAAGACAGTTCTGCCTATGTTGGCAGTTTGTCCATTCCTCTTTCCTTCTGTGTCCTGAAAAATGTCTAGCAGAGTCTTCCATGAAGCAGGAATCCCAAAGGATCATCTCACCTTTAGCAAGATCAGCAGTTATTTCTCTGTGGCTCTTGCATGTCCAGTTTAGCAGTCCAGAAAGGAGCAGTTTTATGCCCAAAATGCTAGCAAACTCCATAAGGAGCCTCTCAGATGCCCTTCTTTCTCTAGAGTAATTGGTGCTGCCAGAACCAGATGTGTCTCACTGTCATGAAATGTCCTAAGTTCTTAAACATGTAAATGCCATATTCTGAAGGTCTTTGAAAGATTTAAAGAATACCTATCTAACTGAAATATATCTCTATATATCTAGAAAATTTAACTAACATTACTACAAGTTTAATCATTATAGATATCTATTAACATATTTCTTAATTATACATTTCATTTATAAATGAGTTACACAAATATAATGCCTTAATAAAGATCAGAAATACATATACATATAATGTTATTGACCTTAAATTTGTATCAATAAATCAAGATCCATAGCAATGCAAAGTATTCATCTCTATAGTATATTTCTCTTTAAATGTAAAGAAACATTTACAAACACTATTTGAGAATATGGGCGCAGTTCTAGCTAAACTTTTTCCTGCTTTTTTTTGGACATAGTATTTTCTTTGTGGGAGTGTTAACAGCAACCTTTCAGGGTGTCTTGCTCCATCAAACCATATTGGTCTGGAAGCAATCCACAGGTTCTCATCTTCTGTGAATCAAAAGAAAGAACCTCTTTTCCAAAGCAACATATCCTTGGACTCAAATTTTGGAATCCAGATACCTTTCTGTTGGTTTAACTTAGCAGTCCATACAATGAAATGACTCTTTTTCCTTAGGTTTTTTACAGTCAAAAGATTCAAAGAAGACATAATAATATACTTAATCCAGACTCCCTATTAATTTTCCATTTTTACATGGCTGATTTTTCTTTACTCCTTTTAATCTATGACTACCTGTACTCTGCAAAGTTTCTGCCGTGTCCTGTGATGATTACATGGCTTTTCCCTGATTTGCCTACTCTTTCAATATATCATTCAGCCTGGCTTTTCTCTGTTAAATAATTGGCCAAAATAACTACTTTATTAACCATTGGCATTAGAACATATTCACAGCAATCATTACCACCTGTTTCTGTCTATATAATAAGGAAGGTGTTAACTTTAACATAGCAAGATTACATATAGCCAAACAAGTATCAAGTAAGAATCACAGTTATAATATTTTTATGTACTTTATCTTTTATCATAAATAAAGAAAACTATAACTATCATTTCTTCAACTCCATCAAAGACTCTGGAAGGATATAATGCTATCTAAGTAAACAGAAAGTGTATTGTAAACAACTTTACAAACTCTAGAATTAACAGAGAGATTCCACTGCCTGGGCAATCACTCAAAGTTCTTCTGTAAGGTTTCAGGCACTCAACTTACCCCACTGGCCCATAGTATCCAGAAGACTTTTCCATGAAGCAAGAACTTTAAAGAGAGTTCCATCTACATTGGCAGCATGTCAGTCACTTTCTTCTATGTCCTGTAGAATGTCTCTGAGACCCTCATAAAAAAGAAAATTGGAAGATCTGTCTCATCTTTTATAGACAACTTCAGTAATCATTTTTTTTTTCTGTGGATCCTACAAGTTCAGTCAAATAGTTCAAGTAAGAGTGATTTCTTACCAAAATAGCTAACAAATTTCATGAGGAGAATCTTCCATGCCCATCATCCTCATGGAGTAGACAGGTGCTGCCAAGAGCAGATGCGTCTCAATGTCATGAAAAGTACTAAGCTCTTAAAACTTTTTAAATGTCATATTTTGAAGGTCTTTGAAAGCCTTGAAGATTATGTATCTAACTGAAATATATCTCTACACTTTTAGAAAACATAAATAACATAACTATAAGCTTTATTATTAAAGATGATTATTTATTAACCAATATTTCTTAGTTATACATTACATACTAAATAAATTGTACAAACATGATATTTTAATCAAGAGCAGAATATATAAATATATAAAACAAATTTTTCTTAAATTTGTATCAATAAACCAAGATCCTTATCAATGCAAAATATTTTTTATTTATTTATTTATAAAAATTTCCACTTTCTCCCCTCCTCCCAATACCCTCCCATTCCCCCCACTCCCTCTTTTCCTCCCTCTCCAGTCCTAAGAGCAGACAGGGTTTCCTGCCCTGTGGGAAGTTCAAGTTCCTCCCCTGTCCCTCCAGGTCTAGGAAGGTGAGCTTCCAAACAGACTAGGATCCCCAAAAAGCCAGTACCTTCAGAAGAAACAAGACCCAGTGCCATTGTCAATGGCTTCTCAGTCAGCCCCCAAGTCAGCCACATTCAGAGCATCCTGTTTGATCACATGCTCGTTCAGTCCCAGTCCAGCTGGCCTTGGTGAGCTCTAATTAGATCAGTCCCCTTGTATCAGTGGGTGAACGCACCACTGGCAGTCTTGACTTCCTTGTTCATGTTCTCCCTCCTTCAGCTCTTCATTTGGACCTTAGGGGCTCAGTCCAGTGCTCCAATGTGTGTCTCTGTCTCTATCTCCATCCATCGTTGGATGAAGTTTCCCCTGATCCTACCTTCCTTGCTAATGTTCTCCCTCCTTCTGCTTCTCATTTGGACCTAGGGAGTTAAGTCCAGTGTTCCAATGTGGTTCTCTGCCTCTATCTCCATCCATCACCACATGAAGGTTCTATGGTGATGTGTAAAATATTCATCAGTATGGATCAAGGCCAGTTCAGGCACCCTCTCCTCTGCTGCCCAGGGAACAATCTGGGGACCTCTCCTTGGGCCTGGGAACCCCTCCAGAATCAAGTCTCATGCAAACCCTAAAATGGCTCCCTTAGTTGAGATATATACCTCCCTGCTCCCATAACCATCCTTCCTCCCTCCCCACATCCCATTCCCCCAAGCTATCCCCAATCCTTCCCCTCTCCCTTCCCTCTAGCCCTCTCCCCTTACTTCCACCCCTCTACCCCCTCCCCCGTGCACCCAAGTTTGCCTGGCAATCTTGTCTACTTCCAATATCCTGGGGGATAACTATATGATTTTCTTCAGGTTCACCTTCTTATTTAGCTTCTCTAGGATCACGAATTATAGGCTCAAAGACCTTTAACTATGGCTAGAATCCCCTTATGTGTGAGTACATACCATATTCCTCCTTTCGGGTCTGGGTTACCTCACTCAAATTCAATTATTGATTGGTATATCAAATCACTTTTTAAATGTAAACAAACATTTGTAAATAACATTTGGGAATTCGGGTATAGTTCTTTTCATATTCCTTCCTGTTGTTTGTTGGGTGAAGTAATTTTAGGGGATGCTCATTGCAACCGTTCAAGGGTGAGGGAGAGTTTAGCCATAAAACCACATTAGTCTAGAAGGAATCAAAGGTTCTCATCCTGTGTGGAAGGAAAAAAAGAACCTCTTTTCCAAAGCAACAAATCCTTATACCTAATTTTTGAAGTCAAGATACCATTAAAATATATATGTTGTATTATCTTAGCAACACATATAATGAAATGTCTCTCAGTGCTTCACTCATTCACAGTCAAAAATTTCAAAGAAAACACATTAATATGCATTATCTCAACTATCTGTGTATATTTTATCTTTATGTGTCTTATTATTTTATTCTATAAATTTTCTACAAGTTTAATTTTATATATTACTTTTACTGTTTCTTTGCTCTTTTTTCTTTCTCTCTAAAGCATATGTACATTTATCCAACACTGTGACCCATTTAGAGGTCTTTTTCATCTGGATTTGTCTTTATTGTGTGTGTATCCATAGTTATTTTTTGTCCAGAAGTGCTTTTTTTAAAAAATACTAAGTGCCCATAGCTAGTATCCACTCCACAGTCCTGCTTGTATTCTCCATGCAGTCCAACATGGCAGAGGTAGGTTCATTGCCTTTGAGTATGCTTCTCTGTGCCCCAGATACATGATTGTATCAAGTATCTATCTCATTAAAAAATGATTTATAGCACACTGCTCACAGACCCCATTTAAATGCCCCATGAGATCAAGGTCTACCAGCAAAAATTTATTTGGCTCCAGCTTAGACATCTGTCTCCTGTGGTAGCTATATGGCTACTCCCTGACTCTGCCTACTCTCTCAATATATCTTTTTCTGCTTGGCTTTACTCTGTTAACCCATTGGTTGAAAGTATCTTCTTTATTAACCAATGGCAATAAAACATAGTCACAACAAACATCACCTTCCACATTATTTCTCTATATAGTTTCTGTGTGTTAAACATGTGCACTGGTGAGATGGACATGCTCAAGGCTCCTACTATTAATGTGCAATGTTTGCTATGTGATTTAAGCTTTGTAATGTTTTTTATTTTACATATGCTTATGTCCTTATGTTTAGGACATAGTTGCTAAGAATTGAGACAAGTATTGATGGATTTTTTCTTTGATGAATAAAATATATTCTTCTCATTCTCTTTTTATTAATTTTAATTTTAAGTCTACTTTGTTAAATATTAAGATAGCTATACCAGCTTTTCCAGCTTTTTTATTTAAGACCATTTGATTGGAATTTTTTTTTCAAATCCTTTCCCTCTGAGGTAATGTCTGTCTTTGTGTTGAGGTGTATTTCTTGTCTGTCTTCTTATTAGAAAATTGAGCCCTTTGATACTAAGAATTAACAATAATTTGTAATTGCTAATTCCTGAGAATTTTTTGATTTTGTTGGTGATAGTGGTAGTGTGTGTATTTTCCTTATTTGGCTTTACTGGTTTAAAAATTCTATTGCTTGTGCTTGTGGGTGCATCTAATTTACATGAGTTGGAGTGTTCCTTCTATTACCTTCTTTATTGCTGCCTTTGTAGAGAAGTATTTGTTAGGTCCTGTTTTATCATGAAATATCTAGATTTTCAAAATATCTTGATTTTTCTATCCAGGGTAATTGAAAATTTGCTAGGGCTTAGTAGTCTGGGCTGAAATCTGTGGTCTCTTAGTGACTGTGAGACATCTTTCCCAGCATTCCTGACTTTTGCAGTCTCCTCTGAGAATTTAGGTGCAATTCTGATGGTTTGTTTTTATATATTCTTCTTGCCTCTTTTTCTTTGGAGCTCTTAATATTCTTTATTTATTCTTAGTATTCTAAGCATATTCTTAGTATGCTTAGAGTTCTTATTATCATGTTTCAAGGGAATAAACATATTTTGTTCAGTTGATTTTGTGTTCTGTAATATTCTTTTGCCTCTATAGTTATGTCCTTCTATAGATTTTGAAAGTTTTTTTTTCTATATTTGCAGAATATATTATCTGTGCCTTTTAGGTGGAATTCTTCTCTTACTATTATTCTTAGCTTTCATCATTTCATGGTTTCCCAGATTCTCTGGATATTTTGAGTTAGGATTTTTTTTGCATTGAACATTTTCTTTAACTGAGGAATCTATTTCCTCTTTTACATTTTCAACATTTGAGATTCTTTCTTCCATCACTTGTATTCTTTTGGTGATAATTGCATCCATATTTACTTTACTCTTCTCATATTTTCATTTATAAAATTCCTTCAGTATGCATTTTCTTTATTGGATCTATTTCCATTTTCAATTCTTGATCTCTTTCCTTTATCTGTTAGATTATTTTTCTTGGTTTATTAATGAAAATTTTCATTTCTCGTTAAAGAGCCTCTATCATCTTCATAAAGTTATTTTAAGGTCATTTTCTTGTGCTTCAGCTACACTGGAATGTTCAGATATTGCTGTGATAGGATCATTGTGCTCTGGTGGTGCAATATTGTCTTTCTGTTGTTGCATATATTGTTATACTGGCTCTTATACATCTGGATTTAGAATGATTATAGGGCTGGGTATTGATTCTTAGGTTTGTCTTTGATTGATGTGTGTTTTCTTAAGTTATTATCTGTTTCATATTTTGTTGTCTTGCCTATGTGACCAATGGTTCTGGTGACTAGTATATCTTCAGTACTAGTAAGGCATCTCAGGATTGTGAGGGTATGTGTAGCTAGATATATTTTGTCTTCCTTTGTCTTCCTTCAGTGTTATGCCTGTGCCTGTGGAATCTATTCTTCCAACTGGTCTTGCCTGCATTTATGCCTATGGAGTTTGCTGGAATTGTGGGGAAAGGATGGCCAGGGGAGGATGATGAGGTGGGTGAGGATAGGTGGTGGAGTGAGATGGCCTTAGGGGAAGACAGTCTAGTGGGTATTGTTGGTAGTGATGAAGCCTGCAGAAAGGTCTTTCTCTGGCTGCCTGACTGGAGAAATCTGCCACATATACTCTTCTAATTTCAGAGGATTCATGTGAGTAGGATGAAGAAAATTATGTGACCCCATGAAGTTTCTTTTTAGCTATACTGTCAGACAAAAACTAGAACCTAAAATTCACTTAACCTGTATTTCTTTGTCCAAGAGAAGAAAATAACTCAAATGTAGTTTATAAGATAAATATACATTTTCCAATCATAAATTCTTTTTTTTGTTTATTCAAGTATCTGAAAACACTCTTTCCACTTCCTCCCCTCCTCCCAATACCCTCCCGCTCCCCCCACTCCCTCTCCTCCTCCCTCACCATTCCCAAGAGCAGTCAGGGTTTCCTGTCCTGTGGGGAATCCAAGTTCCTCCCCCCTCCCTCCGGGTTCAGGAAGGTGAGCATCCAAACAGGCCAGGATCCCAAAAAGCCAGTCCATGCAGACGAAACAAGACCCAGTGCCATTGTCAATGGCTTCTCAGTCTTCATTTGGACCTCGGGGGCTCAGTCAGCTATCATGTCAGCCACATTCAGAGAATCCGGTTTGATCAAATGCTCGTTCAGTCCCAGTCCAGCTGGCCTTGGTGAGCTCTCATTGGATCAGTGCCCTTGTATCAGTGGGTGAACGCACCCTTCGTGGTCCTGACTTCCAGTACTCCAATGTGGGTCTCCGTCTCTATCTCCATCCATCATTGGATGAAGGCCCCCTCTGATTTTGCTTTCCTTGCTCACGATCTCCCTCCCTCTGCTTCTCATTTGGACCTAGGGAGTTAAGTCCAGTGTTCCAATATGTGTCTCTGTCTCTATCTCCATCCATCGCCATATGAAGATTCTGTGGTGACATGCAAAATATTCATCAGTATGGTTATGGGCCAAGGCCAGTTCAGGCACCCTCTCCTCTCCTGCCCAGGAAACAATCTGGGGACCTCTACTTGGGCCTGGGAACCCCTCCAGAATCAAGTCTCTTGCAAACACTAAAATGGCTCCCTTAGTTGAGATATAAACTTCCCTGCTCCCAGAACAATCCTTCCTCCCTCCCCCCTCCCATTCCCCAAGCCATCCCCAATCCTCCCCCACTCCCCTCTCCCTAATCATCTTCCCCTACTTCAACCCCCCACCCCCCATGCACCCGAGTTTGCCTGGCAATCTTGCCTAGTTCTAATATACAGGAGGATAACTATATGATTTTCTTCAGGTTCACCTTCTTATTTAGCTTCTCTAGGATCACAAATTATAGACTCACAGACCTTTAACTGTGGCTAGAATCCACTTATGAGTGAGTACATACCATATTCCTCTTTTTGGGTATGGTTTAACTCACTCAGTAAAGGGTTTTCTATTTCCATCCATTTGCATGCAAAATTCAAGATGTCATTGTTTTTTACCGCTGAGTAGTACTCTAATGTGTATATGTTCCACACCTTTTTTAACCATTCTTCTATTGAGGGGCACCTAGGTTGTTTCCCTGTTCTGGCTATTACAAATAGTGCAGCTATGAACATAGTTGAACAAATAATTTGTAGTATGATAGGGCATCTCTTGGGTATATTCCCAAGAGTGGAATTGCTGGGTCCTGAGGGAGGATGACTCCCAGTTTCCTGAGAAACCACCACACTGATTTCCACAGCGGCTGTACAAGATTACATTCTCACCAACAATGGATGAGTGTTCCCCTCACTCCACATCCTCTCCAGCATAGGCTATCATTGGTGTTTTTGAGTTTGGCTACTCTGACTGGTGTAAGATGGTATCTCAAAGTAGTTTTGATTTGCATTTCCCTGATCGCTAAGGAGGTTGAGCATGTCCTAAAGTGTCTTCTGGCCCTTTGAAGTTCATCTATTGTGAATTCTCTGTTCAGTTCAGTACCCCATTTTTTAATTGAGTTAATTAGAGATTTAGTGTCTAGTTTCTTGAGTTCTTTGTATATTTTGGAGATCAGACCTTTGTCTGATGAGGGGTTGGTGAAGATCTTTTCCCAGTCCAAAGGTAGCCTTTTTGTATTACTGACAGTGTCCTTTGCTTTACAGAAGCTTCTCAGTTTGAGCAGGTCCCATTTATTCATTGTTTCTCTTATTGTCTGTGCTACTTAGGAAGTGGCCTCCTGTGCCTATATCTTGTAGACTACTTCCCACTTTCTCTTCTGTCGGGTTCAAAGTGGACACAAAATGTTGAGGTCTTTAATCCATTTGGACTTGAGTTTTGTGCATGGTGATAGATATGGATCTACTTTTATTCTTCTACAGGTTGACATCCAGTTATGCCAGCACTATTTGTTAAAGATGTTTTCCTTCTTCCATTGTATACCTTTAGCTCCCTTGTCAAAAATCAGGGGTTCATAGATTTGTGGGTTAATATCCGGGTCTTCCATTTGATTCCATAGGTCAACTTCTCTGTTCTTATGCCAATACCAAGCTGTTTTCAATACTGTAGCTCTGAAATAGAGTTTGAAGTCAGGGATGGTAATGCCTCCAGAAGTTCCTTTATCGAATAAGATTGTTTTGGCTATCCTGGGGTTTTTGTTTTGCAGTATATACTTGATTATTGTTCTCTCAAGGTCTGTGAAGAAGTTTGATGGGATTTTGATGGTGATTGCATTGAATCTATAGATTGCTTTTGGTAGAATTGCTATTTTTACTATGTTGATTCTTCCAATCCAAGAGCAGGGGAGGTCTTTCCATTTTCTGGTATCCTCCTCAATTTCTTTCTTCAAAGACTTAAAGTTCTTGTCCAATAGGTCTTTTATTTCCTTGGTTAGAGTAACCCCAAGATATTTTATGCTATTTGTGGCTATCGTGAAAGGTGATGTTTCTCTGATTTCCCTCTCTGCTTCTTTATCCTTTGTGTATAGGAGGGCAACTGATTTTTTGGAGCTGATCTTGTATCCTGCCACATTACTAAAGGTGTTTATCAGTTGTAGCAGTTCTTTGGTAGAGTTTTTAGGGTCGCTTATGTACACTATCATATCGCCAGCAAGTAACGATAGATTAACTTCATCCTTTCCAATTCAAATCCCCTTGATATCCTTATGTTGTCTTACTGCTATTGCTAGAACTTCAAGCACTATATTGAAGAGTTATGGAGCGAGTGGACAGCCTTGTCTTGTTCCTGATTTTAGTGGAAAGGCTTTGAGTTTCTCTCCATTCAATTTGACGTTAGCTGTCGGCTTGCTGTATATTGCTTTTATTATATTTAGGTATGATCCTTGTATCCCAAGTCTCTCCAACACCTTTATCATAAATGGGTGTTGAATCTTGTCAAATGCTTTTTCAGCATCCAATGAAATGATCATATGTTTTTTTTCTTTCGGTTTATTTATATGATGGATTACATTGATAGATTTGCATATGTTGAACCAGCCCTGCATCTCTGGGATGAAGCCTACTTGATCATAATGGATAATTTTTCTAATGTGTTCTTGGATTCGGTTTGCCAGTATTTTATTGAGAATTTTCGCGTCGATCTTCATGAGTGAGATTGGCCTGTAATTCTCTTTCTTGGTTGTGTCTTTGTGTGGTTTTGGTATCAGGGTACCTGTAACTTCATAAAAGAAGTTTGGCAATGACTCTTCTGTTTCTATATTGTTTAATAAATTAAGGAGTATAGGTATTAGCTCTTCCTGGAAGTTCTGGTAGAATTTTGCAGTGAAACCATCCGGTCCTGGGCTTTTTCCGTAGGGAGATTTTTGATAACAGCTTCTAATTCTTCACGACTAACAGGTCTATTTAGATTGTTCACCTGTTCTTGGTTCAACTTTGGTATATAGTACTTATCTAAAAAGGTGTCCATTTCTTTTACATTTTCCAGCTTTGTGGCATATAAACTTTCATAGTAAGATCTAATGATTCTCTGAATTTCCTCTGTGTCTGTGGTTATGTCCCCCTTTTCATTTCTGATCTTATTAATTTGCATGTTCTCTCTCCGTCGTTTGATTAGTTTGGGTAGGGGTTTGTCGATCTTGTTGATTTTCTCCAAGAACCAGCTTTTTGTTTCATTGATTCTTTGGATTGTTTTCTGTGTTTCTAATTTGTTGATTTCAGCCCTCAGTTTGATTATTTCCAGTCTTCTACTCCTTCTGGGTGAATCAGCTTCTTTTTTTCTAGAGCTTTCAAGTGTACTGTTAAGTCTCCAATGTGTGTTTTCTCCATTTTATTTAATTGGGCCCTTAGCGCTATGAACTTTCCTCTTAGCACTGCTTTCATTGTGTCCCATAGGTTTGAATATGTTGTGTCTTTCTTTTCATTAAATTCAAGGAAGAGTTTAATTTCTTTCTTTTTTTTCTTCCTTGACCCAGGGGTGATTTAATAGTTGACAGTTCAACTTTCATGAATTTGATGGCTTCCTGGGGGTAGCATTGTTGTTGAATACTAACTTTAATCCATGGTGGTCTGATAAGACACAGGTGGTTACTAATATTTTTTTTTGTATCTGTGGAAGTTTGCTTTGTTACCAAGTATGTGGTCAATTTTTGAGAAGGTTCCATGGGCTGCAGAGAAGAAGGTATATTCTTTCCTATTTGGGTGGAATGTTCTATAGATATCTGTTAAGTCCATTTGATTCAATACCTCCAATAATTCTCTTATTTCTCTGTTGGGTTTCTATCTGATTGATCTGTCCATTGGTGAGAAGTAGTAGAAGTCTCCTACTATTAGTTTGTGTGGTTTGCTGACTGCCTTGAGTTCTAGAAGTGTTTCTTTTACATAAGTGGGTGCCTTTATATTAGGGGCATAGATATTCAGGATTGAGACTTCCTCCTGATGAATTGTTCCTGTTATGAGTATGAAATGTCCATCTCTATCTCTTCTGATAGATTTTAGTTTGAAGTCAACTTTGTTAGATATTAGAATGGCCACACCTGCTTGTTTCTTAGGTCCGTTTGCTTGAAAAACCTTTTCCCAGCCCTTTACTCTGAGTAGATGTCTGTCTTTGTGGTTGAGGTGTGTTTCTTGTAAACAGCAGAATGTTGGATCCTGTTTTCATATCCAATCTCCAAGTCTGTGCCTTTTTATAGGTGAATTGAGTCCATTGATATTAAGTGATATTAATGACCAGTGGTTGTTGACTCCAGTCATTTTTTTGGGTAGTAGAGTGTATGTGTTTTCCTTCTTTGAGTTGTGCTTGTGAAGGGTCGCTAGATATCTCAGTTATTGTAAGCAGAGTTGGGAATGTTGGATTCCTTGGGTTGTGATTTGCCTTCTAATACTTTCTGTAAGGCTGGATTTGTAGCTACGTATTGCTTAAATTTGTTTTTATCCTGGAATATTTTGTTTTCTCCGTTGATAGTGAACGATAGCTTGGCTGGATATAGTAGTCTGGGCTTGCATCCACGGTCTCTTAGTTTCTGCAGTATCTCTATCCAGGAGCTTCTTGCTTTCATGGTTTCCATAGAGAAGTCTGGTGTAAGTCTTCTGATAGGTTTATCTTTATAAGTTACTTGATCTTTATCTTTTGCAGCTCTTAATATTCTCTCTTTAATCTGATTGTCTTGTGTTTTGATTATTATATGGCGAGGTGATTTTTTTTGATCCAGTCTATTCGGTGTTCTGTATGCTTCTTGTCCCTTCATAGGGATATCATTCTTTAGATTGGGGAAGTTTTCTTCTATAATTTTGTTGAATATATTTTCTGGACCCTTGATCTGCAATTCTTCTCCTTCTTCAATTCCTATTATTCTTAGATTTGGTTTTTTATTGTGTCCCACAGTTCCTGAATGTTTTGTGATGAGAATTTGTTGGATTTGTTGTTTTCTTTGGTCAGAGCATTTAATTTCTTTATGGTGTCCTCAGAGTCTGAGATTCTTTCTTCTATCTCTTGCATTCTGTTGGTTATGCTTGTTTCTGAAGTCTCTGTTCGTTTACCTAGATTTTCCATAGCCAGCCGGCCCTCGGTTTGTGATTTCTTCATTGACTCCATTTCAGTTTTCAAATCTTGAACTGTTTCCATTACCTGTTTGATTGTTTTTTCTTGGTTTCCCAGAATTTCATTTACGGATTTACTCATTTCTTCAAACTTTTTGATATATTTCTCTTCCATTTCTTTACTCATTTCCTCAATCTTTTTGTTATACTTATCTTCTATTTCTTTACGGCCGATTTGCACCTCCTGTTTAAGTTCCTCTATTATTTTCATAAAGATCTGCTTAGAGTCGATTTCTTCTATTTCTTCTGGAGTAGGGTGTTCAATTCTTCTAGTTTCGTGCTCCCTGCATTCTGGAGATGTCATGTTGCCTTTCAGGTTGTTGGAGGAATTCTTGCATTGGCGCCTGCCCATCTCCTCCTCTCTGGATGAAACTCCTCAGCACTTTCTGGATAGAACTCCTCAACACTCTCTGGGTAGGACTCCTCAGCACTCTCTGGATAGAGGTCCTCAGCACTCTCTTGGTAGAACTCCTCAGCAGTGCAACAGGTCTAGCTAGTCTTCCCAGGACCCAGGAGACAAAAGGACGGCAGCAGTGGGGGCAGGGAGGAGTCCCTTGGAACACTGAAGACCCTGCCACAGAAGCTGAGGGGGGAGGGGCTGTGCTCTCTTCCCGGACAGGCAGGCCGCCCAGGCGAGCACCCACTCATCTCTCTGGGTAGAACTCCTCAGCAGTGCAACAGGGCTAGCTGGTCTTCCCAGGACCCAGGGGACCTCATAAATTCTTTTATCTAACATTTTGTTTCAATTTTTGCAAATTTTTATTGACAATAGATTTTTCTTCATTTGGTACATACTGCATCCCTCTAAAAGTCAAAAGTTTTCTTATCAAGGCTGAACAAGCAACTCAATAGACGGAAGAGTATGCAAAAAGCAAGCAAAAAGAGAGGAATAAACTCAATCTCACTTTATTTATTTATTTGTTTGTTTGTTTATTTATTTATTTATTAAAATTTTAACCTCCTCCCCACCTCCCTTTTCCCTTCTCCTCCCCACCTCCCCTTCCCTCTCTAGCCTTAAGAGCTGTCAGGGTTCCTGGCCCCGTGGGAAGTCCAAGGTCCTCCCCCCTCCATCCAGGTCTATAAAGGTGAGCATCCAAACAAACCAGGCTCCCACAAAGTCAGACCATGAAGTAAAATAAAAATACAATGTCATTGTCCTTGGCTTCTCAGTCAGCCTTCATTGCCAGCTGTGTTCAGAGTGTCCATTTTGATCACATGCTCCAACACTCCTGGTCCAGCTGACCTTGGTGAGCTCCCATTAGGTCAGTCCCACTGTCTCAGTGGGTGGACACACTCCTTGTGATCCTGACTTCCTTCATGTTCTCCCTCCTTCTGTTCCTCATCCCACTTTTAGGGGGTTCATCATAAACACCAAGTTAACAGCAATAACAAATACTCAGAGGGTGAAAATACAATGTGTTCATTAAAGTTACAATAAAAGAGTTGAAATATTAGAAAAAATATGGATGTATTTTGTTTTTGTAACATTTTATTCTGTGTTTGTATGGGGGTGTAGGCATTTTTTTTACCAAAAAAAAAAATAATCACAAGCAAAACATATATGCTAGAATGATAAATATTACCTTTGACAGTTGATAGGTTTTGTAACATAAATGTCTTTATATTTAAATGTGTGAATGTGTGATTTTTTATCCCAGATAAAATTAAGACCAGACTGTTTTAAGCATTAAAATAATATGCAAAGTGGTAAACTCTGGAATATAGAACAAAGCCTTGTGTTTTCCTTAAGTAGATTTTAATACTGAAGGCAGGTAACCCATGGATTACATAGAGGTACTGACATTTATCAGGTGGGTCTTTGTGACTGGTCTGTTCTCTCACTTTCCTGTACTAAGACATAGGGCCCTGATCTTTGCTGATTACTTGGGCTGTTCTTCTTTCTTATATGCTTTCTGAACTTAGAACTCTTCTTAATATTGGTTATTACTTTTTAAAAGTTGAAAACAATAGTTAAATTCTAATCTAAATGAGTGTATGAAAATTTTAATTGACTTTCATGTTTTCACTTAAGTGATATATCAAACTCTAACACATTTGGGGAAATCATTCATGAAAAAGAAAATTTTCTTATTTAAGGCAGAAAAAAGATATGTTGTTATCTAAAGCAACCTATGCTTCTTTAAACATTCCCATAGAAACAAAAAAATCAATTATATTATGGAAAAAGTTTTAAAAAGTAGTCATCAACTTACAAGTAAATAAATGTGTATTTTCATGTTGAAATCCATATAATGAATTTTTTTCCAAAATGGTCAAAAAATAAAAAAAGACAGTAAACATACTAAAATTAAAAGTGAGGATTTTAGGGAAATGTATAGATTATCATAAAATCATCCTATGTTATCATGAGTGAGCCTGTTGATAACTGACTTTCAAGGCAAAATATTTTGTGATAACTGTGGAAAAGTGGGATTCTTTGGATCAAAAAATGAAAGTTGTATATTTATAAAACCTTTTATTTATTTAAATATATTTTTTGAAATCCCTTTGCATGGCATAATACAATTTATCACAATGTATAGCTGAAACATGTTTTATCTTAGTTTCTTAAATCTCATTTTAAAGACAAGAGAAAATAAAATAACAAGACCAGATTCAGAAACACTTATGCAAAAAAAATATTTAATGTTATTGAGCTGCTGTCACATTTTGGCCAAAACTCAATGGAAGAAATTTTCTGAATAACTGTATTATGTATATTTTTTTCCTCAAATTGTGGAATTTTTTATTTTTTTAACATACAATGTGTTCTCACATGTAAAATTCTTATGCAGAAAACACCTTCAGAGTAAAATAATACATACTTCTTAAGGCCTTTACTAACACAGAGAAATAGCATGTACCAAGGTAGTAGAAGATGTGTAGAAGTTTATATCTTCTTTAGCAACCATCTTACCATGCAAACTTTTTTATTATTATTAAATTATAAAAGTTTCCATTTCAGCCCCTCCTCCCACCACCCTCCCACTCCCCCCACTCCCTCTACCCCTCCCTCTCCATCCCCCAGAGCAGTCAGGGTTTCCTGCCCTGTGAGAAGCCCGAGTTCCTCCCCCCTCCCTCCACCATGCAAACTTTTAAAGGCAAAATATCTTGATTAATCCAAATGTATAAAATGTTCAAAATTGTTCCATGCATTTATTCTAAGAAAAGACACTAGGGTGCAAAATATACTGGAAAGAACATTTGTCTGAAGTTCTAAAGATGTTATTTCTATCAAAAATTTATTTCGTTCAAATAGCTTTTTTTTTTTTACAGATAAGACACTTATATTTCAAAAATAAGTCATAAACTGACTTATTCTATGGCATTACACTTATACCTGAAAACAAATAACTATGACATTCTGTAGGAAATCATCTTGTCTGTGCAGCTCTATGTGCTCAATGGGACATGAGGATATGGTTAATTGGCTTCTTTTTTATATTAGCACCATACATGTTCTGAGCTATTTCCCAGGAATCAAAGTTCACCACAGACAGTTACTTTTCTGTTTAATGAATGGAGATCTGTTTAAAGAATAGGAATGTGATTTTCCATTCTTTAAGAGAATCTATGTGCTTTCAATTGCAAACATTTAAGGCATCTTTTAACAAGAATAAATGTAGAACTGACATAATTAAACAAAAGTAAATAAACAAAACCCTCTAAAATAAGTGAATATTCAATACTATTACAAATCTTCAATATTATTACAGAGAAAAACAGCATGAACTCCAGCTAATTTAGAAACTGGAAGTTAGTTAGTAGATGACTAGAATAACAAAAGCCTTTGTTTGTACAGTGTACATTTTTACCACTATTGTAGTGTTTCCTTATTTTCATGGTCAACAGTTTGAAGGGAAGAATAAAATAAAAATTTAAATTGACTAAAATATTTGGTAATGTTATCTTTCTTTTGAAAATGATAAAACAAGATTTTCTACTTTATTCATACTTTGGAATGTTGCTTTTTAGCAAAATTTACAGGAATTAAGTTTGTCTCCCAGAGTACAAAAAATAAGAGTTTCATCTTCTGCTTCATTTGTATTCCAAAAGTCTATCATTTAATCATCTGTTAAACATATCACAAAAATTTTATATACATGAATAATTTTTTAGAAGTTGTTTCAGTTTAGGGTAGAAAATAAAAACCACATTATCTTCAAAGTTAAAGGTGTACAATTCTAACTGTTGTAAAAATGTGATCTTTGTGAATACATATATTCATTTACCATGCAGTTTCCAAAATACTTTATAATTTGTATTATCTTTTCAGTGTTATTTTTTCAATTGTGCTCTTAATGTTATTTATTTATTGAATGATTGATTGATGGATGGAAGGAGGCTTATGAAGTGGAATAAAGTTAGTGATCAAAGGCAGTGTGTTAAAATTAGCCCTCTCCTTTACTGTCATTTCCTTGGGTTTAACATCAAATGTCTTTAATCATTGAGTGTATCATATTTGAGGATCATTGTTAGATTATTACAAGTTTTGATCTTAATGTTTTTTGGAAATTACAGGTCTTCCGTCATAGGTCACTGTCATCTTAAAAGAAGCGCATCTTCACATCTCTATCCTTTTAATTATTTTTGCTTTCACACACTAGAATATATTATTTCTGGGACTCTGTCACTTTTAATACAGGAATTTAAAGCTACTAGATAGTTTACAAGAAAAGAATCATGGAAAAATTTTAAGTAAAACAATCATCTAAATGTACGAATCATGTGTTTGTGAGAGAAGAGATAGGGGGAGAAAGAGAGAGAGAGAGAGAGAGAGAGAGAGAGAGAGTGGTTTTAAGCGTACACATGCAAAAGTTATGCCAAGAACTACTCACTCATAATAGAGGTTTATCCACACTACTAGTGCTTTACATTCATGATGTTTCTTATTATATTTATCTTCTCTGGATACAGAACAAAAGCCTTACATTTGGAACCCCACATGATTCCTTTGTATATTTATCCTGCATGCTCTAGAGGATAATACAAATGTTTAAGATTGTTTGGATTCTGGATGCTGAGAATAAATTTAGAAAATAGCAGTACGGAAAGGACTGACTACTAACCTTGGAAATGAGAAGGCATCTCATTTTCATATATTTACACCATGAAGTTGTGGTGTGGGAAGTCCTTCTGTCTGTGTGTTGCTTTTATTGGTTGATGAATAAAGATCTGCTTTGAGTTTATAGCAAGACAGAACTTAGATAGGTATGGAAAGTTAGGCTGAATGCTGGAAGAAAAAAGGGTAGAGTGAGAGAGATGTCCTTTAACCCCACCAGAGATGGATGCCCAGATTTTAGCTGGTAAGCAACAGCCATGTGGCAATATACAGATTAATAGAAATGGATTAAATTAAGATGTAAGAGTTACTAATAAAAAGCTAGAATTAATGGGCCAAACAGTGATTTAAATAATGCAGTTTCTGTGTGATTATTTTGGGTCTAAGCAACCAGCAACCAGGAATAAACAAGTGGCTCCATTCTCTGACAAATTGGTACACCAATGTGGTCGACTAAATTCATGTAAAACTCGAGAAAGCTTAAAAATAAATCCTAGACACAAAAGAACAGAGTTAAGCATGGTTTGTTAGTGGCATTTTCTTATGTGAGCTCAGTTTGCTAAAAGGATGCAGAGGCATGACTCCTTTAAGAGAGGATATGCTGATTCAACCATAGCAGAGGAAAAAAACTACATGATTTTAAAAGACGGCTTCCTGGGTCATGCTACCAGCACAAACTTCATCAATGGAGCATTTGAATGGCATTTGTGGGCTTGGATGTTTGGTGCCTACTCAGGAAAATGTCCATGCCTCAGCGCTCCCTGCCTGAGAAGGCAGCAGGATTAGGTCTACTAAATGTGTCAAAACAGGAAAACATGTCAGATTCCTGCTGCCATACACAGAGATATTTTCAGGCTGTACAGTGCTCTGCATGGCAGATTTAGCTATTACTCAGATAAGAAGAGTTTATGTGCTACATGTTCATTCTCAGAGTTAAAGTGCTGAGCATTGCTCCTAGGTGGCAGTCCAGAGCTGGCAGTAGTGTTATCTCCACCATTTTGAAAGTGAAGAGAGGTGGAGCCATTATTCAAAGCCACTGCAACCAAGCTGCTTATCATGTTAAAAGCTCTTCAAGACAGTATATAATTACATATAAACAATAGGATAGATTCAGACATAAAAGAACTCTGAAGGGGTCACAGTATTGTATAAATGTACATGTACATAGGCTTAGTAGAAAGAATAAAAAGAGTATAAGGAGTTGGAGAAAAATAAATTATTTAAAAAAAAACAAAATCTTTAAAGGGAAAGAGTACAGATAGACATAGATTAAAAGTAAACTTTAAAAAGCCATGTAAAGATGGACTATACACAGAGTGTATGTAATATATATATATATATAATTACATAGTATATATATATATGTAATTTATATATATATATATAAATTATGTTTTCTTCGAATTTTTTGACTGTGAAGGAGCTAAGTACAGAAGGACATTTCATTGTATGGGCTCCTAAAGTAAACCATCATGAATATTTTAAAGGTATTTTGACTTCAAAATTTGTGTCAAAGGATATGTTGCTTTGGAAAAGAGGTTCTTTTTTTGTTACCACAGAGGATGAGAACCTGTGGATTCATGCCAGGCTAATATGATTTGATAGACCATGACCCCCAGAAAGGTCAACATTAATACCCCCAACATATCACTTTGCCCAACTGTTGATTTTGATGAACCTAACACAGGAAGCAGTTCAGATAAAACTATGTTCTATGCCCGTATTCCAAAATATTATCTACAAATGTTTGTTTGTTTTTAAAGGGGAATATGCTATAGAGATTTGAATAGGTATAGATCTTGGTTTATTGATATAAATTTAAGGTCAATCCTGTTATATGTATATTTCTTATCTTGATTAAGGTATTGTGTTTGTGAAGCTTATTTAAAAATTTAATGTATATTTAAGAAATATAGGTTAATAGATAATCATCTATAATAGTCAAACTTCTAGTCTTGTTAGTTAGCTTACGTAGATGTACAGATATGTATTTCAGACAATTATGCATTCTTCAAACCTTTCAAAGACTACAGAACATGGTATTTAAAATGTTTTAAGAGCTTAAGACATTTCATGACAGTGAGACACATCTGCTCCTGGAAGAAAAATTATTTCAAGAGGAAGATGTACACAGAGAAAGCTCCTTATGGAGTAGGTTAATCATTTGGGCAAAAAGCTGCTTTTGCCTAGACGGCTTGATGAACTGGACATCCAAGACCCACAGAGAAATGGCTGCTAAACTTGCCTAAAGGTGAGATGATCCTTTGGGGTTCCTGCTTCAAGAAAGAGTCTGCCAGGCATTCTGAAGGACACTGACAAACTGCCAATATAGGCGGAAATGTCTTTGAAATTTCCTGTTTCATGAAAAAGTCTGCTGGACACTATGGACCTATAGGCTGAAGATGGATGTCCAAATGGTACAAAAGAACTTTGGGTAACTGTCCAGGCAGTGAGATGTTTCTGTAAATTCTAGAGATTTGGAAGTTGCTTACAATGCACTTTGTGTTTACTTAGGTAATATATCCTTCTGGAGCCTTTCATGAAGTTGAAGAATAGATAGTTATATTTATACTTTCTCTTAGTTATAATAAAAGATAGAGTAAATAGAAATATTGTAGCTATAATTTTTGCTTGATCACTCTTGTGTAATATGTAATCTTAGTATGTTAATGCCTTTCTTTTTCTTTAAACAGAAAAGTAGAAATGGTGTGAGTGGTCCTTCAGTCTGTATGTTGGTTTTATTTATTTATTTATTTACTTTATATTTTTATTTTATATATTTATTTATAGGCTCAACTGCTTTGAGCCTATAGCAAGACAGAACTTAGGACAGCAAGGAAAGCTAGGCTGAATTCTGAGAGAAAAAGGGTGGAGTGAGAGAGAGATGTCAGGTAAGCCTGCCAGAGACAGACACCAGAAATTTAGACAATAAGCCACAGCCATGTAACAATACTCAGATTAATAGAAATGGGTAAATTAAGATGTAATAGTTAACAATAAGAAGCTAAGAAGTGATTTAAATAATACAGTTTCTGAGTGATTATTTTAGTATAATCTTGCTGGGAACAAAGAAATGGCTTCCTCATCTATCATAGTTGGAACTCTAATCTCACAAGCTGATATTCTCTTTTATTTATTGTGAGAAGTAACTACAATTTGTTGTGGGATATTATTATAATAGGTGTTACATTTGTTTATGCTGTGAAACATTTGTTTTAATGATGCAAATATATCCTGAATTCTTTTATGTTACATTTCTTTAACTCCATGAAGCTGTCTTATTTTGCCTGTCTAAACACCTGGTCCAATTAAGGTCATAATATCCAATAGCAAGACAGGAGAAAGAATTGGAGGGGCTGGCTGGAAGAGAGAATAAATAGGAGAAAACAGGGATTGGGAAACAAGAGAGATCAAGGAGCAAGGAAGAGGAGGAGGGAAAGTCTCCAGGGGCCAGCTACCTAGCTACACAAAAAGTCACAGAGAAAGAAATAACAAAAGCTATTCAGAAATAAAGATAAAAGCTCAGAAGCAAAACGTGGATGGAATCATTTATGAAAAGCTAGCCAGAAATAAGCCAAGCTGCTAAGGCCAGGCATTCTGAAGAAAATGTAAGCAACAATGTTTATTTATTTGGTAACTGGGTGATACGCCCCCCAAAAGAGCAAAAAGTCAAAAAAGTAAAAAAAAAAAAAAAAAAACCTACTACTAATGGACACCCACATCTGGAGAATTAATAAAAAGTCCTCCATTAGTAGAAATATTTCATTTTTATTTCCATGATACATATAAAATTTCCATATTATTTCTTGATCCTTTGGTGGTTTTGGGTTGCTTTGTTTTAGAATAAATTAATCTATTTTATTTACATTTCAAATGGAAGCTTAGGTTGTTTATTCCATCTTTTTAATCTTTTAATTTCTTGGAACCCTGAGAGAATAATATGTTTTAGTCATAAATTTTTTTGCTTTCTTCCCTTGGTGGATCAAATTAGTTAATTACATTGAAACCTGCAAAGAATGCTCTGATTTTGTATTTTGTTTTTGTTTTTGTTTTGTTATGTGTGTGTTTTTGTGTGTGTGACAGCAGCTGTTTTCTTCAATTTTTTTCTTCTCCTCACTTGTGGTCTAATTCTCCTTTCTCTTCTGTTAGTAATGTTTTTCATTTATTTTATTTTTATACATGTATTTTATCTTTTTTCTCTAAACACTGACTGACCATAATAACATGAATTGCAGCTGTGACTTCTCAAGTAAAATTAACATTTTCATAAATTAGGGATGCCCCTCCCCAAGATACTGTGGTAATACTATGACATTCTATTTCAAGGTGATTTGACTTTTGCTTTATTTGGGGTCAGTAAATTGACTAAAACCTCTAGACCTATGAACGATCATATTTCTTCATTACAATGACTAACTCTTTAACCTTCTATATGATGATTTTCATAAGCTTTATTAAATAAATCAAACCAATCTGGCTTTATCTGTTTATTTCAATGTTGCTGGCTTCAAATTCTCTTAGCTATTTTATATAAATTATTTCAACTCAAGAAAACTTGCTTCCCACTCTTTGTCTTTAGTTTTTAATTCTGCTTCTCTTTTCTTGTAATTCAGCAATAGGACTACATAATGCCAAGTCACTGGCATCTGGAAGCCTACCTCAGTAGGATGAAATCTGGTCTGCGGGGAAATAGAATTTCGTAATTTTCAGCAATTTCAGGTCATTACGATAACTATGCATTTTTTCCTTAATAAAATATTTTTTCTCTAAACAGCTTGGATATATTTGTCATTCTAAATAAAACTGGTCAACCAGGGATTTTGCTCAAGTAAAACAACCAAACATAACATTTCTGAACTTCAGTGATCCTCTGTAGACTGAGGTTTCTGACCTGCCCAGTTCCAACAGTCATTAAATACAAAAGAAATCACACAGAGGTCTGTATTAGTTATAAATTGGTCCATTAGCTCAAGCTTCTTACTAACCAATTCTTATAAATTACATTTTCCCATTATTCTTGGCTATGTTTGCCACATGGCTCGGTACTTTATTTGGCAAGGCAGTTGCATCTTGTTTCTTTTATGGCTGGATCAGAACTCCTCACTACGATTTCCTTCTTCCCAAAATTCTCCTGTTCTCATTGACTGGTCTCTACTTACTGTCTGGTTGTCCTGCATATACTTCCTGCCTGGCTATTGGCCAATCAGCATTTATTTAAATTATAATGGACAGAATATAGACCATTGTCCCACACCAATCCTCAATTCAATAAGTGATATAAAAAAATCTATATTTTCACCAATTTTACTAAGAATTTTCAGTAAGCTGTACTTTTAAGTGTTCACTGATAACTCTCATGGTCTCTTCAAAGCTATTTACTTTATGGTGGGAGATAGTTAAGTGGATAAAAACACTTACTATGTAAGTATGAGGACATGCATTGGGATTCCCAGAGACTTATAGAGCTAAATCTAATAGCATATATCTAGAAACACAGAAATTTATGCTTAATTGGGAGGTAGAACTTAAAGAAACTTTGCAATATTATAGGGCAGTTAGCCTGTAATAAAAAGTAGCAAAATACACAAAGGTTAAAAGCTATACAATTAAACAATTATATTAATTTTACACATTCTTTAACTTTTACGTTCTGTATTCTTTTTAAAAAAATTATTCATTTTACATATTAGACAAAGTTCCTCCTCCATTCATTCCTAACCCTCCACTCTACCATCCAATGACTCCTCAAAGAGGATAATGCCTTCCTTTCGGAGTCAACAAAGCCTGACATATCAAATTGAGGCAGAATCAAGTCCCTTCTCCCTGTGTCAAGGCTAAGCATGGTACCCCATCAAGGGGAATGGGTACCAAAAAGCAAGGTCACAAACCAGGAATAAATAATGGTCTCACTGCCAAGGACCCAATAAAAGTACAAGTCACAAAACCATAACCACATTCAGAATGCTTATTTCAGTCTCATTCAGGCTCCCCAGTTTTTTTTTTTTTTTTTACAAAGGAAAGCATTTAATTGGGGCTGGCTTACAGTTTTAGAGACTGTCCATTATCATCATGGTAGGGAGCATGACAGCACAGCATGCTTAGCACTGGAGCAGAAGCTGAAAGCTACATTCTGATCTGTAGGCAGAGATAGAAACTGCGTCTCTCCAGTTTTTAGTACAGAGTCCATAAACTCCCACAACCTCAGATCAGTCCCTCAGCAGATTTTCCCATCATGGTCAGGATCCCTATTGCTTATATAACCTGTACCTTCTCCCTCTCTTTGACTGGACATCTTGAGCTTGAGGCAGGGCTTGAGTATGGCTGAGTATAATTTTATCAGCTATAGGATACTGGTTGAGTATAGTTCCATCAGCTACGGGATATACGTTCTATGATGACAATTTGGGTAGCCAACAGTCTTATTACAGGTGAATGCAAGTTTAGGCACTTTATCCACTAATGCTAATAGTCATCACTGGTGTCATCCATATGTATTCCTGGGCATTTTCCTAGTACCAAATTTCTCCATAACACCATAACTCTCTCTATCAAGATATCCCTTTCAATTTTCCTCTCTAATTCTCCCCCACGTTGACCATCATGTACCGTCATGTTCTTCTCCCGTTTCCCCTTCCCTCTTTCCCATCTAACTAACTCCCAGTTTTAACAGGAGACCTTGTTTATGTCCCTTTTCTAGGGCAATCCATGCATGTACCTCTTTCTTAGCTAGTTTCTCTGAGACTGTGAGTTGTAAACTGGCTATCCTTTGTTTTTCATCTAAAATCTGCTTATGTGTGAGTATATACCAAGTTTTTTTTTCTGGGTCTGGGTTATCTCACGTGGAATGATTCTTCTCTAGACTCATCCTTTAGCCTGCAAATTTCTTGTTGTCATCATTTTTTTTTACCACTGAGTAATACTCCATTATATAAATATACCTTGTTTTTTTTCTATTCTTTAGTTGATGCGCATCTAAGTTGTTTTCAGGTTCTGGCTAGTACAAGTAAAACTTTGATGAAAATAGTTGAGCTAGTGTCATTGTGTTATGATTGAGCATACTTTCACTTTATTTCTAAGAGTGATATTAGTAAGTCTTGAAATGCATTGATTCCCAATTTTCTGAGAAACTACAATGTTGATTTCCAAATAACTATACAAATTTGCACTCCCACCAGCAGTTAATGAGAGTCCCCTTCCTGCACAAACCTCTCCAAAATAATCTGTCATTAGTGTTTATGATCTTAGCCATCATTGCCATTTTAAGATGTCATCTCAGAATCATTTTGATTTGTATTTTCATGATGATGAAAAGTGTTGAGATATTCCTTAAATGACTTTTAATCATTTGAGATTCTTCTGTTTGTAGTTCTGTCTATATTTGTACCTCATTTTTTAATTGGGTTGTTTGGTATTTTGATGTCTAGTTTTTTGTATATATATATATATATATATATATATATATATATATATATATATATATATATATATAATTCTTTATATATATATTAGAAATCAGCTACTTGTCAGATGTGTGGCTGGTTAAGACATTTTCCCATTTTGTAGGATGCTGTTTTGTCTTATTGACCTTGTCTTTTGCTAAACAAAGACTTCTTAGTTTCAGCATGTATCATGTATTTATTATTGTTTTGTGTCTGTGGTCCTAGTGTTATATTTAGGAAGTGTCTCCTGTGTCATATATTCAAGGCTACTTTCAGCATTCTCTTCTGTTAGGTTAAATGTGACCGGATTTATGTCAAAATCGTTGATACACTTAGACTTGAGTTTTCTTCAGGATAATACATTTGGATCTATTTACAATCTTCAACATGTGAATAACCAGTTATGCCAGCAAAATTTGTCCAATATGCTTTCTTTTTTCCACTGTAAAATTTTAGCTTCTTTCTCAAAAATCAGGGGTTTCTAGGTGTATGGATTAATTAAGAGGCTCCAATTCATTTTCCTTGACCCATGCATCTATTTTATGGCAATACAAAGCTGTTATTTCATGTTGATATTGAAATCATGGATGATCAAAACATAGGAAGTTCTATTATTATATAGAATTATTTTTACTCTCCTGATTTTTTTCATGTTATTTGAGTATTGCTATTTGGATGTCTGTGAAAAATTAAATTAGGATTTTGATGGGGATTGTACAAGATTTTTGTAAGATTGTCAATTTTAATATGTTTATCCAACCTATGAAAGAACATGGGGGATCTTTCCATTTTCTTTTATCTTCTTTTTTTCTTCAAAGAATTACAGGACAGTCTATCTCATGAACATTGATGCAAAAAATACTTAAAAAATAGTGGCACACTGAATCCAGGAGAACATAAAAATTCATTCACTGTAATCTAGTAGATAACAGAGATGAGGGATGGGTCAACATATGAAAATCTGTCACGTTACTCCACCATATAAATCAACTGAGCCAGAAAAAAAGAAGTCATGAACACTCACATTAATGCTGAAAAAGCCTTCAACATTATCCAGCATTCCTCCATGACAAAGGTCTTGAAGATATCTGGTATAAAAATATATACAGAAATAAAATAAAGGCAATATACAGCGAGATGAGAGCCAATATCAAACTAAATGAAAAGAAACTCAAAGTGATTCCATCAAAATCAAGAAAATGACATGGCTGTCTTCTTTCTCCATAGCTATGCAGTATAGTGCTCAAAGTTCTAGATAGAGCAATAAGACTACAAAAATACATAAAGAGGATATATTTTGGAAAGGAAGACATCAAACTTTCATTATTTTCAGAGGATGTAATAGTACACATATGGGAAACCTAAAATTCTACCTGAAAACTACACAGCTGATAAACTCCTTCAGTGAAGTGGATAGGTACAAGATTTCCTTCTAAAAATCAGTAGTCTTCCATATAAAAATAATGAACTGTATGAGAATAAGATCAGAGGAAAAAACATCATTTGTAATAGCCACAAATAAAAAAAAAACTTATTTTGGTAACTCTAATTTTATTTTACCTTATTAAGACTCAATCCTATAATATTTTTCTGCCTTTGTAGTCACTTGCATATTTTAAGTATATATAAATATATATTTTTGCTTATTTCTTGACTATGAATTTCTTAGTTGATTGGGTAAATTTTTATAGCTTTATTTGTACATGTGTGTATTTCTCTCTCTGTGTGTGTGTGTGTGTGTGAGAGAGAGAGAGAGAGAAAGAAAGAGAGTGATGTATATACAATGACAAGTGCATGCCACATTTTTATAGAGATTAAAAACAATTTTCAATATTGTTTTTTACCTTCTATGTTCAAATTATTTCAAAAATTGAATTCAATTCTCGAGTATGAATGGCAAGAATTTTCATCCATATATTCATCTCATTGTAATCTACTAGTCCACTTCTTAACAACACAGGTTTTACTTTCTTTGGTCTAGCTAACGGGAAATATAGGTACTGTTCTGAGGCAAAAGAAAAATCAATGACTCTTTGATTTTTCAAAGAAAAATCAATGACTCTTTTAGGAAGCATACATAATTAATGAATCATTTATATCAAATAAATTCCTATGGAGTCTATAAGCAAGAACTGAGTATCTTTCTCTAGTAAGGGACTGATTTCCAAAGGGGCTGTACCAGCTTACACTTCCATTAGCAATGGAAAAATGTTCCCTTTACCCCACAACCTTTCCATCAGAAGTTGCCATCAATGTTTTTAATCCTGGTCATTCTGAGAGGTGTAAGGTAGAATCTCAGAGTTGTTTTGATATGTATTTCTCTAATGGCTAAGGATCTTGAGCATTTCTTTAAGTGTCTTTGAAATATTTTAGATTCCTCTGTTGAGAATGCTCTGTTTAGGAAGGTATTCCATTCTTTTTTGGATTATTTGTTTTCTTGATGACAAATTTCCTGAGTTTTTTGTATAAAACATTTTGGGTTAACCCTAACTAAGCATGTGAAATACCTGTATTATAAGAATTTTAAATCGTTGAAAAAAGAAATGAAAGAAGACACCAGAAGATGGAAAGATGGTCCATGTTTTTGGGTAGGTAGATTTAGCATAATAAAAGTGGCAATCTTACCAAAACAATCTACAGATTCAGTGCAATGTCCACCAAAATTCCAGGAAAAAATTTCACAGATCTCCAAAGGTCCTCCCCACTCCATCCAGTTCTATGAAAGTGAGAATCCAAACAAGCCAGACTCACACAAAGCCAGTCCATATAGCAGAATCAAAACCCAGTGCCTTTGTCCTTGGTTTTTGTCAGCCCTCATTGACAGCCACATTCAGAGAGTAAAGTTTGTTCACATGCTCCATCACTCCCAGTTCAGCTAGCCTTGGTGAGCTCCGATTAGATCAGTCGCACCATCTCAGTGGATGGACGCACACCTCTCGGTCCTGACTTCCTTGTTCATCTTCTCCCTCTTTCTGCTCTTCACCTGGACCTTGGGAGCTCAGTCCAATGCTCCAATTATCTCCATCCATCGCCGGATGAAGGTTCTATGGTGATATGCAAGATATTCATTAGTGTAGCTATGGGACAAGGCCAGTTCAGGCACTCTCACCTCTGCTGCCCAAGGAACAAACTGGGGACATCTCCTAGGACCTGGGAACCCCTCTAGAGTCAAGTCTCTTGCCAACCTTAAAATGGTTTCCTTAATTAAGATATCTACTTCTCTGCTCCTATATCCACCCTTCCTCTATCCCACCCATCCCATTCCCCCAAGCTCTCCCCAAGCCTCCCCTTCTCCCTTCTCTCTCCTCTTCTCCCCTTACACCCACCCCACTCCACCTTCGTGCACTCAACTTTTGCCTGGGAATCTTGTCTAATATCAATATCCATGAGGATAATTTTATGATTTTCTTTGGGTTCATAGGTTTGTGGATTAATATCCGGATCTTTGATTTGATTCCATTGGTCAATGTCTCTGTTTTTATGCCAATACCAAGCTTTTTTCATTACTGAATCTCCGTAATAGAGTTTGAAATCAGGAATGGTAATGCCTCTGGAGGTTCCTTTATTGTATAGGATTACTTTGGCAGTCCTGTTTTTTTTTTTTTTTTGTTTTTACATATAAAGTTGATTATTGTTTCCTCAAGGTCTGGGAAGAAATTCGTTGTGATTTGATGGGGATTGCGTTGAATTTATAGACTGCTTTTGGTAAAATTGCCATTTTAACTATGTTGATCCTACCAATCCAAGAGCATTGGAGATTCTTCCATTTTATGCTGTCTTCTTCGATTTCTTTCTTCAAAGCCTAAAAGTTCTTGTCAAATAGATCTTTCACCTCCTTGGTTAGTGTTTCCCCAAGATAATGCTATTTGTGGCTATTGTGAAAGGTGAAGTTTCTCTGATTTCCATCTCTGCTTCTATATCCTGTGTATATAGGAAGGCTATTGATTTTTTTTTTTTGAGTTGAACTTGTATCCTGCCACATTACCGAAGATTTTTATCAGCTGAAACAGTTATTTGATAGAGTTTTTAGGGTCACATATGTACACTATCATATCATCTGCAAATAATGAAAGTTTGGCTTCTTTCTGATTCGGATCCCCTTGATCTCCTTATGTTTTCTTATTGCTATTGCTAACTTCAATCACTATTTTGAAGAGATATGAGCAGAGTGGACAGCCTTGTCTTGTTCCTGATTTTAGGGGAATGACATTGAGTTTCTCTCCATTTAATTTGATGTTACCTATTGGCTTGCTTTTATTATATTTAGATAGGATCCTTGTATCCCCAATCTCTTCAAGATCTTTATCATAAAGGGGTATTAAATTTTGTCAAATGCTTTCTCAGCATCTAATGAAATGATCACATGCTTTTTTTTTCTTTCAGTATATTTATATGATGGATTACACTGAAAGATTTCCATTTGTTGAACAAGCCCTGCATCTCTGGGATGAAGTCTACTTGACCATAATGGATAATTTTTTTGATGAGTTCTTGGATTTGGTTTGCAAGTATTTGATTGAGTAATTGTGCATTGATGTTCATGAGTGAGATTGGCCTGTAATTCTCTTTCTTGATTGAGTCTTTGTGTGGTTTTGGTATCAGGGTACCTGTAGTCTCATAAAAAGAGTTTGACAATAACTCTTCTATTTATATTATGTAAAACACATTAAAGAGTATAGGTATCAGCTCTTCTTGGAAGTTCTGATAAAATTCTGCATTAAAACCATCTGATCCTGGCCTTTTTTATGACAGCTTCTATTTCCTCACAACTTGTAGGTATATTTAAATTGTTCACCTGGTCTTGATTTAATTTTGGTATATGGTATTTATCTAAAAAAATGTTCATTTCTTTTACATGTTTCAACTTTCTGACATACCATTTTTTGTAGTAAGACTTAATGCTTTTCTGAATTTCCTAAGTATCTGTTGTTATGTCCCTCTTTTCATTTCTGATCTTATTAATTTGTGTGTTCTCTCTCTGTCTTTTGATTAGTTTGGATAGGGGTTTGTCAATCTTGTTGATTTTCTCAAAGAACCAGCTCTTTGTTTTATTGATATTTTGGATTGTTTTCTATGCTTCAATGTTGTTGATTTCAGCCCTCAGTTTGATTATTTCCAGTCTTCTACTCCTCTTGGGTGAGTCTGCTTCATTTGTTTTAGTGCTTTCAGGTGTACTATTAAGTCTCCAATGTGAGCTTTCTTCATTTTTTTAATGTGGGCACTTAGTGCTATGAACATTCCTCTTAGCACTGTTTTCATAGTGTCTTATAGATTTGGATATGTTGTATCTTTAGTCTTTATTTTTTTGAATTTAAGGAAGACTTTAATTTCTTTCTTTATTTCTTCCTTGACCCAGGCGTGGTTCAGTAGTTGACTGTTTCATGAATTTGTAGGCTTTCTGAGGGTAGAATTGTTGTTAAATTCTAACTTTATTCCATGGTGATCCAAAAAGACACAGGTGGTTACTAAATTTTTTTTGTATCTATGAATGTTTCCTTGTTACCGAGTTGTGATCAATTTTTGAGAAAGTTTTATAAAATGCTGAGAAGAAGGTATACTCTTTCCTATTTGGGTGGAATGTTCTATAGCTGTCTGTTAAGTCCATTTGATTCATTACCTCTGTTTGTTCTCTTATTTCTCTGTTAAGTTTCTGTCTGGTTGACCTGTCCATTGGTGAGAGAGGAGTATTGAAATCTTCTACTATTAGTGTGTGGTGTTTGATGTGTGCTTTGAGTTCTAGTAATGTTTCTTTTACATGTGTTGGTGCTTTCATATTAGGGGCATATATATTTAAGATTGAGACTTGATCCTGATAAATTGCTCCTGTTATGAGTATAAAGTGTCCATCTCCACCTCTTCTGATCGATTTTAGTATGAAATCAATTTTGATAGATATTAGTATAGCCATACTAGCTTGTTTCTTGGGTCTGTTTGATTGAAAAACTTTTTTCCAACCCTTTACTCTGAGATAATGTGTGTCTTTTTGATTGAGGTGTCTTTTTGGTAAGCAGCAGAATGTTGGATTCTGTTTTTGTATCCATTTTCTTTACCTGTGTCTTTTTATAGATGAGTTGAGTCCATTGATATTAAGTGATATTAATGATCAGTGGTTGCTAACTCTGGTTATTATTTTTTTTGATGGTAGATTTTGTGTGTTTACCTTCTTTGAGTTGTGCTGGTGAAGGGTTGTTAGATGTCTGTGTTATCATGGGTGTTGTTTGCTTCCATTGGTTGTGGTTATCCTTCTAGTACTCTTTGTAAGTCTGGGTTTGTGGCTAAGTATTGTTTAAATTTGTTTTTATCCTGGAATATCTTGTTTTCTCCATTGATGGTGAGTGTAAGCTTGGCTGGGTATAGTAGTCTGGGCTTGCATCCATGGTCCTTTACTTTCAGCAGCACATCTTTCCAAGCCCTTCTCTGTTTCATGATTTCCATAGAGAAGTCAGGTGTAAGTATAAGACTTATACTTACACCTGACTTCTCTGTATATGTTACTTGACCTTTTTACTTTGTAGCTCTTAATCTTCTTTCTTTATTCTGAATGTTTTGTGTTTTGATTATTATATGATGAGGGGATTGTTTTTTTGATGCAGTCTATTCGGTGTTCTGTATGCTTCTTGTACCTTCATAGGGATATCCTTCTTTTGGTTGGAAAAGTTTTCTACTTCCAATATCCAGGAGGATAACCATATGATTTTCTTCAGGTTTACCTTCTTATTTAGCTTTTTTAGGATCATGAATTATAGGCTCAAAGACCTTTAACTATGGCTAGAATCCACTTATGAGTGAGTACATACCATATTCCTCTTTTTGAGTCTGGGTTACCTCACTCAGTAAAGGGTTTTCTATTTCCATCGTTTTGCATGCAAAATTAAAGATGTCATTGTTTTTAAACATTGAGTAAAACTCTAATGTGTATATGTTCCACACCATTTTAACCATTCTTCTATTGAGGGGCACCTAGGTTGTTTCCAGGTTCTGGCTATTACAAATAGTGCTGCTATGAATATAGTTGAACAAATGCTTTTGTAGTATGATAGGGCATCTCTTGGGTATATTCCCAAGAGTGGAATTGCTGGGTCCTGAGGGAGGTTGACTCCCAGTTTCCTGAGAAAACCCCACACAGATTTCCCAAGTGGTTGCACAAGTTTGCATTCCCACCAACAATGGATGAGTGTTCCCCTCACTCCACATCCTCTCCAGCATAGGCTATCATTGGTGTTTTTGAGTTTGGCTATTCTGACAGGTGTAAGATGGTATCTCAAACTTGTTTTGATTTGCATTTCCCTGATCACTAAGGAGGTAGAGCATGACCTTATGTACCTTTTGGCCTTTCAAAGTTCATCTGTTGTGAATTCTCTGTTCAGTTCAGTACCCCATTTTTTAATTGGGTTAATTAGAGTTTTAGTGTCTAGTTTCTTGAGTTCTTTGTACATTTTGGAAATCAGACCTTTGTCTGATGAGAGGTTGATGAAGATCTACTCCCAGTCGGAAGGTAGCCTTTTTGTCTTACTGACAGTGTCCTTTTCTTTACAGAAGCGTCTCAGTTTCAGGAGGTCCCATTTATTCATTGATTCTCTTATTGTCTGTGCTACTGGGGTTCTACTTACGAAGTGTTCTCCTGTGCCTATATCTTGTAGACTACTTCCCACTTTCTCTTTTATCAGGTTCAAAGTGGTCGGATTAATGTTGATGTCTTTAATCCATTTGGACTTGAGTTTTGTGCATGGTGATAGATATGGATCTACTTTCATTCTTCTACAGGTTGGCATCCAGTTATGCCAGCACCATTTGTTAAAGATGCTTTTCTTCTTCCATTGTAGACCTTTAGCTCACTTGTCGAAAATAGGTTTGTGGGTTAATATCCGGGTCTTCTATTCGATTCCATAGGTCGACTTCTCTATTCTTATGCCAATACCAAGCTGTTTTCAATACTGTCGCTCTGTAATAGAGTTTGAAGTCAGGGATGGTAATGCCTCCAGAAGTTCCTTTATTGTATAAGATTGTTTTGGCTATCCTGGGTTTTTTGTTTTGCCATATAAACTTGATTATTGTTCTCTCAAGATCTGTGAAGAAGTTTGATGGGATTTTGATGGGGATTGCATTGAATCTACAGATTGCTTTTGGTAGAATTGCCATTTTTACTATGTTGATTCTCCCAATCCAAGAGCAGGGGTGGTCTTTCCATTTTCTGGTATCGTCCTCAATTTCTTTCTTCAAGGACTTAAAGTTCTTGTCAAATAGGTCTTTCACTTCCTTGGTTAGAGTTATCCCAACATATTTTATGCTGTTTGTGGCTATAATGAAAGGTGATGTTTCTCTGATTTCCCTCTCTGCTTCTTTGTCCTTTGTGTATAGGAGGGCAACCGATTTTTTGGAGTTGGTCTTGTATCCTGCCACATTACTAAAGGTGTTTATCAACTGTAGGAGTTCTTTGGTAGAGTTTTTGGGGTCGCTTATGTACACTGTCACATCGTCTACAAATAACGAAAGTATAACTTCATCCTTTCCAATTCGAATCCCCTTGATCCCCTTAAGTTGTCTTATTGCTATTGCTAGAAATTCAAGCACTATATTGAAGAGGTATGGAGAGAGTGGACAGCCTTGACGTGTTCCTGATTTTAGTGGATTTCTTTGTCACAACAAATACAAAAGAATTCCAAGGATCAGTTGACTCTTCAATATTCTCATTATTTATTTACTCTAAATAAATAATGTTCTAGAGCCTGCATTTTTTCCATTGTTAAAATCCACTGTACAACCCATATAGTTTTGTCTTCCAACCATTTTAAAGGTAGAGCTGCTGGTGCTTTTGGAGGATCAGTAGCTGTTGTTCCCTGTGCTTATACAACCTGTATGTTTGATGACAGTTTCTTTGTAATATTTTCCAATATTTTTTCCAGAAACATACATTAATTTACGATTTGTTTTTAAATTAGGGAGAATGTTAGTCTAAGTATTCCATTGCTTTAACATATCACAGTCCTACATATTTGTTGCTGTGTTATTAATTCTCTCTGTCCTTCTGGTCCTTAATATTCAGTGCATCTCATGCTCTGCTTTACCTGAGATAAAGCTTCAGTCCCCAAAAATGAACATTTATGTCCAGAAGAGGCAAATTTGGATGCCAATATTCTAAGGAAATTATTGTTACATGAGCACCTGTGTCTGCCAAACATTTAATGACAGCACCATTTATGTGTGTTTTAATTTTGTTCTTTGTTCATTTATAGAAGTTTGCCAAAATACTCATTTTATTTCTTTTTCCTGAAATTTTTTGTTGTCTCTTCTATAGTTGTTCTATTACCCGGAACAGTATGATTTCTTCCAATAGACATTAGGTTGTTAAATTTATCTGGTTATTTGCAGGGTTTAGCTAGCCAGAAGGCCAGGACCATCAAACAGCCTTTCCTACAGCACTGCCCAGCCACTCATTACTGTCTCTACCTCCCTATCACTTGGCTAAGAAGTGTGTGACTTGCAAACACTTGGATTAAAGATATGAACCACCATAATTAGATTCTGTTTCTGGATTGAGCATAGGTAGCCCAGTGTAGACTTCAACTCACAGTGCTCCATTTGCCTCTGTCTCACAAGTCCTGAAATTAAAGGTTTGTGCCCTCACTCTCTCTGACCTACAATGCTGACTGTTGTGGTTGCTTTGCACTCAGATCTTTAGCCAAGTTTTATTTATCAAAACATAAATATTTTAGAACTATAAATATAAAACTAAGAGTTTACATTTCCCAAATTCATGCATGATAAGTAAAATTGGTTTTTCACAAGAAAACAAACACGTATTTGGGTTTATAATAGAAATTATAATTTAGAAGACATTTTTATTTTCTTTTAAGTTTACTATTATACTTAGTGCTTCAGGTACTTCAATTATCCACAGATATCAGAACAGAAAGAGTTAATAATTTACTCATAAAATAATAGAAACTTTTCTGAATATCTCCCTTTTTTATGTTTGTTGTTTGATAACTATGTAGTTTGCCAAAGATATAATGCCCTTTTTAATTATAAGGGTATCCATATTGTGTCTGCCATCTGGAAACATAGTGTACCTGTATTCAAGAGATTAGGATATCATAATACATTGAATTACCATATTTCACAGAATTCAGCATGCCTCCAAATTGCTGTATAGTAAAAATTTGATTTTTTGCTGCCATCAGTCACCTAAGATGTTACAAAGTATTTCCTATTTTATTTTTCAGGAGTAAGAGTGTCAAATTTTGCTATGTGTCTTGCTCATCAATATCCACATTTTACTTTATAAGTTGCTTTGATAATTGAACAGATATGCATTAAACTTAGTCTAGAATAATTTCTTATCCCATTTTTTATTCAAAGATTTATTACTCATTAGAAACAGAGATATGACCTTTGACATTTCAACATTGCTTTCTTTTCTAATATGAAAGTGTGTCACCATCTTCATCATTACCTTGTGGGAAAGTATGGATGTTCATGCTCAGAATTACATGATTATCCAATAAGAGTACCATAATGTACCCATGCAGCACAGAAAGTAAGTAGAATTTCTTACTTTCAACATTAACAAAAAATTACTGAGAATTTACTGTTCCGATGGGAAACAGGAGGCTTCAATAACAAATAAACTCCCCAGGAAACTCACCAGACTTTCTCATATTACAACTTATTCTCCAAACTGATTTTATTTTCTTAAAAAAAATAATTTGAAATTAGAGATAAACAAACACAAAGTATATTATAAGTAGTTATCTTGGTGATTATTAATAATTAATTTTTCCTAATTTGTATGGTTGGCTTATGGTTTGTTAAGATGTAATCATTTTTTAAATGTCTTAATAAAATATAATTCACAGAAGCTTCAAATCTTTGAGCCAACTATAGTGTTCTATGGTAGCCTGAAAATGCCATGAATCAGGCATATATTTCACATCACTTATTCTTAGATTCATTCATTTTTAACAAAATATTTCACTAAATATTTCATCACATTTTTAATCAAAATTTCTGTATTTTTATTATATTGATTATTTGTCACCTGAAGAATAAGTCCTGATGACAGGGTAAGAGATATATTTAATATCCAAAGCAGAATGATTATTCAAAGGAAGCCAAAATTTTGCCACTGAATATGTTAAAAAAAACTTTTTTGTCTCAATTTTTTTACTTTATATTTTTATTGATTTTTATTGAGCTATACATATTTTCTGCTCCCCTCCATTCCTCTCCCCTCCCCTTCAACCCTCTCCCATGGTCCCCATGCTCCCAATTTACTCAGGAATTCTCTTTGTCTACTTCTCATGTAGATAAGATCCATGTATGTCTCTCTTAGGGTCCTCATTGTTTTCTAGGTTTTCTGGAATGGAAAACTGTAGGCTGATTTTCATGTATGTTTATATATGCTTCTTTCACTTCAATACTGACTATATTTGAATGTGAGAACAATTCTTAAGTCAATAAAAATAGCATAATTTCATCATTTGAATTTACCCTATATAATGAAGATTGTCACAGCTCTGCAGATAGTGGTCATCCATACTTCTAAACTCTGTTCTTGGTCTTTCAGGTATCAGCCCTTTCCACAGCTTCAGGATCCAGTCAAGATGCTTCTGTCAGGGATGGAACTAACTGAGAATAATCTGAAGATAAAATTAATCCTTCAATATGTACTTTTTTGCATTAGTTTCTTTATTTTTTGTTTCTACTCTATTAATCCTGGCAAACTTCTAGTTCCTCCTACCTTTTTCATCCAGCTTCTTCACTAGTCTAGTATCTCAAAAGTCTACCATCCCCCAGAGTCTTGAAGCAAATAAGGAGTTATAAAAATAGTTTTCACTGGTCAGAAGCACATTCCAAGGCTAAGCAATAAGGCAGAGCCATTGCCATGGCAACATAAAATCCCAAGGCAATATGAGTAAAACTACAAGTAGACAGGGATGAGAGTGGGAGTGAGGCATAATGACAATGACAATTTTGAGACACAAATTCATTGATAGTAGACTAGCATGTGAAGAATTGGCATGCTTTTCTTCATAACCTGAGATGTATATCTGTAGCTAATATCTTGTACTTAGCTGCAAGGTTTCAAACTTATGATCAATTTATGAAAGGTTTCAATCTAGATTGAACTTGACCTGGTAAAAAAATTAACTAATTGTGTTCAGTTATTCTGAGAAAAAGAACAATGTAGGCTGTTAAGTGTCCACATTCTTTGTGAGACAAATAGATCCAGTTATGAAACATGTCCCAGTACATATCCTATATATCAAAACTATGTAAATAAATGGAAAGTCGTATTCTGATCACAAACAGATACATATACCTAGTAATTGATTGGTAGACTTCTGGTGTGTTTTTAATTAATCACATCACAGAAATAGAATACTATGACTTTATGGGGATTGTATAGTAACACCAGTGACTATTCTAAAAGGAGATACTGCTTCTGAATCTCCTTTACTGTCTGATCCTGGTGGGTTAGCCTATTGATTTGTCAAATGAGTTCTCACTACATAATCCTATGTATTAGAGTAGGTACCAAGTTGTTATTTTACACATGATGGATTTTTTTAGTGATGGGAAAATTCTGAAACCAAATTACAGCTAGTTTGGATTAGTATGTGGAATAAATGAAATTGTATAGATCTATCACATAAAAATACTCAATGATACAAAGCTAGACAATTTCCTTTTTTGGTGTTTATCTAAGGTACAAAAAACTCAAAGGGTGCAAACATACTAGTTAAGACATGCACTTGGAATAAGTATATAGCTTCATTTTAAAAATGCATATATTGCAATTAAAATCCTAGAAAAATACAAGATAGGTTTTGTTAAAGGACAAAATTTTACAAAATGCTTTTAAAATATATTTAAAATCTTGTGTACTTGAGTTAGGCTATAATTATTCAGATCATAAAAATGTGACTTTTGTGGTTGAGTCTGCTGAATTTCATAAAACTTACTCTGAAGTAGAATATTAAAAAATCAAAAATGTCAGTCACTTATTGGAAGAATATATACACAAAATCTAAGACAACATGCATTCATCCTCAGTAATAATATAATCAGCAAAAATAGATTGTAGATATTAAAAGCTTTTTGCTGCGGGAGTACTTTCTGCTCCTTCAGCCAGTAGTCGCTGAAGTATGAGCCCATAGTGCTGCGGGAGCACCTTCAGCTCCTTCAGTCAATAGTCGCTGAAATACCAGCCCACTGGGGCGTGGTATATTTCTCTTTAAAAAAGAGCGGCAAGTCTTGGCTCGGCCTCTTGGTTCCGGCGCTTGGTTCCAGCTCCTGCTCCAGCGACTAGGCTCCTTTCCTGACGGTTTATGTGTATGTAAGTTTTACCCCCCCCCAAATAAATACCCCTTTAAAACCTAACTGTTGTGGGATTGATTCGCCATTAGCTTTTTCCTGAAAGAGATGCAACAGAAATTACCATAGACGAATATTCAGGACAATTTATTATAGTAGTAAATGTAATTAAAATCACATTAGGGTATAATTGCATAAGCTACTTTTAATTAAAAAGAAAACATTATTGACAATGTGACTAGCACATGTAATTCAGTAACTAGAGAGATTAAAGTAGGGAGAACACATTGAATTAAAGGTACTATGGAATCATAGAATTAATTCCAGGCCATACAGGCCATTGTGCGCTATACATTATGACTCTGTCTTGAAAAATGTCAAGCAAAATTAACAAAATAAGGAAAAAAGACTTATAATGCCATGTTGAGAAAACAGCACAACGCAGATTAATATCACTAATCATATGCCAGATTGTTTATTAATAAAAATGAACAAGTTAGCGTGACTGGGGTGTGTTGGGGGGAGTGTTCCATGTTTATATATACACATGCCTTACAGGTGTGTATACATTTGAGCAGTTGCAAGTGGATCTTCCAGTGTAAAGCCCTGTTAATATTTAAGTAAAAATAAGATTATTCATTTCTTTTCTATAGCAAGATTTCTGTGAAGTTCTCTTAAGTATAGACTCCTTTTGGGACAAACAATATGTTGAGACAAATGTCAGACACATAAGACAGACACATACTACACAGAACACAGAGAAGAATTGCGGGACAATGGTCTTGTACCCTGTAAAGACTTACCCTTGTTTTTTCTATAACATTGAAATTGTTTTATAAAACTTTAAGCATTATTCAGTTATATCTGTTTCTACTCAGAAGCCCGGTAAGAACTTGGCAGTGATGGTATACATCTTTAATCCTAGCACCTGGGAGGCAGATCTCTGTGAGTTCAAGACTAGCCTGGTCTACAGAATGGTTATGGCTGTTGTACAGTGAAAATCCACCTGGAATAATCAAAAGAAAGAAAAAGAACAAAAAGAGAAAAAAAGAAACCATACAAAAATTAGCAGCAATAAGTAGCACAAACATACATCTTTTAATGACTAGATGAAAAGTGTTGTCATATTTTGTGACTATGATCCCATTATTTCAGACACCATTGGTGTAATATATATTCTAGATGAAAAATTATTAAAAATAATTTGACCAATTTTGGTACCAAACCAGGATTTGCTTGAGCAGGACTTTGTTTCTATGAAAGTTTACAAGCTATTTCTGCATCTTAGAGTTATTGCACCATGATGTTTATTGCTTTGGATCAAAGATGTTATAGCAGCATAAGGTATTGACTTCATCCTTCCTTTATAAGCTTGTATGGCACCTTCTGGTCCTCAAGAAAAAGGCATATAGGTCTATTCCAGCTCAAGGGTCTCTTTTCCTGCACACGAAGTACATGGCATCTTCATCATGTTAGAGTCAATTGAGGGCAAAGCAATAGCCTAGATTTTTGTGGAGTTCATTGAACAAACTTGACTTCCAACTCAAAAGAGTCCTCGATTTCCATGCCTGGCATTGGGAATTTTGTTAGACAAGTTTTGACTGTCAATGCACAGATGGGAATTTTTTATTAAAACTACAAATGTGCATGTACTAGATAAATTTTAGGTAGATAGTTAATACCATGATTATTATGACTTTTGCAGGCACCCTCACTGTTAAATTAACCTTACCCTTTCTATTCCCTAATTAGTGTTTCCCATTTTTCCTCACTTCTTCCATCAGATCATATGTACTCTGTTCTTCACCTTTCATTCCCCCCTCCCTGGCAATGACCCTAATATATTTTCCTAATTTCTTAAATTATTCTAAGATATGTAACTCACATCTAAAGATTTGGAGCAGTGAATTTCAGATAAAAAATTTTGTCAATCAAGCTCTTTCCTGGTCTAAGAAATGAACTTTCCTTGCCTTATCTATCTATCTTAAATTTTTATGATTTCATTTTATTTATAAATGACTAGTATTCCATAAGATGTTTATATTCCACCATCATTGTCTTTTTGTCAGCTGAAGGGCATTTAGAGTGTTTCCATTTCTTGGCTATTGTGAATGAAGCAGCAATGAAAATAGTTGAGAAATAGCCAGAGCTAGTATATTAACAGATCTTTGAGGAAAACTTACAACAACGGCTTGTCTACCCAGCACAATCCCTAAGTGCTGTCTAAATATTTGTCCTAATTTTCACAGCTAAGTTTAGTGTTCACCTATATCAAGAAGCTTCTCTTTATAAGAGGACACCTTTATGGAAAACACATGCAATGAAAATGCATAGTTATGATGTCTACACCCACAGTACCTTACTGTACAGGGATTATTGCAGGATACTGATGGCTGTTTTAAATGTCAGAGTAATAAGAAAATATTATGAGACTATGTGTCCTAGAAATATCAAAAGTTATACCCATCAATTCTCATCAGCTTAACTCTCCAAAAGAGATCCAAAGAGAGAAAAAAACAATTAATACACTAATGTGGGGGGAAGTCCAAGGGACATTAATTCTATCCAAGTAACTACTGATAAAGAAGGAACACTGAGGGCAAAGCAAATCATTTTCCTCAAGGAAGAACATATCATTTGATTATCTGATACAAAATGGTATGTGTGTCTGTGTATATATATATATATATATATGTGTGTGTGTGTGTGTGTGTGTGTGTGTGTGTGTGTGTGTGTGTAGCGTGAAGCAGTCTGAGAAGATTGTACTTATGGGCTTATACATATACATCTGATGTGTCAATTAACGATTAAAATTAAGGTCAAGATTTGCAAAAGAGCAAGCAGGAGTATATGGTAAGTTTTTATTAGTAGGAAAGAAAGAGTAAAATGATGTAAATACAATATTTTCTCCAAAAATAAAAGATATAATAAAATGCTTTTGGAATTCAATTACCTCTCATTAAACATGAAGTATGGAGTGTAAATCTCAAGAAAATCCTCTTGATTTTGTTTCAGTTGTATTTATTATAGCAATGCATGTATATTTTTAAATGTTTATATCTAAAAATAAGTTTGTAACTAGTCCTTTCTGTCTCTTTCTTTGTCTCTGTCTCAATCATTCTCTCTTTGTCTTTCTCCCAGTCCCTCCTCTTCTTTTTCTTTCTCCTTCTGTCTTTATTTTTCTATCACTGCTTATCTGTTTCTCTCTTTCCTACTCAATATTATTTGTTGCAATCAACCTTGTAATTTTATTTATTATACCCCTTGTGAAGAATAAATTTCGGCTTTCTCCATGACTTATTCAGTACACTAATGAAGAAACTAAAACCATCTTTCTATTTTCCCAGACACATATTACATACTGTTTCTCCAATCATCAATATTCATCTCAAGAAGGAAAATAAACACACTTCTCTTCTGCTTTGCTTTGTTTTATCCTATCTTGAAAACAGAATCTTTGTGGTTAATAAGTAATTGAAAAACAAATGTCTCAAAGGTTCAATTCCCTTAGTTTACTGTGTATTGTATGAACTGTATGATATTCATTAACCTCCTACATATATTTTGACATTCAAGACATTGCCGATACTTCATTTACTATTGACAATATTATGTCTGGCTCTCTATTATGTCAATGGATTTAGAGTTTATTCTCTTATTAAATACCCTTTGATGGATATCTCTACATTTAAAATTCAAAACAGTATGAAAGTGAAATTGCGGTGGGGTGAGCTGGCTTCGGGCCCTGGCAGGGTCCTGGCGAGGAGGAGCATGGGCGTTCCCCGACCCCATAGACGCCCAGGTCGCCCTGCAGTGCTGGCTACCCCCTCCCGCCTGCCATCCCGGCTCCCATCCAGCAGGGGCCCTGACTTCTAGCAGAGGGCCATCGGTGGGGTGAGTTTCCTTGGGGCCATGGCAGGGTCCCGGTGAGGAGGAGCTTGGGTGTTCCCTGACCCCATAGACTCCCAGGTCGCCCTGCAGAGTTGGCTAGCCCCTCCTGCCTGCCATCCCAGCTCCCATCCAGGTACGAATTCCTATATTTCTCCCTTCCCCCTGGGGCCATAAAATTTCCCCAGCTCAGCTGCCTTGCAAGCTGGGCCTTGGTTGTAGGCGCAGCTCGGCTCGAGGCAGTTCCTGGGTCCTAAAGGCCTCCCTGAGGACAGGTGGTCCAGGTGCCAGCTCAGCCACATTCCTGATCAGCAGGGGCCCTGACTTCTAGCAGAGGGCCTTCTGTGGGGTGAGCTGGCTTCGGGCCGTGGCAGGGTCCCGGCGAGGAGGAGCTTGGGCGTTCCCCGACCCCATGGACGCCCAGGTCGCCCTGCAGTGCTGGCTACCCCCTCCCGCCTGCCATCCCAGCTCCCATCCAGCAGGGGCCCTGACTTCTAGCAGAGGACCATCGGTGGGGTGAGTTTGCTTCGGGCCGTGGCAGGGTCCTGGTGAGGAGGAGCTTGGGTGTTCCCCGACCCCATAGACGCCCAGGTCGCCCTGCAGTGCTGCCTACCCCCTCCCGCCTGCCATCCCAGCTCCCATCCAGGTACGAATTCCTATATTTCTCCCTTCCCCCTGGGGCCATAAAATTTCCCCAGCTCAGCTGCCTTGCAAGCTGGGCCTGGGCTGTAGGCGCAGCCCGGCTCAAGGCAGTTCCTGGGTCTTAAAGGCCTCCCTGAGGACAGGTGGACCAGGTGCCAGCTCAGCCACATTCCTGATCAGCAGGGGCCCTGACTTCTAGCAGAGGGCCTTCTGTGGGGTGAGCTGGCTTCGGGCCGTGGCAGGGTCCCGGCGAGGAGGAGCTTGGGCGTTCCCCGACCCCATGGACGCCCAGGTCGCCCTGCAGTGCTGGCTACCCCCTCCCGCCTGCCATCCCAGCTCCCATCCAGCAGGGGCCCTGACTTCTAGCAGAGGACCATCGGTGGGGTGAGTTTGCTTCGGGCCGTGGCAGGGTCCTGGTGAGGAGGAGCTTGGGTGTTCCCCGACCCCATAGACGCCCAGGTCGCCCTGCAGTGCTGCCTACCCCCTCCCGCCTGCCATCCCAGCTCCCATCCAGGTACGAATTCCTATATTTCTCCCTTCCCCCTGGGGCCATAAAATTTCCCCAGCTCAGCTGCCTTGCAAGCTGGGCCTGGGCTGTAGGCGCAGCCCGGCTCAAGTCAGTTCCTGGGTCTTAAAGGCCTCCCTGAGGACAGGTGGACCAGGTGCCAGCTCAGCCACATTCCTGACCAGCAGGGGCCCTGACTTCTAGCAGAGGGCCATCGGAGGGGCGAGTTTGCTTCGGGCCTTGACAGGGTCCTGGTGAGGAAGAGCTTTGGCGTTCCCCGACCCCACAGTCGCCCAGGTCGCCCTGCAGTGCTGGATACCCCCTCCCGCCTGCCATCCCAGCTCCCATCCAGGTACGAATTTCTATATTTCTCCCTTCCCCCTGGGGCCATAAAATTTTCCCCAGCTCAGCTGCCTTGCAAGCTGAGCCTGCATTGTAAGCGCATCCAGGAAAGAGGGAGTACCTGTGCTTCAATAGCCTGCCTGAGGAAAGGTGGGCATTATGTCAGTGAAGTCCCGGCCCAAGAAGGGAACCTGACCCGGTAACAGAAGTTCCAATAGAGAACATTTGAAGTAAGAGATGGGCAGACGCCAAGGCAAGACCTCATCCAACAATCTGAAAAACAACATGAAAACACCAGATCCCAACGACCCTACAACAGAAGGGCTTGAACACCTTAACCCAGAAGAAGTGGAAAAAAGGGCCATTATGAAAGCAATAGAGTCCCTTAAACAGGATATGAATAACTCCCTTAAAGAATTGGATGAGAAATATAACAAAAAGTTTGAAGAAATGAGTATAGAATTGGATGAGAAATATAATAAAAAGTTTGAGGAAATAAGAAAATCCATGATTGAGACCCTGACAAACCAAGAAAAAACAATCAAACAAGTAAAGGAAACAGTGCAAGAATTGAAAACTGAAATGGAGGCAATGAAGAAAACACAAACCGAGAACCGGCTGGATATGGAAAACCTAGGTAAACGAACAGAGACTACAGAATCAAGCATAACCAATAGAATACAAGAGATAGAAGAACGAATCTCGGAATCTGAAGATACCATAGAGAAAATAAATGCTCTGGTCAAAGAAAACGGCAAATCCAACAAATTCTCTTCACAAAATATTCAGGAAATCTGGGACACAATAAAAAAAACAAATCTAAGAATAATAGGGATTGAAGAAGGAGAACTGCAGATCAAAGGCCCAGAAAATATATTCAACAAAATTATAGAAGAAAACTTTCCCAACCTAAAGAACGATATTCCTATGAAGGTTCAAGAAGCATACAGAACACCGAATAGACTGGATCAGAAAAAAACATCCCCTGGCCATATAATAATCAAAACAAAAAACATAAATATTAAAGAAAAAATTTTAAGAGCTGAAAAGGAAAAAGGTCAAGTAACTTATAAAGGTAAACCTATCAGGCTTACACCGGATTTCTCTATGGAAACCATGAAAGCCAGAAGATCCTGGATAGAGGTACTGCAGAAACTAAGAGACCATGGATGCAAACCCAGACTACTATACCCAGCCAAGCTATTGTTCACTATCAACGGAGAAAACAAAATATTCCAGGATAAAAATAAATTTAAACAATACGTAGCTACTAATCCAGTCTTACAGAGAATATTAGAAGGAAAATCACTACCGAAGGAATCCAAAATTCCAACCACGGCCTACAATAACTCGAACATCTAGCGACCATTCACAAGCACAAATCAAAGAAGAAAAACACATACACTCTACTACCTAAAAAAAAAAAAAATGACCGGAGTCAACAACCACTGGTCATTAATATCACTTAATATCAATGGACTCAATTCACCTATAAAGAGGCACAGACTTAGAGATTGGATACGAAAGCAGGATCCAACATTCTGCTGTTTACAAGAAACACACCTCAACCACAAAGACAGACACCTACTCAGAGTAAAGGGTTGGGAAAAGGTTTTCCAAGCAAATGGACCTAAGAAACAAGCGGGCGTGGTCATTCTAATATCTAACAAAATCGACTTCAAACTAAAATCAATCAGAAGAAATGGAGATGGACATTTCATACTCATAACTGGAACAATTCATCAGGAAGAAGTCTCAATCCTGAATATCTATGCTCCTAATATAAAGGCACCCACATATGTAAAAGAAACTCTTCTAGAACTCAGGGCGGTCATCAAACCACACACACTAATAGTAGGAGACTTCAACACTCCTCTCTCACCAATGGACAGGTCAATCAGACAGAAACCAAACAGAGAATTGAGAGATCTATTGGAGGTATTGAATCAAATGGACTTAACAGACATCTATAGAACACTCCACCCAAATAGGAAAGAATATACCTTTTTCTCTGCAGCTCATGGAACCTTCTCGAAAATTGACCACATACTCGGTAACAAAGCAAACTTCCACAGATACAAAAAAATATTAGTAACTACCTGTGTCTTGTAAGATCACCATGGACTAAATTAGAATTCAACAACAATGCTCCCCCCAGGAATCCAACAAACTCATGGAAACTGAACAGTCAACTACTAAATCACCCCTGGGTCAAGGAAGAAATAAAGAAAGAAATTAAACTCTTCCTTGAATTTAATGAAAACAAAGACACAACATACTCAAACCTATGGGACACTATGAGAGCAGTGCTAAGAGAAGAGTTCATAGCACTAAGTGCCCAATTAAAGAAAGCAGAGAAAGCACACATTGGAGACTTAACAGCACACTTGAAAGATCTAGAAAAAAAAGAAACTGATTCACCCAGGAGGTCTAGAAGACTGGAAATAATCAAACTGAGGGCTGAAATCAACAAATTAGAAACACAGAAAACAATCCAAAGAATCAATGAAACAAAAAGCTGGTTCTTGGAGAAAATCAACAAGATTGACAAACCCCTATCCAAATTAATCAAACGGCAGAGAGAGAACATGCAAATTAATAAGATCAGAAATGAAAAGGGGGACATAACCACAGACACAGAGGAAATTCAGAGAATCATTAGATCTTACTATGAAAGTTTATATGCCACAAAGCAGGAAAATGTAAAAGAAATGGACATTTTTTTAGATAAGTACCATATACCAAAGTTTAACCAAGAACAGGTGAACAATCTAAATAGACCTGTTAGTCGCGAAGAATTAGAAGCTGTTATCAAAAATCTCCCTACCAAAAAAAGCCCAGGACCGGATGGTTTCAATGCAGAATTCTACCAGAACTTCCAGGAAGAGCTAATACCTATACTCCTTAACGTATTCCACAATATAGAAACAGAAGAGTCATTGCCTAACTCCTTTTATGAAGCTACAGTTACCCTAATACCAAAACCACACAAAGACACAACCAAGAAAGAGAATTACAGGCCAATCTCACTCATAAACATCGACGCGAAAATTCTCAATAAAATACTGGCAAACTGAATCCAAGAGCACATTAGAAAAATTATCCATTATGATCAAGTCGGCTTCATTCCAGAGATGCAGGGCTGGTTCAACATACGCAAATCTATCAATGTAATCCATCACATAAATAAACTGAAAGAAAAAAACCATATGATCATCTCACTAGATGCTGAAAAAGCATTTGACAAAATTCAACACCCATTTATGATAAAGGTGTTGGAGAGACTGGGGATACAAGGATCATACCTAAATATAATAAAAGCAATATACAGCAAGCCGACAGCTAACATCAAACTGAATGGAGAGAAACTCAAAACCTTTCCACTAAAATCAGGAACGCGACAAGGCTGTCCACTCTCTCCATACCTCTTCAATATAGTGCTTGAATTTCTAGCAATAGCAATAAGACAACATAAGAAGATCAAGGGGATTCGAATTGGAAAGGGTGAAGTTAAACTTTCGTTATTTGCTGACGATATGATAGTTTACATAAGTGACCCCAAAAACTCTACCAAAGAACTCCTACAGCTGATAAACACCTTTAGTAACGTGGCAGGATACAAGATCAACTCCAAAAAATCAGTGGCCCTCCTATACACAAAGGATAAAGAAGCAGAGAGGGAAATCAGAGAAGCATCACCTTTCATGATAGCCACAAATAGCATAAAATATCTTGGGGTTACTCTAACCAAGGAAGTGAAAGACCTATTTGACAAAAACTTTAAGTCTTTGAAGAAAGAAATTGAGGAGGATACCAGAAAATGGAAAGACCACCCCTGCTCTTGGATTGGGAGAATCAACATAGTAAAAATGGCAATTCTACCAAAAGCAATCTATAGATTCAATGCAATCCCCATCAAAATTCCATATTCACAGACCTTGAGAGAACAATAATCAAGTTTATATGGCAAAACAAAAAACCCAGTATAGCCAAAACAATCTTATATAATAAAAGAACTTCTGGAGGCATTACCATCCCTGACTTCAAACTCTATTATAGAGCTACAGTATTGAAAACAGCTTGGTATTGGCATAAGAACAGAGAAGTCGACCTATGGAATCGAATAGAAGACCCAGATATTAACCCACAAACTTATGAACACCTAATTTTCGACAAGTGAGCTAAATGTCTACAATGGAAGAAGGAAAGCATCTTTAACAAATGGTGCTGGCATAACTGGATGTCAACCTGTAAAAAAATGAAAATAGATCCATATCTATCACCATGCACAAAAATCAAGTCCAAATGGATTAAAGACATCAACATTAATCCGTCCACTTTGAACCTGATAGAAGAGAAAGTGGGAAGTAGTCTACAAGATATAGGCACAGGAGGCCACTTCCTAAGTAGGACCCCAGCAGCACAGACAATAAGAGAAACAATGAATAAATGGGATCTACTGAAACTGAGAAGCTTCTGTAAAGCAATGGACACGGTCAGTAGGACAAAAAGGCTGCCTTCTGACTGGGAGAAGATCTTCACCAACCCCTCATCAGACAAAGGTCTGATCTCCAAAATATACAAAGAACTCAAGAAACTAGGCACTAAAACTCTAATTAACCCAATTAAAAAATGGGGTACTGAACTGAACAGAGAATTCACAATAGATGAACTTCGAATGGCCAGAAGACACTTAAGGTCATGCTCAACCTCCTTAGCGATCAGGGAAATGCAAATCAAAACTACTTTGAGATACCATCTTACACCTGTCAGAATAGCTAAAGTCAAAAACACCAATGATAGCCTATGCTGGAGAGGATGTGGGGTGAGGGGAACTCTCATCCATTGTTGGTGGGAATGCAAACTCGTGCAGCCACTGTGGAAATCAGTATGGCGGTTTCTCAGGAAACTGGGAGTCAACCTCCCTCAGGACCCAGCAATTCCACTCTTGGGAATATACCCTAAAGATTCCCTAACATACTACAAAAGCATTTGTTCTACTATGTTCATAGCAGCACTATTTGTAATAGCCAGAACCTGGAAACAGCCTAGGTGCCCCTCAATAGAAGAATGGTTAAAAAAGGTATGGAACATATACACATTAGAGTTTTCTCAGCGGTAAAAAACAATGACATCTTGAATTTTGCATGCAAATGGATGGAAATAGAAAACGCTTTAATGAGTGAGGTAAGCCAGACCCAAAAAGAGGAACACGGTATGTATTCACTCATAAGTGGATTCTAACCATAATTAAAGGTCTTTGAGCCTATTATTCATGACCCTAGAGAAGCTAAATAAGAAGATGAACCTGATGAAGATTATTTAGCTATCCACCAGGAGGTAGGAAATAGACAAGAGTCCCAGGTAACCTCGGGTGCATGGGGGGGTGGGAGGGTCGATGGAAGGGGAGAGGGTTAGAGAGAAGGGAGTAGGGGAGGATTGGGGAAAGTTCGGTGGCCTGGGATGGGGGGGAGGGAGGAAGGATGAATATGGGATCAGTGAAGAATATATTTCAACTAAGGGAGTCATTTTAGGGTTTACAGGAGACTTGATTATATATGGGATCCCAGGTCCAAGGAGAGATCCCCCAGATTGTTCTCTGGACAGAGGAGAGGGTGCCTGAATCGCCCGTGGCCCATAACCATACTGATGTATATTTTGCTTATCACCATAGATCCTTCATCTGGCGAAGGATGGCGATACAGTCGGAGACCCACATTGGAGCACCGGATTGAGCCCCCCGAGGTCCAAATGAGGAGCAGAAGGAGGAAGAACATGAAAAACGAAATCAGTACTGCGGGGGATGCTATCACCCACTGATACAAGGGAACGGATCTTATGATAGTTTACCAAGGCCAGTTGGACTGGGACTGAACGAGGAGGTGATCTAACCAGATTCTCGGAATTTGGCCGGATTCTCTGAATGTGGCTGGCCCGAAGTCTTTCTGAAAAGCCATTGACTATGATACTGGGACCTGTTTCCTCTGCATATACTGGATTTTGGAGATCCAGTCTGTTTGGACACTCACCTTCCTGGACCTGGAGGGAGGGGGAAGGAACTGGAACTTCCCACAGGGCAGGAAACCCTGACTGCCCTAAGGGACGAAGAGGGAGGAGGAGAGGGAGTGGGGGGAGTGGGAGGGTTTTGGGAAGAGGGGCGGAAATTGAAACTTTTATAATTTAATAAAATTTACTTTAAAAAAAAAGAAAGTGAAATTGCAAAGGATACTTATTTTTACAAAGCTTGATAAAATTATTCCCTTGGCTTCTGGTACTCAAGTTGTACCCCCTCTGATTAAGATGTTTATGAAACCCAGAGTACAATCTTTACTTCTATCAATCTGAATTTAAACTGTTTCAAAGAGGCAGAGTTGACTTTCCTTTAGAAATGGACCCAATATCTCTATTGTCCATATAATTTATAGAGTAACAGTTCTAGCCCAGGTCATATTATACATGAAGGAATCTACAATTTGCTTTTTAAGAAATGCCTTATTTCTATCCTAAATTGTAACTTTAAAAGAGTAAAGGAAAACAAAAAACACTGTGTTTAAGTCATTTCAATATATGCTTTTATAAGAAGATGAAACTGAAAAAGAGAAGAGAATGAGACAGCCAGCCCCAACAAGCAAGAAAAAATTCTACAAGATGTTCTCAAAAGAACTTAAGTTATGAAAGACAGGAATTTGGTATGCACGATTAATTCTAGTTCAGTTTGTAAATAGTATACCAAATGCATTTATACTTAGAATCATGTACATAGTTATAAAATGTGTCAAATACATTGAATATAACCAGAAGCATATTGACATAGAATCAAGCCAATTGGATATTTTAAAGCAAAACACTGGTATCCACAGTGAAAACTCTTAGTGAGAGCCTTATCCATGGTTCATCATTAAAATAATTCTTAGAAATATTTTTAAATCCATATTGCTAAGTAAAATCACATGATGAAACCATGAAGTTATGAAATCAATTGTACTTCAAAAATAAAATAAAGGTATATTTTTCATACCAAACAAATTATTTTAATTGTATTTCTAGAGTCAATAACCACCATTAACCAAATATGTATACATAAAGAAGATTGTGATGAACTTACAAACATCCAACTAGAACAAAAATATTGCTTTTTCATAGACACAAAACTTTAAAATAAGAAATATTCCTCTATCCAAAAATTTTGTATGACTGTAGCTTATAACTGAATGTAAATCAATGCAACACACTTTGCAAATATTAATCATTTTCATATTATTTGCAAAATGTTAAAAGTGGATCTAGTAGTTTTATGTACCTTAGTTTATTTGAACTGTGATAAAAATTGGTCACTACCATTAGTAAAGCTTCTAGTAAAAATTACTTTGACTAAACAAAAAGTTTTGAAAAATAAGTAACTCAGTAAAGCATGTTCTCTCTACGTAAAACTCTTAAGATAAACTTCTACTACTCCTAAAACTGCACTTATCAAGAGAAAAAAAATCAGTTTGATATGAGATAGTGTATATATAAAGAAAATTTTTCAGAAGTTAAATTTCAACATAAATTTTCATGATATACAAATAAATAATGATGACTATTTTTATATTATATTTTTAAGAAAATATAACTTTAAGAATAAAACTATTTGGAGCTAGACCCAGAGACTGCTGAGGGTCTAGACATGGATCTGGGACCTTCAAGTGAGTAGACCTAACTTTGAGTGAGGAGACCTAACCATAACAGTAACCCCTAACCTTAACCTAAGACAACTATCTCCACCTTGGGCTGGAGCTTGATTGAGGCAACAAGTTCCACAAGATGTGACTGAACCAGTTACCTACACTTGAGGGGGTCTAAGGAAGCAATCTCCATGGGAGTGGGAGCCAGAAACCAATCCAGTCCAGAGATACTGGTGGAAAATACTGAGCTAGCAGCCTGATCCAGGTATAAGGGAGTAACCACTGAGCAAGTCAGCCAGAGCCAGAGAATACTGAGGGTTCAGACATGAATCTGGGACCTTCAAGGTAGTAGACCTAAGCCAGGACCCCTGTGCATCTGAGAGTGAGCCTAGGATCCCTGAGGATCTAGGCCTGAGACAGGATCTTTGCCAGTCTGGGCAAAAATCTGGGATCTCTGAAGGACTAGTTAGAAACCAGAGATCTCTGCAGGGCCAAGCATGAGTCTGGGACCTCAGATGGAGTAGGCCTGAGCCATGACCTCTGTGGGTCCAGGCATTGTTCTGGGATATCAAAAGGAATAGGCAGGAACCTGAGACCTCTGCAGATATGAGCATGAATCTGGGACCTCTGAGGGCATAAGCCTAAGTCAGGTACTCTGCAGTTCTGAGGGCACACAAGTCTGGGAGCTCTGAGGCAGTAGACTGAAGGACCAACTCCAAGCCAGAAACTTCTGCAGGAGGGGATTTAGACCACGATTTACAGAAACAGGTCAAAGCCAGTAACCTAGGTCAAAGTAGGCCTGAGACAGCAAACTTCATGGGAGTGGAACAAAGCCCAAAAGCGCTAAGCCATCTCCAGGAACACAGAATGTCCAAGAGGGTAACAAGAATTGTGGCACTGACTGTACCACCAGGAACAACTATCTAAGCTGTTGATTCACTGGCACTTAGAATATTAATCAACAGAATCTCAGACAGCCCCAACCACATCTATTAGAGGAAAGGATGAATAAAAAAGATAAGAACATACACAACACCACAAAGAGAAATACAACACCAATAAAACCTAAAGACCCTACAAATATAGCTATATAGATGAAGCAGAAAAAAATTGACCTACAAAATAACTTCAGGAGAATGTTTGTAACTTTTAAAAAAGAAATGAGAAATTCTGTCAAAGAAATGCAGAAAAAGACAAACAAAAAATAATGAAAGACATAAGCAAATCCCTTAAAGAAAATGAAGAAATAAACAGTCAAACATATGAAAGAAACTATTCAAGACTTGAAAACTGAAATAGAGACAATAAAGAAAGCCTAAGGAATTATAGCAACAGAAATCATGAGAAAACAATCAGGAACCACAAACACAAGCATGAACAGCAGAATATAAGAGATAAAAGAAAGACTCTCAAGCACTGAAGATACAATAGAGGAAATAGACTCATCAGTTAAAGAAAATATTAAATCTAAGAAAACCTTAACCCAAAATATCCAGCGAATATGGGACACCATGAAAAGGCAAAATTTAAGAATAATAAGGATATAAGAAGGAGATGAAGTTCAACTCAAAATCACAGGAAATATATTTAACAAAATCCTAGAAGAAAATTTTCTCAACATAAAGATAAGCCTATGAAGATACAAGAAGCTTACAGAAAACAAAATACACTGGATCAAAGTAAAAAAGACCCCTTGCAACATAACAATTAAAACACTACTCACACAGAGAAAAGAAAGAATATTAAGACCTGAAAAGGAAAAAGGCAAAGTAACATATAAATGTAGACCTATCAGAATTCCACCTGACTTTTCCTTGGAGACAATATATGCCAGAAGGTCATGGTCAAGCATTAGGCAGACATTAAGAGATCATGGATACCAGCCTAGAATACTATACCCAGAAAAGCTTTCAGTCACCATAGAAGGACAGAACAAGATATTCCATAACAAAACTATATTTCATCAATAGCTAGCCACAAACCCAGCCCTACACAAAATATTAGAAGTAAAACTTCAACCCAAAGAAGCTGGCTATACCAAGTAAAGCACAGACAATTGATTGTTCATAGTAGCAAATTCCAAGAAAGGGAAAAACACAAAAATTAACATCACCACCAATGACAACTAAATTAAAAGGAGATAGCAATCATTAGTCATTAATATCTCTTAATATAAATGGACTCAACTCAAATGTGAAAGGCACAGGGTAACAGAGTGAATATGAAAACAGAACCCATCCTTCTTCTGCATACAGGAACATATCTCAACCTCAAAGACAGACACTGTCTTTAAGGTTTTGGAAAAAATATTCCAATCAAATGGACCTAAGAAATGAGAGGGTGTAGCTACCCTAAAATCTAACAAAATAACCTTCAAGCTAAAATCAATCAAAAGAGACAAGGAATGTCATTACATATTCATCACAGGAAAAATCCATCAAGAGAAAATCTCAAAACTGAACATCTATGCCCCAATCACAAGGGCACTCTCATATGTAAAAAAAAAACACTTTTAAAGATTAAGTCATATTTTAAACCCCACACACTAATAGTGGGAGGCTTCTACACTCCCCTCTCACCACTGGACAAGTCAGTCAGACAAAGAATGAACAGAGAAATAAGGTTACTAACAGATGATATGACTCAAATGGTATTAACAGACATCTATAAAATATTCTTTTCAAAAAGAAAAGAATATACCTTCTTCTCAGCACTTCATGGGACCTTCTCAAAAATTTACCACATGCTCAGTAATAAAACAAACCTCAACAAATACAAAAAAAAATGGAATAATCCAATGTACCTTATCAGATCATCATGGTTTAAAACTAGAAGTCAACAGCAATATTATTTCTAGAAAATGCAAACACACACATGAAAATTGAACATTGATCACCTGAATCATCAATGGGTCAAGGAAGAAATAAAGGGAGAAATTAAAGACTTCCTAAAATTCAATGAAAATGACCACACAACATACACAAATTATGGGACACAATGTAAACAATGTTAAGAGAAAGTCCATAGCACTAAATGCCTACGTAAAAAAGTTAGAAAAATTCCACATTAGTGAATTAACAGAACATTTGAAAACTTTAGAACAAAAAGAAGCAAATTCACCCATGAGAACTAGACAATAGGAAATAATCAAATTGAGAGCTGAAATCAACAAAATAGAAACAAAGAAATCAGTACAAAGAATCAATGAGACGAAGAGTTGGTTTTTCAAGAAATTCAACAAAATAGACAAACATTTATCCAAACTAATCAAATGTCAGAGAGAGAATATCCAAATTAACAAATCAGAAATCAGAAATAAAAAGGGGGCATACAACAGACACAGAGGACATACAGAGAATCATCATGCCGTATTTTGAAAACCTGTACTCCACAAAATTGGAAAACTTAAAGGAAAAGGACAGCGTTCTGGATAAATATTATTTACCAAAATTAAATCAACACCAGATAAGCAACTTAAACAGAACAATAACTGCTCAAGAAATAAAAACAGTCATCAAGCCCAGAACCAGATGGTTTAAGCTCAGAATTCTACAAGACTTTCATAGTAGAGCGAATACCAATACTCCTCAATTTATTCCACACAATAAAAACAGAAAGAATACTGCCAAATTCTTTTTATGAGGCTACAATTATCCTGATACCCAAATCACATAAAGACATTACTAAGAAGGAGAATTTCATACCAATCTCACTCATGAACATTGATGCAAAAATATTAAATAAAATACTGGCAACTCAAATCCAAGAATGCATCAGAATGATCATCCACCATGATCAAGTCAGCTTCATCCCAAAGATGCAAGGATGGTTCAGCATATTGAAATCTGTCAATGTAATCAAACATATAAATAAACTAAAAATAAAAACCACATGATCATCTCATTAGATGCCAAAAAAAGCTTTCAACAAAATACAACATCCCTTTATGATAAAGGTCTTGGAGAGAGCAGGGATTCAAGGAACAAATCTAAACATAATAAGGGTAATGTACAGCAAGTCAACAGCCAACCTCAAATTAAATGGAGAGAAGCTCCCAGCGATTCTACTGAAATCAGGAACAAGACAAAGTTGTCCACTCTCTATTTCTATTCCTTATGGTTCTTGAGGTCCTAGCTAGAGCAATAAGACACCAAGATGAGAACAAAGGGATACATATCCAAAAAGAAGAAGTCAAACTCTCACTGTTTGCTGATGATATGATAGCTTACATAGGAGATCCCAAAAATTCTACCAAGGAACTTTCACAAATCATAAACACTTACAGTAATGTAGCAGGATACAAGATTAATGAAAAAAAAATCAGTAGCCCTCCTGAACACAGTTGATGAAAAGGCCAGGAAAGAAATAAGAGAAATAAGATCCTTCACAGTAGCCACAAATAGCATAAAATATCTCAGAATAACCCTACCCAAACAAGTGAAAGACTTGTATGACAAGAACTTTCTTTGAAGAAAGAAAGAAGACACCAGGAAGTGGAAAAATCTCCCATGCTCTTGGGTAGGCAGAATTAACATAGTAAAAATATCAATTTTATCAAAAGCTATCTACAGATTCATAACAATGCCCATCAAAATCCCAGAAAAATTCTTCACAGATCTTGAATGAATGGTGCACAACATCATATAATGGGGCAAAAATCCCAGGATAGCAAAAAACAATCATGCACAATAAAAGAAATTTTGGAGGCATCACAATCCCTGAGTTCAAAGAGCTACAGTACTGAAAACCACCTGGTATAGGCATAAGAACAGACAGAAGGACCAATGGAATCGAATAGAAGATCCAGATCTTAATTCAACCACCTTCAAACACTTGATTTTGACAAAGAGGCAAAAAAACATCAAATGGAAAAAAGAAAGCATATTTAATAAGTGGTGCTGGCATAACTGGATATCAACTTGTGGAAGAATGATAATAGACCCATATCTATCACCATGCACAAAACTCAAATCCAAATAGATCAAAGACATCAACAAAAAACCAGTCACACTAAACCTTACAGAAGAGAAAGTGATTAAGTACACTTTAATGCATTGGCACAGGAGAACACTTCCTAAATATAACCCCACAGCACAGACACTGAGAGAAACAATTAAAAATGGGGCCTACAGAAACTGAAAAGCTTCTATAAAGCAAAAACATAGTCAACAAGACAAAACAATAGCCTACAAAATGGGAAAAGATCTTCAGTAACTCCACATCAGACAGAGGTCTGATTTCCAAAATATACAAAGAACTCAAGAAATTACTCATCAAAAGAACAAATAATCCAATAAAAATGGAGTACAGGCCTATATAGAGAACTCTCAACAGAAGAATCTAAAATGACTGATAGACACTTAAGGAAATGTTCAACATCTTTAGGCATCAGACAAATGCAAATCAAAACAAATCTGAGATTCCATCTTATACCTGTAAGAATGGCCATGGCCAAAAACACTGATGGCAACTTATGCTGGAGAGGTTGATGGGTAAAGGGAACACTTCTGCATTGCTTTTGGGAATGCCTTCTGGTACAGTCCCTTTGGATGTCAGTCTTGATATTTCTCAGAAAATTAGGAAACAACCTTCCTCAAGACCCAGTAATACCCCTTTTGGGTATATATCCAAAGGATGCTCAATTGTGCCACAAGGGCATGTGCTCAACTATGTTCGTAGCGGTATTCTTTTTCATAGCTAGAACCTGGAAACAACCAAATGTTCCTCAACCAAAGAATGGATAAGGAAAGTGTGGTACACAATGGAGTACTACACAGCAGAAAAAAATAACGACATCTTAAATTTTGCAGGGAAATGGATGGAGTGGGATAACCCAGACACAGAAAGAGAATTTTCACATGTGCTCACTCATAAGTGGTTTTTAAATATAAAGCAAAGAAAACCAGCCAACAAATCACAATCCCAAATAACTTAGACAACAATGAGGACACTAAGAGAGATTTACATAGATTTAATCTACATGAGAAATAGAGATGTACAAGATCTCCTGAGTAAATTGGAAGCATGAGTACCTTATCAGAGAGTTGTAGGGGGAGGGTAGAGACAGGGAGGAAGGCAGAGAAAAATGCAGAGCTAAATATAGATTATTATAAAAAAGAAATGAAAAAAATTATAAAAATATTCACTTGGGTATTTTTAAGAATAGAAGTTACTGCCATTTAATTAATTTTCCTTGTTTAAAATTTTTAGAATAACTAGGTATATTAAAGTGTATTCTAGCCTTGTAATTATAGCAACATGATATTATCAAGAGAGAGAAATCAATACAATAAAGACAAATCGTAGAGAGTGGAACACATTCATTGGAATAATTTTTAGATACTCTTGGGTTTCAGCAAAAATAGGCAGAACTGATATGACTTAACTAATAAGTGTATGAAGGGAAACTTTTACAGCAAGCAAATTAACATAATGATCAAATAATATAATTCAACATTTTTAAACATTATCAGTTGACTTTGCATTAAATCATTTATCAAAGAGAAAATGATACACAGAAAGCAATGCATACTTGTATGTGAACAACAATTGAAGCAAAACATTGAAGATGACAGTTAAGAAACTTCCAATGTTTGCAGAAATGCCAGACAAATCCAAAAACAAAGAGACTAGTAGAAGATGTTTTCTTTTCTCTAGTGTCTGTATTTATATTATTTGTCAAATATTAGTAGGCAGGTAAAATGTTCACTTTCACAAAGAAGAATGATAATTAAAATCCATATGTATTACCCTACACAAAACTCAATATGAAAGGTTTCAAAGATTTCAACATAAGATTATTGAATCTAATAGAAAAGAATACAATATTGATCTTAAACACATTGCCACATAAAAGGAGTTTGTGAAAAGACCATGAGTAGCACAAGTTATAAGACCAAAAATAAATAAATAGGCCAAATGAAACTAAAAATTTCTATAAAGAAAAAAATCACCATCATTCAACCAATACAGCAGTCTATAAAATAGGAAAAAATACTTACTAAATATCCACTTAAAATAGAGTTAGTATCTAACTATATACAAAAAAGGAACATAAACAAAACAACACAGTTTAAAAATGAGGTACAGATATAAACAATAGTTATTGAAACTGAAATACAAATTCCTAGGAAACAAAAGAATGTTCATCATCCTTTGCTATGGACCAGCTCAGGAGAGCCACTCAGACCATAAGGGAATCAGGGCAAAGGCACAGGAGAAATCAGGATACGGCGGAGGAAATTGACAGACAGTCACTCTCAGTGTATTTTTGAAAATACTGCTGCAATTTACTTGCTTCAGTGCAGGATTATATATATTTTTTTAACAATCAAAGAACTTGGCAAAGGCATACATCATCAAATCATAAAACAGAAAAGAACAGCATAAGACAGTTTACAAAAAGAATCTTTGAAGATGCTTTGACTTGGGCACAAGGATTTCTGCTCTCTCACACTTTACAAAACAAACTCTCTCCTCTTGCCTTCATAGAGATCACTGCCCTTGAGCTAGACCATCTTTATCAGCTTGCAGGTGGCTGGTTGGTTTGAGCTAAGTGACCTTGTGTGCCTGGGTGAGAAAGAAAAAAGGCTACTACCTCCCTGGGAAAGCTTTCTGCTAGGAAATTTCTAATACATACTCTTGAATTTCTCCGAAGTTTACTTTATATCACCAACTTCAACTCTCCTCCCTTCTCAATTCTCAGGCTCAGATATTGTCAGGTTAGGTTAGGTCTTTTTCTTCCCCCAAGAAATGTTTCATAGGCCTTCTATTTACAACTGTACATATTTCTCAGGCAAATGCCTAAAGCTTCTAAGGTTTTTCCTAGTAAAATTAACTCCTTTTGTTCCACATCATCAAGGAATTGTCTTAATGATGATTCTTGCAATTCCCAGAACTGGCTACTTTTTTAAGGTTTTAATTAATAGTGGAGCAGATTTCAAAAATGTCCTCAGCAGTCTTGTTTGTATCCACAACTGCCTGGAATAGTCTGATCTGTTAGCAATATGCAAGAATCACAAAGAACACACAGACAAGGGAAAAGACAGACATATAGCACCAAGTACAGTCAGGTCGAGTCAGTACTAATGGCTACTCAGGTAAGGATTACACCACAACTGATTGTCACGGGACAGTCTAGGACACAACTCCGAGAAGCGTGAATCCTGATCCTTCCGGCAATATTTGCCCATCCAGTCAGCATTTCTGCTACACTGGCAAGACAGCCGTGGATGTAGCAATCAAGAAAATGCAAATTAAAACTATTTTGGACCCCAGTGTCCATGATCAATAAAGCAAATAATATCACATGCTGGCAAGAATGTAAAAAAGGGGGTAACACTTACTAATTTTTGGTGCATGTCAACTGTGTGTTAGTTTACCAAAAGGTTGAAAATCAATCTACTTCAAAATCCAGTTATACCATCTTTGAGCACATACTGAAAAAACATGGCATCTTACTATAGAGAAACTTGTTCATCCTTGTTCATTGATGCTTTAATCATAATAGCAAAAAAAAAAAATGGAGAGTGGATGACCACAAAGACATGAATAGATGGATAGATAATAAAAATGTGGCACATTTGTATCATGGAATATGATTCAGTTGATAAGAAAAATTATATTTATAAAAAATGGAGATAGAAAAGAAAGAAATATTCCTGAGTGGGGTAATAAAGACCCAAAGAATAAATACTGTAAGATTTTTATGTGGACATTAGCTTTCAAGTTTCTGAAATGTGTGCTTCGATCCAAGTAACTATAATGTCAAATAGTTATTAAGGGTTCAGTGGGAAGGAGAGAATCTTCAAAAGAATACAGTGATATAAATAATTAAAATGAAAATTAGAATGGGGTAATAAAACAGAAAGGAAGTTAGGAGGAAATGATAAAGCACAGACTATAAAGAGGCACGCCAAATAACAAAGATCTTTTGAAATGCAATATTGAAAATAACAATGGTAGAAGCTTCTTAAAATATATACATACATGAAAATAATTTGAACAGAATCACTATTTAGTGGGATAGGGGAGGTGATGCCCAAACTAGACTTTTTAAGCAATGAAGTAAGACCATTATTGTCAGCAATGGATTAAATCTTGTTGAGTTGTTGGTCAATAGGATCTCATAGACTTCTCCAAACACCATGTTGTATATATTATCCACAACCTGATGTAAACAATTTTTCCAAAGATACAGTTAATTTTGGTCATTGATGAAAGAGAAATGAAGCTAATGCCCAGGTAGAAACTTCACCCCTACAGGCTAACCTTCATGGTGCTGGCAGGTACTGCGAATGTTCCTGGAGAAGAGAACTGATCAACAATATCATCCAGAAAAAAAAGAGCTGCAGCACACTACAGAGACATGCATGTATGAGGTACATAATAACACAGATGTTATGGGAATAATCAACCATTTTTTAATTGGATTTTAAAACAATTCCAGGTGTTGGAAACTGTATTTGTTTTGATACTATAATTGTGGTCAAGAACCTCAGACAAGACAGGAAATACACTGTGGTGGTAAGTAGGAGGGCCCGTATGGTTCATATATTTCAATGCTTGCTTACCAGTGAATGGTACTATTAGAAGGTGTGGAGTTGTAGGAATATAGAATAGGTATGGCCTTGTTAGAGGAAGTGTCTCACTGGGGGTGAGCTTTGATGTTTCAAAGACTCAATCCATGCCCAGGAACTCTCCCTGTTTCTCTTCCTGACATTTGCTGATCAAGGTACTTTTAGCACCTTCTTCAGGACCACAGTGGACTGCATGATCCTGTCATGATGCTAATTAACTAATTCTCTGAATCTGTAAACTAGTCACAATTGAATATATTCCTTTCTACAAGTTTCCATTTTGATGGTGTTTCTTCAAACAACAGAAACTTTAAATAAGATATAAAACCTACAGGAGAATTTACTGTTATTCTACTGAATGATCATAGCAATAAATGGCTCTTCCTGAATTATATGTGGTAGATGACACAGAAAATATTGATTTAATTTACATATATTTAGCAACCATTTGAGATAATATATTGAAGGAGTTTATTTAAAAATTAGAGAGATACCTTTTTTCAGGGCTTAAATTCCTCCACCTCAGCCAGGGTGGGCGCCGCGGGCCAGGACAGGCGGTGAGTGCAAAGGGACTGGAGTCCCTTTGTGCTAATAGCCGGCCTGCAGCTAGCTAAGACTGCAGGCAGGGAGACTTCTGACCAGCTAGGGGCTCTGATCCTGTACCAGAAGATACAATGGAGGGGTAAGTGTTCCTGACCGCCACACAAGTCCGGTTAGGGAACACACAATATTCCCGCCATCCTTATCTCCCTGGCTACTCCAAAGGGGCAGCATCCCCCAGCTAAACCCTCTCCCCTGCTACACCATCCCAGCTTTCTGCCTGGAACCTCTACCCTTCCCCTCTCCCTTTTTTGGGGCTTAAATTCCTCCATCTCAGCCAGGGTACGCGCCGCAGGCCGGGACAGGCTGTGAGTGCAAAGAGACTGGAGTCCCTTTGTGCTAATAGCCTGCCTGCAGCAAGCTAAGGCTGCAGGCAAAGTGATTCCTGGATAACAAGGAGCACTAATCCTGTAGAAGAAGACCCACCGGAGAGAAGAGCCATTGGAGAGCATCTGAAGGAAGAGATGGGCAGGCACCAAGGTAAGAATTCCTCCAATAATCTGAAAAACAACATGAAAACACCAGATCCCAGCGATCTTACGACAGAAGGACTTGAGCACCCTATTCCGGAAGAAGTGGAAAATAGTGTCGTTATGAAAGCAATAGAGTCTCTTAAACAGGGTATGAAAAACTCACTTAAAGAAATAGAAGACAAATATAGCAAAAAGATGGAAGAAATGAGTAAAGAAATGGAAGACAAATATAACAAAAAGTTTGAAGAAATGAATAAATTCGTAAATGATACCCTGGGAAACCAAGAGAAAACAATCAAACAGGTAATGGAATCAGTTCAAGAATTGAAAACTGAAATGGAGGCAGTGAAGAAAACACAAACCGAGGGCCGGCTGGATATGGAAAATCTAGGTAAACAAACAGGGACTTCAGGAATAAGCATAACCAATAGAATACAAGAGATAGAAGAACGAATCTCAGATTATGAAGACACCATAGAGAAAAAAACCACTCTGACCAAAGAAAACAGCAAATCCAACAAATTCTCATCACAAAACATTCAGGAAATAAGGGACATAATCAAAAAACCAAATCTAAGAATAATAGGAGTAGAAGAAGGAGAAGAATTGCAGATCAAAGGTCCAGAAAATATATTCAACAAAATTATAGAAGAAAACTTTCCCATCCTAAAGAATGATATTCCTATGAAGGTGCAAGAAGCATACAGAACACCGAATAGACTGGATCAGAAAAAAACATCGCCTTGCCAAATAATAATCAAAACACAAAGCATTCAGATTAAAGAAAAGATATTAAGAGCTGCAAAGGAAAAAGGTCAAGTAACCTATAAAGGTAAACCTATCAGACATACACCAGACTTCTCTATGGAAACCATAAAAGCAAGAAGGTCCTGGATAGAGGTACTGCAGAAACTAAGGGACCATGGATGCAAGCCCAGACTACTATACCCAGCCAAGCTTTCATTCACTATCAACGGAGAAAACAAAATATTCCAGGATAAAAACAAATTTAAACAATACATAACTACTAATCCAGCCTTACAGAGAATATTAGAAGGAAAATCACAACCCAAGGAATCCAACATTCCCAACACTGCCCACAATAACTCAGACATCTAGCGACACTTCACTAGCACAACTCAAAGAAGGAAAACGCATACCCAAAAAAAAAAAATGACCGGAGTCAACAACCACTGGTCATTAATATCTCTTAATATCAATGGACTCAATTCACCTATAAAGAGGCACAGACTTAGAGATTGGATAAGAAAACAGGATCCAACATTCTGCTGTTTACAAGAAACACACCACAACCACAAAGACAGACACCTACTCAGAGTAAAGGGTTGGGAAAAGGTTTTCCAAGCAAATGGACCTAAGAAACAAGTGGGTGTGGCCATTCTAATATCTAACAAAATCGACTTCAAACTAAAATCAATCAGAAGAGATGGAAATGGACATTTCATACTCATAACAGGAACAACTCATCAGGAAGAAGTCTCAATCCTGAATATCTATGCCCCTAATATAAAGGCACCCACATATGTAAAAGAAACTCTTCTAGAACTCAAGGCAGTCATCAAACCACACACGCTAATAGTAGGAGACTTCAACACTCCTCTCTCACCAATGGACAGGTAAATCAGACAGAAAAAACAGAGAATTAAGAGATTTATTGGAGGTATTGAATCAAATGAACTTAACAGACATCTATAGAACACTCCACCCAAATAGGAAAGAATATACCTTCTTCTCTGCAGTTCATGGAACCTTCTCGAAAATTGACCACATACTCGGTAACAAAGCAAACTTCCACAAATACAAAAAAATATTAGTTACGACCTGTGTCTTGTCAGATCACCATAGATTAAAATTAGAATTCAACAAATTCCCCCAGGAAGTCAACAAACTCATGGAAGTTGAACAGTCAACTACTAAATCACCCCTGGGTCAAGGAAGAAATAAAGAAAGAAATTAAAGTCTTCCTTGAATTTAATGAAAACAAAGACACAACATACTCAGACCTATGGGACACTATGAAAGCAGTACTAAGAGGAAAGTTCATAGCAATAGGTGCCCAAATAAAGAAAATGGAGAAAGCACACATTGGAGACTTAACAGCACACTTGAAATCTCTAGAAAAAAAAGAAACTGATTCACCCAGGAGGAGTAGAAGACTGGAAATAATGAAACTGAGGGCTGAAATCAACAAAATAGAAACACAGAAAACAATCCAAAGAATCAATGAAGCAAAAAGCTGGTTCTTGGAGAAAATCAACAAGATCGACAAACACCTAGCCAAGCTAATCAAATGACAGAGAGAGAACATGCAAATTAATAAGATCAGAAATGAAAAGGGGGACATAACCACAGACACAGAGGAAATTCAGAGAACCATTAGATCTTACTACTAAAGTTTATATGCCACAAAGTTGGAAAATGTAAAAGAAATGGACATTTTTTTAGATAAGTACCATATACCAAAGATGAACCAAGAACAGGTGAACAATCTAAATAGACCTGTTAGTCGTGAAGAATTAGAAGCTGTTATCAGAAATCTCCCTACCAAAAAAAGCCCAGGACCAGATGGTTTCAATGCAGAATTCTACCAGAACTTCCAGGAAGAGCTAATACCTATACTCCTTATTGTATTCCACAATATAGAAACAGAAGAGTCATTGCCAAACTCCTTTTATGAAGCTACAGTTACCCTAATACCAAAACCACACAAAGACACAACCAAGAAAGAGAATTACAGGCCAATCTCACTCATGAACATCGGCGCGAAAATTCTCAATAAAATACTGGCAAACCGAATCCAGGAACACATTAGAAAAATTATCCATTATGATCAAGTAGGCTTCATCCCAGAGATGCAGGGCTGGTTCAACATACGCAAATCTATCAATGTAATCCATCATATAAATAAACTGAAAGAAAAATACCATATGATCATTTCATTGGATGCTGAAAAAGCATTTGACAAAATTCAACACCCATTTATGATAAAGGTGTTGGAGAGACTGGGGATACAAGGATCATACCTAAATATAATAAAAGCAATATACAGCAAGCCGACAGCTAACATCAAATTGAATGGAGAGAAACTCAAAGCCTTTCCACTAAAATCAGGAACACGACAAGGCTGTCCACTCTCTCCATACCTCTTCAATATAGTGCTTGAAGTTCTAGCAATAGCAATAAGACAACATAAGAAGATCAAGGGGATTCGAATTGGAAAGGATGAAGTGAAACTTTCGTTATTTGCTGACGATATGATAGTATACATAAGTGACCAGAAAAACTCTACCAAAGGACTCCTACAGCTGATAAACACCTTTAGTAACGTGGCAGGATACAAGATCAACTCCAGAAAATTAGTGGCCCTCCTATACACAAAGGATAAAGAAGCAGAGAGGGAAATCAGAGAAACATCACCTTTCACGATAGCCACAAATAGCATAAAATATCTTGGGGTTACTCTAACCAAGGAAGTGAAAGACCTATTTGACAAGAACTTTAAGTCTTTGAAGAAAGAAATTGAGGAGGATACCAGAAAATGGAAAGACCTCCCCTGCTCTTGGATTGGGAGAATCAACATAGTTAAAATGGCAATTCTACCAAAAGCAATCTATAGATTCAATGCAATCCCCATCAAAATCCCATCAAACTTCTTCACAGACCTTGAGAGAACAATAATCAAGTTTATATGGCAAAACAAAAAACCCAGGATAGCCAAAACAATCTTATACAATAAAGGAAATTCAGGAGGCATTACCATCCCTGACTTCAAACTCTATTACAGAGCTACAGTTTTGAAAACAGCTTGGTATTGGCATAAGAACAGAGAAATCGACTTTTGGAATCGAATAGAAGACCCGGATATTAACCCACAAACCTATGAGCACCTAATTTTTGATAAGGGAGCTAAAGGTATACAATGGAAGAAGGAAAGCATTTTTTTTTGTAATTTTATTAAATTATAAAAAGTTTCCATTTACGCCCCTCCTCCCAACGCCCTCCCACTCCTACCCTCCCTCTCCTCCTCCCTCTTTGTCCCCTAGGGAAGTCAGGGTCTCCTGCCCTGTGGGAAGTCCAAGTTCCTCCCCCCTCACTCCAGGTCCAGGAAGGTGAGCATCCAAACAGACTGGATCCCAAAAATCCAGTATATGCAGAGGAAACCAGTCCCAGTGTCATTGTCAATGGCTTCTCGGAAAGACTGCAGGCCAGCCACATTCAGAAAATCCGGCCACATTCAGAGAATCTGGTTGGATCACATGCTCGTTCAGTCTCGGTCCATCTGGCCTTGGTAAACTCTCATTAGATCCGACCCCTTGTATCAGTGGGTGATAGTATCCCTCGCAGTCCTTCGTCATTTTCTTCCTCCTTTTGCTCCTCGTTTGGATCTTGGGGGGCTCAGTTCGGTGCTCCAACGTGGGCCTCCATCTGTATCGTCATCCAACGCCAGATGAGGGATCTATGGTGATAAGCAAAATATTCATCAGTATGGTCACGGGCCAAGGCCGGTTCAGGCACCCCCTCCTCTGTACACAGAACAATCTGGGGATCTCTCCTTGGACCTGGGATCCCATATATAATCAAGTTTCCTGTAAACTCTAATATGACTCCCTTAGTTGAAATATATTCTTCCCTGATCCCACATTCATCCTTCCTCCCTTCCCCCCATCCCGGTCAACCGAGCTTTCTCCCTTCCTACCCTACTCCCTTCTCTCTAACCCTCTCCCCTTCCATCAACCCTCCCACCCCCCCCCCATGCACCCAAGGTTACCTGGGACTCTTGACTATTTCCTACCTCCTGGCGGATAGGTAAATAATCTTCATCAGGTTCGTCTTCTTATTTAGCTTCTCTAGGATCACGAATAATAGGCTCAAAGACCTTTAATTATGGTTAGAATCCACTTATGAGTGAATACATACCGTGTTCCTCTTTTTGGGTCTGGCTTACCTCACTCAGTAAAGCGTTTTCTATGTCCATCCATTTGCATGCAAAATTGAAGATGTCATTATTTTTTACCGCTGAGTAAAACTCTAATGTGTATATGTTCCATACCTTTTTTAACCATTCTTCTATTGAGGGGCACCTAGGCTGTTTCCAGGTTCTGGCTATTACAAATAGTGCTGCTATGAACATAGTTGAACAAACGCTTTTGTAGTATGTTTGGGCATCTCTAGGGTATATTCCCAAGAGAGGAATTGCTGGGTCCTGAGGGAGGTTGACTACCAGTTTCCTGAGAAACCTTCACACTGATTTCCAAAGTGGCTGCACAAGTTTGCATTCCCACCAACAATGGATGAGTGTTCCCCTCATTCCACATCCCCTCCAGCATAGGTTATCATTGGTGTTTTTAACTTTAGCTATTCTGACAGGTGTAAGATGGTATCTCAAAGTGGTTTTGATTTGCATTTCCCTGATAGCTAAGGAGGTTGAGCATGACCTTAAGTGTCTTCTGGCCATTCGAAGTTCATCTGTTGTGAATTCTCTGTTCAGATCAGTACCCCATTTTTTAATTGGGTTAATTAGAGTTTTAGTGTCTAGTTTCTTGAGTTCTTTGTATATTCTGGAGATCAGACCTTTGTCTGATGAGGGGTTGGTGAAGATCTTCTCCCAGTCAGAAGGCAGCCTTTTTGTCTTACTGACAGTGTCCTTTGCTTTACAGAAGCTTCTCAGTTTCAGCAGGTCCCATTTATTCATTGTTTCTCTTATTGTCTGTGCTGCTGGGGTCCTACTTAGGAAGTGGCCTCCTGTGCCTATATCTTGTAGACTACTTCCCACTTTCTCTTCTATCAGGTTCAAAGTGGACAGATTGATGTTGATGTCTTTAATCCATTTGGACTTGAGTTTTGTGCATGGTGATAGATATGGATCTATTTTCATTCTTCTACAGGTTGGCATCCAGTTATGCCAGCACCATTTGTTAAAGACGTTTTCCTTCTTCCATTGTATACCTTTAGCTCCCTTGTCAAAAATTAGGTGTTCGTAGGTTTGAGGGTTAGTATCTGGGTCTTCTATTCGATTCCATAGGTCGACTTCTCTGTTCTTATGCCAATACCAAGCTGTTTTCAATACTGTAGCTCTGTAATAGAGTTTGAAGTCAGGGATAGTAATGCCTCCAGAAGTTCCTTTATTGTATAAGATTGTTTTGGCTATCCTGGGTTTTTTGTTTTTCCATATAAACTTAATTATTGTTCTCTCAAGGTCTGTGAAGAAGTTTGATGGGATTTTGATGGGGATTGCATTGAATCTGTAGATTGCTTTTGGTAGAATTGCCATTTTTACTATGTTGATTCTCCCAATCCAAGAGCAGGGGAGGTCTTTCCATTTTCTGGTATCCTCCTCAATTTCTCTTTTCAAAGGCTTAAAGTTCTTGTCAAATAGGTCTTTCACATCCTTGGTTAGAGTAACCCCAAGATATTTTATGGTGTTTGTGGCTATCGTGAAAGGTGATGTTTCTCTGATTTCCCTCTCCGTTTCCTTATCCTTTGTGTATAGGAGTGCCACTGATTTTTTGGAGTTGATCTTGTATCCTGCCACGTTACTAAAGGTGTTTATCAGCTGTAAGAGTTATTTGGTAGAGTTTTTGGGGTCGCTTATGTACACTATCATATCGTCTGCAAATAACGAAAGTTTCACTTCATCCTTTCCAATTCGAATCCCCTTGATCTTCTTATGTTGTCTTATTGCTATTGCTAGAACTTCAAGCACTATATTGAAGAGGTATGGAGAGAGTGGACAGCCTTGTCGTGTTCCTGATTTTAGTGGAAAGGCTTTGAGTTTCTCTCCATTCAATTTGATGTTAGCTGTCGGCTTGCTGTATATTGCTTTTATTATATTTAGGTATGATCCTTGTATCCCCAGTCTCTCCAACACCTTTATCATAAAAGGGTGTTGAATTTTGTCAAACGCTTTTTCAGCATCCAATGAAATGATCATATGATTTTTTTCTTTCCGTTTATTTATATGATGGATTACATTGATAGATTTGCGTATGTTGAACCATCCCTGCATCTCTGGGATGAAGCCTTCTTGTTCATAATGGATGATTTTTCTAATGTGTTCTTGGATTCGGTTTGCCAGTATTTTATTGAGAATTTTCGCATCGATGTTCATGAGTGAGATTGGCCTGTAATTCTCTTTCTTGGTTGTGTCTTTGTGTGGTTTTGGTATTAGGGTGACTGTAGCTTCATAAAAAGAGTTTGGTAGTGACTTTTCTTTTTCTATATTGTGGAATACATTAAGGAGTATAGGTATTAGCTCTTCCTGGAAGTTCTGGTAGAATTCTGCATTGAAACCATCTGGTCCTGGGCTTTTTTTGGTAGGGAGATTTTTGAAAACAGCTTCTAGTTCTTCACGACTAACAGGTCTATTTAGATTGTTCGCCTGGTCTTGGTTCAACTTTGGTATATGGTACTTATCTAAAAAAATGTCCGTTTCTTTTACATTTTCCAACTTTGTGGCATATAAACTTTTGTAGTAAGATCTAATGATTCTCTGTATTTCCTCTGTGTCTGTGGTTATGTCCCCCTTTTCATTTCTGATCCTATTAATTTGCAAGTTCTCTCTCTGCCGTTTGATTAATTTGGATAGGGGTTTGTCAATCTTGTTAATTTTCTCCAAGAATCAGTTTTTTGCTTCATTGATTCTTTGAATTGTTTTCTGTGTTTCTATTTTGTTGATTTCAGCCCTCAGTTTGATTATTTCCAGTCTTCTACTCCTCCTGGGTAAATCAGCTTCTTTTTTTTCTAGAGCTTTCAAGTGTGTTGTTAAGTCTCCAATGTGTGCTTTCTCTGTTTTCTTTAGGTGGGCACTTAGTGCTATGAACTTTCCTCTTAGCACTGCTTTCATTGTGTCCCATAGGTTTGAATACGTTGTGTCTTTGTTTTCATTATATTCAAGGAAGACTTTAATTTCTTTCTTTATTTCTTCCTTGACCCAGGGGTGATTTAGTAGTTGACTGTTCAACTTCCATGAGTTTGTTGGCTTCATGGGGGTACCATTGTTGTTGAATTCTAATTTTAATCCATGGTGATCTGACAAGACACAGGTGGTCACTAATATTTTTTTGTATCTGTGGAAGTTTGCTTTGTTACCAAGTATGTGGTCAATTTTCGAGAAGGTTCCATGAGCTGCAGAGAAGAAGGTATACTCTTTCCTATTTGGGTGGAGTGTTCTATAGATGTCTGTTAAGTCCATTTGATTCAGTACCTCCAAGAAACCGACCTAAGAAACAAGCGGGTGTGGCCATTCTAATATCTAACAAAATCGAAGGAAAGCATTTTTAACAAATGGTGCTGGCATAACTGGATGTCAACCTGTAGAAGGATGAAAGTAGATCCATATCTATCACCATGCACAAAACTCAGGTATAAATGGATTAAAGACCTCAACATTAATCCATCCACTTTGAACCTGATAGAAGAGAAAGTTGGAAGTAATCTACAATATATAGGCACAGGAGGCCTCTTCCTAAGTAGGACACCAGTAGCATAGACAATAAGAGAAACAATGAATAAATGGGATCTACTGAAACTGAGAAGCTTCTGTAAAGCAAAGGACACTGTCAGTAAGACAAAAAGGCTGCCTTCTGACTCGGAGAAGATCTTCACCAACCCCTCATCAGACAAAGGTCTGATCTCCAAAATATACAAAGAACTCAAGAAACTATACACTAAAACTCTAATTAACCCAATTAAAAAATGGGGTACTGAACTGAACAGAGAATTCACAATAGATGAACTTCGAATGGCCAGAAGACACTTAAGGTCGTGCTCAACCTCTTTAGCGATCTGGGAAATGCAAATCAAAACCACTTTGAGATATCATCTTTCACCTGTCAGAATAGCTAAAGTCAAAAACACCAATGATAGCCTATGCTGGAGAGGGTGTGGAGAGAGGGGAACTCTCATCCATTGTTGGTGGGAATGCAAACTTGTGCAGCCACTGTGGAAATCAGTATGGCGGTTTCTCAGGAAACTGGGAGTCAACCTCCCTCAGGACCCAGCAATTCCACTCTTGGGAATATACCCTAGAGATTCCCTAACATACTACAAAAGCATTTGTTCAACTATGTTCATAGCAGCACTATTTGTAATAGCCAGAACCTGGAAACAACCTAGGTGCCCCTCAATAGAAGAATGGTTAAAATGGTGTGGAACATATACACATTAGAGTTTTACTCAGCGGTAAAAAACAATGACATCTTCAATTTTGCATGCAAATTGATGGAAATAGAAAACGCTTTACTGAGTGAGGCAAGCCAGACCCAAAAAGAGGAACACGGTATGTATTCACTCATAAGTGGATTCTAACCATAATTAAAGGCCTTTGAGCCTATTATTCGTGGTCCTAGAGAAGCTAAATAAGAAGGGGAACCTGATGAAGATTATTTAGCTATCCGCCAGGAGGCAAGAAATAGTCAAGAGTCCCAGGTAACCTCGGGTTCATGGGTGGCGGGGGTGGGAGGGTTGTTGGAAGGGGAGAGGGTTAGAGAGAAGGGAGTAGGTTAGGAATGGGGAAAGCTCGGTTGACCGGGATGAGGGGGATGGAGGAACGGTGAATATGGGATCAGTGAAGAATATATTTCAACTAAGGGAGTCATTTTAGGGTTTACAGGAGACTTGATTATATATGGGATCCTAAGTCCAAGGAGAGATCCCCAGATTGTTCTCTGGACAGAGGAGAGGGTGCCTGAATCGCCCGTGGCCCATAACCATACTGATGAATATTTTGCTTATCACCATAGATCCTTCATCTGGCGATGGATGGCGATACAGACGGAGACCCACATTGGAGCACCGGACTGAGCCCCCCAAGGTCCAAATGAGGAGCAGAAGGACGAAGAAAATGAAAAAGAAAATAAGGAATGCGAGGGATGCTATCACCCACTGATACAAGGGTATGGATCTAATGAGAGTTTACCAAGGCCAGTTGGACTGGAACTGAACGAGCACGTGATCTAACCAGATTCTCTGAATGTGGCCAGATTCTCTGAATGTGGCTGGCCCGGAGTCTTTCTGAAAAGCCATTGACTATGACACTGGGACTAGTTTCCCCTGTATATACTGGATTTTGGGGATCCAGTCTGTTTGGATACTCACCTTCCTGGACCTGGACGGAGGGGGGAGGAACTTGAACTTCCCACAGGGCAGGAAACCCTGACTGCCCTTAGGGATGAAGAGGGAGGAGGAGAGGGAGTGGGGAGAGTGGGAGGGTGTTGGGAAGAGGGGCGTGAATGGAAACTTTTATAATTTAATAAAATTACTTTCAAAAAAAATTAGAGAGATAGTAGGACCTCATGGCTAAATTAATTTCTTTTTGTTTATTTGTTTATTGATAAAGGGTTTCTCTGTGTTCTTAGATGTCCTGGAACTTACTTTGAAGCCCAGGCTGGCCTTCAACTCACAGAGTGCCTACTGACTCTGACTTCTCAGTGCTGAGATTGAAGGTATGCTCCACTATACTCTGGCTAATTCATTGTCAATGAAAAAACAGAAATTTGAATAATTATACAATTAATATCAGGCCTGCAGATTACTTATACATAGACAAAATTAATTTATGTTATTAGGAGTATTGTTGAATGTAGACTGCTAATCACACTTAGGATATTTACTTAACTTCATTCTTTCAATGAGATTATAATCTATTTTTAAACAACTAGAAATTAATTATATCAATGGAAAATTCCAATGTAATGGCAATTCTTCTATTTTTGCTTCTTTTTGCCTAATTTGCACCATTTCTTCTTGTGTATTTATGTGCTCTTATGTTTCTCACATTTCCTCTAAAATTCCTGACTACTTTTCACCACATTTCCTTATATTTTCAAGATTTTATATTTTTATACATTATAAACTTCTTGAAAGTTCCATATGAGTTGATATATTTTATATTAAAATAAACATATATTTTATAATTGAAACCGAGTGAAATCTGGACTTGTAAATGAAAATGGTGATAACATATTTTTCACAAATACATTGGTTTAAAAATCTTTATTTCAGGAGCCTTCTCCCCAACTGCCCAAGGAACAAACTGGGGACATCTCCTTGGACACCTGGGAACCCCTCTAGAGTCAAATCTCTTGCCAACCCTAAAATGGCTCCCTTAATTAAGGTATATACTTCCCTGCTCCCATATCCACCCTTCTTCCACCCCAACTGATGAATATCTTGCATATCACCATAGAAGCTTCATTTGGCGATGGATGGAGATAGAGACAGAGACCCACATTGGAGCACTGAACTGAGCTCCCAAGGTCCAAATGAGGAGCTGAAGGAGGGAGACTATGAGCAAGAAAGTCAGGACCACGAGTGGTGCATCCACCCACTGAGAAGGTGGGGTTGATCTAATGAGAGCTCACCAAGGCCAGCTGGACTGGGACTGAAAAAGCATGGGATCAAACCGGACTCTCTGAATGTGGCTGACAATGAGGGCTGACTGAGAAGCCAATGACAATGGCACTGGGTTTTGATTCTACTGCATGTGCTGGCTTTGTGGGAGCCTAGTCTGTTTGGATGCACACCTTCCTAGACCTGGAATGAGGGGGGAGGACCTTGGGCTTCCCACAGGGCAGGGAACCCTGACTACTCTTAGGACTGAAAAGGAAGGGGAGTGGAGTGGGGGAAGGGGGAGGAAAATGGGAAGAGGTAGAAATTTTTAATAAAAAAAGAAAGAAAGAAAAAACTTAAGATAAAAATATTTTAAAAAAACTTCATTTTATCCAAACAGTTCATTAAGAGAACAGTGCCCTTAGTATGTCAGGTCTCATTTAAGAGTTTCCTAAACTACTCATTATTTGCATTAAAATTCCAAATGTATAAAGTTGCTTGTTAAAATTAAGTTTTTGCGGAAAGTTTAATTTTGGATATTAGTTTGTGATTGATTGCTTAGGATAATTACCCATAATGAGAAAACAACCAATTTTATATACATAACTTTGATGTAGAATAAACTGGTAGGACCAAAATAACTAAAATATTATCAATTTTTGATCTGAAGATTAGAAAAGATACATGTTCATAGAAATAAATTCATGATAGATTCATTATATGAAAAAAACAAGTTCTCATACATGTACATACCTACACATAAATGTAAATATATTCTTACAATTGTGTTCCCTTGAATATTATTGATTTATATATAAATATGTACATATGTACATATTCACTTTCATGTTTCAAATACACACACTGTGAAACAAGCATATGTGTACCCACCGATGTCTCACTTTGAAACTTCTAAATGCTTTTAATAACAATAAGCCTTGATGAGGAAACAAAAAGTAGAATGAATGTAGGCACTTTGTTATGCCTTCCTATTTGTGGGTCTTTCTAATCTTTATTACTGTGAAGGAGGGCAATTAAAAGTTTCTATGAGACAAGGAAATAGGGAAGAAAAGGGAGAGAGTGAGGAAGGATTCTTTATGATAATTATGTGAAGTCAATTTATTTGAGGGTTTGATATTACCATGTTATAGCTAGTAAGCGTTACCTTAGCATAGCTAATATTGCAAGAGAAGAAGCATTACCCGGATGTAAAAATGACAGCCTTGAAAATTGTGTTCCATCACATAACTAATAAAAATATTGATGAAAAGTAGGTCATAATTAAATTTTCAAATTTTTTACAAGTTGTTCAGATATTTGTACCAATCTGAGAAATGTATCTGCATTTAAATAAATATAAAAGGCTAAATCTGAACAAAGGAAAAAACCCTGAAGTTTTTGATTGCCAAGAGTTTAAAGTTCTGTTGTGCCCCAACTCTCACTGAAGATCAGGGACTCAAAAACTTGGCTTACCTTAGCCAAAGCATATGCAGTGCCACAGGGCTGAACATTAGTCCTCCACAGTGCAAACACAGAGCTGTACACCAGCCTACCATAGTACAAATTCTGAGAGGAATTACTAAAGGACCAGTGGAATATTTTACAGACAAAAAAAAGAGACTATGACCACCTCAGAAAGCACTGAAAAAGCAAGCAAATAAAACACACAAACACACACACACACACAAAACACAAACACAAAAAAAATTGAAAAAAAACTAGAACAGAGACACTGGACTTGTGAAAGAGAAGTATTCAGGATGCTTTTCATTGACAAAAAGTGACAATATAGTGCTTGGAAACTGTTTTCCCACCTAACCTTGGAAAATCCAGTCAAGAAACAAAGATCAAGATTATGTTTTATTGTTAAAAACTGATAACATTTAGCCTTTTCTGAGGTGGCATTGCTAATTTTTCATGAACTACACTTTTTAAAAATATCAGTTGAACTACTCTGTTTTACAAAATAATATATTTTTTAATTATTTTACTCTCTCATATATTACATCCAGACCATAATTTCCCCCCTCTTTTGCTCCCAGCCCTTCCCAGAAATCTCAGCCAAACATGGAAGATCAAGTTGCAATAAACTTTATAGTAAATGTGCAGGCCTTTAATCCCAACAATCATGAGACAGAGGTAGGCAGATTTTTGTGAGTTCAATACCAGCTTGGTCTACTGAGCTAATTCCACGTTTGCCAGGGCTACACAAAGAAATCCTATCTCAACCCCTCCCACCCCATCAGAAGAAAACACAAAAAAACTCCATTTTTTTCCTCATTTTAAGTTTGGACAAGACAACCCAGTAGGAACAAAGGATCCCAAATGCAGGCAAAGGAGTGAGAGAGAGTACCCACTGGCACTGTTAGGAGTCAAAGAAGGCCAAGTTACACCAGAAGAGAGCCTAGGTCAGATGGCCTAGGTCAGACCCATGCAGTCTCCCTCATTGTCAGTTTAGTCTTTATGAGCCCCTATGAAGAAAAACTATTTTATTCTATAGATTTTTTTTGTGATGTCTTTTAATCCTTTGGCTTCTACTTCCCTTCCTACTCTTTTACAGCATTCCCTGAGCTCTGCCTAATGTTTTACTGTGGTTTTCTGTATCTGCTCCCATCAATTTCTAGATAAAGCTTTTCTGATGTTAACCAACCTATGTTCAGGCCTACAAATCTAAGATAAAATAATCATGAATCATTTCACTAACATTATTATTATTACTATTATTATTATTACTATTATTATTATTATTATTATATTGTTGTTGTTATTGCCAGTAATGTTAGAACCACAAATCCTCACTATTGTCGTATATATGTATATATATATATTATAAAATTTTAATGTGTTATTAGTTTTAGAATTCAAAGTAGCTAAAAATTCTGTTTAGATGATGCTTTATAAGGAAGTTGAGCTATAAAATCAAGTTATTCATAGTTTTTCATTTTTTTTATTAAAAATAGCTTTTTCTCTCACATAAAATATCCTGATCATGGTTTCCCCTCTCTCTACTCCTTTTAACAACTTTCTCCATACTCTTATATCTAGATCTTGTCCTTTCTGTCTTTCATTAGAAAATAGTCTTCTAAGATATAATAATAAAATTAATTACAATGAGATAAAACATAAACTAATACTTTTGGATAAGATTTAAAAAGCAAACAGAATGGTTAGAACCCAAGACAAGGCACATAAAACAGAAATGGAGGCAGAGACCTACTCAATTGTACACCCAGGGATACCATAAAACACTAAACTGTATGTTGTAATCTATAGACAAAGGGCACTCTTTATGGTCCCTCTTTCATGTGTTTCCCTGACTCCTGAAGGAGTAATTTAGTGGAGACATCATATTTATGTGTGAATGTTCTATTGATCTATGAATATTTATTTATTGCTTTTAAAGAAAACAAGTCATATTTTGTTTTATCATAGGTTCCTGGGTTATGTAGACTCAGGTTCTTGATCACCCAAGCAATTATCAGGTATGGATTCCATCTCCTGGAGTGGATGTTAAGTGAAATATGATATTATTTTGTTTTTCCCACAAACTTTCTACCATCACGGCACAAGTATATCTTGCAGGCTAGACATCATTGATGACCGAAGGGTTTCAGTTTGGGTTGGTGTTTACCTTCTTCTTTTGGTAACATGCAGAGTATCTTCTGCTACCAAGAATTACACAGACAAAGTATGTTCTCTTTATTTTTTCAAAGCATGGGCATCCTTCTGGAATAAAATTTATGTCATATTCTGAGAAAGTCACTTGGTAAGAAAATAAATGGTAATAGGAAAAACCATGTTAAATAAAATTACTTGATCTTACAAAGATAAATACCACATGTTTTATATGATATGGGTAATATAATGAGGAAGGAAGCATCAAGTTGAAGGGGTGATCAATAAGAATATAGAAAGTGAAGTCAGAAAATGGAGCAGAATCTTGGAGAGATGGTTCAGTTGTAACAGTGATTCATTCTGCAAAACCTCATTGACATAAGTCCAGTCTCAGAAAACATGGAAAACTGTTTCTGACCTCCAGAATCCATGAAAATTCAAAATTGAGGCAAAAGTAAAGTATGTGCTTTCCAGTTCATAGAGTAGTCAAAATATTGTGCTCAATGTTCAGGAAGAGATTCTGTCTCAAAGAGTAGGCTGCAATATAATAGAGGACTTCTGTGACCTCTGCACACCAGCACAAATGTATACACACACTACACATGCATACATATAGCAGGGAGGAGGAGAAAAATGGGATTGTGAATATTATCAAAATAGTTAATAAACATATGTGGGAATGCAATAATGCTATAATGGAATCTCTTGACCTAGGATAATAAACTACTAAAATTAAGGTATTTTATAAACATATGTGGAAATGCTATAATGGAATCTCTTGATTTAGGATAATAAATTACTAAAAAGTACAGTATTTCATAAAATTCTAAGGATTTTTCATGGAAATTGGTATTTATGGTTCTTATTTTTTTCATATCCTAAAGTTTTCTCTCACCTCCCTCCTAGTTCCTTCCCAACTCTATTTCCATCCACACCATGTCCATTGTTTGTCTTCAGATCCAGGCAGTCCTTCCATAAATATCAACCAGTCACAGTATATCAAGTTTTAGAGAAACTAGGCAAATGCAAAGAAAAACAAACAAACTGATTTTTTACTTAATTTCTTTTACCACTCTCTTTTATTTTTAAATTTTTATTATTTATTTATTTTTTGGACATTGGTGCATTCACTACACGTATTTAATTGTGACAATGCCAGATGCCCTGGCACTGGGGTTGCAGTTATGAACTACCCTGTTGGTTCTGGAAATTGAAGCCAGGTCCTCTGGAAGAGTTACCAGGGCTCTTAACGGCTGAACCATCTCTCCAGTCCCGTAACTCCCTACTTAAAAAATATGTTTGTCATAGCAATTTAATAGTTTCCATATATGGAGCTTGTAAAAATCAATAATTTTACTTTTAAAATTATTATTTTACTCAAAATACTTTGAGTCATTTATTTTGTGAACATTTTAATTGAAAGAAAATTCAACACTGTACTTAGAGGTTTTGATGACTGTTGGTCAAATAGGATAGGGTTTTCATGAAAAAACTACACTGACAGGATTTGATTAAATTGTTGAATGATCTCAATAGTGCAGAATGGATAAAGATGGCCAATTCTGAGAAAAAGAAAAGAAACATGCATTCTACATGAATGATGTATGAAAAGGCTTGCAATTAGCAAATCAAATCATATCCTAGGAACTGAAGGATGATTCAGTCTACAAAGTACTTACTATATATGCATGGAGCGCTGATTTCTGATCTCATGTGTGTAACATGAGGGGCCGGCTTGTTGGGGTATCTGTTCCCGCCCAGTATCCCATAGCCAACAAGTCCCAGAGAAAATCAACCACACAAAGATCTCTATAAGTTATAAAGCTGATTGGCCCATTAGATCAGGCTTCTTGTTAACTCTTATAACTTATATTAACCCATTATTCTCATCTATGTTAGCCATAATGGCTCCGTACCTTTCTCAGCTGGGCAAGTTACATGCTGTCTCTTCAGTGGTCTGCGCAGGAGTGGCGAGGGAGCTTCTGCTTCCAGAACACTCCCAATCTCTTTGCTCCACTCTTCCTTCCTGTCTGGCTTTCCTGCCTATATTGCCTGCCTGGCCAATCAGCGTTTTATTAAAATACATGATTGACAGAATACAGACAATTCTCCCGCATCACATGTGACACAAGGAAAGCCAGACATGGTGACACTCACCAATAATGCCAGACCAGGGAACACAAGGCACTAGAGGACTCTTGGACTCATTGGCCTGTCAATCTAACCACATTGTTAATTTGAAGATTCAATAAGAGACCCTATCTTTGAGAGTAAGGTAGAAAGTAATTGAAGAAGGTATCTAACATAGGCTATACATGCATATGTGTTCAAAACAGCCCACATTGAGTAAAGACATATGATTTGGGAGTCCCCTCTGTTTTCTGTGATTACCAGTAATGAATAAAGAAACTGCTTTGAACCTATAGCAAAGCAGAACTTAGGTAGGCAGGGAAAGCTAGGCTGAATGCTGGAAGAAAAATGGGCAGAGTCAAAAAGAAGCAATAGAGTCACCAGAGACAGACACTAAGAACTTTAGCCAGTAAACCACTGTCACATGGTGACACACAGATTAATATAAATGGGTTAAATTAAGATGTAAGAGTTAGGCAATAGGAAGTTAGAGCTAATGGGCCAAGCAATGATTTAATTAATACAGTTTCTATGTGATTATTTCAGGTCTAAGCTAATTGGACAGCCAGGAAGAACAAGCAGTCTCTTCCTACAAATTGGTGTACAACTTGGGGCCCAAACCCATGGCCATGAGATTAAGAGTCTCATGCTGAGCTAGCTGGGCGGTTTTGAAGAACAAGTGGCCTCCTCCTACAATCATATAAAAATAAACACATGCAATTAGAATAAGTGAAAAAGTAACTCAAGTCTATTAATGTTTTGAGTACAAATATACAAATAAATATGTTATACATAAAAGTAATCAGATTAAAATAAAACAAGTAGATTTAAATCAATTTTAGATATATAAAAATAAGACCTTTATAAAGGTCAGTGAGAAATTCTAAAATGTATCAAATATAAGTAATTTTCTTCATAAAATTAAATTATAATAATTACCAATACATAAAGATACATACATACATACATACATATATACATACATACAAAAACAAAAAGAGTGCAGAAAACTGAAATTTTTAGCATGATTCAGAATTTTCTAAGTAATTCTTTCTGCATAATGAAATTGATTGAAACTCTGAAATCAATATTCATTATATTTAGTTATTATTTCCATGGTCACTTTTCTGTTTTAGAATACAAACTTGAATGATTTGGAAAACAGAAAAACCACTAGTAGCCCTTTTTATTACATAAAATGTTCAATTCAAGGGGAATGGATTATTTAATGGCTTTCTATTTCAGACTCACAAACTTTTTTGATAAAAAACACTCATGCATTTGTAATGCAGATGATATTATCATTCCTGACTGCATAATTAATGGGAAATGCTCTAGTTTATCTCATTGAATATTTTTTCCAAAATCAATGTGGTTTTTATATCTTCTTAAATCTAAAATTCGGACATTGTATGCAATTATTTCCTTTATCCTAACCTTATGTATTAGCTTTGACTAAAAGGAAACTTTTAAATTAAAACAACTTTCTGTGTTCAAAACTAAGAATGTAATAATTGCTGCATGTTTTCAAAAAAGGCATTCTTTTTGTTTCTTCCTTTCTTTTTTATTATTACTTAAAAATTACCAACCCAAATTCCCACTCTCTTCCCTTCTCCCAGTCCCCTCCCTCTCCCTCCACAGACCCGTTCCCCACCCCTTCCACCCTAAAGGAGTGCCATGCCTCCTTCCCTGTGAAAATTTGAGCAAGGTTTACATTCAAAGAGAATAGGATCCCATGAAGCCAGTATATGCAGAGGAGACACATCATAGTGGCCCCTCAGTCAGCCCCAGTGGTCAACCCCATTCAGAGGTACTTGGTTGTTCCCAAGCTTGTTCACCCCCAGTCCACTTGGAGTTGGTGAGCTCCCATTAGCTCAAGTAAACTCTCACAAGTGGATGATCCCCTCATGTTCTTACCTTGCTCAAACTCTCACTCCCTCCACTCTTCAAATGGATCTTGGGAGCTCAGTTCAGTGTTGCGATGTGGGTCATTGCCTTTGTTCCCTTCCGTTGTTGGATAAAGGTTCTATGGTGATATTTAAGATAATCATCAGTCTGACTACAGGGTAAGGTCAATTCAGACACCCTCTCCTCTATTGCTTAGGGTCTTAACTGGGGTCATCCCTGTGGGTTCTTGGGCATTTTCTACAGTCAGGTTTCTTGCTAACTCTATAATGGCTCCCCAATCAAGCTCTTTCCTTGCTCTCATATCTGTCTTTCCTCCATTTGACTATCCCATTCCCTCAAGTTCTCCTCAACCACCCTTCTCTTCTTCCTTCTACCTCCTGCACCCCTGCTCCCAAAACATCCTGAGTGAGGTAACCCAGACCCAAAAAAAGAATATATTATGTACTCACTCATAAGTGGATACTAGTCATAAACAAAGGGCAATGAGCCTATAGTTCAGGATCCTAGAGAAACTAATAAAGTGAACCCAAAGTAAAACATGTATAGGCCCACCTGGAAATCAGAATCAGACCCCTCCACCCCCCCAAAAAAAGTCTTTTTTTTTGGATGATTTTCCTGTTCAGGTGAGTATATCAGTCTTCACTTACAATTTGTAAAATTCTCTTTAGTGGAAGGTTTATGTGACAATTCTGTGTGATGTAGTATAATTAGCAGTCAAACAAAGGCTGATGGGTCAAACTAATTTTTAAAAGGTTCCTGCATTTAAAGCTAGTACACTACAGTAGTAGTTAAGAGCTGCTCTTGCAGAGGATCTGAACTCATGTGACATCTGTAACTACAGTTCCAGGGCATGTAAATCTTTCTTCAAATCTTTGGGGCACTGCATACATGTGGTACATAGACATGAGTAAAAGCAAACCCATACACAAAAATTAAAAAACGACCATTTCTCTTAACTTCAGAGTGACCTGTCCAGTCTGTGAGTCATTTTTTGTAGACTTATGATTCTACATTTTAAAAAAAAATTCAGAGACTAATTCTAAGCTGCTGGTTGAGCTAGTTTGTAATATTGGATACAACATTTTTCATGTCTTGCCTCAAAAATTATCTTCTAGATTATTGTAATGATGAAATTTTTGTTAGTACTTAAGGAAACTTGTTGCTTTAAATTAAACAAAAAGTCAGGATTAATTAAAATTGAAATATAATGGAAAAATAATCATGATAGTTGAATTTTCTATATTATTTGGAAAATTAAATAGCTTTAAGATAGCATTTATTTATTGAACCATATGCAGTAATTTGTATCTCTCTTGCTATGACAAAACAGTGACCAAAAGCAACTTTGGGAAGAAAGTTTATTTGTATTATATGTTATATCCAGTTATAGATCTGGTAGAGGCAAGAAGTCAAAACAAGAATCTAAAACAGAAAACCAGGAAAAACTATCTTTACTGTCTTGCTTATTTGTTGCTTGATGAGCTTAATATTGAGTACTACAGAGGATTAGCTACTCAGGAGTCAGAAGTGGTACTGCCTGCAGTAGTTTGTAGACATCAATCATTGATAAAGACAATGCTGCACAGACATGCCCACAATTCACTTTTATGGACATAGGCCCTTAACTGTTATTCTTTTTTTTCAGAGGAACTCTGTTATTATTTGTTGACAAAAATTCACCATCACACACTCCCAAGGTCTTAAAATATTTTGAGAAAACAACTTTTTCAATTAATAGAGGGGATTCAGAGGCAAAAGCAGATTTGTGAGTGTGGTCTTTCATTTGAAAGGGCATTATCAGTTGTATCTTTCTAAACTCATATTCACGTCACCTTCCTGGGCTCAAGCCATCTCTCTGTCTAAATTCTCTTTAATTGTTTATACTTTATTATTTCAATTTTAATTTCTTTGAAATGTCATTTCCTCTTCCTGTCTTTTTCAACTGTTCTTAACATTTTTAAATTATCCTTCACAAACATTTTATTGCTTTTCACATAGTATCTATTATACTAAATTTTATATTTTAAAACAGGTTTCATACTTATTAAATTTTTGACAAGGAAAACACATTTTGCCTTTCCTTTAAATAGAAAGCAACAGTCTCTAATTCAACATATTAATTCTACCTTGATGCAGTTTTGACATTTTAAATTAAAAAATATATGAAATATAATATGGACAATTATTTATTGTATTTAGAATTATTTCATGACAGTATTTTGCTCTTCCCACAAAAAACTTCATATATATTTGCTTATACATATGTCTAACAATAAATATTTAGAGTATTCATTGAAAATAAAATTATTGGATGAGTTCAGTGCTTTCTTTATCACATACTTTATTTATGAATGAGATTGAAATTCTAAATACTTATACTTGTAAACATCATACAAGTTTTAAAAGTATATTGGCTCTTTCCCTAACATGTACATCAAAAGTGTTTAAGAAGGCTTAAAAAGAGTTAATGTCTCTCTTCATCGTATTTAATCCCAATTGATTTCAATTTAGATAAGATTCCTATATACTGTCTTACAATTATTCATCCTAAATGCAACTTATTTATTTAAGTTTCAGAAATTACAAGCTCAAAGACCACAGAAGTCTTTCTATTTCTGGTCTAGAAACAACCCTGAAGTTCTTCTGCATAAGGAAATAATTGCTACTTGTCATATCTAATATCACTATTTTTTGGAACAAATATGGTAATAGGTAAATAAACAAAATCATAAATAAAAAACCATAAATAACCTAGGAAAAGCTATAGACTATACAAATAATCGATAGTCAAATATTTTATGGACCATTGTCAGCCCTACAATTTATGGGTAGACATATAACAGTCCCAAAACAAAAATCTACCCATATTATTTAAGGATATGGTGATGGTGTTAAACTTAATTTCTGTTAAAAACCAAAAATAAATTTATATAATGTACTCAATAGAGAAACATCCACTTGCAGTAGATGGTTATTTAACTGAAAAACCCTCAATTGTTCAACTTGCAGAGAATAAGATATTGTGGTATTTTCTGCTCTCACTTCCCCCATGGCTTGGAGATCACTTGTAAGAAGGGCTTGAAAGAATATAAGAGCCAGAGGTGGTGGAATGAAGCAAGGAGAGCAGGAGAATTCTGGGGAGGAGGAAGTTGATTCCTCCCACTCCTGCCGAAGCAGCAGGATGTGATCTACCAGCTGGAAAAGGTACTGAGCCATATTGCTAAAATAGATCAGAAAAATGGGTTAATTAAGATGTGAGCATTAGCTAATAAGAAGCCTGACCTAAAGGGCCAATCAGCTTTATAACTTACGGAGTCCTTTGTGTGATTTTTCTCTGGGACTGAACAGCTGGGGGGCCAGGCAGGACAGAAAAACCCCAACAAACAGGCCCCCTCATGTTACAGTGGAAGACTACAGAAACATAGCATTGGAAATCATCTAGGCATAGTGGGGAAGAAATGCTGCATATATGAATTTACAGAACATGTGACAGAACACATGTAATGGTTATGTAAAATACTGCAGAATCCACAATGGTGGCAGGCAGCAGAAATGCTGCAGGTCCCCAAGCAGTGGCAGTTCTCCATGTGGTGGCAAGCAGTGAACCCTCAGAGCAGTCAGTCTCAGGTAGTGATAGTGGCAGGTCCCTGAGTGGTGGCTGGTTCAGGGCAGGGAGACATGCAGTGGAGGACAAGAGACAGAGACATTGATAACCACGCTATGCAGAGTAAGGTTGGATATTTATTAAGTGAGTTTTGGAAGGGAAGGGAAAGAAGGAGAAGAGAGAGGGAAAAGAACGAGAGAGAGAGAGGGAGAGAGGAAAGGGAAAGGGAGAAGTGGGGAGAGGCAGAAGGCAGAAGCTGCCTCTTAGAGAGGGAGATGAAAAAGAAAGATCTGCCTGCCTCAGGGGACAGGGGAGGGAGTGTGTGTGACTTATCTCTTAAAGTGACAGAACAGATCATTACAATACAAAATTTCTGTACAAGCATAATCCAGACTAAATTACAGCATGAAAATGGGAGTTGAACATGAAATTTCACCTCCCCAAAATGGTGCTATTGACAATTGTTATTGGTTGGAAGAAGAGAAACTGTTTTTCCTAATAGAGTAGATTGGGTAGATTAACCATGTGAAAGACATGGTTATATCTGGGTATCACAAATTGTTCTCGATAGATTAAAGAAAAATCACAAAGTTTAATAAGTAGGGAAGTGAGGTAAATATGCCCAAAACACATTCTATGAAAGTCTAAATGAAATAATGAAAATCACTGATAAATGTAAATAGAAATAATCTGAAATTTTTGTAGACACAAAATTAAAATATCTCTGTAAATGTGACTGGTATAACAAAAATAAGACAATTAAATGATATTTAATTTTCATTTTAAGAAATTGCATTAATTGAAAGAAAAGTGCTGCCCCATAGTCTCAGGCATTATGTCCTGGACCAGCCTCAAGAAGATTATATTTCTTCCAAAGTGGAGGCATGGGAACTTAGAAATATATTAGAGTACACAGATGTGAATGAAAATAATAAAACACAGAAGCATATAGGATAGTATTGGGAGGGAATTTCTGTGAGTACTGAAAATGTGTCCGTGCTTAATTTCAATCAGCTTAATATACCTTTGATTTCAAAAGGTAGGAGTAGAACAAAAGGATTGCGTTAACATACAAATTGAAAGTCATAGGGTATATTTATCACTCATGCCCTTGACTCACGCTCTGTAGGCAAACCACTCCGTAGGTGGAATCCCAAGTTATTTCCATAAAGGGTACTAGAACCTAACTGGATCCTTAGACTGTTTAGTTAGGAACCAACTACTTCGCTATTTCAGGAACAAACAGGAGCTCTGGCCACTAGCCACAACTGTTGACAATAACCTTGAGACAGGAGAACTCTGATTTACAACTAGGTGGGACCTCTGATTAAGTTAGAAGCACAGTAATCTCAAAATAAAAACAAGTCTTGAACTCTCTGACCCTTGGCTCCTTTAAGCCTCCTCGGGCATTTGAGTACCTGGTTACTACTTGTCGAACTGCTTGGGGTAGTTTAGGGAGTTCTATGGTCTTGTTGGAGGAAGTATGTCCCTGAGGACAAGATAAGAGACTTATCATCTCAATTTCACTTTACTCATAGCTTGATTGCAGACTCATTAGTAATTTTCAAGATATACTTCCCCAGCTTGTTATTTATGTAGTATCTGCTGCCTCCCTGCCCTCTGCTGTGATGGTGATGGCCTCCTATCCCTCTGGAACCAGAAGCCCAAATAAACCCTTCATTTTTTAAGTTGTGTAACTCAGAGTTTTGTAAGAGCAATAGAAAGTTATCTAATATATTAATGGTATTCAATTTTATTTATTTATAATAAACAATGCAAACAATTAAAAATATTTTTAGCCAAATAGTAGCAAGCAATACAATCAGGGAAAAGGAAAGGAGTGATGCTTAGGATGAAGAAGGAAGATAGATATAGAGGAAGGTTGGAGGAGAGTGCAGGAAAACAGATAAAAATAATCTGACTGGAGAAATTAGTAAAGGAGGGGCTCTTTAAGGGAGAGGAAGGTAATTGCACTAGGTAAGAGATTAATAACATATAATGAAATTTGAAAAAGTTAAGAGTATGTTTTATTTATTAATAAACCCTATAAATCACATAATTTTGTTTTCAACTATACATATAATTTTTAAGAATTTCCTCATCTGAGCTGATGGTGCTCCCTCCAGGAGTCAAAAATCTCCTAATAAGAACTTTTTACACCAGACAGGAGAAACCATCTTTTGAACTGTTAATTAATATTTTAAAAGAGACTCAAACAACATAACGTTTCCTTTGGTTATTCCTATGAGAAGGAAGGTATGTCTCTACTTAGAAATATACCATGTACTTCAGACACTTGGCATAGAGATACTCATGCTGGAACTTAACTGAATGACCACTCCCTTAGTACTAACTTTCATAGTATCAGGCAGTATCAGACTAGCTTTCAAAGAAAGGAGGCAACCAACATCCCTAATTTAATGTGAGGTTTATGAACCCCATCATTGAACAGTCTTGTAACATACCCTAAGTTTACATCAGTGACATGCATACCTTGTTTGTATCGAGCAGCTCTCTAATTGGACTAAAGATCCCACTAATCAAGAATGATAAATTTTTGTGTTGGAATACTACCTAATGTCTCAGTGCTAGTTTAGTAAAGGTTATTGGAAAATAATTTACAACTTTTAGTTATACTAAACCATTATAATCACTACCCACAATCAGTCTCTTATGCCCACAGATAAGTGTTATCTTTAGTCTTAATCAAGGAGACTTCTTTGTCAGTAGCAGGAGACTACTATTGAAAACCACAACCAATTAAATGCTCTATTCTGGACCCCAGTCCCAGTGAATACAGCAAAAAATAATCCCTGCATTTAAGAATAGGAGAATACCGTGGGAAAGAGGACAGAATAATTTTATGAATCACAGGATCTGGGAGTTTTCTATAAAACTGAAAATATCAGAAGCTATGTTCATGAAGTCGCACTAACATAAACGCGCAAATATGAACTAGACAAGAATGGCACTAATGAACATACCAAATTAGATAGAGGAAAAGCCCACCAGGACTTAACACTGTACAATAAACTATAGACAAGAGAAAAATGCTGGGGGCAAGAGAGGTGGTCTTTCCTAGGAAGGAGCACACTAATTCGTTGTCCAGTGCCAAAAAGTCAATCCTGAAAATATACATAAAATTAACATAATATGAATTGATCAGATTAAAATTAGAAACACATATCTGCATATATATACATATATTCATGAAATAACCATTAGTGAAAAAAGAAGCCATGGACTTGAAGGAAATTTGGGAAGGGTATGTGAGAAAGTATAGAGTAAGGACAGACAAAGGAAAATGTGATCCAAAAAAGAAAGAAAAGAAAATATGAAACAGTGTTGTTGATTTTTTTTTATTCTAGCCTACATTGGAAGGTCAAAACTGGTTATTTTCCTCTTTTGGTTCTTTGGGGGTGCTGACCACCCTGCTCCCATAATAAGTTTATATGGCATCTTATTCTTTGTTGTAAATGTCTAGTCTCAGCATGACTATTTTCTAGTCAATTTTCCTAACTTAAAATTTCCAATCTGCTATTTGCCTCTCTATTTTCATCTATTTTTACTCTGTCATATTCTGAAATTCAGTGGATGCAATACCCATGTTTAATGATAAAATTCATTCTAGAAATATAAGAAATTGCAATACTCCCAATTTATAAATCATTTTGTGAAGCATTTCAGTATGAAATTCACAGCACTCTATAGCTAATAGAAAGATGCACATTTACAGAATAAATATGTGATCCCTTAATTGTAAAGTTTTAAACATATAATTATTTCTAGGTCAAAATTTTAATGTTCCTTATTTAAATGAATGTTTAAAATGAAAACATTATTGATTTGAGAGTTTCTAATTTTCTGACTTTGCTCCAGGGATCACAGTACATGACATGGATTTGAATAACCTAAGTTTCTTGGCTTTGAGTTCATAATTATTAAGTACTGGTTATCATTTATACTGCCAGGGTTTGATCTCATGTCATGAAATTGATTTCATCTTTTTGTTTTCCACATAGAGAAAAATATACAAATGCATACAATACATGAATATATATATATTCCATATGCATTTTTGAATCATCTAGTAATTATATTATGTTTATAATTCACAGATAAATCTAAAAGAAAAACCATCCTATACAAGAGACTTTTTAAAAGAAATTAGACATGATATATATTTATAAAGAAATGAAAAATGTGTATTATGACCCAAACACCATTAAAAATAAACTACAGTGAAATAATTCATCACACATTTCAGAAATTAAAAACTGAATAAACACATCTCAAATAATTCTATATGCAACTGTAATATGCAAGTAAATCATATATATGTATATACATATATATATATTAAGCAGAAAATATATTTTTATATTTTGTTGTATTAGTCTCTAATAGGTCCATATCATTAAGTAGCAAGGAACTGAAGTCATAGGTACCTGTAAGCTGCCTGAAAATGATGTTGGGAAGTGAACTCTTGCTCTCTGCAAGAGTTTCATACTTTTTAACCAACAAGATGCATCTTTAAACCCTTTTGGATTATATTTTGATGAGGAATTCAAATGAAAATTAGTCCTCAGACTAATAACTAATTTTTTAATATTTTATTTGATTTTTCCATTATATCATATACTTTATAATTATACATTATATATTATATACATAATTATTCTTTTCCCCTCCTCCAGCTCTTGACAGCCCAACTCACCCAACTCTGCAACTTTATGTTCATTCTTTATCGCATAAAAAGAAGAAAAATGGTACATAAAAACAAGGGAAAAAGCAAAATAATCAAACTTAAAAAATAGGAGTAAGTTTTCAAAACAAATCAGAACAAACAAAGTACTCAAAACATAACATCTTCTTTAGACTAACTTCTCCTGAGTATGGAATCTGTCAAGGAGTGTTGTTGATATACTCATTGCTACTCCATTGGAGAAAACAGATATTTCCTTTATCAGCACATATATCAATTTAAAGTAGATTCCTGTTTATGGATGTAATTTTGCAACCACTTTCCCTTCAGAGTTCTGATATTTTTCTAATTTCAACCTTGGAAGGTCTTGTTCTTGACAAACAGTTTCTGTGAGTTCACACATGTATTAGTACTGTTCTATCTAAAGGACAGTATTTTCTTTGAGCCATCCTTCAGAACTGCCTTTTACAATCTTCTTGCTTCTGGTTCTTCAAATATTATTTATTCTTAAAGGTTGGGGTTTGATAACCATGTAACATTTATGACTAAGTGGTATAAAGTATCTCACTCACTCCATATTGCTCAATTGTGAGTCTCTCCATTACTTCTCATCTACTGAAAGAAAAGCTATTCTGATAAAGTATGAATGATGTTCTATAGATACCATTTTATTGCTATGTATTTTAGCAAATAATAATAGCAAATTTTTCCCTAGATGCTTACCCATTCTAAAGCTTTTAGAGATAAGATTTCTATTCACAGAAGTGATTTTTAAATACAATATAAAACATTGGATATACCATAACATACCTGTCACCTTTCTAACAGTATTGTCACTACAATTTTTACTGAAAGCAAAAGGTAATCATCAAATTACTAACATATGGAAAATTTGTAAAATTATTTTATGTTAAAATAACTATGTATTCAAACAGTACTTTTCTCAGTAGCATAAATATATGTTAGTAGTCAAATATTACACTAATTTGCTTATATTTATGAAAATAAAGATTTGTTAGAATGTGGTAGCTTAAAATCAGGGAGAAATATTGCAGTAGAAAGTACCAAATCTTGTATCAGAGGAGCAAGGCTTCACTTATTTTATCTTTGACTTTTATAAATGATTTTTGGTATATATTATACATATTAAATTTAAGATATATATTTTTAATTAATATTTTATTTTATAAAATAAAAGTCTCAGAATAATATAGTGATATTTACATACATAATAATTTTATGTTCCTTTTTTGATACTTATAACTGATAATTATTTGAAATAATATCTGAAACAATAATTATTTGAAAATATTGATTTTCTTTACAAATGGAATTACATTTTTCAGTTATGGCTTATGAGAGTTAAGTTTGAGAAATTTGGATTTTTATTGTTTCTGGTCACTTCACATCATTTATTTGCAGTATAGATAGTTATTAAGGAATTCAATCTGTAAAAAATATGAGAACTCCTAATGTTTTGTAGCTAAGCTTGATGAGGTTGTGGAATTTTCTTTTAATGCCCACAATGCTCTCAATAATTAGATATTTGTTAATAATAAACCCCTATTTTTATAAAACAGTTTGTAACACAGAAACATTTTATGAATTTTGCTAGTATGTGATGATAAAAGCTTTTTGACAACATTTGAATATCTTATTATACTTAACTGATTCCATCTTAAATAATATTGACTGCTGGGTTAATTTTAAAAAGACTGTTATCTCTAATCATACATTGGAAATTTATGGAGATATAAATGGCATTTTATCTGTTCAAATAATCATAAATTCATAGAACTAAAGTATCAGCTCAGTATTCACAGAATGAAAACCACCACATGACAACAGAAGTATGATTGTTGCTGGTTACAGTGGTGAATGACACTGTTGATATTTTCTCAAATGTAGATTTCCAAGAAATATTCTGATTTAGTTGTTACATACATATGAAAAATATAAAATACTTCCTGTACACACAAATCACCACCATTTTTCCCTCACTAAGTAGGAGGGAAATAGTGAAGTATGAAAGAGCAGTAGGGATAACATCTGCACTAAAATTAGATGAACACATATGAAGATGAGTAAGAATAACATTAAAAATCAATGGGAGATCATGAGACAATACATTCAATATTGATCTGCTTGAATAAAGAAGTCTTAAAACACCAGGATGTTCATGTATGATTGTAGAGAGATGCATAGTGCCATGCCTTAAAGATGGCGCTGGTTTCCACCTTCCACCTCCTCGATGATGAATATTCTCAGTCATAAACAACTCCATATATGGCTAAGGCTAAGGATCTGGCTTGCTTCTGCATTTCTGGACCTATCTGCAATTCTCACATGGCATGCTGGGGTTGGCTACCCAGAGGCTATTTAAGCTGTGGGCTGGCTTTCCCCTGGGTCAGAAGATTGTTCAAGGTCCCTGAATAAACTACAGAGAGAAGAGTCAGGTGTTGTGTCTTCCTTGCTGGTGGAGGCGGGCATAGCCAGTGGTGGCCCATACTGAGAACCTCTCATCAAGGACGCAGAACTTTCTGCGGCCAGGGTAGTGCACTAGTGAGTTTCCAGGTAAGGTGAGAATCCACGACAAGAGCCGAGTTAGTGACTGACAAGAGCAGGGTTAGTGAACGCAACAAGAGCGGGGTTAGTGATTGCGACAAAAGCTAGTAGTATGCTCTCTTCTGTAGATAGAGAGTGAGCAGGGAGAGTTCTCAAAGCAGTAAATGGAAAGTAAGAGCGGTTTTGCAACTTAGCGAACCGAAAGTCAAAGTTAAAAAGAAAACATTAATAGCTTGGCTATGGGTGCTTCCCAGTTGCACCCAATTTCTTTGGCTCTAAATGAGCTGCTACATTCAAAGAAATTAAAGATAAAATGAAGTACACTGGAGAGGTTTCTGAACAAGTGTGATACTGTTGCCTCCCGTTTGCCGTTTCAGGAAGTCTCTCAATGTCATCTTGGGAGAAGTTAGGGAGGGACCTAGACTTTGTCTTTGAACAAGGGGCCCTTGAGAGTGGGGTCAGGCCAGTTTGGAAGCTAGTTACAGGATGTCTTGAGGACCAACGATGTAGTGAGGCAATAGGGAATGGACAGGCCACTTTGGAGATATTTCAGGAGGAGAGGTCGGAACAAGCAGACAGTGAGAAGGACATAGAGAATTCGGAGTCTGTGGATTCAGAGGAAGAGCTACAGGCCCTTGTAGAGCAGATGGAGAGAGCAAGAATAAGAAAGAGAGAAGGGGAAGAGAAAAGGGGGACCCTAAGAGGGAGGAGTGCTGTGAGCCTTCCTCAGGCCAAGCGATGCCGTCAGCACCCCCTCTTTATGCAGATGGAGGAATGGCAACTCGGGGCGCTCTTTCTGCCCAGGAGTCTGGAGTACAGTAAGGATGGAATTATACTTGGCTTATCCAGTATTTCAGGATCCACAGGGGAACAGATTTGAGGAACCTTTAGATTTTAAGATTATTAAATCAATGGCTGAGTCTGTAAGAACTTATGAGACTCATGCTTCCTTCATGGTGGCACAGGTGGAAGCCCTTAACCGATATTGCATGATGCCCAGTGATTGGAGCGGGCTTGCTCATGCTTGTTATGTTATGTTATGCTCAGGATGCAAGGCTAAGCGTTGCACTCAGGGTCAGCCGCTTTGGGCCCAGAGAAGAGCATGCCTGATTGCATGTGTGTTGATATCCTAGATCACACCTCTGAAAAACGGTATTGGACTGGTCTGATACACTTCGGGTAGATGACACCTGAATGAGGATCAATACAAGGTCGCAATGTCTTTCTATATTCAGAGATAAGGCCTCTACTCTTGCCTGTTGCATCTAAAACAAAAAGGGGGAACTGTAGGGAGCTGCATGGTGTCACGCCTTAAAGATGGCACTGGTTTCTGCCTTCCACCTCCCCAATGGTGAGTGCTCTCGGTCGTAAACAACTCCATATATGGCTAAGGCTAAGGATCTGGCTTGCTTCTGCATTTCTGGACCTATCTGCATTTCCCACGTGGTGTGCTGGGGTTGGCTACCCAGAGGCTATTTAAGATGTGGGCTGGCTTTCCCCTGGGCAGAAGATTGTTCAAGGTTCCTGAATAAACTGCAGAGAGAAGAGTCAGGTGTTGTGTCTTCCTTGCTGGTCAAGGCGGGCGTAACATATGATGATAAGAGTTGCATACAAAGCTATAAGGGAAAAGATAAATTATCTGAAACAAAATTATAATATGTAAGTTCCTGATGCATCACAATTTATCTAAATAAAAATAAAAAGTCACCTGCAAACTTAAGGCAGTTCAAGTTGAATTTTCATGGGATATTAGAAGTTGTAGAGAACAATGGTGATAATTATAAATTGGTATTTATAGATATTTATAAATTATCAAATTACCATCATAGAAGGAGAGATGAAAGTAATAGCCCAATATCAAATAAATGTAAGAAAAGTGTCTGAGAATGGAGTTGTGTGAGATTTCTGAGTGCTTTTAATAATATTCCAAGAAAACATAATAAGATCCTTGTGACCGAATTTCCTTATAACTCAGAATTGCTCTTGGAATGTGTTTTCATGCTTCTCACACATGTAGTAGATAGGAATGAGTTTATTTCAGTTTTTGTTATTCATATACTTTTATGAAAAAGCATATTTTTCCATGTGTTAACTTGTCTGTATGGTTGATCATATTACTCATATGATTCTTCTAACCATCAGAATAATAATTGGTGATCACTCTGAACACAGTTGGTTATTGTATGAGATTTTTTCTTGTCTCATTTTTAGACTCTTTCTACCAGTTTCACATTACCAACTAAAGTGGTCAACAAAAAGAATTGATCATGAAAGTCAAAAAGTTATATGACATATCATACAAAAAGTCTCTTCTCCTTGGAACTCAGGAGTCCTGATTAAGAGGGCAAAGAAATAATTGTAGAATCCAGTCAGTTTAAGGACACCATGAAAACAGGAAACACAGACATCAACTAAGTATTATTCGTAGGGGCTCATAAATGCTGCGCTTGCATGGCTTTGCTTTTTGTTCTCTCACATTTGCTATGATTGTTAGCTTGATGATTTTGTAGGGTTCTTATCAGTATGAGTGAAGTGTCTATTTATTCTTCCTCAGATGCTTGGAATCCTCTTCCTCTTATTATATTGCTCAGCTTTGTACCTAAGTTTGTGCCTCATCTTGTTGTATTTTGTTAGGTTATGTTCAGTTAATATGTTTGGAGGCCAAGTCTTTTCTGAAAGGAAACCGAGAAGAAGTCATTATGATGGAGTAAATGGGAGAAGTAAAGGGAGGATAAACTGTGGCTGGAATATAGTGAAAAAATACTAATAACAATAAGAGTGTTTCATAAGATGCTTGAAGCAGACATATCACACTGTAAAGTCTAAATTCTTAAAACCTTTTAAATGCCATATTCTGTAGGTCTTTGAAAAGTTGAAAATAAATTGTTTAACTGAAAAACATCTCTGTATATCTAGACATCATAATTAAAAGAGTGACTATTATAGATGACTATTTATTAATCGATGTTTGTTAACAATACATCACATTTTTAAAAAACACAGTCATAACATCTTAAACAAAAGCAGAAATATATATACACAATGTAACAAAATCAATCTTAAATTTGTATCAGTAGACCAAGATTGATACCAATGCAAAGTATTCATATTTTTTTCTATAGCAGGAAATTAACTGTGAATATTGACTGTTTATAATCAATACTTTTAAAATGAAAACAGATATTTATAAATAATCATTTTGGGAATTTGGACTTTGCTTTTTTGAAATAACTTCCTGCTGTATTTTTAGATTTCATGGAGACCATTTAGGAGGCCTTATTTATTCCATCAAACCACATTAACCTGGAAGGAATCAATAGGAAATGAAAGTGGAACCTCTTTTCCAAAGTAACAAATCCTTAGATTAAAATTTTGATGTCTAGATACTTTTAAAATATGTATTTTTGTTTAGCTTAGCAGCAACCAAAATCAAATAAATCTCTGTAGTCAAAAATACAAAGAAAATGCAATAATATAATAATATAATTCAGACTCAGTGTATTTTCCTTTTATATTTATTTATGTATTTATTTATTTTTTGATTTTTGAGACAGGGTTTCTCTGTAGCTCTAGAACCTGTCCTGGAAACCACTCTCATAGAACAGGTTGGCCTAAACTCAAAGAAATACACATGCCTCTGTCCCCTGAGTCCTGGAGTTAAAAGTGTGTGCTACCAAAGCCTGGCAATAATTTCCATTTTTGTGTGCCTTTTATATGCTGTTTCTTTAAACACTTTGTTTTTTTAAAAAAATATTTTATAAATAATTTCTTTCTATAACTGCCTATACTCATTTTCTTTTTTCTTAAGCCTACATACTTTTTTTCCACATACTATAATCTGTTCAGAGGTTTATTTCTGTCTGAATCTGTCTTTACTGTGTAACGGCAATGATTATCTTACAAGGAGCACTTTTAAAATAGTAAGCAGTTTGGTTACAGTGGCCCTGGATACTGGCTCTGCCTCTTTCAGCCTATTAACATGACTGAGGTAATTTCACTCCTAGCTCTAGGATCACTGGATGGGAGTTGCATGAACCACTTTAACTCTGAGAATCAGCTTGTGGTTCATAAACATTTTTTGTCTGAGTAAAATCTAAATCTGCCATACAGCATGCTATGTGGCCTGGAAATATCTTTGTGTATGGCAGTAGAAATCTGCCTTGCTTTCCTGCCTGTGCATGCGTTTCTGAACCAGTCCTGCTACTATCCCCAGCAGGGAGTGCTGAGCCACTGAGCTGGCATGCAAGCACCAGGACTTAAGTATGTGGCAGGCCATTTAAGTTAGCTCCAAATGTTTGGGTGCCATTTTGTTAGTGGAGACAATGCCTTTGTTTCCAGGATGAACATATCCAAATAATCACTCAAAACTGTATTAATTACAACATTAGTTAGTCAACAGCCTAGGCATATTTCGACCTAGCTCTTATATATTAAATTAACACAATTCTATTATCTATATTGCCAAAAAGGGTGTGGCTTACCAGAAAGATTTTGGCATCCTTCTTGTTTGATGACTACATAGCATCTCTCTGACCTTGCCTTCTTTTCTCCTAAGTCTAAGCTTGGATTTCCAACAAGGCTATATTCTGCCTTGATAGCCAAAGCAGCTTCTTTTTTAGGCATGGTAATAAAACATATTCACAATATGCAGAAGGGCATCCTGTTTTAGGAGGCCTTCTGTCTATGTGTCACTTTCATTGGTTAATAAAGACCTACTTTGAGCATATGGCAGGGAAGAACAGAACTAGGCAGGGAAAGCTAGGTTGTATGCCGAGAGGAAGAAGGGCAAAGTCGGAGAAAGCCATGGAGCAGCTAGAGTTAGAAATGTCAAAATATTTTCAGTAAGCCACTGCCATGTGGTGATACACATATAAATTGAAATGGGTTAAATTAAGATGTAAGAGTTAGTCAATAAAAAGTTAAAGCCAATGGTCAAAGCAGTGTTTTAATTAATACAGTTTCTGTGTGGTTATTTTGGGGCTAAGCTAGCCAAGTAGCTGGGATAACAGTCCCCTCCTTCCTTGCAACAGTATCCCAAATCATACAACGGTTACACAGAGAAAACCTGTCTAAAAAGGCCAAATCATAAAATGAAATGCTAGTAGTGTGTATTTTTAATTTGTTCAATATTTTAAGTAACAGTTTCCCCATTTTTAATAAAAATTGTGACAATTCTATTCACTTCCCATGGCTTCAGATATATAGGGAGAATGTCTCACAAGTTATGCAATGAATTGCCAATAGAGCAATGAAGAAAAGCAAGCAATAAATTTATTTTGCCATATTTTACCAATAAGATTAAGTAATTAAATATATTAAAAGACAAAGAGATAGAAAAATAGATATAAAATTTAATCTTCCATAACATATATGTTTGTGTAAGTAGAGAATACTATATACAGGGAGGAGTCTAAATTTTTCATAATTGATCTTATTATTAAAACTGATGAACATAAATTAATGTATTTAAAAGTGACTGAGTATTTTGTTAGAATTATTAGTAGATATTGACATACCTAATAATTTTAAATACGCTCCAAATTGACGACATATACACAAAAAGGCTCAACAGTTTATCCAAAAATATTAGTTACTAAGGAATACAGAGAATAAAAACGATGAGTAAAAGAATGAATAAATAAACAAAAATAATAGATCTATTGCTGCTCTTTAAAGATTGAGCTTCTCAGTAGCAAAGAAAAACATTCACATTATTTAAATTCCTTTTTCAAAGAAACCAAGAAAAATTTAATAACTACATGTAATAATTATTTCACAGCTAAGTTGGTATTTGTATCAAGATGAGATGGGTCCTTAATAACACATGAACATTAGCATAACAAAGCATGCCTTCTTATCACTTATTAGTAAATAGCTGAAATGTTTGACTAGAACATGATGACATTACTTCACAGAATTAACTAATGTACAGATATCAATCCTCTATCATTTGGGATATTTTTATTTAATTTAAACATTTAAGAAATGATTTTGTAAGTATAGATTTTCAAAATGTGCTACATATCCAGTATGCTTATTTTATCATTAAAACACTGTTTTGTAATGGACTAAAACTGAGGATTTTTTTTTCAAAAAGAATTTAATGGTTAGCTACACTTTGTGTCCTACATTACATACTAAATCAAACAATAGTCATACACACATTCTTGATGAAAATTTAGTTATTAATAATGCTATAAATAAATAGAAAAAACTGTTCCATGATAGCAATAAAAAATTTAAACTTTTAGCCTAGGTCAATATTCATGAAGAGAGAGAGAGAGAGAGAGAGAGAGAGAGAGAGAGAGAATGGAGAATGGAGAGAGAATACATGAAGATACAAGGTTCAGAAAAAGAGTTTGAAAGCATTATTTAGGCATTTATCTAAAAGATCAAGATGTGGAGTATAAGGATGTGAGGAGAGAGAATATGGAGGTAATTTAGCAAATCTCTTTAAATTGAGAGACTATGGAGACATTAAGTCAAGTTTTGTAAAGAGAAAAAGTTCTTTTTTTCTCTGCAAAAATTTGGGTAGTAATAAATCTTTTAAATTTCATCAAATTATCCTTTGTTATCTTCTTTACTTATTTTCTTTAACTTTAATTTATAAGTCATAATTATAAACATTGAAGTTTTGGCCATGATATATTCATATAAAAGTGATTAAATCACACTAACTGAGACATATAACATCTATATTTCTTATTTTCTTCACTAAGATATTTGAATATTAGTTCTCTGTTTGTTCTATAGTACATTGTCATTGATTAGTTATCTGATATGAAATAAATATCAAAATTTATTATTTGAATAACATTATTTTGATATGAAAATTAGAAAAAAATGAGGCACTAAAAATTAAGAAAATATAATGGAGTAAATATTTACAGTTAACTCTAAACTCATTCAAAAACTCTAAAATTTCTTTTTCCTTCTTACCACATATTGCTTTAACCCCATTATATATATTTTACTCTTCTGCTTGTTTCAAGGTAATAACATTTACATGTTTTCTGTTATGGTTTATTTTTTACTCTTTTGGGTTTTGGGGGGAAGCATGACAAAATAAATACACACAGTGTTTTATACTTACTTATGAATACCTGGCCTTAGTTTGGCTTATTTCTTGTCAGATATTCTAAACTTAAATTATCCTTTTGCCTTTTGCCTTCTTTTTCTTAGTTCCCTATAACTTCCTTTACTTATAAATCTGTGGCTGACTGTTTAGCTGTGTGGTTGGTCCCTATTATCATCCTCTTGTTGTTCTCCTACCCTTCCTCTTTCTTGCTCCTTTCCTTCGGTTTTCTCCTATTAGTTATCTCTGCCTTTCAGTCCCACCTATACATTTTCCTGCCTCATTATTGGGGTCCAAGTTTTTTATTAGACCATTAGATTTTTTAGACAAGCAAAGAGTCACAGATTCACAAAGCAGAGCAAATGGAGCATAAACAAAAACAACACATATTTAAATTATTAAACACATGTTCCCAAGCAAAAACAAATGTTACAAATCTTAAAAATAACATTTTTTCTATTTGATGGATAAAATATAGTTCATATTATTATAATGATAGATACAAGGAATTATGGAATTAGCCTGGACCAGCTTCCTTGAGAAGTATCTATCGTTGATTTTTTCAAGTTAGACTTCATGATACTTAGAGCCCTTTCTAAGTATGTCTTTCAGTTCCTGAGAACCCAAGTCATTCTTACAGGCAGACTGCCTTGGGCTTCTCTAGAAGTAAAAGAAGCATATAGAGGTAGGACAGGGCAATTATTCTTAGGCATTCTGTATGTGTACACTGTTTAGGTTGCAACCATTATTGTTTCTGGGCAAGTGTCATTGTAATGATCCTGGAAACCACCACATAAGAGTATAAAAAGTTTCACATAAGAATATAAAAAGTCTGATTGCTTGGAATAAATTTGTCCCATCTTTAGTCTTGCTGTGATGCCTCCAATACATGCCTAATAGATTACATTACCATTGGTGCTAAGAGGACATCCTATTTTGGAAAATAAATCCTAGTGCTGACAACTAGACATAAAATAAAATTAATCAGAAATTAATGTATTACTTTTCAATAAAATAAAAAAGAAATAAAAGAAGATGCAAAAGACTTCATATTTAAAATGTTTTATCCAGTACTTTATTACAATACAGAAAATGCAGTAAAATGAAATTTTGAGCTGGCAGCAGTCCTTTGTATGTTGTTGCAGTCTCTGAAATCATATGTTTATCTTCCCAGTGGTGCCTAGAAAACACTCTCTTTGAAATTGTCTATGTATCTCTGGTGGTACGGGACAATTGTCTATATTCTGTCAATTATGTTTTAAATATACACTGATTAGCCTTTAGCCTGGCAGGCAGTATATTGTGAGACAACCAGACAGAACGTAGAGACAGACCAATGAGAAGAGGAGAATTCTGACAAGAGAGAAACTCACTCTGCAGTCCTGACCAGATACAAAAGAAGAAAGATGTGACCTACCCTGCTGAAAAAGGTACTGAACATTGTGGCTAACATATACTTAAATAATGAGTTAACATAAGTTATAAGAGTTAATAAGAAGACTGAGCTAATGGAACAATCAGTTTATGATTAATGTAGACTTCTGTGTGATTTCTTTGGGACTTAACAACTGTGGGAACCGGGCAGGACAGAAGCCTACTACAACACTGTGATATCAATATTTGAAATGTTTCCTGAGATATACATGCTACACATCCCATTTAATGCTTAGCAAGTCTTTTCTCCTCTGTAGCATCAAGAATTGTGGGTCTCCTTGTGGACTGCTGTCTACTATGAGAAATAGCTACTCTAGAGATGGATGAGATGCACTGATAGATGGATAGAGCATTAAGCTTTTAATAGACATTTTAGTATATATAGCAGAACAGTAGTATGCTTCCTCCTAGGGCCTATAAACCGTCTAGTCAGAGGTTCATGGCCCTGTTGATTGTCCCTGATATGGAATTCATTTCATGGAACAGGGCATATAGTCAATCAGAGAGTTGTTTGTTACCTTCATATTTATCACTTTACTATTGAACCAATGGGTACATTTTGCTGGGACACTCATGATTTAGTTCACATAGCTGACAGATGAGTAAATTCATAATCTTTTTTCTCCTATGCTAGCATACACAGAAACTTCTAGTACTTTTAAAGCTAGCTAATATAGAATAAATTTATGACTCAACACTGTGTTGTCTTCAACAATAGATTCTTACCATTATGTTATGAAACATAAACAAGAACAATGTTGATAAATTGTAATGTTTTGGGATCTGTCTGTATATATGTTTGAAAGAACTGTTGGATTAATAGTCACACTGAGGTAAGGAAGTATTCAGTTTATATAGAATGATAATTTGCTTCAAGTAAATTAACGATTAATCAAAAAATACAATTTGGAGTTAGTTATAGTCAGTGTGTTACTAATTATTAGCACACTCTTAATTATGGAAGAATTTTGAAGGCAAAAGACAAAAGATACAAATAAAATAAATTTAGCTATCAATACTCTTTGATCATAAATGACTAGTAATTGTATAACTTTTAAAAGAAATAGATTATTATTGACTAGGTGTGTTCAACCTGTAACAAAATATTTTTTTAATTTTTTATTTTTTTAAAAACAAGCTAATGTACTTTATGAATCTCAATTTGAAACACTCTATGAGTCTGTGTAATTTAAATATTATGCATAACTAAGACATGATGCAGATAGATAAGTATACCATTTCTCTTTTCTGAAAACATTAGTCATTTAATCTATTCTATAAATTTCATTTTGTACTATGCTATGCTATCTCCTCAATGAGCTCTTGTTATCAAACACAATTTCGATGTTTGTTTTCAACATGGTTAACACATTTTTTTATTGTGGTTTTAAGGCATTTTCTTAACCTTTATTTGTATGCAATGGCTAGGTGGGTGGTTTTTTCTGTGGGTACATTTGTGGAGGTCAGAAGACAAATTGAGAAAATATGTTCATCTTCTGCTTTAATGATACTAAGTATCAAATTCAGGCTCTTAGAATTGGATGTGAGCAGGCTGACCAGCCGAGCTATACTGCCAGCTGTTGTTTACTGATTTTGAGGCATGGTTTTATACAACACATACTTACTTTGAACACACTGTGGATACAGAGATTTTTTTCTTCTTCCTTTAAAATGGTGGTGAGGATGACAAATGTGTGACCTCATGCCTTATTTTAACACGTATATTATTTATTGGATGCTATGTTCAAGACCCCAAAAAGGTATTGTTTTTGCAGGTCACATTGGATTAATATTAAAATCTTTTAATGTGCTCTCACATCAACACCAGAAAAGATAAAATGTCATTGCTTGTAAACCTTTCATATTCTCTATCAAGGGATATATAGCATTTACCATTTGATAAACAAATATTAACAAAATAAAGGTTACTTTTGAGGTTGTTTAAAACTGAGTTAGTGCAAGATTTATTTTCTCCAGAAAAGCTGTAACCACTTAATGAGTTAATATACAAGAAAACCTTTTAAATGCAACAGTTTCCACTTATTTGTTTATAATTCAGTAAGCTTAATTACCTCAATATAAAATTGTTACTTGGTGTGTAATATTTTTTTCTCACCATGAGATAAATTCTCATCAAAGTCATGTCTAATAATATGAGTAAGAAATTACAATTAGAAAAGAGTTTTATGTTGGCACTGAACATTTATGTGAACACCGAGTGAAAGCAAGCATGATTAATGAAGGTTTTCTTGATTAACAGATGCACAAAAAAATTTTGGTTACTGTTGGGGGTTTTCCTTCCTATATTTGGCATTTACTGCTCAAGTAGAAATCAATCCCTGACAAAATTTTAAAATATTTAATTGTGTGTTGCTCTAAGATTTTAAAGTGATATTGAAAATGAATGCAAAATTAACATTTCACATTTTCTTTCTCAACAAGAATGCAGTTGAAACTTTTTTGATGAATATTTAGTGACATCTGCTTAATTCCAGTGGGTCTTGATATTTTTTCCTCTTGGCAGAAAATAAATCTAGCGTATTCCTTCATATAGAAAACATTGTATGCATTTTTTCATAGCAGTCACTCCGAGATATGTCCGTAAAGGCAAATTTGCAATAATATTCAGATGTTTGTCAAAGTTATACTAATTCTTGAATGCTACACAATTATATCAAATCAGAACAGGAGAAATAGATAATGATGACATTTAGAAGAAAAATGATTTGTACTAAATAAGAAAAGATAGTAAATAAAAGATACAAATACAAGGCAGTGTTTCAGTTATAATATAGGAACACTATGAAAGATATTTAACAGTACATACACCTAGAAGTGAGATTTATCTAGTTATCTCCTAGGAATCTAGGTTGAGTTAATAGATCATGCTCTAGTTAAAGAATATGACTTCATCTTTGTCTAATTTTACCTTCTGGATTCTTCTTATATAAAGATATATTAGAAAATTAGGAAACAATCTTCCTCAGGACCCAGTAATATGACTTTTGTTTATATACCCAAGGATGTTCAATCATACCACAAAGATATGTGCTCAACTATGTACATAGCAGCATTGTTTGTCATAGCAAGAACCTGAAAAAACCTATATACTCCTCAAACAAGGAATGGATTAATAAAATGTGATACATTTACACAATGGAATACAACACAGCATTTTTAAAAGTACATAAAAAAGACACCTTGAAATATGCAGGCAAATGGATGGATTTAGAAAATATCATATTAAGTGAGGTAACTCAGACCCAGAAAGACAAATATTATATCTACTCATTCATAAATGTTTTTTGGAGAAAAAGCAAAGAGTACCAGCATATGAATCACAATTCCAAAGAAGCTAGGCAACAATGAGGAACCTAAGAATGACTTATGAGAATCTAATCTACATGGGGAATAGAAAAAGACCAGATCTCCTGAGTAAATTGGGAGCATGGGGACCAGGAGAGAGGGTTGGTGGGAAGGGAAGGGAAGGGAAGGGAAGGGAGAGAAAATTCAAGGTTAATAAAGCACTATGAAATCTGTTTCTAGGGCTATGTTCCATCCCTTTTTGTTTTTTTAGCATATCCTTTATAGTTTGTTCTGACCTTTCTGTAACTGCCTAACATCTTGGATTGTGTGATATACCTGCAATATGCTTTATATTATAATAAAATAAAAACTGTTTTATTTTCTTAGACACACATGCTGGACCATTCTCTGCCTTGTGCAGATAAACCCATGGTGGACATAACTTTTAATAAATTTGTGATTACTGAATCAGACTTTTATAAGCTCAAGGCAGTTGCCCATTGAAAACCTAAATAAGTGTCAATGGTGTGGTGTACATATTTTAATTTCCATATTCTGTAAAGTGGAGTACATCTATCTGCCAGATTTCCTTACTTTGAGTACCTGGTGAGTTACTCCCTGAATGCAATGTTTTAAAAAAAGGAAGTAGGACATCTCTTTATAATCTCCTTAAACTCTTTTAACCTTTGCTGTTGACATGATGTTTCTTATAAAATTCTGAGGCCTTCAACATACTTCCAATCAATACTTGGTAAATTTTTGCATTTCCTTTTACTAGAGGATCTCGCAGACCCATATGGAATTGGGTGTGTGTTACATATATGAGATAGATTGTATTCTGGATTATGTCTTGAACCTGTATGAATAATGAAGCCAATTCTGTATCATCTTATATAAATCATCAGTTTCAATATGCAAAAGAACTCATTATGCATATTATGAATCAGTAACTATAGTAAGAGGTTCTTAAAAATCCATTAGTACCTTGAGAATAGCATATAAGTGTGCCTTTTGGACAGTATTATAAGAGACTTCTTTCACCTTATTTAATTCTTCTCATTTGTAACCAGTGTTACCTGATTTATTTTTATCTGTGTAAAATGTACAGGCTCTGGTTATTGGTATGTCATGTACAATTCAAAGAACAATTAAAGTAGTTCTGTTTGTAAGTTCAAGTCTATCACTTTGGGATAATTTCCATTAATTTCTCCTAAGAAATTTGCTCATGCTCATTGTCATGGTTCATAGTCTTCACATATTTTCTTTTTAAATTTTATCAGCAGTAAAAGGAACAATAATCTCTTCTGGGTTTATACTTTCTAGTTGATTAAGTCTCAATTTGCCTTTTATAATTAATTAAGAGTCGTTTTCCACATAACTTTTTAATTTTTTACTTGGTTTATGTGGTAAAAAATAATTTTAAGATGATATCTTCCCTCTGCATTAAAATTTCCATACGGGAAATTATGGAAGCAATATGACTAGAATACAATTAAGATTTGGATTCACTCTCTCCACATGTGCCTCCTCTAATTTCTCTTCAATGACAATCAATTCTTTTTCCACTTCACTTATTAGTTCTCTGGGACTATTTAAGCCTCTGTCAACATCTAAGATTTTGTTTAAATATACTATTAAATCTGGTATTATACCAACAGGTGATCATATATTGGAAATGTCTCCTAACAGTCTTTGAAAGTCATTAAGAGTCCACAATTGGTCTCTCCTAATTTGTGTCTTTTGTGTTCTAATTTTCTGTAAGCCTATGTAATTGACACAATTTCTTCTTTGTATTTTTCAAAAGCAATTTGTAATCTCCATTTTGGCAACTTTCTTTACTTCTTCAAACACTCTTTCTAAAATATCTATATTTAAATCAGATAAAAATGTCATCCATGTTTAATGGCAAATTGGAGGTTAAGGAAAATATTTACATATTATCTCCAATGGCTGACTTACAAAGTATTGACATAGAATGGGGATATTGAGTATTCCCTGTGGGAGGATATTCCCAAGGGTGGATGGTCCCAAGGTATCTCCTAGCAGTCTGAGAATTATTATAAGTAGGCACCATCAAGGCAAACTTTTCTCTGTTCTTTTCTTGTAAAGGTATAGTGAAGAAATAATCATTTTAATTAATACTATAAGATACTATAATTTTGGTAATAGAAAAGGCAGAAGAATTTCAGAGTGTAGAGGACCCATAGATTAAATTACCTTGTTGACAGCTCTTAGATCTGTTACCATTCTCCATTTTCCAGTTTTCTTTTAAACAACAATACAGGAGAATTACAAGGGCTGGTTGATTCTTCAATAGGTGAGCATCTAGCATCCCCTGTGCCAACTGTTCTAAAGCCTGTTGTTAAAGGTCATTGTTTACCCCATATGGGTTTGAGTAAATCATTTTAAAGGCAAGGCCGATGGTATCTCTGAAGGTTTGCTAGTTGCTTTATGTTCTTCTATAGCCTGAACGGCTGGTGACCTTTGTTTATGATGTCTTATAATATCCTTCCAAGAAACATGAGTTTCTGAGACTTCAGGAATATAATCCTGGGTATTCCATTGCTACAGCAGTTACTGACCCTATATATTCACAACAATATTAGCTACATATGGCTTCAGCCTTCATCCCTGTTTTTCTGGTCCAATGCATTGAACCCAACTTGTAAATTGTTTTAGTTAATATAGGGTTCCAATTTCTAGGGATTGAATATCTGTGAAGAGGTCAATCTACATGCCAAGATTCTGAAGTAATGATAGTCATGTCCACAACTGTGTCTAGTAATCCCTTAATTACAATATCATTTATATTCAGTCTTAGCTTTAATCTTTTATAATTTATAGAGGTCTGCCAAAATGTGCATTTCCTATTTTCTACTGTAGTTTTTGACTCATTCTACAGGTCTATTCCATCATCCAGAACTGTATAGTATTTTACAGTAGGTACTGGATTGTTTAATTTTAATTGTGAACCATGTTCTCCACAGTGACTGGGAATAACTGGACCATGATTGACATCAGGGACAAGACTTGAATTCTCAAATATAGATGAAGCAGAAGAAAGTGTTCTAAAAAGTAAATATAGGAAAATGTTTGAGGCCCTTGAGGAGCAAATAAAAAAAATCCCTCAAAAAATGGAGAAAAACAAACAAAACAAAAACCTGGAAGAAATCAACATATCTCTTAAAGAAAACCAAGAAAAAACAATCAAACAGATAAAAAATTTAGGATTTGAAAACCAAAATAGAGACAATAAGCAAAACAGAAACTGAGGTAATTATAGAAATGAAAATTATGAGAAAATGATCAGGAACCACAAATGCAAGTATAAACATGAGAATACAAGAAATAGAAGAGAGATTCTTAAGCACTGAATATACAATAAAGGAAATAGACAGACTCATCAGTAAATGAAAACATTAAATCTAACAAAAACTTAACACAAAATATCCAGGGAATATGGGAAACCATGAAAAGACCAAACTTAAGAATGATAGGGAAAGAAGAAAGAAAAGCCCAAGTCAAAAGCATAAAAAATATACTCAACAAAATCATAGAAGTAAACATTCCCAACCTTAAAAAAGATATGCATATGAAGATACAGGAAGCTTACAGAACAACAAACAGACTGGGATAACAAAAAACGTCCTTTCACCACATAATAATCAAAACATTAAGCTTACAATATAGAAAGAAAGAATATTAAGAGCTGCAAAGGAAAATGGCTATGTAACATATAAAAGAAGACTTATCAGAATTACACCTGATTTCTCAATGGAAAAAATGAAAGTCAGAAGGTATTGATCAAATGTTATACAGAAACTAAGAGAACATGGATGCCAGCCTAGACTACTATACCCAGTAAAACCTTCAATTACCGCAGCCAGACAAAACAAGTCATTCCATGACAGAACAAGATCTAATTAATACCTAGTCACAATCCAGCCCTACACAAAGTACTATAAGGAAAACTACAACCCAAGTTTGCTACATCTACAATAACACAGACAGTAGATGATCTTTCAGAAGCAAATAGCAAAAAAAAAGTCATACACAATAACATCACCAACAATAAAAACTAAATTAATAGGAACTAGTGATCACTGGTCATTAATACCCTTAGTATAAATGGACTTAACTCACTTATAAAACTACACAGGCTAACTGATTAGGTATGAAAATAATAATCCATCATTCTGCTGGAGAAAAATGCACCTTAACCTCAAAGGCAGATATTGTCTCAGAGTACAGGGTTGGGAAAAAATATTCCAATCAAATGGACCTAAGAAACAAGAAGGTGTTGATGTTGTATCCTGCCACATTACTAAAGGTGTTTATCAGCTGTAGGAGTTCTTTGGTAGAGTTTTGGGGGTCGCTTATGTACACTTTCATATCTTCAGCAAATAACGAAAGTTTAACTTCATCCTTTCCAATTCGAATACCCTTGATCTCCTTATGTTGTCTTATTGCTAATGCTAGAACTTCAAGCACTATATTGAAGAGGTATGGAGAGAGTGGACAGCCTTGTCATGTTCCTGATTTTAGTGGAAAGGCCCTCCTATACACAAAGGATAAAGAAGCAAAGAGAGAAATCAGAGAAACATCACCTTTCACGATAGCCACAAATAGCATAAAATATCTTGGGGTTACTCTAACCAAGGAAGTAAAAGATCCATTTGACAAGAACTTTAAGTCTTTGAAGAAAGAAATTGAGGAGGATACCAGAAAATGAAAAGACCTCCCCTGCTCTTGGATTGGGAGAATCAACATAGTAAAAATGGCAATTCTACCAAAAGCAATCTATAGATTCAATGCAATCCCCATCAAAATCCCATCAAACTTCTTCACAGACCTTGAGAGAACAATAATCAAGTTTATATGGAAAAACAAAAAACCCAGGATAGCCAAAACAATCTTATACAATAAAGGAACTCCTGGAGGCATTACCATCCCTGACTCCAAACTCTATTACAGAGCTACAGTATTGAAAACAGCTTGGTATTGGCATAAGAACAGAGAAGTTGACCTATGGAATCAAATAGAAGACCCGGATATTAATCCACAAATCTATGAACACCTAATTTTCGACAAGGGAGCTAAAGGTATACAATGGAAGAAGGAAAGCATCTTTGACAAATGGTGCTGGCATAACTGGATCTCAACCTGTAGAAGAATGAAAGTAGATCCATATCTATCACCATGCACAAAACTCAAGTCCAAATGGATTAAAGACATCAACATTAATCTGTCCACTTTGAACCTGATAGAAGAGAAAGTGGGAAGTAGTCTACAAGATATAGGCACAGGAGGCCACTTCCTAAGTAGACCCCAGTAGCACAGACAATAAGAGAAACAGTGAATAAATGGGACCTACTGAAACTGAGAAGCTTCTGTAAAGCAAAGGACACTGTCAGTAAGACAAAAAGGCTACCTTCGGACTGGGAAAAGATCTTTACCAACCCCTCATCAGACAAAGGTCTCCAAAATATACAAAGAACTCAAGAAACTAGACACTAAATCTCTAATTAACCCAATTAAAAAATGGGGTACTGAACTGAACAGAGAATTCACAAAAGATGAACTTCGAATGGCCAGAAGACACTTAAGGATATGCTCAACCTCCTTAGCGATCAGGGAAATGCAAATCAAAACAACTTTGAGATACCATCTTACACCTGTCAGAATAGCTAAAATCAAAAACACCAATGATAGCCTATGCTGGAGAGGATGCGGAGTGAGGGGAACACTCATCCATTGTTGGTGGGAATGCAAAATTGCACAGCCACTGTGGAAATCAGTTTGGTGGTTTCTCAGGAAACTGGGAGTCAACCTCCCTCAGGACCCAACAATTCCACTCTTGGGAATATACTCAAGTGATGCCCTATCATACTACAAAAGTATTTGTTCAACTATGTTCATAGCTGCATTATTTGTAATAGCCAGAAACTGGAAACAACCTAGGTGCCCCTCAATAAAAGAATGGTTAAAAAAGGTGTGGAACATATACACATTAGAGTTTTACTCAGCGGTAAAAAACAATGACATTTTGAATTTTGCATGTAAATGGATGGAAATAGAAAATGCTTTACTGAGTGAGGTAACCCAGACCCAAAAAGAGGAATATGGTATGTACTCACTCATAAGTGGTTTCTAGCCATAGTTAAAGGTCTTTGAGTCTATAATTTGTGATCCTAGAGAAGCTGAATAAGAAGGTGAACCTGAAGAAAATCATATAGTTATCCTCCTGAATATTAGAAGTAGGCAAGATTGCCAGGCAAACTTGGGTGCATGGAGGGGGGTGGAAGTATGGGGAGATGGTTAGGGAGAGGGGAGAGGGGGAGTATCAGGGATGGTTTGGGGAATGAGGGGGGGAGGGAGGAAGGATGGTTATGGGAGCAGGGAAGTTTATATCTCAACTAAGGGAGTCATTTTAGGGTATGCAAGAGACTTGATTCTGGAGGGGTTCCCAGGCCCAAGAAGAGGTCCCCAGATTGTACTCTGGGCAGCAGAGGAGAGGGTGCATGATCTGGCCTTGGCCTATAACCATACTGATGAATATTTTGCATATCACCACAGAAACTTCATATGGCGATGGATGGAGATAGAGACAGAGACACATATTGAAACACTGGACTTAACTCCCTAGCCCCAAATGAGAAGCAGAGGGAGGGAGATCGTGAGCAAGGAAAGCAAACTCAGAGGGGGCCTTCATCCGATGATGGATGGAGATAGAGACGGAGACCCACATTGGAGCACTGGAAGTCAGGACCGCGAAGGGTGCGTTCACCCACTGATACAAGGGGACTGATCGAATGAGAGCTCACCAAGGCCAGCTGGACTGGGACTGAACGAGCATGAGATCAAACTGGACTCTCTGAATGTGGTTGACATGGGGGCTGACTGAGCCCCCAAGGTCCAAATGAAGACTGAGAAGCCATTGACAATGGCACTGGGTCTTGTTTCGCCTGCATGGACTGGCTTTTTGGGATCCTGGCCTGTTTGGATGCTCACCTTCCTGGACCTGGAGGGAGGGGGAAGGAACTTGGATTTCCCACAGGGCAGGAAACCCTGACTGCTCTGGGGAATGGTGAGGGAGGAGGAGAGGGAGTCAGGGGAGTGGGTGGAGTGGGAGGGTATTGGGAGAAGGGGAGGAAGTGGAAGGAGTGTTTTTGGATACTTGAATAAACAAGTCTAACGGAAAAAAACAATAAAAACAAAAAAAAAGAATATGGACTGAGCAAGATGTGTGAAGCAATCCAGTAAACAGCTACCTTCCTTGGCCTCTGCATCAGCTTCTGTTTCCAGGATCCTGCCCTATTTGAGTTCCCGCCCTGACTTCCTTCAGTGATGAAAAGCAATGCAGAAGTATAAGCCAAATAAACCCTTTTCTCCCCCCCCCCAAAAAAAGAAACAAGAAGGTGTAGCTATCCTTGTATCCAACAAAATAGACTTCTAACTAACATCAATCAAAAGAAGGAAAAAAAAGGGCATTTCATATTTCTCACAGCAAAATCCATAAAGAGGAAATCTCAATACTGAACATCTATTTCCCAAATACAAGGGCAGCCTCATATGGAAATTAACACTACTAAAGCTTAAACCACACATTAGACCTAACACATTAATAGTGGAAGGTTCCAATATGCCACTCTTACCACTGGACAGGTCTGTCAGACAGAAAATTAACAAGAGAAATAAGGAAACTAACAGATGTTATGACTCAAATGATCTTAACGGACATTTATATATAGGACTTTCTATCCATTCTATCCACACACTCACACACATACACACACACACACACACACACACACACACATATATATATATATATATATGTATATATATATATATTTACATCTTCTCATCATCTCATGGAACCTTCTCAAATTTGACCATATATTAGGTAACAAAACAAACCTCAACAGATACATAAAAAATTGGATTAGCCCCCTGTTTCTTATCAGATCATCATGGCTTAAAATTAGAATTCAACAACAACATTAATTTCAGAAAGCACACAAACACATGGTAATTAAACAATGCTCACCTAAATCATCAAGGGGGCAAGGAAGAAATACTCAGAAAATTCTTTATCATACCAAAATACCAAGTGCTCAACTATGTTAGTAGCAGCATTTTTTTGTCATAGCCAGAACCTGAAAACAATCCAAATGCCCCATTACCAAAGAATGGATAAGGCAAATGTGGTGCATTTACACAATGACATACTACACAATGACGTACATACAAGATAATGATATCTTTAAATTTGTCAACAAATGGATAGATCTAGAAAACATCACATTGTTTGAGGTAACCCAGACCCAGAAAGACAAATATCATACATGGTCATTCATTAGTGGCTTTTAGACATAAAGCAAAGGAAAACAACCTACAATTCAAAATCTCAGAGAGCCTAGACAATAAAGAGGACCCAAAGAGAGATATACATGATTCTCATATATAGGGGAAGTAGAAAAAGATAAAATTTCCTAATTAATTTGGAGCACAGGGACCATGGGAGAGGGTGGAAGTGGCAGGGAAAGAAAAGACAGGGAGTGTAGAAAAACATCTAGTTGAATAAAAAGAATTAAAATGATGCAAAATGTGTTTGGGCTAGGTAGTTTGTAAATGTTGCTAATATTTTTTTAAAAAGGTTGTATAATATGTTTGAGCAAGTTATCATCACCATCATAAAACAAAAATCCCATGCTCCATCTTCAGACTGAACTCCATTGAAATTGTTCTTAGGAATACAAATTATATGGGAAAAGTCTACTCAGTAAAAAGATTATGGCAGAGTTCCAAACTTCAAATTTTTCTCTTTTTCTAGATTGTGTGAGAGTGGTTTGTAGGGCAAAGAGTTCTCTCATCTATATAGAGAAAGCTGTAGATTTTTAATTTTTCCTGTTGTGTAACATGAGGGGCCAGGTTGTTGGGGTTTCTGTCCTGCCTGGTACCCCACAGCTGGCAAATCCCAAAGAGAAAATCACACACAGGACTCCATAAGATTATAAACTGATTGGCCCATTAGGTCAGGCTACTTCTTAGTTCTTATAACTTATGTTACCCCATTATCCTTATCTACGTTAGTCATATGGCTTGGTACCTTTTTCAGCTGGGCAAGTTACATGCTGCCTCTTCGGTGGTCTGCGCAGGAGAGGCAGAGGGAGCTTCTGCTTCCAGAATACTCCCAGTCTCTTTTTTCTACCCCTACTACCTGTCTGGCTTTTCAGCCTATACTGCCTGCCTGGCCAATCAGTGCTGTATTAAAATATGATTGACAGAATACAGACAATTCTCCCACACCATTTCCCTCTTTTTTTTTTAACAAAGGAAAATACCCATAGTCCATTTGTTGGGAATGTGGGCGTAGTATTTCAGGCTACTTCCTGCTGGTTGGGGGTGCTGATGATTTTATGGGGACCTAAAGAAAATTTAGAGTTATAATCAAGTCCTGACTGGAGTATTCTGTGAGTCTTGATCATCTCAGGCAACAGTTTTGAATCTGTTCTGGATGTAGAACTCTGTCATCTGGGCCATCTGTTCCTATTGGAGATTTCTCAGGTGGTCTTCCTTTTTTAAACCTGATTTTTCTTAACTCAGAGTAAATTCACAGCCTCTCATTTTCAGTGGAAACAAAAGCAAAATCTTTTCTCCAAAGTAACAAACATTTTGACTTCAGTTTTGAAGCCAAGGTATTTTCAAAATACCTATCTTGGGTTAGTTCAGCAGCATTTATAAACAAAAGTCTTTTAGCAGCTGTTGCTCCTTCCTCAGCATTCAAACAATTTAAAGAGAGCATAATAGCTTATAGTATCAAGATTCTCTGTTTATTTTCCATTTTTATGCAGCTTTATTTCAACCTCTATTTCTTTTATTTTTACTTTTACTTTTGGCTTTTTGAGACAGGATCTCTGTATATATCTTTGTCCTGGAATAACTATGTAGACCAGGCTGTCCTTGAACTCACAGAGATTCCTCTGTCTCTGCCTCCCCAGTGCTGGGCTCAAAGGTGTATGCTACCACACCTTGAACTCACAGAGATCTGTCTGTCTCTGTCTCCCAGGCATTGGGATTAAAGGCATATGCTACCACACCTTAAAGTCACAGAGTTCAATCTCTACCTCTGTCCCTTGAAGTCACAGAGGTCAATATGCCTCTGCCTCCCAGGCATTGGGATTAAAGGTGTGTACCACCACACCCTATCTCTCCCTTTCTTTCTTTTTTATTTTTAATGACTTTAACCTTTTGTCTGTATATATTTTTAACATACTGTAAACCAGTTAGAGGTTTTCTTCCTCTTTGAATCTCTCTTTACTGTATATCTCTCTTTTTCTGACTACATGAGCCTTTAATTTACTAAGCAATATGGAGAGCCATGACTTTGACGGCTAGATCCAGCCCATTTCTTAGCTTTCCAGCCTAATGGCTGATATACCAGCCAGAGCTGTGTTTAAGGCCAGATCTCTATGGCGTTTCAAGGTCCTTGCTAGCAAGCAAGCAAGCAAGCTGTAGCATTCTGTTCACAGACCACACTCAGTCGAACTGCCTGCCTAAAAGAGTCAGAGTTTGTCCTGGCAGGACAGCCCAGAAAGCTGGCATTTTAAAATAGCGCAACTTTTTTCCTGCTACAGCTGAAAACCGAAAAGCATGCATTCAGCTTTTGATCAACACCATTTAAGTATTTTGTGGCAGGACCTCTTAAAAGAGCTGCAGGGTTTTGCAGCTAAAGTTGAGTCAGGAAGCCTCTCTTAAATGAGAGCACTTTCTTGCCTCTAGCAAGCAGAGCAGACCCGAGAAATTGCTGCCACCAAGAAAATATGCTTTCCTCTATTCTTTCCCAAGCTTTTTCAAGATTTCTGTGGATTCAGTTATCCATGTGGGCGCCATATGTAACATGACGGGACAGCTTGTTGGGGTATCTGTTCCCACTCAGTACCCCACAGCCAGCAAGTCACAAAGAAAATCAACCACACAGAAAACTCTATAAGTTATAAAACTCATTGGCCGATTAGGTCAGGCTACTTATTAGTTCTTATAACTTATGTTACCCCATTATCCTTATCTACGTTAGCTATATGGCTTGGTACCTTTTTCAGCTGGGCAAGTTACATGCTGCCTCTTCGGTGGTCTGCGCAGGAGAGGCAGAGGGAGCTTCTGCTTTCAGAATATTCTCAGTCTCTTTTTTCCACCCCTACTACCTGTCTGGCTTTTCAGCCTATACTGCCTGCCTGGCCAATCAGCATTTTATTAAAATATGATTGACAGAATACAGACAATTCTCCCACACCACTGTTGTGTTGTATGTGCAAAAGTAATTATTTCAAAGCTAATAAATTTGTGCAGATGTGTAGCTGGGCCCTACCCTCTTCTTTGGGGGAAGGGGTATAAAAGCACAATATCAAAACCTCAGACCTTTAGAGTCAGGTAGAAGGCACCCTGCAGATTCATTTATTTAAAAACAGAGAAAACTTATATACTCTCTCAGCATCTAGTTGTTCCAACCCATTGTTATTGTGTGGTCACCACAATCTGAAACTCTGACAGTGCCTGTTGCTTACCCTCAGACCTCATTCTCTCATTGGTTTGAAATGATCAGCAACTCTGACAGAACCAGGAATACTCCAGATTGGCCCTTCTTGTCCTGGTAGTCCTTAACTTTCTACATACTCACCCCTTTATCATTTTTTACAGGGGCGTTCAGCATGAGACAGAGTTTTTTTTTTGCTCCGACCTTGTTAATCTCTGTCTCAGAAAGGCTAAGCAACTTGACTGTCTTAGCATGGCTTGCTGGACAATCTCTGATTCATTCCTGAAGAGCTATCAAGATGCGAAGACTAGGCAAGAGCTTTTTGAATTACAGATAAATAGGAATGCATAACCTCCTGGGAAGATCTGCTAGAAGGATAACCAAGAACCATTAGCACCGGAAGTAGCCTTAGTTTTTGTCTGTTGCTCTTGGATCTGCTGCAGGAGACATTCAAAGAAAATAAGTATTAAAAGTACCACCCGACCAATTAATGCATATGTACTCTATCTAGGGGAATTGAATACCCTTTTCATATTATGTCAAATTTTTTTTCAAAAATAAATTGTCAAAGGCCATAAATTTGGCCCTTAATTAATCAATTTGTTTTGTGAGGTCAATCAAAACAAGAAAGAGAAGTAAGTACAGTAGTAATCCTGGGTTATAACCTCCTTTCTGGATGGAGGCTGATCCATAGCTGAGCATACATCTCTTACCATGATCAATACTGACATTTTGGCAGTATGATTTAAACATAATCATACCCTGTCCCACAGGGTAGCAGGAGAGTCAGTGGTTGCAATTGGAGGGAGATAGGATCTCTATATCTTACCAGGAGCAGGGGTGTTTTCCTTGGCAGAGATACTCTATGCTTGTTAGCTGGACTAAGACCATTGTTATCAAACCTAAGCAAGTTATAATGGAAAATATCCTCTATTAATGCCAGATGAGGATCTCCTCTAGCCCCTGAAGGGATAGTTCTGGCCAACAGCTCCTTAAGAACTTCATTAGTCCTCTCCACAGTGGCTTGTATCTGTGGATTTTAGGGGATGCCAGTAGTATGAGAAATCTTCCAGGACCCCAGAAAGTCATTTAATTGTTGAAAGGCAAAGACAGGTGTAATGATATTTCCATTGTACCTTAATAAATAAAGGTTGTCTGAAGATCAAAGAGGAAAACAGCCCTAGTAGTCAGCATCACAGAACAGGCAATGGTAACATATCCTTTTAATCCTAGTAGTCATACTAATTTGGCATAGAAACCAAGGAGTGCATGACTTTAATCCTAAACCTAGAGAGAGAGAACTATAAGAAGAAAGGAGACAGCTCACAGACACAGTCTCATTCTGAAATTCCTAGAGGCAGAATCACAATTTTGTACTGAGGTACAGATCTGAGCCAGTAGGTGACAGTTTTCCTTTCTGTCCTTCAGGTTAGACTCCAATTTATGTCTCTGGGTTTTTATTATTCGTGCAACAGGCAGAGCCATTATCAGTATTATGTTCCCAAAGTACCCCAATAACTACCACTGCTGACTTAAGAGCCTTGATAGCATTGACAGCTTTTCCCTAGAAAGGATGAAAGCATAACAAAGGAGAAACCAGTATCTATTATCACATGCACATATTTAAGTTTCCAAAAGAGGTGTAATGCATATATGCTAAACAAAGTTGTAGTCGTGACTGTGAAGCTAGGTCGCAAGGGACCTAGCTCACCTAGCTCACCATTAGGTGTGACCACAAAAATGAACTTAAATATGGGAGAAGCACAAGCTGGGCTGGGTGGGGGGGGAAGGGAGGAAGAGTTGGTGAGTGGGCTCAACATCCAGAACAGTACACTGGGTTTTGGAGTGGGGGAAGGAGCTGTGGAAACTGGGGTAGTAAGAGACTGCACAGCCTAAGGAACTTCAGGGAATTTGGTGCCAGTGAGAGGTGCTACAGAGGAAGTAGGAGTCAGCCTCAGGAAGATGACTGTAGGCTTGGAGTCTGAGGAGTTGCTGGCTAATGGCCTTGTCAGTGGTGAGACAAGAGAGGTCAGGAGGCTGACTGTCTTGGGAGATAAACGGTTTTCATATAGTAATTGCTGCTGCAATAGGTTCTGAGGATGGTGGGCCTGGAGAAACCTGCATTCTCTTCATGCTCTTCAATAGTGAGTTATAACTAGCAGCTGGAAAGGAGGTTGGTAAAGTGGCAGACCTCAAAGCAAGTAGGGTGATTGTGAAAGGATGATTGGCATCAAATGGGGTTTCAGTGGCCAGGGTGCAAGGATCAACTGTCTTGTCCTCCAAAATATTGATATACCACTGCAGTTAGAATTTTCCCTCCATGTCAAAATCTTCAACAATGATGGAATAACCAAGTTCAGAGTGGAGTCAGGGTGATCTGATCTCGTCACCAGGAGGCAGCAACTTATTTTGTGTTTGCCTTGCACAGAACTGCCCAGACATAGGCGGGAAAGTCAAGAGTTCTGCCGCTTCTCAGTGGCTTTATCTGTAAACTTTTCTTTTGGGAACACTTTATTAACAGGGAGCAGAAGAACTGGAATTTTAACAAGCACCTAATAGGAGGAAAATAGTCCCAAGAGCAGTTAAAAGAGTCAGAGACACATATATTCTCACACATTTAAGAGTTGCACAAAATCATCACACTAACAACCATAACATACATGTAGAGAACCTGGTTCATACCTCTACAGGCCCTGTGTTTGCTATTTCAAACTCTGTGATCCCGTAGGAGACCTGAATAGTTGATTCCATTGATCATTTAATCCTGTTGTCCTCCATTCTCTCTGATATCCATGACAATTTTTGCCCTAGTTTTTTGGATTACCTGAACTCCAAAGATAAGATGGAGATATCCAATGTAAATTCTCTCTATGCATAATCTGGTTGCAGGCCTCTGCATCATATCTGATATACTGCCTGAAACAGCACTGATATATGAGTTTAGCAGAATATCATTAAGAATCATTTCATTGATATTTTTTTCTGGCCAGTCATATTTGGTTCTACACTAGATCTCTGGACTACTCACTCTCCAGTACCTGGTCATCTAAGCAGTATCTGGTTTAGGTATTGTGTTGTGGAGTTGGCCTTAAATTAAATCTGATGTTGACTAGCCACTCCCACAATTTATGTACCACTATTTCCTCAGTGTACATTGGAGGCAGGACAGATTTTTGGCCAATGGTTTATTGTTTGTGTTATTGTGCACATTTCCCTTTGGGTATCCTGTGGAGTACCTTCATGCAACAAAGAGATTAGAAAATAGAGAAAAAAGGATCTGTGCAGACACCACTTCAAACTTTTTTATTCAGTGAGCTTTATGGATGCTTTTCTTGTCATTTTGAAGAGAGAAAAACACTGTCTTAGAAATAACTTAGTATGTTTAAGTATCTCCACAGAATCTCCTCATCCAAAACTGACCCAAATGCACCACAGTCCCACCACTATGAGGCTTGACTGATTACAAGAAATGGCCAGTTCAAACTCCTTATGCATCATTACCAACAATTCTCACTAGGATCACCTTCATAGATTTAAGAAAATTTCCCTGCAATTGGATTTCACAACATGACCCCCAACACATTGTAATGCCTACCATCTCTCCAAACACTCTCTCTATCCCATCTTCCCCCATCTGAAGCCTCCCACTCTTATCCCAATCTACCTTGAGTTCACCAACAAAATTTATTCTATTTCTTCTTCCATGAGAGATCCATGCATCTCCCCACAAACCTTTATGTGTCTACAGATCATAGTGTGACTATTATTTGCTTAACAGCTAATATTCATTTGCAAGTAAATATATACCATATTTGTCTTTCTGGGTCTAGGTTACCTCATACAAGATGCTTTGGTTAGTTACATCCATTTGCCCAAAAATTCCATGATGCCATTTTTAACATCTAAAGAATACGTGATTTTGCATATAAACTATATATATATATATATACATTTTCTTTATCCTCTCTTCATGTGAACTCTATCTAATTTGTGTGTAGTGTCTGTCTATTATGAATAAATCTGCAATGCATACAGTTGAGCAAATGTCATTATAGGATGGAGTGTCCTTTGAGTATAGGCCAAAGAGTTATATAGGTAGATCTTCAAGTAGATACATTCCAAATTTTCTGAGGAACTGTCTTAGTCATTTCCATAATGGCTGTACAAATTTGCACTCGCATCAGCAATGTAAGAGTATTCCCCTTGTCCCATATTCTCACCAGCTTGAGAATTCACTTGTCTTAGCCATTTTAACAAATATATTATGGAATCTCAAAGTAGTTTTACTTTACATTTCCCTGTGACTAAGGATGTCAGATATGTCCTCAAATGTGTTTCTCAGGCATATGAGATTTTATGCTGAGAATTATGTGTTTAGATATGAACAATATTTTAAAGTTTAATTGTTTTGATATCTAGTGTTAAGTATTTTCCTTGGCTAACAAACCTCTCCACTGATGCAAATAATCCCAATCAGAGCAAATCAGATCAAATTAAAAGATACCCAGCTTTAATAGGTTCCAGTGCTCCCATGTGATGCTGGGAAAATAGAGAAGGGGAGGAAAACCTAAACAACAACCTGAGAGTGAAGAGGGGAGACCCCAGGGTACCAGGAGACCACATGTTCATTCTTTGTGGTGCAGTTTAAATAGCCTGTGGTAGTGGGTTGACCTGCCCAGGGGAGGGGTTAGCATTTGGAAAACTTTATTGACCCTCCCTGGGAGTATTGTTTGTTAGGCTTTCTCAGAGGTTGATTTCGGACTAAGACAACTCTCAGGGGAGCAACCTTGGAATAAAGTTTTCACCCAACATTTCAAACTCCTTGTATATATGGATGCCAGGGTGCTGGGGTGAAGCCCCCAGCCAAACAACCCAGACTCTTTGTATAAAAGGGTGCCAGGGAGCTGAGGTGACACTTCCAACCAAACATTCCAAACTTTTTGTGGATAAAGGGGCACCAGCTCAAATCTGGCTACTTTCTGTGGGCATGGGACAATGTGGGAGATGGGAGATCTGGCAGTTGTTGGGCTCACACTCAGTGAGAAGTGTGGCTGGAGGTATCCAGTTTACAGTCATCCTCGAGACATCAGGCACCTGTTCCTTGAGAGAGATGAGAAATCAAGTTGCTAAAATAAAGAAAATATATTGTTATTATTGGCCCTATGAATGTGGCTATCCATGGGAAGAATTATTAACTACCAGAAGTGCCCTGGTTGTACAGATGATGCTTGGGTGTATGACTGAGATACAAGAACAGATATTCCCTTTTAAAACCAAGTTTTAGTTGATGGGTGTTCTTGAGCCAGGAGAGTTGGTACCAATGGTGAAGTCCCAGGAACTCATACAGGTATTGGCATTGTTTGGAGAGCCCTTTGTAAGTTGGTCTTGACCCAGACAGCAGGAATGTCTTGTAAAATATGTTTAAAAATTGGTGGGATTAAAATATGCTCTGGAAACTATTAATTTTTACCAGACCAGATTTCTTGATAAAGTAGCAGATTTTTTTTTTTGTACCTGAAGGTCTTTGTAAGACAACTGGAAATAGAACATTTAAGAAGACAATTAAAGGGAATTGAGAAACTTGAATTTTTAAAGATGCACCTGAAACCTGTTAGTCCTGGACTTTGAAACCTGTTAAGGAGACACACAAGTCTGTTTTTTAGCAGGATACTTAACAAATGAGATGATGAGCTACCAGTACCTTAAGTCATCAAATGCCATTAGACAGAGTTAAAAGGAATAAATGAGCAGAAATGAGACAGTTTTTTTTTCTCTACACAGGCAATCCCAAGTCTCTCCTTAGTCCTTGGAGAACACCAGTTTTAGAAGCAAAGCTTGTAATTAGCTGTTGAGTACAAGAGGCTCAAAGATTTTTCTGTGCAGGGAAGATTGAGTCTAACTGTCTTGGCAGGAAGAGCCAATTGATCCCTGGGAGTATGATCTAGGAACCTGAAGAGAGAGAAGGTCACATTTTTGCTGTGTGGGTAGCTTTGTCATACCCAAAGGCAAGTCTCAAGGCGGAAGGTATTCTATAACCATGTATCTCATGGAGAAGGTATAGGATTTTGAGGTAGCTAGCCTTTTTCTGTGTTAGAGGCTCTTTTGTTAAATGCTATACTCTCAAATCTATAAAGGCACTTGATAATTGACCATTACCTGTTATACTTAAGCTAGATATATGAGCTAAATTTAGACATGTACTTTAATCTATTAGTCACAGCTACCAATGATAGTAAATGTAAGAAGGCTAAAAGGAAAATTTTAATAAGTCAAAGAATATTCACTCATGGGTACTCTTACCCAAAATGGTGGTGAGGTTAAAATAAAGGTTACTAACATGTTTGTATTTTTTCAAAGTTGTTGTAATCTGGGGTTAGAAGTTTTACAGATCATAAAACATACACACAGAGAGAAATAAAACAAGCATACTGTGAAAATGAGCACACATATTCACATAGACATAAAATAAGTATACTGTGTAAATGAACACACATACTCACATAGACATAAAATAAGCATATGGTAGCCATGTTATTTTAACAGACTGAGAATTAAAACATTTTTTAGGAACTTGTGTTAGCTGACCAACTTAAAAATCCTGGTGTAGGTGGCTGGAGAGATGGCTCAGAGGTTAAGAGCATTGCCTGCTCTTCCAAAGGTCCTGAGTTCAATTCCCAGCAATCACATGGTGGCTCACAACCATCTGTAATGAGGCCTGGTGCCCTCTTCTGGACTGAAGAAGAAGAAGAATACTGTATACATAATAAGCAAATAAATAAATATTTTAAAAAAATCCTGGTGTAGGCAAGGGGCAGAATCCAGAGAAGCACAGAGGTGATCCCAAATAGGATCGGGTTAGCAGATGCTATAAGAGGGGACATAAACATAAGAATAGAAGAACTATACAGTTTCAGAGTGTAAGAAGAGTTGAAAAACAGATCCAGATCTATTGTAGAAAACAGTGAAAGACAAACAGCTAGAGAAGCAGGAAGGGGAGAGGAGAGCAGATGTGGGGGCAGGAGCACTAAATGCAGAAACCATGGGCTTTTGGAATTTTATTTGTTTTTACATTAGTTGTTAGCTCTAATTTAAAACAATTTCTGTAAAAGGTATCTCAAGGACATTTGAAGATCAGGATTTGAATTGCAAGAGCCCATTTTAGAAGTCCATGCCATCTTGGTCTGAAGCCTGTCACAATGCATCCACTGTGACAAGACTTTTGAGTTGAAAACGTGTGTGTGTGTGGGGGGGGGGTGTATGAATCGTAAGAAATAAGTGGCAGATGTCTGTATCCATTTAGTCTCACCTGGGTGAGAACTATCATGCCGCTTTTGATGGGTGCCTGGCATGGACCATGTCTCCAATGGGGCAGCCTGAAAATCAACAAACATAAACAAAAGGAAACAGGACCCAAACCCTAGCAGCATGTACTCAAAAAAAGGGAACTCACAGAGACAATGCCAATCTTAGCATGTCAGAGAGCATGAGAGAGAAGGGAGTTTTCCAACACGTGGCCCTGGGTCAGCAGGAAAACAGACCCTCCCCCCAACCTCCAAATGTTAAGTATTTTAGCTGGCCAACAAACGTTTCTACTGATGCAAATAATCATAATCAGACCAAATCATCATGAATTAAAAGATACCAAGGTTTAATTGGTGCCAGTGTTCCTGGGTGGTCTCTGAAAACAGAGGAATGGGACAAAAACCTAAACGACCACCTAAGAGGGAAGAGGGGAGATGACAGGAACAGGGAGACCACATGTTCATTCTCTAAAGGGCCATTTAAATAGCCTGTGGAAGTGTTTTCTTGACCTTTCCTCGGAAGGGCTTATTGTTTGACAGGTTTCTTGATTCTCCCTGGAAAGAGGTCACAATTTTGTGGGCTTTCTCAAAGGTGGAGTTTGGACTGAGGTAACTCCCAGGGGAGGGTGCTTAAAATGGGGTTTTCTGCCCAACATTTCAAATTCCCTGTATATGTGGAAGTCAGGGGCAGGAGTTACTTCTTCAGGTAAACAATCCAGACTCTTTGTATAAAGGGGTGCCAAGGAGCTGAGGTGAAGCTTCTGACCAAGCATCTAGTTTTATAGATCTTTATATATTCATTAAATATAAAATTAATAAATATTATATATTTATTATAATGTATATAATATAATTATAATATATTATATTATATGATATATTATTAATATTATATATTAAATATATTATATATACTATATATTATATATTATGTATTTTATTATATATTTATTATAATATAGTATGTAATATACTCATAAAATTTATATAATATATTATAATTATATATTTATATAAATATGAATAATAATGTATATATTTAATAAAAATAATTTATTGAATATATAATAATTAATAATTATCAGATTATTCTCTATCTGATGTGGAGTTGATAAAAATTCTTTTCCAAATCAGACAAGGTTGCCTCCTTGTTTAATTGATAGTGTTATTGCTTTGCAAAAGTTTTTCAATTTGTTAACCCCACTTGTTAAATGTTGATCATAGTGTCTAAACTACTGCTGTTCTATTCAGAAAGTAGTTTAATTTTCTTATGTCGATGTTTTCAATGCTATTCTTCAATTTCTCTTTTAATCAGATCATGCTATCTGGTTTTATGTCGAGGTCATTAATCCACTTGAACCTCATTTTGTACAGGGTGGTGAATGCTGATTTATTTGAAATTTTTTACATGCAAATATCCAGTTTGACTAGCAGTAATTTTGAAGAGCTTGTCTTTTTTCATGGTGTATTTCTGACTTCTTTTTATGGCTATTATTATTATAATAATGCTACTGATGTACAAGCAAATTTCAATCTTCTGATATCTTTCTTCAAGGACATGAAGCTTATATCACAAAATCTTTGATTTTGGGGGGTAAGGCTAGAGTTTCCCCAAGATATTTTATATTATTTGAGACTATTATGAACTGGTTATATTTCATGACCTCTTTCCCAACCCATTTGTGATATGTATATAGAAATGCTGGGGATTTATTTTTTAGATAATCTTGTATCTATTTTCTTTTTGAAAATTGTCAAACAGATGTAGCAAATACCTGGTAGAATTTTAATGTCAATTATGTATACAGCCATGTCGTTCACAAATAATGACAGTTTGTCATTGTACCTGCTTGATTTCCTTCAGTTTTCTTATTGCCCTTGCAAAAAGTTCAAATATTATATTGACTACACATGTAGATTGTGGATAACCTTGTCTTTTTCCTCATTTTGTTATAATTATTTTGAATTTCTATCCCTTTGATGTTAGTTATGTTTCCTCTAAATTGACTTTATTATATTTATATTTATTTCCTATATACATAATGTCTCCAAAATTTTTATTCTAAAAGGGGGTTGAATATTGTGAAAGGCCTCTGTAGGAACTTCACCCCTTATTCTCAAAGGGACAAAAAGAAATTTCCTAGCAGAATGGATTCCAAGGAAGATAGTGGCCTTTCCCTCTCCTAACCAGATGATTCTGAGCAGATGGTCACTTAGCTCAGCCCTGTCAGTCACTTGGTACAGGCTGATAAAAATGGTCTAATTCAGGAATAGTGGTCTTGCTCTAAGAACAGGGAAAAAGCTGACTTAGCAGAATTGGAGAGATCAAAAGTCCTTGCACCCGGGACAAAGGAGATTGGAAAAGCCTCTTTGTAGTTATGCCTTTAAAAGTTTAGCCCACAGAGGAGATACAACTCCTCTCTTTACCTCACTACAATGAGGATGGAGATGAGTTCTAAACATGTTTGTATTATGCTAATTAGACCTTACTTATTACAGTCTTGGCCTCTCTGGTTGTTTCCCTTTGGGGGTCAGAATCAGGGCACAACAGCCTCTTCTGCATCAAATCAAATTATGATTTCTTTTTCTTTTAGTTTGCTTGTGTGGTAGATTATATTTACTGATTTTCATATATTGAACCATCCATATATCTCTAAGATGAATCCCATTTGGTTGTGGTGGGTAATGTTTTTATATGTTCTTGGATTCAGTTTGCAAGAATTTTACTCAATATTTTCTCATATATGTTCACAATGGAAATCTGTCTATAATTCCTTTAGTTGAATTTAATTGTTTTAAGTATGAGAGTAACTGTAGTCTCATAAAATGTATTAGGCAATGCTTATTTCGATTCTATTTTCTGGAATAATTTAAAAAATATTGGTGCTAACACTTCTTTGAATGTCTTGTAGAATTTCAGCTAGCCTGCTCTTTTTTGTTTTTGGAGGGGTGAGACATTGAATAGCATCTTCAGGGTTATAAATCAATTTAACTTGTTTACCCCATCTTGATTTTATTTTGGTTATTGACATCTACTGAGAAAATAATTCATTTCTTTTATATTATCCAATTATTTTTTCTTTTTTATTTGTAATATTTTTAACTTTTATTTATTATTATTATTAAAAATTTCCACTTCCTTCCGTCCTACCATTTCCCTCCCCCTCTCCCCATTATCTCTCCCCCTCCCTCTCCAGTCCAAAGAACAGTCAGGGTTCCCTGCCCTGTAGAAAGTCCAAGGTCCTCCCCGCTCCATCCAGGTCTAGGAAGGTGAGCATCCAAACAGACAAGGTTCTCACAAAGCCAGCACATGCGGTAGAATCAAAACCCAGTGCCATTGTCATTGGCTTCGCGGTAAACCCTACTTGTCAGCCTCGTTCAGAGAGTCTGGTTTGATCACATGCTCCATCAGTCCTAGTCCAGCTGGCCTTGGTGAGTTCCCATTCGATCAGCCCCAAAATCACAGTGGGTGGGTGCATCCCTCGCGGGGCTGACTTTATTGCTCATGTTCTCCCTACTTCTGCTCCTAAGAAAGATCTTGTGAGCTCAGTCCAGTGTGGATCTCTGTCTCTATCTCCATCGACAGATGAGGGTTCTATGGTGATATGCAAGATAATGATCAGTGTGGCTATAGGATAGGGCCAGTTCAGGAGTCCTCTCCTCAGCTGCTCAAGGAATAAGCCAGGGACATCTTCTTGGGCACTTTGGAACCCCTCTAGAGTCCAGTCTACTGCCAACCCTAAAATGGCTCCCTTAATTAAGATCTATACTTCTCTGCTTCCATATCCACTCTTCCTTCATCCCAACTGTCTCATTTCCCCAAGCTCTCCCCATCCTCCCCTTCTAACTTCTCTCTCCCCATCTCCCCAAATCCCACTCCACCCCCAAGCTCTCAATTGTTGCCTAGCAATCTTAAATACTTCCAACATCCAAGAAGATAACTATATGTTTTTCTTCGGATTAACCTTCCAATTTAGCTTCTCTAGGATCATGAATTATAGGCTCAATGTCCTTTATTTATGGCTAGAATACACTAATTAGTGAATACATACCATATTCATTTTTTTGGGTATGGGTTACCTCACTCAGGATAATGCTTTCTATTTCCATCCATTTGCATAAAAAATTCAAGATGTCATTTTTTTTACCACTGAGTAGTACTCTAATGCGTATGTATTCCACACTTTCTTTATCCATTCATTCATTGAGGGACATCTAGGTTGTTTCCAGGTTCTGCCTATTACAAATAATGCTGCTATGAGCATAGTTGAACAAATGTTTTTGTAGTATGATAGGGTATATCTTGGGTATATTCCCAGGAGTGGTATTGCTGCATCCTGGGGTAGGTTGATCCTAAATTTCCTGAGAAACCGCCACACTTATTTTAAAAGTGGTTTCACAAGTTTGCATTCCAACCAGCAGTGGATGAGTGTTCCCTTTATTCCATATCCTCACCAGCAAAGGCTATCATTGGTGTTTTTGGTTTTAGCCATTCTGACTGGTGTAAGATGATATCTCAAAGTTGTTTTGATTTGAATTTCCCTGATCGCTAAGGAGGTTGAGCATGATCTTAAGTGTCTTTTGGCCATTTGAACTTCTTCAGTTGAGAATTCTCTGTTCAGTTCAGAGCCCCATTTTTTAATTGGGTTAATTAGAGTTTTAGTGTCTAGTTTCTTGAGTTCTTTGTATATTTTGGAGAACAGACCTTTGTCTGATGAGGGGTTGGTGAAGATCTTCTCCCAATCAGTAGGTTGCTTTTTTATCTTAACGACAGTGTCCTTTGCTTTACAGAAGCTTCTCAGTTTTAGGAGGTCCCATTTATTCAATGTTGCCCTCATTGTCTGTGCTACTGGGGTTATACATAGGAAGTGGTCTCCTGTGCCATATGTTGTAGACTACTTCCCACTTTCTCTTCTATCAGGTTCAGTGTGTTCAGATCGATATTGAGGTCTTTAATCCATTTGAACTTGAGTTTTGTGCATGGTGAGAGATATGGATCTGTTTTCATTCTTCTACAGGTTGATATCCAGTTCTACAAACACCATTTGTTGAAGGCGCTTTCTTTCTTCCATTGTATAATTTTAGATCCTTTGTCGAAAGTCAGGTTTCCATAGGTTTTTGGTTTAATATCCGGGTCTTCTATTCAATTCCATTGGTCGACTTCTCTGTTTTTATGCCAGTACCAAGCTGTTTTCATTACTTTAGCTCTGTAATAGAGTTTGAAGTAAGGGATGGTGATGCCTCCAGAAGTTCCTTTATTGTATAAGATTGTTTTGGCTATCCTTGGTTTTTTGTTTTTCCATATGAAGTTGATAATTGTTCTCTCTAGGTCTGTGAAGAATTTTGTTGGGATTTTTAATGTGAATTTTAAATGCGTTGAATTTATAGATTGCTTTTGGTAGAATTGTCATTTTTACTATGTTGGTCTTACCCATCCAAGAGCAAGGGAGGTCTTTCAATTTTCTAGTGTCCTCTTCAATTTCTTTCTTCAGTGCCTTAAAGTTCTTGTCAAATATATCTTTCACTTCCTTGGTTAGAGTTACCCCAAGATACTTTATGCTATTTGTGGCTATTGTAAAAGGTGAAGTTTCTCTAATTTCCTTCTTTGCTTCTCTATCCTTTGTGTATAGGAGGGCTACTGATTTTTTTGAGTTGATCTTGTAACCTGACACTTCACTGATGTTATTAATCAGCTGTAGGAGTTCTTTGGTAGAGGTTTGGGGGTCACAAATGTACACTATCATATCATCTGCAAATAACGAAAGTTTGACTTCTTCCTTTCCGTTTCGAATCCCCTTGATCTCCTTATGTTGTCTTATTGCAATTGCTAGACCTTCAAGCACTATGTTGAAGAAATATGGTGAGAGGGGACAGCCTTGTCTTGTTCCTGATTTTAGTGGAATAACTTTGAGTTTCTCTCCATTTGATTTGATATTAGCTGTTAGCTTGCTATATATTGCTTTTATTATATTTAGGTATGATCTTTGTATCCCTAATCTCTCCAAAACCTTTATCATAAAGGGGTGTTGAATTTTGTCAAATGGTTTTTCAGTATCTAATGAAATGATCACATTTTTTTTTCTTTCAGTTTATTTATATGATGGATTACATCGATATATTTTCAAATGTTGAACCAGCCCTGCATCTCAGGGATGAAGCCTACTTAATAATAATGGATAATTTTTTAATGTGTTCTTGGATTCTGTTGGCCAAAATTTTATTGAGAAATTTTACATCGATGTTCATGACTGAGATTGGTCTGTAATTCTCTTTCTTAATTGGGTCTTTGTGTGGTTTTGGAATCAGGGTGACTGTAGCTTCATGAAAAGAGTTTGGCAATTACTCTTCTGATTCTATTAAGTGAAACACATTAAGGAATAGAGGTATCAGCTCTTCTTGGAAGTTCTGATAAAATTCTGCATTAAAACCATTTTGTCCTGGGCTTTTTTGGTTGGGAGGTTTTTTATGACAGCTTCTATTTCCTCATGACTTATAGGTCAATTTGAATTGTTCACCTGGTCTTGATTTAATTTTGGTAAATGGTACTTATCTAAAAACAAGTCAATTTCTTTTACAATTTTTCCAACTTTGTGGCATATAAGCTTTTGTAGTAAGAGCTAATGATTCTCTGAATTTCCTCAGTGTCTGTTGTTATATCCCCCTTTTTTATTTCTAATCTTGTTAGTTTACATGTTCTCTCTCTGCCTTTTGATTGCTTTGGATAAATGTTTGTCAATCTTGTTGACTTTCTCAAAGAATCACCTCTTTGTTTCATTGATTCTATGGATTTTTTTATGTGTTTCTATTTTGTTGATTTAGGCCTTCAGTTTGATTATTTCCAAACTTCTACTCCTCCTGAATGAATCTACTTCTTTTTTTTTTCCTAGAGCTTTCATCTGTGCTGTTAAGTCTCTAATGTGAGTTTTTTTTTTCATTTTTTTTTAATGTGGTCACTTAAAGCTATGAACTTTTCTCTTAGCACTGCTTTCATAGTGTCCCATAGGTTTGGGTATGTTGTGCCTTTATTTCATTGAATTCAAAGAAGGCTTTAATTTTTTTCTTTATTTCTTCCCTGACCCTGGGGTGGTTCAGTAGTTGACTGTTCACCTTCTGTGAAATTGTAGGCTTTTAGGGGGTAGAATTATTGTTATATTCTAACTTTATTCCATGGTGATCTGAAAAGACACAGGTGGTTATTAATATTTTTTTGAATCTGTGAAAGTTTGATTTGTTACCTAGTATGTGTTCATTTTTCGAGAAGTTTCCATGAGATGCTGAGAAGAATGTATATTCTTTTCTATTTGGGTGGAATGCACTATAGATGTCTGTTAAGTCTATTTGATTGATTACCTTCAGTAATTCTCTTCTTTCTCTGTTAGGTTTCTGTTTGATTGACCTGTCCATTGGAGAGAGAGGAGTGTTGAAATCTCCTACTATTAGTGTGTGTGGTTTGACGTGTGCCTTGAGTTCTAGTAATGTTTCTTTTACATACATGGGTGCTTTTATATTAGGGGCATAGAGATTCATGATTGAGACTTCATCCTGATGAATAGTTCCTGTTATGAGTATAAAATTTCCATCTCCATCTCTTTTGATTGATTTTAGTTTGAAGTCAATATTGTTAGAAAATAGTATGGCCACACTTGCTTGTATCTTAGGTCCATTTGATTGAAAAACCTTTTCCCAACCCTTTACTCTGAATAGATATCTGTCTTTGAGAGTGAGGTGTGTTTCTTGTAAACAGCACAAATTTGAATCCTGTTTTCTAATCCAATCTTTTAGCCTGTGCCTTTATAGGTGAATTGAGTCCATTGATATTACGTAATATTAATGCCCAGTAGTTGTTAACTCCAGTTATTTTTGTTGTTGTTGTTAGTAGAGTTGTGTGATTCCCTTCTTTGAGTTGTGCTGGAGAAGGGTCGTTAGATGTTTAAATTATTGTGGGCATTGTTAGATTCATTGGGTTATCATTTTCCTTCTATTACTTTCTGTAAGGCTGGATTTGTGGCCATGTATTGTTTAAATATGTTTTGATTCTGGAATATTTTGTTTTTTCCATTGATAGTGAACAAAAGCTTGGCTGGGTATAGTAGTCTGGGCTTGCATCCATGGTCTCTTAGTTTTTGCAGTATATCTATCCAGGACCTTCTGGCTTTCATGGTTTCCTTAGAGAAGTCAGGTGTAATTCTGATAGGTTTACATTTATAAGTTACTTGACCTTTTTCTTTTGCAGCTCTTAATATTCTTTTTTTTTATTCCGTACATTTTGTGTTTTGATTATTATATTTCGAGGGGATGTTATTTTTTGATCCAGTCTTCTTGGTGTTCTGTATGTTTCTTGAACCTTCATAGGAATATAGGAATATCTTTATATAGGTTGGGAATGTTTTCTCTATAATTTTGTTGAACATATTTTCTGGACCTTTGAGCTGTAATTCTTCTCCTGAATGTTTTGTGATGAGAATTTGTTGCATTTGGTGTTTTCTTTGATCAGTGTGTTTATTTTCTCTAAGGTGTCTTCAGCATCTGAAATTCTTTCTTCTATCTCTTGCATTCCATTGGTTATGCTTGTCTCTGTTCATTTACCTAAATTTTCCATATCCAGCTGGCCCTTGGTTTGTGATTTCTTCATTGCCTCCATTTCAGTTTTCAAGTCTTGAACTGTTTCCATTATCTGTTTGATTGTTTTTTCTTGGTTTCCTAGGGTATCTTTTATGGATTTACTCATTTCTTCAAACTTTTTGTTATTCTTCTCATCCATTTCTTTAAGGGAGTTTTTCACCTCCTGATGTAGGTGGGCCTTCTGTCTATGTGTTATATTCATTGGTTAATAAAGAGACTGCTTTGGCCTTTTGATAGGACAGAAAATTAGGTAGGTGGAGTAAACAGACCAGAATGTTGGGAAAAGGGCAACGAAGCAGACGCCATGGAGTCAGCCACCAGGTCAGACATGCTGAATCTTTCCTGGTAAGCCACCAACTTGTGGTGCTACATAGATTATTAGAAATGGGTTGATCAAGATGTGAGAGTTAGCCAGTAATTTACTCTCTAGAGATAATGGGCCAGGCAGTGTTTAACTGAATACAATTTGTGTGCTATTATTTCTGGGGCTAATCTAGCTGTGTGGGAGCTGGGCAGAACAAAAAGCAGGCCTGCCCACAGCTCCTCACTACAACCTCCTGTTTAAGGTACTCTATCACTTTCATAATGTCAAATTTTTCTACTTCTTCCAGATTAGGGTGTTCAAGTCCTCCTGTTGTAAGTTTGCTGGGTTCTGGTGTTTTCATGTTGTTTTTCATATTGTTGGAGGAAATCTTGCATTGGTGCCTGCCCATCTCTTCTTTCAAATGCTCTCCGTTGGATCTTCAGGTACAGGATCAGGTCCCCTTGTTGGTCAGGGACCTCTCAGACAAAAAGCCTACCTTGCTGCCAGCAGGCTATTGAAACAAAGAAACTCCTGGCTTGTTTCACTCACCATGCTGTCCCAGAGCCCAAACTGGTTGAGCTGGGGGATCTTATAGACCTGAAGAAGGGAGGAAGAAGGGAGGGATGCCTGTATGTAAGCTTGGATGTGTTAGGAAGAGAGAGGTAGTAGCAGGGGAGAGAATCCCCTGCAGAATCTATATTTTCCAATTTAATGGAATACATGTTTTTAATGTATATCTTTATGATTCTTTGGATTCCTTTTTTCCCCTATTTATTTCTTTGGATTTCTTCAATGTTTATAATGTTCTCCACTTCTTTTCTGATTTTTTTAAATTTAGAAATTCTTTCTTTGCCCTTTAGTTAATTTTGATAAGGGTTTTATCTTGTTTATTTTTTCAGAAAATCAACTATCTTGTAATTGATTTTTTAATTTTTTTCTTTGTTTCAAATTTTATTTATTTCAGCACCTAGTTTCATTATTTTCTTCTGTATAATATCATTAGGTATGCTCACTTCTCTTAGTTCTAGAGCTTTTATGTGTGATGTTAATTTTTATGAGATTTCTTAATTTTTTTTTCATGTAAGCATTAATGCTATGAATTTTTCTCTTAGCTCTGCTGTCATTATGCCCAATAAGTTTGATTACGGTGTGTATCTATTTTATGGAATTCTACAAAGATTTTAGTTTATTGCTTTATTTCTATCCTTAGTTGTTATTAATTCAGTAGGATTGTTCAATTTATGTTACTTGGTATGCTTTCTATAATTTCTGTTTTTGCCAATATCCAGTTTTGATCCATGTTTCTTTGATAGGATGCAAAGAATCATTACAATTTTCTTGTATGCATTGATACTTGAACTGTGTTAATATATGTGGTCAATTTTGGAATAAGCTGCATGATGTGTTGATAAGAAGGTATATTCTTTTGTGTTCTGGTGAAAAAATCTAAGAATATCTGTTTGGTCTATTTAGTTTACAATGTCCTCTAGATTTAGTATTCACTGTTTTACTTTTTATCTGGATGACATGTCCATTCCTGAGAGTAGGGTATTGAAGTCTCCCAATACCAATTTTGAGAGTCAAAATGTGATTTAAGTTGTTGTAGTGTTTTTTTGACAAAGGTGGGTACCTTTGTATATATTAACATATATATATTAACATAGATGTTAATAATTGATATTTCATCTTGATGGAATTATCCTTTGATCAGAATGAAGTGTCCTTCCCCAAAACTTTTGCTTTTTTGGGGGGGTGCTGAACTTTTCATTCCAGTCCTCCTCCTCTGGGAATTGTCTCAGTCCAGACTCCATATTCAAGAAAGCTGGTCAAATGGTGACCCCCTCCCAGAGAGTGTCAAGACCAATTCCACAGATTATTTATCTGCCCCCCCCCCCCCGAGAATGAACACATTGTCTTCCCAGTTCTCCATTTTCCTCTCTGTGGTCTTTCTTGCCTGAGGGCCTGGAAAACCACCTGGGATTGCTAGGATCCATTAAACTAGGCTTTTTCTAATTTGGTTTTATTTGGTCTGATTTGGATTATTGTGCCAGCTGAGGAGCTTATTGACCCATAACACAAGCTTGGGAGCTCTAGCAGAAGCAGCTGAACCCACCCAAGTTTTCAAGATCACCCTGTCCAGGCTAGTTATGGTATATCCCACCCACTGCTTCTCAGACCTTCCTCTTACTCTCTCCTTGGGCCTTCACAAGTTCAAGTCTTTCACTTATTGTTTCTAGAATATCCACAAATTATCTTGGCTTCCAGTCCTATCCTAAAACCTGTAACTTTCCTTCCTGTTTCCTTCCCCTCTGGAACCTCCTCTTACTCTTGCCCAGAGGCGCTAGAGGACTTATGCTCACCTTAGCCTCATCTCCCAGAAAAGCCGCATACAAATCCCCAATTCACCCAGTTTGTTTAGGCAAGTTCCCTTATAGACAAATCAGGAAACAGTCAGGCAGCACATGCAGTGGTCAGTTCCACTAAAACAGTTGAAGTGACCTGCCTGCCAAAAGACTGAATTAATTGCCTTGACTAGTGCACTCCAGATAGCCAAGGACCAATAGACTAACATTTATACTGACTTTAAATATGTGTTCTTAATATGCCATACCCATTCTGTGCTCTGGAAGGTAAGGTAAACTCCCATAGTTAATTGATACCAAATCTACCATAATAACCTCCAATTTCTTGGAGACCTGTCAGCTCTCTGCAGTAGTAGCCATAATTCACTATGGGGGACACCAGTCTTCCAAGGATTCAGTGCCCTTAGGCAATGCCAAAGCTGACTCGGTGGCTCAGGGGCTGGCCTCCAGCTTCTTTGATTAAACAGAATATTTTTTTTGGTTTTGACTTGCTCCTATCAGCCTTGTTATCAACCAAAAAAGAAGGTTGAGCTCATAAAAAAAGGGGGCCACAAAATCAAAGGATGGTTGGTTCTTTTGGTTCTTCCAAAAGACCAGGCATTGTCAATCATTTCAGACATCCACCAGACCTTACACATGGACCCCCCCAAAGTTTTTTTCATTTCTTAGAGCCCCTCTTCAACTCCACCCATCTCTGAGAACGTATTTCACAGGTTCACTCCACTTCTAGATGTGCGCCAAGGCCAATCCACAGGGGGATCTCCATATATATCAGACTCTGTATCGGCTTTGTGGACTTCACCCAGGTGAAGACTGGCAGGTTGGCTTCACCCATATGCCTACTCATGAAAAACTCTGTTATCGCCTAACACTTGTGGACACTTTTACAGGATGGATAGAAGTGTTTCTAGCCTCCATGAAAATAGCAAATGTGGTGTCCCAAGTAACTCTGGACTACATCATTCCTCGGTTTGACATTCAAACGGACAATGGGCCAGCCTTCACTTCCAAGGTCATAGAGTTTATGTCAGAAGCTGTCAACATCTCCTGGAAACTCCACAACCCCTACCACCACAACCCTCAGGAAAAGTGGAGAGGGTCAATGAACTCGTCAAGCAATAGCTAATCAAGCTCTCCATTGAACTCAGGTTGTCTTGGTCCTCCCTTCTCTCCATCGCCCTTACCCATCTCCAGGCCACCCCATGTTCTTTTATGAGTCTAATCCCTTTTGAGATCCTTTATGGCAAGGCCTTTCACCTTAATCACCAGCTCCTAGCCCAAACTCCTCCACTGGCTGGGTACCTACATATCTCTCCCTTCTTAGGTCCTTTCTCCTTTCACATGATGATAGCTATCTCCTTGATCCCACACCAAAATACCCAAATGCACCGAACCTGCCCCACTCTCAACAGAGTACTCCTCAAACAGCTCAACCTCTTGAACCTTGATGGAAAGGATCTCACATAGTAATCCTCCCAACCCCTTCAGCTGCCAAGGTTGTTGTAAGACCCCGCACTTTTCAGTGGACATCCACACCCGACCCAGGCGCACGCTTTCCCAAACTCGGGCCCACGAGAATGGACGATTGTCCTGAGGGTTAAAAGAGACACACACAAAAAAGAGACCTTTGCTCATTTACCAGAGTAAATGGCCACTTTATTAAACTCAAGTCGGGTATTTATACCAGTGGGCAACCAGGATCAAAAAGGCAAGGCCTCCTCCCAACAAAGCAGGAAGGAGAATAAAGGCCCCAGTAAAGGAAAACTCCTCCCACCCAGAGGGGGCTGGGGAAACTGGCCTTTTTGGGAGTTTTTCCTCATTCAGGTGGTCGAGGGTACAAGGCAATGTCAGACAGGTTAGATGGGCCTTGGCGCCTGAGCTTCTTTGAGGCAGATTGAGAAATTACCATTTTAAAGTAAAATAGATCCCTCAGGCCAATGTACCAGGCTGTAGCAGAACCAAGGACGGAACTAGCAGGAAGCTTAGCTGGTTAGCGTAAACATTATTTGCATCCAGTATTTTGGTCTCAAGGATCAGGGAGGACAGGGTCCCACAGGTTGTGGGACACCCATGCTGATACCACCTCTCTAGACTCAAGTGGGTACCTTGATACTAGGTCTATCCAGCAGTTGGAACTTTCTACCCTCCAGCTTTCCAAGATTACATAATAAAGGGCTTACCTGCTCCTCATCCTGACACACTCACTTTTATCAATACAACCAAGACAGATGATAATAATCTATTTATTCTCCTAGCCACCTGCCTTCTCATCTCCCTCATGAAATTGATGCCTGAGGTCTCCAGGATGGCAGTAATTATCAACTATCCCCTCTCCTACATTGCCCCATGCCCATAGGAAGTAGCCAGATTTGAGCCAGCACCTCCTATACCCAAAGAGTCTTAGATGTTTGGTTGAAGAGATTCTTCGTTTTCCTCTCCATAGTTTTTCTTCTTCAGGGGGCCTTCTAGGCTCCGAAAGAGTGCTGGCATCCATTAAACCAGTGCTGTTTCTAATTTGGTTTAATTTGGTGTGATTTGTATTATAGTGTTGACAGAGAGGACTATCAGGCCATAAAAAACATTCAGCTTTGGTTTTAAAGTCTATTTTTTTCTGGTATTAAAATTGATACACCAGTTTTCTACTTAGGTCTATTTTCTTGGGATATTCTTTTCCCACCATTTACCCTAAGGTAGTACGCATCCTTGGTGTTGAGATGCTTCTTGGAGGCAACAGAATGGTGGATCCTGTTTTTGCATTCATTCTGTTAATCAGTGTACCATTGATGCTAAGTGATATAATTGTCCAATGCCTGTTAATTCTTGGGTTTTTGTTTCATCTTGTTGTGTTGCTGTTGGTAGTCGTGGTGAGGCATGTGAGTAAGTGTTTTCATGTGCTTTCTTTTTTTCTTTTACTGGTATGAAAAATTAATTTCCTGTGTTTTCATGGATGTTTTCCACATACATAAGTTGAAGTTTTCTTTATAGCATATTCTATAAAGGGCTATATTTGTAGATAGATACTGTTTAAATTTATCTTTATAATGAAATATCTTGTTTTTATCTATGGTGCTCAAAATTTTTTCTTGTTATAGTAGTCTGCACTGGAATCTGTAACTTTTTTTGAGTATGATTTAGTATCTCCATTGGGAGGTCAAGTATAATTCTAACATATCTGCCTTTGTTATGCCTAAATCCACAAAATCCCCACAAAAACCAACAAGGAAAACCAGCCCCATATGTAAAAGCAAACAGCTTTTATTTTAATCAAGTTTCAAACTCAGTCTCTCTGCACAGCCAACATATTGGAATAACCGGAGAGCCCCAAGCTCAATTAGAATTGGGTTTTTATAGTAGTAAAGGTGGGGGTGAGAGGTCTCTGATATTTAAGACCCTTGATTGGCTAACATTTGTCTAGGGGTGTTATGGTGAGGTGCTTTGGCAAGTGATCCTTTCTGCAGTGTTTTGGATGTTAGGCATTTCCTTTAAGTTGTCTGCTCTTGGGCAGTGGTTGGGATATCTCAGTTTGTGGTTCTTTCCTGCTATCGTGTATTGTTTCAGGGTACCCTACTGAGACTTGGGCCTCTTATTAAATTTATTGAGGACCAGAGTTCTACTCTGGCATGTGATAATGATTGGAAATATAGAATGTCCTTTGTGTGACTTGTCCATACTAAGCTTATTATGACTGGCCCCCACACCTTTATGTTGTTTCATTTTTTTCTTAGAAAGTTTTAATAAGATTTCTGTGTTCTATGTGTTTATTGTTTTGAATATGTTGCAAGGGGCTATACATTTCTGGTCCAATATGTTTGTTGTTCTATATTCTGATATCTTTACCAACTTCTTTTTCTATAAGTTTAAGACATTTTTCTTCTGTGCTTTGATTGAAAATGTTAATTTTCTGAGACTGGAGTTGTGATTCATCTCCTTCATTTAGACTTATGTCTTAGATTTCCTGGGTGATATCTCTGAGGAGCATTTTAGATTTGCCTTTTTCTTTATTATATCTATTTCTTTTAAAATATCTTCAAACTTTGAGATTGTCTCTTTCTTCTCTTCTATTCTGTTTGTGATGCTTATTTCTGTTATTTCAATTGGGTTACCTAGATTTTCCATTTTCCAGAATTTACTCCTGAGTGTTTCCTTTATTGCTGCTATTTCCATTTTCATGTCTTGAATTTTTTTTTATCATTTCATTCAAGTTTTTTTTAGTTTTCTTTTAGGGTTCTGTGTATTTTATCAAAATTTTGGAGATATTAACTTGTTACTAACTTAGAATCTTCAGGTCTACTAGGTAGTCTTCATTGTTCTAAAAGGTTCTCTGCTTGTTCCTAGCCATCACCAATGTTGCGGAGATATGGCTCCTACAATCTACTATACTAATTTGTCAAACAAGACATTCCCACTATAAAAATCAAGACACATATATCACAAACACATATATAACCAAACACTTACTGATTGGATTTAACTGTCACTCCACAAAATGAAATCCATGCATATTACCATTATTGTACTGAAACCTAAGTCATTGGTTGTAGGGATAACCTACTCCACTTAATACTGCTTAGTGGATAAAATCTCCAGTTACAGTTGATTATTTTTATCACAAAGACCCACAACTGCCCAAGATGAAGAAAAGAAAATTTAAAAAGAATAATTTGCTGTTGGAATGTATATCACTTTATTTCCACACCACGTGACTGGGCAGAGGAAGTGGAAGTGTTTATGATTAAAATCAACAGTGTCCTCTAAAAGCAGCAAGACAGTTGTTCATATCAATTCATGGATTATTGCAGTATTCACAACACCTGTGTAAGCTGAAGCTGGAAAAAGAATTACACTATTGAATAGAGGTGAACATAATGTCTCATCAGTATCAAAGGAGCAATTATAGATTGATAACTGCTGGGAGAGGGGGAGTATGTTTTATCTAAGAATTTACACTTTGATAATTCTACCACACTCTAGAGGAAAGCCACACATCCTATAATTTATGGGCAGCATAAATCAAAATTGATTTGGTAAAAAGAATTAACAGAAGAAACCTGACAGGTTAGATAATGACATATATTTGGAAGGAGTCAATATTAATGAAATTTGTTCAAAACACAATATAAAATTCTCAAATAACTAATATATTAATCTTTCAAGTACATTAATAATGTAAAGATGCCTTCAAATTATTCAACATATAAATGAAGATTAGGCCATACACAGTGCATAATATAAATGACTATTAGATGTTGGTCACTCATTCAGAAAAGGTACTAACAACCAGGTTAAAATAACCTTCTGGTGAACTCCAGAAGGAGTATATATGCATGTGCGTGTGTGTGTGTGTGTGTGTGTGTGTGTGTGTGTGTGTGTACATACACATACATGCAGGTATGTAAGCGTGTAAAATCAGATAATAAGAAAGGCCATACATTTGAAAGAAAGCAAATATAGATATTTCTGAGGATTTAGAACAAATAAAGGAAATGTAGAAATGATTTAATTTTATTATAATCTCAATAAATAAGACATTAATTTAAAAATTTAAATATCACAATGTAAGTCTTTACTGATTATATACTATGAGAGCAGAGTTGGTAGAATTGTGGGATATTTTCATCTTGTGTAAGGGATTCCAACACAATCAAATTATATTGGATTCCAAAATGAGAATTTAGCAGTTCTAATTCCCAATGTATGCATCATAAAATGATATAATCAGATTATCAGCCTACTTCCTGCTCACTACTGTTTTTATTTATGCACATTTTGCAGTGTTCTGAAAAAGAAGTTTGAAAGTATATTAAACGCACTGCTGTCATTAGGTGTTTCCAGTCTGGCATCTTTAGCTTTTTATTAATAACTAGTTTAAAGCTGCAAATGTGTAATTAAATGAATTTTGTCCCAGACTGTTTGGGTCAAATACATACAGAGATTCTTAGGGTATAATGCTCATATTAATATTTAAATTCATCAAGCAAAAATGGATCTTGAGAAAGTGAAATCTTTTGTCCTTCATTAGGATCTTTCAGACAAGCAAAAAATAAGGACTAGTTCAACCATTTCTATTGTGGTTTCAGTGTTTGAAGAGAAAAGTAATTAAAGTCTCCTCATAAATGTTAAGAATGTCCCAGTTCTAATTTGATTAAATTTTATGTAAAAATACTGTTTATAATGTGGGTCCTGGATCTAGATTCTTGAGATTTGCTTGGTTAGAAATGGCTTAATGTAGAAACAAGAGTAATTAGCTCAAGGTGAAACACACAGTGGTTCTAACACAGGGATATTGAATACTTTTTCAGTACATACAGAACCTGAAAACTTCATAAGATAAAAAGTTTAAATGTCTTGATTTCCAGGTAATTGCATGTAGATGAAGATGAAAGACTATTGTAGGTAATCTTAAGTACTCTCTATAACATCATGAGACAATCCAATTAGAATGTAAAAGAAAAGGGTTTTAAGAGACAATACCGCAGGCTTTTATTTATTTATTTATTTATTTATTTATTTATTTATTTATTTATTTATTTACTGGGGGTTTTACTCTGAGAAGAAAAAAACAAGTTCATTAATATACTTACTTGTTTACTAAGGTAGAGGTGAGTGTCATTGACATTTCCCGGAGATCTACACTCGACCTCAGAGTCTTTGCTTCAGGCAAAGTTGATATCCAAATTGCACTCAACAGAGAACAGATAGAAACAAGATTTCTTAAAGCCAGATTTTCCCTTAACTGTGACTTTATCATACTCTTTTCTGGCTTCTTGAATTATTTGTATTCCTTAGGATTATATTCCATCATTGTCAAAGGTAAGAATGTCCATGTACCCAAATACATTATTTTGTGCAATATTATATCATATGTCTATAAAATGAGGAGGCAGAACTAGTGTCAAACTTTCTCCTTTAGGAGTCTATGATTCTTTATATACTTAATACCACAAAATCACTCAGATATGTACTGAACAAATAGGCAATAACACTGTCAGTGGATTTCTTGGGTTTTACTTTGTGCCACTGCTGGATCCTTTATTCCTGTAAATGCCACATCACTAGTATTTTTCTTCCTCTGTAGAGTACTTGTCTTATGTATTTTCCTTTCATTTCTTCTTCCATTATTATTTTGTGACTGAAAATACTGTATGTCATGTATATCATCTTTTTGTGCCATAAATACTAATGACTAAGAACGGGTTTTCTTTTGTTCTTATTTTAGTTTAGATATATTTGTACTATGTAATGTAGAAGAAAAAATCCTACTTAACTCATGTGATTCGATTAAAATCTTTAAAGTTTGTTTATAAACACATAGTTTTTGAAATTCCATGTTTAACATGCTTACTCCATATCAGATATTAGGGTAATTTGTTGCATCATGGGATTTACCCAGAATGATATAATGATTGACAAAAATTAGTTTGCTCATTTTTGAATTGACCAAATATAATATAGTGAGAGCAAGTGAGCAAAAATATTAAAGGATCATGTGGCATTAGGTTAATAGGTAATTGTTTGAATGCTGACATCTTTGTTGGAATATTAAATGCCCGGGGTATTTCAGGCTCTACTTAATACTAATAAAAGTGCTGAATAGGCTAATGATTCACTTTAGAACATGGTTCTCCGACAAATTTTATTGATAAGTGAAAAAAATGGCAAAGAGATTTTATGATGGTACTTGGAGAAAGTGCCAAGTAAGTAACATGGAATCAGCCAAAGAAGCATTTTACCTATACAAATCTCAAAATAATAGGTCAGTGTATATTTAAAAGTTTGCCTTTTACTTGACTATTGGAAAACATCAGAGTCTACAGAAATCAGCAGGCAAGTTATTGTTAACATATAGACTAAAATTACTTGAACAGATTCATAAAGAAAATCATAGATAATTGTCAGTTATCAAACTAAGCAGAGTTTTAAAACAAATAAACTATAAGGCAGAAAAAAGGGTCAGAAAGAGAGTGAGGTAGAAGGAAAGATTGAAGGAAGGGGTGGAGTGGTGGACTGTTTTTCAGAGAAATAGTAAGAAAATGCAAGTTTAATTTTATGCTGCATATATTATGAGATTACAAATGCAAATCTAGTGAAATAAAAAGAATGTTTAGGCTGGGAATGTAGATCAATGCTAATGTGCTTTCTTGGGATTCAAGAGGCCCTGGTTTTCATCTACAGAGCCAAAAAGATAAATAAAGACAAATATAATAGAATCTTGAAAAAGATTATGGGAAATATGCCTTATTTGGTAAACTTCCAACCATAATGTTATTTTCATCTATGTGTCTTGTGAATTATTTGAAGGCAGCATGCTTTTATCTTTCTTTAAAGAAGCAAAAATTCTAATACAATATTACAAAATTCTAAATATTTGAGTATTTTACATATTCCAATTCTCACTCCAAATAATCTTATGATAATTTAGGCCATGGGTCATTATCACATTTAGCTTCATCACTGGTGGTACACTAAGAACAGTCACCATGATCTTCCATCTTTCTAGCTTCACTATCTCTAGTGCTCCAGCTGAGACTTCCTTTTGATCTGATTGACCTTTGTCCCAGGTTCTGTATTTCCTCCTTTCAGGAAACTATATATAAAGGTGAACTCTAAGATGATTGATTAAGACCTCAGCAGGCTTTGAATTGTGGAATATGCTTTCCCCAAGCTTATTCCTGTCATTATCATTAAATTGAATAATTCCAATAATATTATAAAACATGAAACAATACAAATTCTAGAAATTTAATTTTTAAATCTTTAGTGACATTCACATTTGCACATATTTTTATAAATATTTATAATTAAACGTATACATCTAAAACTGATATATAAGGTTATTTCACACCAAAATAGAGTTATTTTCCTCTTCGAAAGTCAGAAACTGGAAAATCTCACAGAATAACATTAATAACTCTTTATATTATATATATATATATACATATATACATGAGATTCTGCGAGTTTCTGTATGATTCAGCATATTGCTCAATATAACCTGCAACATGAGATTTATCTGCATAGGTTTGTGTAGTTTCATCAGATTACTAGCTTTCATGACATATCTGCATTTGTGAAGATTATCATTGACTTTAATTGGAAAAATAATTTCAATATTTCATTGCTATTTCTTAAATTAAAAGTGTCAAACTAAAAGATTATTGAAGTGGTCAAGGTCCCTTTCTACTAGTTCCCTGTATATGTTGTTATTTGCTATACACAAGATCAGTTTTTGCATTCTCCAGTTTTCTAAATGTTGCACTTAATACGTTAAATCATTTTAGTATCTGATATACAGGAAGGAAAGTGGAACATTTCATTGACAGATCTTACTTGGCCCTAAATGGAGTAATTCTTTTTAAAACAAATGTTCATGTCTTTGTCCTTTTCTTTTTGGTTTTCCAAACACTGAGATCAATTTCTAACAATTTTGGTTCTAAAAATTTGTGATGATCAAATTTAGGATCAATTAACAAAATTGGTTGTGGATGAGAAAATAATGACCATGGAAAATGTAAGGTACAATAAAGTATATACACTGTAGGAAAATAAACAACAACAACAACGAACCCTGTTCATATTACCAGTGATATGAGGAGGGTATTGGTGGCAAAGTAGTGATGATGCCATGTTTTGATTATTATCTTTCGGCAGTTACTAAGGTTATTAAAAGAAAATAACAAAAGTTATTTGTTTCTGTACAAAGCAACTGAAAATATTCATATCAGAAAAATTTCAGAAATTTCTAAATGAGTAATAAAAATTCATAAACACTATTAACTAAAAAATTGTTCATTTTATTTCTTTTAAATGAATTGAGTATATTTTTAACACTGGACAGCTATATACATTGCACCAAAGTTAATGTATGTATTGTGCCAAAGTTAATGAAACATTGCCTTGATGCTCAAAACTATAGTGAGTGATATATCCAGGAAAAGAACAAGTAAGTCTATTATAATGCTCATTATGCCATCTTTTTTTACGTGAATTTAACATTTTTCTTTTGTAACTCCTACCAAATAATATAGCTCTAACTATATACTAACAGCTTATCTTTCATGCTCAAATTATTTTTGAATTCATGTTTTGTGTTTATATCTTAAAGACCAAAACAAATTTTCTACTGATGAAATAGTAGAAAGCATTAGAAGAATCAAAAGTCACATCACTAGATTAAATAAGATCCCAATACTGTATTTTTAATGTGGGTTTCTTTATTTAAAGACAGCACAGAATGATTTAATGATTATTGGGATGGAGGAAGTGAGGATATTATAAGAAGTATGAACATTAAAGCATATATTTATTTATTAGCTAGTATGACTGTTTTATGTACTTATGTCTACAGTTGAAAGTCTTGTCAGAAATATAACTTCTGAATCTTTATTTAATGTCTCAGTTGTTATGAATGTTAATGATTTTTTGTGAGAAAAAATGAATTAAGTGAATCATGGATGACACATTAACCTAAAAAAATGAATTTTCTTTTTAAAGGTTTTATTATTTTTACTCATTTAAGGTTTGTGTGTGTGTGTGTGTGTGTGTGTGTGTGTGTACTTGTGTGCCCCCACATGTTTGTGAAGATAAGTCGAATATTTATCCAAGTCCTTTATTTCTTATATAAGTTAGGTTGTGGAAATTGAAGTCTGATGACTATGCTTGGCTGCAAGTGCTTTTTATCTGCTGAATCATCCACCACACCTCAGGAATTTTCATTTCAAATTTACTAGAAGTTTTGTTTTTAAATTAAAATAGTTTTTCAGTATTGTCTACTTAAAATAAATTTCTAATCCTTACTCCTAATCCTTAGTAGCACATTTTTAATGAGGGCAAATATGAGAGAAGTTTAAGTATAATAAAAATATAGTGTATGAAATTATGAAAGGATTAGTAAGAATTTTAAAAAGATTGGGCAAATTTCAAAGGTCTAGCCTTTATTTTATTTTATTTTATTTTTTAATGAAGAGCTATATGCAATGTACAGTTGCTGAAATTTGGAGAATCTGTCTTCTTCAAGATGATGTCCTCTGAAAGATCACATATGTCCAAATGCAGATCCATATCTGAACATTTAAGTGACTCAGCAGATTATAAGATTTTAATATCTTTTGAATTTATAATTTTGAATTTTTATGTACTTTCTTTGCAAAAATTCTCTTATTTTAAAAGCAGTATGTATACAGATATTTCCCCACCAAAAAAAAAGGACATTCATATAATAAGCTAAAGTATTATTTAGGATTAATTTTAAGTACTTTGGGAAAAATTAATAGGGTATCAAGTAATTTTTATGAAATCACATGTTTTACTTAATCTAATAACAGAAATATGATGAAACAACTCACAGGAGTCATGCTTTTCTTGGAAAATAAATATAACACATAACGCAAATATCAGCACATCACAATGTCATTCTTCAGAATATATGAAGTTTGGCTCATTATCTAAATTATCTAAAGGTGCACAGGATTTCAAAACACTTAAATTAATAACTTGATCATATATGCCAACTCATATTTTACTAATGGAATATGTATCATCTCCATTAATGTCTATCTGATTACTAGTTATTGGAAAATAAGACAAAATTATACAACAGAGTTCTCAAAATGGGTCCATATATAAAAAGTATGCTGCAAATACATTGTGTTTTTTGAAGAGTATTAACATTTGTCTCTATTATATACATAAACAAAAATAATAGTTTTTTTCCTATATTTTACAAAGACTTAATGAAGTAACATAACCTAAAATTTACCAGGCTCTGAAGAGACTGTAGAGTCTCTTCTTTATCAAGTTCAATGCCTGAAAAAAAATTCTGGTTTGAATGATATTTTCAGCTATCAACATTTAGTCTCAGTTGCATGTACTCAAGAGTTATTGCAACAGGCATGGAAACATTCACAGAGTAGGTTTGAAAAATGGACATAGTCATATTGTAGTTAAATCATACCAAGAGGTAAATATTCAGCTATTGAGAATCACTGCCAAATATTTTTTTGATTTATTGCAATTAGATTGGGGACTACCCTAATTGTCATCATAGAACTTTTACCCAGTAACTGCTAAAAGCAGTTTCAGTGATCCACAGTCAAGCACGGGGCCAAGCTCCAGGCATCCAATTAAAGAGAGACAGAAGGGAATTTTTGAGCAAGGGAAGTCAAGATCATGACAGGAAACACTGGCTAGTCTTTTCTGTCCAGAAACTTGATATGTAGGCCAGGCTGTCCTCAAGTCAAAACTATGACTGTTTCTGCCTCTAGAGTGCTGGGATTAAAGGTTTATATCACTACACCAGGATTAAACTTTCATTTAAACATTTTTTACCTGTTGGAAGCTTGACTGGGTAGATCATGTCCTGAGGTCACCAATCCCTTTATTTTATTTAATGTCATGCTTTTCATTTATGCATTTATTTACTTCAACATGGGACTTAGGTCCATTTTGCTTCCAGGTACAATGATTCTTTCTCTTTCCCACCTGCTAGCTCAGAAATAATGCCATAGAAACTTCTTATTAACTATGAAAATTTAGTATTACCTTGTGCTTGTTTCTAACTAGCTCTTATAACTTAGATTCATGCATTTCTATTAATCAATGTGCTGTCAAGTGACATATGGATTGTTTTTTTCTCCTGCATGTCCAATTGATTTACTTTCATTATTCTCAGATGTTTCTCTGCCCAAAAGTCCTTCCGATATGGCCTGCTATTGGTTATTTAGACTTTATTACATAATCACAGTGGTATATTTATACATGGTATAATCAAACATCTTATAATATCCTATTGCTGCATTTTTCCTCAAATTGTACATTTTGTGACTTTTCTTTCTCACCCTCTTCCTGTTCATTATAAATCTTCATGAAAGTAACATCTAATAACTACCAGACGGCTTCAATATTAGGCTATTCTGAAATTTCACCTGCCAATGCAATTAATATAAAACTCTTCAACTTATTCTCCAGAAGACTTTTTGAATAATGGCAAAAAGCACTCACATTTTTTGTCAAAATATCATAGGAATAATCTCTAGGATACATAATACTATCCTTCTTATTATCAAGGAACCCATAGTGCAAATCACTCTCAGTGCCACTCTCTTTAATGATACAACTAGTAGGGTCCAGTAAGACCTATTTAAAGAATTCAGTGGTTTTTCTAATCTAGAGTCCCAAGTCCACAATCATCACAACAGCAGCAAGGTTAAGCCTATCATAATAATACCAGAGTCCCTGGTACCATATTCTATCTGTGTTAGTTAATTTATGTGAAGAGACATCATAATGATGGCAACTCTTATAAAGCAAAACATTATGACTATTTTAGAGTTCAGAGTTTTAGTTCATTATAGTCTTGGTGGGAAACATGGTCGTTTATAGCCAGACAAGGTGCCAGAGAAGGAGCTGAGAGTTCTACATGTTGACCATAAAAGAGAGGAAGACTGAACCATTTGACCTTGTTTGAGCTTCTGAGAAACCAAAGCCCATCCCCATTGACACACTTTTTCCAGCAAAGTCATGCCTACTCCAGCAAAATAATACCTCCTAATAATTCCATTACTTTGGAGCCTATGAAAGCTATTTTCTGTCAAACAACTCTGCTTGCAAGGTTTCATTATAACTCTACATAAGAGTAACCAAAAGTTGCCAGTTAGTTGACAGAGTCAATACTAGACTGACTTGAAGTCTCTTTTTCCAATTCCATTAATCAAAACTACTTCAATTCCATATCATGCAGATTTCCTGGACAAAGGCAGATAACAGTCACATTATTTCAAAAATATCACTTAGGCCACTAATTCTCCTCTGAAACCTGTTGGTTAATGCTGCCATATTCTACTTTGTTATCTGCACTTTCTTTTATATTCCTACTAGTATGTCACATTACCCTGCTTAAAACCTTGAACCAGTTTCATTGCTCAAATTTCCAAAAATCTATATTCTGCAAACAAGCCACATTGTCTTTTTTTTTCACAGCAATTCCCAGTACCCTGTTACCTTCTGTTTTGGGTAATTTTCTATTGCTGTGAAGAGACATTGTGACCATGGAATCTCTGATAGAAGAAGGCATCTCATTGGAGTTTGCTAACAGTTTCAGAAGTTTATTTTATTGTCATTATTGCGGAATCATGGGAATAAGCAGGCATACATTTTGCTGGAGAAACAGCAGATACCAGAAAGAGAGAAGGGAGAGCCATTGAGCCTGGGTTGTGCTTCTTAAAACATAAAGTACTCCCCTTCATACAGAAACAGATGACAGACTAAGGAACCTTCATGGAAACAAACTCCCATTTATATAATTTTCTCCCAGATTTATAGCTTTTTAAAAGCTATAATTCATTTAGAAGTCCAATAGTGTATCCCTTTTGCACTGAGTGTGGGGTAATTACATTAGTTGGAGACTGCTCGCTCATTTCCCAACTGTTCAAACCTGAATAATCACACAGAAATTATAATAATTACAACACTGCCTGGCTTATTAACTTATGCTTCTTATTAACTAACTCTTAACATCTTAAATTAGTCCATTTCTATTAATCTGTGTATTAACATGAGTTTGTGGCTTACTCATAAGGATCTGGTGTCTGTCTCCTTTGGCAGCTACATGCCATCTCTTTGACTCCATCTCCTCTCTATCTGTATAATTATTCTGATTTCCAGCCTGGCATAATTCTGCTAAAACATTTACCAAAAGTTTAATTTATCAATCAATAAATAAAAATATATATAGAAAGACATTCCACATCATCTTCCCCTTTCTGTCACATTAAAACAGAAGGCTTTAAGGTTAACAATAAAATTACATATACAAAGCAATAATCAAGAAAGAATTATAGTTACAATATTATTTTATTTATATGTGGTAAATTAAGGAAAATACTCCATCATCTATTGTATGTTTAATTTAAAGTTTCATATATTATTTGTCTTTTACCATAACTAAATAAAAGCATACCTTTTACTATTTGTCTTCAACTATATCAAGGACCCAAGAAAAATATAATATTCCTAAGTAAACTGTAAGTGCAATAAGCAACTTCTAAAACCCTAGAATTGACAGAGACATCTTGTTGCCTAGGCACCCACTCAAGGTTCATCTGTAACATTGGGGCATTCATCTTCTGTCTACAGGCCCATACTGTCCAGCAGACTTTTCTACACATCAGGAAATTTGAAGATCTCTTTTGCCTTGCAATGGCAAAGTTCATCAGTTGCTTTCTTCTGTGCTCTGAAGAGTGTCTGGCAGTTATTTTCTCAGTGAAGAATGGCCCTTGAATGACCATTGTATCCTTTGAAAAGTTCAGTAGTCACCTTTCTGTCCAGAATGTCCAGTTTATACAGTATAAATATACATTATATTTTAAAATGAGCTACACAAACACAATACCTTAAACAAGAGCAAAAAAACATACACAGTATAGCAAAATTGACTTTAAATCTATATCACTAGACCAAGATCGATATCAATGCCAATTATCCATCTCTATATCACATCTCCCTTATTTTTTTAAAAGATGAGAATGATTGTGACCATTAAAGATTTATACCTAACCCATTTAAACAATAATTTTAAAAATTTGGGTTTTGTTTTATCCAAACTGCTTCTTGATTTTTGTTGGGTATAGTTCATAGTCACCATTCTTGTGTCCTCTTCCACCAAACCACATTAGCCTGGATAGAATTTTCAGGATCACATCTTCTGTGGAAACAAAAGCAAAACCTCTTTTCTAAAGTAACCTATCCTTAGACTCAAATTTTGAAGTCAAAATACTTTGAAAATATATATGTTTGTTTAGCTTATCAGTCCTCAGTATCATATATCTCTCTGTAATCAACAAATTCAAATGTTAACAATCCAAACTTCTATCTATTTTCCATCTTTGTGTGGGTTTTTTACTATTACTCTCTTACTCTTTAATATTTACTTTATTAACTTTACTCCTTTAATCTATGACTTTTTACATGCTTTCTTCTCTCTCATAAACCCATGTACATTTATACAACACGGTGACCCACTAAGAGGTCTTTCTTTGTCTGAATTTGCCTTTACTGTATATCTATTGTCCTTTTCTGACCAGGAGATTTTTTTCTGTTTGTTTGTTTTTATTTCTGATTTTTATTCTGATTTTGTTGTTGTTTTTATGGGGACAAGATTTCTCAGTAGCTATGGAGCCAGCCCTGGAATTTGCTCTGTAGGCCAGACTAGCCTCAAACTCACAGAGATCCACCTGCCCCTGCCTCCTGAGTTCTAGGATTAAAGGTGTGCACCATCACCACCTGGCCAAGAGCTCTTATTTTTAAATGCTAAGTGGGCATAGCTAGGATCAGCTATGTTGCCCTGCCTGTTTGCACCACCCAATTCAACATGGTAGTGGTGTGTTCACCACCTCTGTGAGCCAAGCTCACTGCCCCAACTCCAGGCATGCAGTGGGTCTACGTTGCTATTAAGCAAGTTGTAGCACTCTTCTCACAAACCCTAAGTGCTCTGTAGAAGGACCTACTGAAAAAAAAAACAGAGCCATTTATACTATCAGTACAAACTAGGAAGCTGTTTCTTAAAGTAGCCATATATCTGTTTGCAGACAGCAAACAGAACCTATCAGAAAAAAAAAGAAGAAAGAAAGCAAACTGTGGCTACCAAGAAGCTACACTTGGCTCTCATTTTTGTGGGTCTAGAAGATCTCTTTTATTTTCTTAATCTATTTTAAGTCATATGTGAATCCATGCCCAAGATGTTGGGCCCCATTTTGTAAGCAAAGATTGCTCATTGATATCCCAGTCCCTCTGGCCCAAATAATCACACAGAAACTATATTAACTACAAAATAGCTTCGTCTTTTTTCTCAAGCTTCTTTTCAACTAACTCTTACTTCTTAAACTAATCCATTTCTATTAGTTTGGTCATCAGCATGAGGTTGTGGCTTACTGGTAGAAATCTGTTATCTGTCTCCTTCAACAGATATATGGCTTCTTTTTTACTCCACCTACTCTCTCTATATATCTCTGTTTGGACTTTCACGTGGTTTTATTCTGTTGAGTCATTGGCAAAAACAGATTCATCAACCAATAAAGTAACAAATTTAAAGGAGGACATCCCATACACATAAAGTGTGAGGCAGAAGTTGTGCTTCCAGGGGAAAAAAAAATGACTATCCTTCCCTCAGCAGCCATGACTTGCTATTAACTCTTAGTTAGGCTTGATGTGCCTTCAGCACTTTTCTCATACACTGATACATGGTATAATTTTGACTGACATGATTGTTTACAGATATTGTCTAGGTAAGGAAGGTTACTGTAAATTCCTCTGTGCAAAGACAACAAAATATTCAGAATACAAATTTTCACAATATATTTTTCTTATCTGTTTTCTCTTCAGTTCTCCATCTCAGAAAAAAAAATGTACTCCAAGTTAGCTCCAAGATACTTTAGATTTTCCTTCAGTGCTAAGGCTAAATAACAGGGAAAAGATTCTTTGTCAATTTACCATTTGCAAAAAGACTAGATGCATTTCTTGACCTTGTGGATATTTTCTAAACTAATCATCACAGTGAGCATATCTCTTGGACTTGATGATTTTCTTTCCTTGTAAAATGTTTCCCTAACTCTGGGCTTATTTTAAATGTGGAAACTTATTTTAAATGAAATTCCTCCCAAAATATGTGACTAGCGTTTCCATAACCAAGGTATAAAAAATTAATTACTTCTGCTTTTTATTCTTCCTGACACTTGTCGTCTTTTGACTTTTCTGTGTGTGGGGGTAATATCCATTTTTATAGTTACAAAATGAAAATCTGACTGCTATTTGATGTTCATATCCCGTAAGCAAGTTATATAGATAACCAGTTGATCTTTATTTTATACTTAAAACTCAGATCAAAATTAATTTTGAAGACCTAAACTCACAAAGCTCAATAGCTTTATTCTTGATACTTTCTTTTATGATATTTCATCCAGAAGAAATAGAAAATTTAAGTGCATCCACAATAAAATTAAATTTCTGTTCAGCAAATGACAGAATCTTCAAAGCAAAAAAGCCCATGGAATGTGTAAAAAACATTTGTAAACAATGTTATTTATAAGGGCTATATATTTCAAGTAGTTCACTAAAGAAATTAATTTTCAAAGGCCAGTAATCCAACCAAAAAATTATCAATGTAAAAACTGATATCCATCAGTTGGTCTGGTGTTTAGCTTATAGGAAGCTCTGGCTACATCCAAGTACAGCATAAAAAATACACTTTCTATAATGTCCATTTTGAAAATAGATGATTATGGGTCAGAAGTTCATGGTCTCACTTCATTACATAGGAAGACCAAGAATATCCTAGAGTATAAGACATCAAGTTCAATTTCCATTTCCTTTTTTATTTTATTTTGACAAAGTATCTGGAGAAGCATTTTTATTTCACAGGAAGAAAAATATTTCTTGACTGAGAAATTCTACATACCCTTAGATGCTAATATAAATTCAGAAGAACCAAAATAAGACAGAAGTAGATATTAAATATTCACAAAGAACTTGTCTTGCCTCTTTTTATTATGTTTTGTTATTGTTATTTCATAGTGCAATATCCATCTTGGACTTTCTAATAACCGTGAGTGTTTTATTTCCCCTGACGTTTCAGAAAACTAGTACACTTTGTGCTGAGTTTATGAGATTCTAAATGAACTTAAAAGAAAGTTGCAGACATTGAAATCTGATGATATTTGTGGTATTCTGACAATAAATTTTGTTCAAGTAGGCATTGGAAAGTGGCTGCCTACTGTTCTCTTCTATCAGAGAATGTGTAGTGACATTAAAAGAAAAAAATCCATTGATATGTCAGCTTTAGGTGTTACTGCAGATCTTTTTTGATTTTTGCTTTGCTTTTCATAATCTTTTGTGTATTATCCCTTTCACTCATGTACATTTTATTCAATTTTGTACTATCTGATCCCCAACACAGTAAATCTATATTCTCTTTCCAGGGTTTGAGTATTGATTCATCTTTATTCTTGAAAATTCAGATGAATCATTCTGATATTTAGACTTTCTGAATCCAGATTTTAATTTATAAAAAGCTCACTTTTATCTCTATTGATAATATATTATTGATAATAATAAATACATATAAATTTTAGGTGTCCTGGAGCATATATGACCTTGAATGACAAACTATGCACACCCAGAGAGAAATCTTGACACATTTCCACTTATTCTCCAGAATTTATCCTCTACAAGTATTACATCATCAAAATTGTGATCATTGTCATGAGTATAGCTTCCTAATTCTATCTTTTATTGAAAATCTTTCAGAAATGATACCATAATCAAAAGTAAAAAGACTGTTGATATCAGTGTCTTCAATTTCCAAGATGCAATGCAACATGCTTTGTAAATGTATATTGTGAATTATCTAACATCTTACAAATATTCATGCTCAATAAGTTAACTGTCTAATCTAAATCTGGTTGTGTTATTTTAAAGAAAATTGTACCAGCTCAACAGCATAATAAATGTGCCTTGCTACAAAATTATTTTTAAATTGTACATATAATAATTTCCTTGACAACAGCAGATCATTTCAGAAGATGCATTTGCTAGGAATATTTTAATAAAAATTAACAAGTTTCTTCGTATTTTTTTATTACATGCAGTCTTATTTTAAAATAGGACTGTTCCAGTTTCCTGTGTTGGATTAGTGTCTTGGACAATGGGAAATGAACATAAAAAACAGCATTTTCTGTATTTCATAATAAATTTTTCTTAAAAATTTCATTACCTAAGGTAATGAAAGGTACATTTTGAAATCATTACCTTTGCAGTCAAATCATATAAAAAATTGTTTGGGGAGCATTCATCTGTAGGCTTCCTCTTTAAAACTCACACATCATTGCTGGTAGACAGAACACATATCCTTTCAACATCATTAAAGGGTTTCTGTATGCACCTATGCAGAAAATTGGGGTGGATGTGGTTTACTATTGATGGAATGGGTAAATAGTATTATTTTGATCATCCTTTTATGTTATATTCAAGATTCTTATGGATTTGTTGATGCATTTTTTTGATAAAGTATCACCATACTCATGTTGGCCTTGAACTTACAATGTCGCCAGGGTTCTTTCAGTGTTGTAGCAGTCTTCATGCTCAGACTCTGAAGCGCTTGATTTTCAGGTAGGAAATGCTTAGCATTGTCTCATTTTTCTGCATGACAAAGATATTTTATCACTTGATGACATCTGTTTTAAAACATACATATGGCATTCTTCAGCTAAAACAATTATGTGAAAACTTGATTTCCTTTGTGAAGACAGAAAAATTAAAAAAATCAATAGTTTAAGACTGCATAATCTGACAAATTGTATTAACTATTTCTCTAAAACACAAGTTGTTTTCTTCATATTTAACTCTCTCACTATATCATTGGCACTGCTTGTTAAAACCTTTAATTCAAATATATTAAATGCAGAATTTCCACATTTTTTTATAATAAATCAGACAGGGTACATATTTTATTGTAAATTACCTTACCAATAAGAAGATATTTCTTTTTGTTTTAACCATATTATGAAAGGCATGCTGTCAGCAATCTAAGTGCAGTTAGTATTTGTAATATAAAACTAAGTAATTAATTAAAAATCTAACTTTATTTTTAAACTTTGGAGAAAATTTCCATCATTCCAATGAGTACAGATTTGTATTAACATTCTATTTACTTCAGTCACCGTAATGAACCTAAAATAGCTGCAAACATGTAGTGCTGGCATTAATGACAACTAAATGCAACACGATATGTATTTACACATTTTTTCTATTGCTCAAATAATTCTATTTCATATGTACTCTGAATTTTTTAAAATATGACTACCTCTATTTAGTATCTTTTCTAGTTTTAATTTGAATTTTATATTATTCCTGCTTAATGAATATATTGGGAGATGACCAAAGTGCTTCTAATAATACTGGAGACTAAAGAAATTTAATTGTTTTGTACGTAAAGTCAGCTAGTTAGCCGATTTTGGATCAAACTTGAAGTTAAACACAGATAGTTCCCCTCTTATTTCATTCATTTAACTTTTCTGTCTATACAACCAAACTACATCAGGAAGACACTTATACAAATCAACTATGGAAAAGTTTTTGATATTATCCAAATGTTAATAGATAAGTAATAATTATGTCACATTACCTTCATACTGATATCTCAAAATATGAATTTTTAGTTTTAATTATTAAGAAGTAAAATATCAATTATCGTATATTTCATATTTAGATAATTAAAAATAATATATTAAAATAGACTCATGTAATCATACATAAAATGGTTTTAGTATATCATCTCAAATATTAATTTTAAAAACAACAACAAAGGAAAAGTGGATTGTCAGACTAATTTCAAGCTATTTAATATATGCTATATTTTAGTAATTTATTTTTTGAAGGAAGCATTGATATTAACTTTACAATGTTCTCAATATTTATTAAAACAAGTACTATGAGCGTAATTCCTTCGCCACCTGGAAGGCTGCACTTCCGGGTTCTGAGGCCAGTCCATGTACCCCAGGTGCACATGCATGAGTTGCCCGCCATCTGAGTCACCAGCATCTGATGTAGAAGCCCCCAAACGCAGGCACAGGGCATAGCGTCACCCGTCATAAACTTCTGACATAGATACGTCTTTCCTCTCATGCACATGTGCTGAGAAACCTTTAAAAACTAAAGGCACCATTCCCACTGCCTCTTCTACCGCTTATGTTCACCATCGTCCCTCCCCCCCCCCCCCACAGCTCGGCCACACAAATCTCCTTAATAAACTTATACACGTGGATTTGTTTGTGTCTTGTGCTTTCTCCTCATCTCCAGAGGACATTTTATTAATGCCAAAACCTGGGAGATTCGCCCACCGGAGGCTTCCATCTCGGGGCCGGAATTTTCAGCTTCAGGACCTGCACCTATGCCTGGGACCGAATCACAACAACCAGGGATCTTCTCGACAGCAACCCACATGTTCCATGTGCCTGAGCGTGGCCCCCTCCGAACAACACCGGCTTCTAATAGTGAGTGTTCCCATTTCAGCCAGCTTAACAGTTTCCTTAAACCCAAGGAATATCTGTTGTGCTCCCGAAACCCTCTGGTGCTCCTAGAGACCGGAAGAATGCTCCCAACCAAGGGTCTTCAAGGCCTCGGTTGTTCCTTTCACTGGCATTCAATTTCAGCTTTCTCCCTTTTGCTAAGTTCGTGTCTGGGACGGTGCAGCCAGTGGCCAGCCCCTAGCTCGCCCGTGGCTGAAGGCCCAGGGTCCTTTAGTTCTTCCTCATTTTCTTATTTTCATTTCTTTTCTTATTTTCCTCTCGCCATAACCACTGCTCGGAGCGGCCCTGGCTTCTCTGATTTCTGCATCACATGACCAGATACAGCTGGGCCATAGCACTCCACTCATGGACTGGGGACACTCGCCCACTTGTCTTGAGTGTTCGCACCGATCTGCATCTTGCCTAAATGGAGAGCTGTTCTCATTGTAGGCATTGAGGTGTTGCTGTTGATGTGGTTTTTTTTTTCCACGGCCTTAACCATGGGGAGAAAGCCTTCTAAGCCTTTCAATCTGGCCTCCCCGCTGGGATGCCTTTTAGATGCCCTATAGCCTCATGCTTTAATGCCTTACTTACAGACCTCCACACATATCCATCTTTGTAAAACAATTCCAATATCTTAATCTTATAATCTCACTTTCCATGACATTTTTATGATTTTATCTAATAACCTACTTCCTGAGGAGCGCAGGCGAGTTTGGGAGCAGGGCAGACAACATGGAGATGAGGTTCACCAGACTCTTGCCTCCCACCCTCCTGGGGCAGAGAACCACACTGGGATTACAACAGTCCAGGTGGGATTTTGGCCAGAGACCGATTTTTGACTTATCTCCTAGCAGGCATCCATAATGCTGCCCTCAAGCCACTAAATTATGTTAAACTTTCAGAAATTATTCAGGATATGAAGGAAAATCCCTCCACATTTTTGGAACACCTTACAAAGGCTCTGTTACAGTACACTAATCATGACACAGAAACCACAGAAAGTAGGCAGTTATTAATGACCCATTTCTTTAATCAGTGTTATTCAGACATTAGAGCCAAGTTTAGGCATTTGGAGAAAGGACCCTTAACACCGCAAGTGGAAGTCCTAGAGGTGGCTTTTAAGGTGTACCATTTGAGAAATGACAAAGCCCGCAATCACTGCCATGTGGTAGCCATAGACGCCTGACCGGCCAAGGTGACAGACCGCCCAAATTGTGCCATTCGTGCTGCTCCCCCACCTCCCAGGGCACGCGAACCAACAGGTCTGTGTTTCAAATGTGGTCAAATGGGTCAATGGGATCGAGGATGCCCTAATCCTCATCTTTGTCCTAGGAGACCTTGTCCAAGGTGTCACTGGTCAGTAGATTGTCCTTGTGTGCATAGTCGCATGGAGGCATCAGACCTGGAGATTTCCCAAGTTGACCTATTGGGCTTGGCCCTGGATGACCGAAGGTGCCCGGGTTCTGGTAATCCGATAGCCACTGTCATCTGTAATCAGGAGCCACAGGTATTTATTACAGTATCAGGACAGCTTGTTTCCTTCCTCATGGATACCAGAGCAACGTACTCGGTTCTGAGGGAATTTTGGGGGCCTACCTCTCCTTCTAGCTCCCCTATTGTTGGGTAGGGGGCCGACTTATTTACCTCAACAGACTCCAGCACTCAATTGTGTACTTAGAGGCATTTATCTCACTCATTCATTTTTAGTTATGCCAACCTGTCTGGTGCCTCTCATAGGAAGGGATATTTTATCAAAGGTACGAGCCTCCATTTCTTTTGCTCCTCCCATTCTCCTTATGCCAGACTGGCCAGTGACCCCGCTCCTCCTTCTCCTAGCTCCCCAACCTTCTGACACTAATGTGTCTTTTCCTCTACCAACCTCCCTGGTAGACCCCCAGGTCTGGGACACCTCTGTCGCTAACCACCATTCCTCCTTTGTTATTCAATTGCAGGATCCCACGAAATATATTACCCAAGCTCAGTACCCTCTCTTTCCAGAGCCTTAAGTGACTTAAACCTATCATTTCTGACCTTGTAAGGAAAAAGCTGCTTTGCCCCACCTCTTCTCCTTTTAATGCCCTGTGCTTGCTGTTAAAAAATCTAGTGGAACTTATCTTCTGGTTCAAGACCTCTGACTCATTAATTCTGCAGTGGTCCCTTTTTATCCGGTCGTTCCTAATCCTCTCACCCTTCTATCCAATATTCCTCCAGGAACCTCCCACTTCTCAGTTCTAGACCTCTAGGGTGCTTTTTCTCTATTCCTCTCAGCCCTCAATCTCAAAACATCTTCGCCTTCACATTAACTGATCCTGACACTAATTTTTCCACACCTCTCACCTGGATTGTCTTTCCCCAGAGATTCCGGGACAGCCCACACCTGTTTGGTCAGGCTTTGGCCTCTGACCTGCTCTCAGTGTCTCTCCCTAAATCTAAACTCATACAATATATGGATGACATTTTACTTTGCAGCCCATCACTGGAGATCAGCAAGATGAATACCTCCGTCCTTTTAAATTTTCTGTCCAAAAGGGGCTATAGAGTCTCACCCTCTAAGGCTCAGCTGTCTACCACTCAGGTCGTTTATTTGGAATTAAGTAAACCCCAACCCAAAAGGCTATCACTCTAGACAGAAAAAAACTAATTCAATCTCTTGCAGTTTCTTCCACCAAAGAAGTTTTATCATTCTTACGAGTGGCTGCCTTCCAGCGTTCCTAGAGTCCCTCTTTTTCTCTCCTCGCCTGCCCACTATATGAAGCAGCTCTCGACTCTCTGCATGAGCCCCTTCTCCATCCTGTTATCAAACCCTTCCAGAGACTCCAGCAGGTCCTCATCCAGTCTAGAGCTCTTCATCTTCCAGATTTGACTCACCCTTTTTTCTTTATGAAGCAGAGAAGGAGGGATATGCCCTTGGGGTCCTAGGACAACAACTGGGACCTTCTTTTGCACCTGTAGCATACCTGTCAAAGAAGATGGACTTCAACACTTGGGGCTGGGCACCCTACATATGTGCCTTGGCGACTGCTGAGCTTCTTATTCATGAGTCAAAGAAACTAACATTTGGGTCACACACCACTGTCTTCTCCCACCGTAATCTGTCCCATCTCTTAACTTACAAAGGTTTACAAACCCTACCCCATTCCTGAGTTCTTTCCCTCCAGATGGCACTGATAGAAGATGCCACACTCACATTCTAATGTTGCCCACCCCTTAATATCTCAAAGCTCCTACCTCAACCTAATGTTAATGATTCTCCATCTCATTCATGCATTGAGATCCTAGATGATCTACTGCCCCACCCCTCACGTATACAGGAGGACAAACTGTCCCAGGCTACTTTTACCTGGTACACAGATGGTAGCTCCTTTTTATGTGATGGGACCCGTAGAACAGGCTATGCCATAGTATCAGATACTGAGATAGTGGAGGCACGAGTGCTCCCTGATAATACCACTGATCAACAGACTGAGCTGATAGCTCTCACCCATGTCTTTCAGTTAGCAAAGGGACAATCTTTTTTTAATATACATTATTTTATTACAAATTTTTTAAAAAAATAACAAGAGAAAATGCAACATCCTAAAAAAAATTACTGGTAATACAAATTCCTATGTATGTTTGCTGTGCTACCATAAGAAATTAAAGAAACCATTAAATATTTAGGAACATTCAACATCAAAAGATTTAAATTTAACTGTATGTTGTAGCCCCCCAAAAGCTACAAACTCCTTTTTTTAAAAAGTATTTTCTCTACAAAGAATCTCGTCATCTATACAAAAAAATCTGTACAGTTTTTATACTGAAGCTTATGATGAGCTCCACTTGAATTTCACAATCTTAGCAAAATAAGTCGCCTGAACACATACACTCCACACATTTTAGGACAGCCATTTATTCTTCATCCTCATATTCTTCCTCATCATCTTCAACTTCTTCCTCCTACTCCTCCTCCTCTTCCTCATCTTCTGGTTCATTCTTCTTCTTTGAGCCTGTTGGCCAACCAGGACCCTTCTTTCTTACTTTGCTTTTGCCCTTGGCACAGTATGCAGCAATATCCTTTTCATATTTCTCCTTTAGTTTAGCTGCCTTCTGCTCATAGTGTTGTTTATCTTTGGCAGACTGTTTAGAACACATTGCACCCAATTTTTTTGTAGTATCTCCAATAGACAGACCTGGGTGTTCACTTTTGATCTTTGGGCAATGTTCAGAGCAAAACAGGAAGAAGGTCTTTTTGAAGCATTAGGATCCTTTTTCTCTCCTTTCTTATTACCTTTGGGAGGAACGTAATTCTTCATCTCCCTGTCATACCGAGCTTTGTGGCTCTTGGCCAAATCTTCGAACTTAGACTTTTTCTTAGCAGACATGGTCTTCCGTCTCTCGGAGCACTTCTTGGAGAACTCAGCGAAGTTGACCGATGAGTCGGGGTGCTTCCTCTTGTGCTCCTCGCGGCACGATTGCTGAAGAAGGCATATGAGGACATCTTGCCCCGCGGCTTGATGGGGTCTCCCTTGCCCATCGCTGATGATGGCCTGGCGTCTACCTGGCGTGAGCACGTCCCTCTGAGACTGACACGGACACTTCCTTCCCCAAGCTCAGGCAAGAACTGGCTCCTGGCTACCACAAGCCTCAGCCTCTTGTTTTTTCCAAAGGGACAATCTTTAAATGTTTACACAGATTCTAAATATGCCTTTCATATCCTCCTCTCACGTGGCTATCTGGAAGGAGCGTGGGCTTCTTACAACAAAAGGAAGATCCATAACTAACTCAGGTTACATTACGGACCTGTAAAAAACCTCCCATATCCCCAATGCTTTAGGAATTATTCATTGTTGGTCTCATCAGACTGACAGTTCCATTATTTCCAAGGGAAATAATTGGGCTGACCGAGCAGCTAAATCAGCAGCATTCCAAAGCCCAGACTACCTCAATCACCCCAGGAAGTCCTTACAGTACAGCCCACATTCTCACAGACACCCCCAGATACCCAACAGATCCTGTGCTACCTACATCAGCTCTTTCACCCTAATAACAAAGCTCTACTTCATTTTGCTAAGGCGTACCTCCAACCCCTGAGGATATAAAGTTCCTAAAGGTTATCAATGCCTCCTGTCAGATCTGCCAAAAGTCAGATCCCAAGACCAAATACCATAGTTTCCCTTTTTCTACCCACCAGGCCATGGGTTCCCTTCCAGGAACTGACTGGCAGCTGGATTTTACTCATATTTCCACAGTCAAAAGAGTAAAGTATCTCCTGCTTTTGGTAAATACAATGTCTGTGTGGGTTGAAGCATTTCCCACCATTAATAAGAGGGTCCAGACAGTTTCTGATGTTCTTCTTCGAGAAATCATTCCCCGGTTTGGAATCCCAACCTCTCTTCAATCAGATAATGGCCCTGAGTTCACTTCCCAGGGTTTCAAAAACTTGTCTAAGGCTCTTAACATTCCTTGGCATTTCCATATCCCATACCACCCTCAGTATTCAGGGAAAGTAGAATGAACTAACCACTCTTTAAAAGATGTTCTTGTTAAAATGTCTTGCCTCTGGCCCTCCTTAGGCTTAGGGCCCTTCCCAAGAGCCCCCTTTTAATCTCACCCTTCAAACTCATGTATGGACAGCCAGTTTTAATCCCCACCCTCTCACCTAAAGCCTCTCCCCTTCCTGATCACCTGCTTACTCCCCTACTATCTCACCTATATTTTCTACTGTGGGATTTTACCGACCACTCACAACCTCAACCATGTGCTCACCCATGCCCACTGCCGATTAAAATAGATCAGGTATTATTTTCTTCCCCAGGTCAACGTCCCTCACCCTTTTCCCTTAAATGGCAGGGCCCCTCAGAGTAATTATTTTGACTCCCACAGCTGCCAAGCTCGAGGGAATTCCTCACTGGATTCACCTGTCACATCTAAAACCATTTACTCCTCCAGCTCAAAATGACCCCTCATACACAGTAACTCAACTCAAACAGAACCCTGTTCCCTCAGGGTCCAGAGTACACCAAGTTCAGCTTCCCTCACTCCAGGTCAAAGAAAATAAAGTTCCCATCTTCATTCAACTCTCTTGTGCCAATATACTCTCCCTTCTTCTCCTTTTCCTATGTATAACTTCTCCTATACCTCCAATGTCATGTTTAAATTTCCAAATAACCACTCAGCTGTTGTTACAGGAATCGTCATCAGACATAGAGCCAAAGGTACAAAAACTGTCAAAAGCCCAGGTGGTAAGCAAAATCTCTCCAAGTTCCTTAACATAGCAGGTGCAACACTGACTGCAGCAGTGTCTCCTGGATGTTTAGGTAATGCCATAATACCCTCCATTATCCTAATCACACACGGTTAATATCTCTAAAATTTATTTCTTTTTAAGACGTTTTGTAAGCTCCAGGGAGCCAGATTGACCCACCTGAATGGACCAGACTCGAGAGGAATAAGTATCATTTAATTTTTTATTATCCCTAAATCCCCCTCCAGCCACTATTTAATTCTTTTTCTGTCATTCTTGGTCTTGGGAACCCCTAGACCCCCTTTCTTAAACTTCCTTTTTATTAAATCTAATTTTTTCCTCTCATAAACATAATTTTTATCTTTCCAGCATCTTACAAATTCCAAGCCCTCAGATGACCCAACTCCTCAAAACCGAAGAAAAGCAGTCTTTATCAGCCATCCCAGAATGCCAGTAGAAAGGATGTGACCAGACAGGATGCACTGGACACCCCAAACACCTCGAAGCCCGCAAAGTCAGCAGCAAACAGTTATGAGAGAGCTGGCTAAACCCCCATTCCCTACCCATTAAGATCTTTACTCCCCCCCCCCCCATTTTTACAATAAGCCAAAGTGTGAAATCTAATTCCTTAGCTGCACTTCAGGGTTCTGAGGCCAGCCCATATATCCCAGGTGCAAATGCGTGAGTTGCCCGCCATCTGTGTCACCAACGTCTGATGTAGAGGCCCCTATACGCAGGTGCAGTGCAAGGCATAGCGTCACCCGTCACCCGTCATCATGGGCACATCCTCATGCGTGAGTCGTCCACCATCTGCATTAACAGCTTCTGATGTAGAAGCCCCCGTGCACAGTCACGGGGCATAGTGTCGCCCGTCATCAGTGTCTGACGCAGATACATCTTTCCCTTCGTGCACATGTGATGGGAAACCTTTAAAAGCTAAAGGTGTCATTCCCACGGCCTCTTCTACCTCTTCTGTTCACAGTTTTCCCCTGAGCTCGGCCGCACAAATCTACTTATTAAACTTATACACGTGGGTTTGTTTGTGTCTCATGCTCTCTCCTCATCTCCGCTGGACATTTTAATGATAGGTTGATTTTTTTGTTCAGCTTAGTTTTATACTATATTCTAATGCTTTAAATGATTTAAAAACTGAAACACATTCTGAGAGATACTAAATAACAATGTAACATGATTCCTTCTAATTTGGAAACAAAAATTTAAGAAATTCCTTCATATTTTAATATTGCTACATATAATTTGAGACCCTATGTAATAAATTGTGTGACATACTCAAACACTAATTCAAAGTATTGACTTTAATGAATATTTGGTTCTATTCAATTTATGCAGTCAAAGCATATTCCATCAGAAATTATAATTCATAATTATTAGTTTTTGAAAAATTAGAAAGTGCATTTTTATATACCTCTTGTAGTTTCTACAGATTTTCAATTGTCTTTAAGAATTATGTAGAAGTTCAAGTTTCTTAATGGAATATTTATTGTAAACATGCTATTTTTATTTTGATCTCCTCTCAGAAAATATTATACACTTGGTAAACCCTTTAAACCAAAATTGTATTGATGAAAGTTCTGAGGGAGATAGAGTTCAATTTCCAGTCAGGGAAAGACTTGCATATATTAAAGGGATGTAATCATTTCCCAAACTGTGTCTTGGATGAGGAATTCTTTATAAGAAAGAGGCACTGTTTAACAGAAGAGCAATAAAGAGCAAGCAGTTTCTATCTCAAAACTTTTTTTTACTAAAGCATTTGTTTAATAATTTGTGAGGAAGACTCGTGTGTGGCATAACATCTCCTTTAGTTATTTTCCCCACTTGCCAATTAAGTTTCGACATGTCTTGATAGAGAGAAAAATAACCAAAATATGACAAATACAATCCTTTGTGAACTGATAATTAAACTTTGTTCTTGTGAAAGACCCCCAATTTGGGGAGACTCTCACTCGAGCCTCGGGAAGACACGAACCCCCCCAGTAACTCACGAGAGACCGTCCTTGCTGCAATCACACGAGGTTTAATGACAAGACAACAAGACGGGAACCAGTGCACTGGGGCCGAGACTCATAACCCACGCAGGGGAAGAGTTCGACCTCGAGTGACAGGGAGAAGTAGTTTTTATAGGAAGAAACCACATCGCCCAGTAATCCGATAGGGGGGGGCAGGGAGGATGTCATAGAAGATTCCGAAAATTCCAGTGATGATTACAAAGGGGCAATTCCCTGCCTCTCAAGATCATTCTCAAAGGTCATAATCAGCTAGTTCCTATTCCAGTGATAATTACTAAGGGGTGACAATTACTAGGGGGAATCTCTTTGTCTCTCAAGATTACTCTCAAGATTACAATCCACCTTTATCTTCAGCTAGTTCCTGGAACCCTGGAACTGGTTAACCTTAGATTTCTGATTCTTTCCTACCTGATAGATTTTTGGCTTTATTTTCCTGTTAGGGGGATCTGGACTTATCCAGGTCTTTCACTTGTATGTTTTTGTCAATGTGATATAAGTCTAGACATATTTTTGTAGAAAGAATATAATTAACTAATGATTAATGTGTTTGCATGGGGGCACAGTCCTATGGAACTTGGTGCTACATCTAGACAGGTGATTCTAGGTCATTTAAGGAAGAAAGCAGAGCAAGCAAAGAGGAGCTTCATAGTAAGATAACCTCCTCTCTGGTCACATCCAGCTTCCATTCTAGAGTTCAGCCCTGACTTCATGTCTTATTGGACTGCAATTAGGACAGGTAAATTGAGTATAGGCCCATATTTCATACACGATATTTACAGCCAAGTTCTCTGGCCATGCTTGGTTTCCAAGTCAATCACTATCCTGCCAGACAAGCATTGGGTACCTAATAAAAGCCTCAGAATGTACTGCTTCTTCTTTTTTGTTATTCTGTTGATCACCTGGGAAGAGATGTGGATTTCAAGCTGGTGACTGTGTTCCAGGTGTGACAGTACACCCATGTCTCCCAGAAAGAGAATATTAATGAGCTCCCTTCTTGTTTTTTTCTGGGGGAATAAAAGGAGTTTGAATAATAAACATGGGTGATCTTCAGGAAGGAATGAAGCCTCCACACCAGTCCAGTTTGGGAAAAGTACTTTTATGTTGTGGCATCGGACCCTGACATAGTGGTGCCAAATGCAGGGCTGACCACTGACCCCTGAGAAACGATGAAGAAAGGACCAGAAGTATGAAAGAGACTGTGAGGAACACGGGAGAAGAAAAGCTTTTCACACATGGATATGTGAGTAGTGAGCACTCAGATAATAAAGCAGGACAGTAATATCGGGAGTAAAATTTGTAAATATAAAAATAATGGACAAGGAGAAAGCAACCAAATGTCTATACAGTTGATTGAAGATATTTTAAAAGACAGGAGAGAGAGAGTACAGCACCAACAGACACAAGAATTTTTAGAATCCATAGAGGTGATATGCCCTCAGTTTTCTCAGTGCAGTTCTTTAGATGTTGCAGTATGGAAAGAAGTGGAAATAAAAATTGAACAACATTATTGTAATTATGGACCAGAAAGCATCCCTAAAGATACCCCTTATTTCTGGAGGCTAATACAGGAAATATTGGTCTTAAATCCTGACCAGTAAGAGATAGTACCATCTGTGCCACCTGAGGAGTTGCTAGATAACTCTTAAGGAACAGAGCAGTTAGAATAGGTCAGAGACTAATGATTCAGACCATTAAAGAGAGTCTTCATCTCTCTCACTAGCAAACAGCAGTGCTGAGAGACAGAGACATGATGCCAGGGTTCAGAAAGAAATAAAAGCATTGAAAAGGATGGTAACCTCGCTATCACACAGATTAGCAGATAAAGGACTCTTGTCAGAAGAGCAATACTCTTCCTGAAATAATAGCATGCTTAGATCCACCCACAGTTCAGAGTACACTGAAGGTGAAACAGAGGTATGACAATAGCAGTGAATCTCCTCTACAAGCTTGTATCAGAGAAGCCACTAGCAGAAGAGATGCATGAATTTTAATTGTTCCCAGTAATGGAACAGAGAGATGCACAGGGAAATCTGGTTAGAATACTCCTATATCATTTCAGTTACTCAAAGAATTGAAATTGCTTGCACTAAATATGGTGACAAAGCATCCTTTACCCAGACGCTGGTGGAAATATAGCTGTAGAAGCTCTGCCACCAGTGGATTGGAAGCAGATAGTCAAGGCTTGTCTGTTAGGAGGAGACTATTTATTATGGAAAACAGAATTTACAGAACAATGTCAGGTCACAGCTAAGAGAAACAGGGCTCAGCAGAATCCTGTTTTGTATGAGAGGCTGGCAGGTGAGGGAGTGAGGGACCCTATATGGGAAAAAATCAACAGTTAGAATACGATATAGTAGCATATGTCCAGATTAGTGCAGCTGCCAAGAAGGCCTGGAGTAAGCTTCCATCATCAAAAGAACAGACTGAGGAGTTATCTAGTATAAGACAGGGAACAGATGAGTTATTTCAGGACTTTGCTTCTAAATTAACACAGGAATCTAAAAGGTTGATTGAAGATTCAGAAGCAGCACAGATAATAATTAAACAGTTAGCATTAGAACACCAATGCATCCATAAGACCCTTTAAGAAACAGGGTAATGTTGCAGATTATATCTGAATTTGCTCAAATATTGGCCAGTCATATACAAAAGGAATGGCCTTAGCTGCTGCCTTACAGGGAAAGACAATAAATGATGTCTTATCCCAGCAGGGAGACCTAGACCCAGGGAGAATGCAAGCTACAGGGATGTCTGGAGGCTGCTTTGGATTTGGTCTTATGAGGCATCAGGTCAGACAATGTCCTGATAGAAGAATAAGCCTGAGGACTAAAATATAACCAGGATTGTGTAGAAGATGCAGGAGAGGAAAGCATTGGACTTGTGAGTATAGATCAAAGAGAAAAGATAAAAGAAATCCCCTTTTGGAAAAAGGAAGCAGGATCTAGCCTCAGGCCCTGAGACAAAATTATGCAATCCAGAAATCTGCACCCCAACAAAGAAATCTATAAAAGACCTTTTCAGAGCAGCCTCATTAAGTGCAGAGCTTAATCTCAGTTCTTCTCTATACACTGTTATATACTCTATACACCTGAAATGGGTGTGCAAGCTCTCTACACAGTGGTCTATGGGCCTTTACGAAAAGGTACTGTAGGGATACTGCTAGGGAGAAGTAACATAACTATGCAAGGGATATTTTGGCTCCTGGAGTCATTGATGCTGATTTTGAGGGAGAGATCAAAGTGATGACTCATTTTCCAAATGGAGTTTCTGTAGTAAAAGCAGATCAGAGGCTTGCACAACTAATCTTTCTTCTGGATGGGCAAACCAATAATCAGAGTAAGAAAGAAACGAGAGGAAAGGACAGATTTGGTTCATCTGATGCATATTGGGTACAAGCCATAGGTCCTCACAGACTAGAACTCTCTTTGTTTATTAACGGAAAAAAAGTTTCTGGTCTTCTAGATACTGACACAGATATTTCAGTGACCAAAAATGGAGACTATTACACAACTACAAAGAATAGGTCATACTAGAAATCCTGAACAGAGTAGTAATGAACTGCATTAGAAAGATGGGGAAGGTCATGAAGGAACTTCTAATTATTTACCTGTGAATTTACGGGGCCGAAATATTATGTCCAGAATGGGAGTATATTTATATTCTCCCAGCATGGCTGTTACTAATCAGATGTTTCAACAAGGATTATTACCTAATCAAGGTCTAGGCAAGAATAATAAGGGATCTTTTGTCTCCTGTGTCCTTAGACTATGAGCTATCCCTGTGTCTGTGCTGAGGAGTTCCATCCAGAGGGGTGAGTATGTGCTATCCAGGGCAGACTGTCCCGGAAGAGAGCACAGCCTCCCCCTAAGCTCCAGTTGCAGGATCTTCTGTATTCCAATCAATCCTGCCCTGCCCCCAAGTTCGCCTTTTTCTCTGTAGTTTCCTTGGAAAACCAGCTATCCTTATTTCAGTGATGAGGAGTTCCATCCAGAGGGTTATCCCTGTGTCTGTGCTGAGGTGTTCCATCCAGAGGGTGCTGAGGAGTTCCATCTAGAGGGACAGGAACAGTTCCTGCTTCTGTACTGAAGATATCCACCCAGAGAGTCAGTCACAGCAAAGACTGACCCAAGACGCCAAGACTCTCCTGCCCCATTTGAAGGAAGAGATGGGCAGGCAACAATGAATGAATTCCTCCAACAACCTGAAAGGTAAAATGACATCACCGGAATCCAGGAATCATGAAACTAGAAGAATTGAACACCCCACTCCAGAAGAAATAGAAGAAATTGACTCTAAATGGAACTATATGAAAATAATAGAGGAACTTAAACAGGAAGTGAAAAACTGCTGTAAAGAAATGGAGATAACAAACAAAAAAGTAGATAAAATGAATAAATCTCTCAAAGATACCCAAGAAAAACAAGAAAATCAAGAAAAAAACCAATCAAACAGGTAAGGGAAACAGTTCAAGACTTGAAAAATGAAATGGAGGTAATGAAAAAAAGCACAAACTGAGGGAAGGCTGGATATGGAAAATTTGAGTGAAGAAATAGGAACAGCAGAGACAAGTATTGCCAACAGAATACAAGAGATAGAAGAAAGAATCTCAGACACTGAAGATACTGTAGAGGAAATAAACTCACTGATTAAAGAACAAAACAAATCAAACAAATTCTTAACACAAAACATCCAGGAAATCTGGGACACCATGAAAAGGCCAAACATAAGAATAATAGGTGTAGAAGAAGGAGAAGATTTACAGCTCAAAGGCCCAGAAAATATATTCACCAGAACTACTGAAGAAAACTTTCACAATCTAAAGAAGGATATTCCTGTGAAGGTACAAGAAGCATACAGAACACCAAAAAGATTGGATCAAAAAAAAACATTACCTGACAATATAATAATCAAAACACAAAATATATAGAATAAAGAACAAATATTAAGAGCTGTGAGAGGAAAAATGTCAAGTAACATATAAAGGGAAACCTATCAGAACTACACCTGTCTTCTCAATGGAAACCATGAAAAGCCAGAAGGTCTTGGATAGATGTGCTGCAGAAACTAACAGAACAAGGATGCAAGCCCAGACTACTATACCCAGCAAAGCTTGCATTCACCATCAATGGAGAAAACAAGATATTTCAGGACAAAAACAGATTTTAACAATACATAGCCACAAACTCAGCCTTACAGAAAATTCTAGAAGGAAAATTACATACCAAGAAAGCCAACAACACCCATAATAACAAAAGCATCTGACATCCCTCCACGAACACAACTCACAGAAGGGAAACACACAAACACTAGCACCAGGAAAAATAACCGGAGTCAACAACCACTGGTCATTAATATCGCTTAGTATCAATGGATTCAACTCACCTATAAAAAGGCACAGGTTAAGAGAATGAATATGAAATCAGGATCCAACACTCTGCTGCCTACAAGAAATACACCTCAAAAACAAAGACAAAAACTGCCTCAGAGTAAAGGGTTGGGAAAAGGCTTTCCAATCAAATGGACCAAAGAAACAAGTGGGTGTGATTATACTAATATCTAAAAAAATAGATTTCAAACTAAAATAAATCAGAAGAGATGAAGATGGACACTTTATACTCAGAACAGGAAAAATACATCAGGAGGAATTCTCAATCCTGAATATCTACACCCCTAATATAAAAACACCCACATATATAAAATAAACATTAATAGAACTCAGAACATACATCAAATCCCACACTTTAACAGTGGGTGATTTCAACACTCCTCTCTCACCAATGGACAGGTCAACCAGACAGAAACTTAAGAGAGAAATAAGAGAACTAACAGATGTATTGAACCAAATGGACCTAACAGACATCTATAGAACATTCCACCAAAACAGAAAAGAATATACCTTCTTCTCAGCATCTCATGGAACCTTCTCAAAAATTGATCACATAATTGATAACAAAATAAACATGAATAGATATCAAGAAATTGTAGTAATCACCTGTGTACTATCAGATCACCATGGAATAAAGTTAGAATTAAACAACAATTCTAACCCCAGAAAGCCTACAACCTCAAGGAAACTGAACAGTCAACTACTGAATCATCCTTGGGTCAAGGAAGAAATAAAGAGAGAAATTAAAGTCTTCCTTGAATTCAAGGAAAATAAAGACACAACATACCCAAAACTATGAGACACTATGACAGCAGTGCTGAGAGAAAAGTTCATAGCACTAAATGCCCACATAAAGGAAATGGAGAAAGCACACATTAGAGACTTAACAGCACACTCTAGAAAAAAAAAAGAAGGAGCAGACTTACCCAGAAGGAGTAGAAGACTAGAAATAATCAAACCGAGGGCTGATATCAACAAAATTGAAACACAGAAAACAATTCAAAGAATCAATGAAAAAAAGCTGTTTCCTGGAGAAAATCAACAAGATTGAAAAACCCCTATCCAAAAGAATACAACGGTAGAGAGAAACACGCAATTTATCAAGATCCAAAATGAAAAGGGGGACATAACCACAGACACAGAGGAAATTCAGAGAATCATTAGATCTTACTACAAAAGCCTGTAAGCCACAAAAATGGAAAATGTGGAAGAAATGGACACATTTTTAGAAAAATACCATATACCAAAATTAAGTCAAGACTAGGTGACCACTTTAAATAGACCTGTAAGTTACAAGGAAATAGAAGCTTTCATCAGAAACATCTCTACAAAAAAAGCCCTGGCCCAGAAGGATTCAATGCAGAATTCTATCAGAACTTCCAAGAAGAGTTAATATCTATACATTTTAATGTGTTTCACAAAATAGAAACAGAAGAGTCATTGCCTAACTTCTTTTATGAAGCTACAGTCACCCTGATACCAAAACCACACAAAGACTTAACCAAGAAAGAGAATTACAGACCAATCTCACTTGTGAACATTGATGCAAAAATTCTTAATAAAATACTTGGAAATAGAATTCAAGAACACATCCAAAAAATTATCCATTATGATCAAGTAGGCTTCAACCCATAGAGGCAAGACTGGTTCAACATACAAAGATCTATCAACATAATCCATCATAAAAATAAACTAAGGGAAAAAAAGCATATGATCAATTCATTAAATGCTGAAAAAGCATTTGAAAATATTCAACACCCCTTTACGATAAAGTTCTTGGAGAGATTAGGGATAAAAGGTTCATTCCTAAATATTATAAAGGCAATATACAGCAAGCCGACAGCTAACATTAAATTAAATGGAGAGAAACTCAAAACCATCCCACTAAAATCAGGAACAAGACAAGGCTGTCCACTCTCTCCATACCTCTTCAATATAGTGCTTGAAATTCTAGCAATAGCAATAAGACAGCATAAAAAGTTCAAGGGGATTCAAATTGAAAAGGAAGAAGTCAAACATTTGTTACTTACAGATGACATGATAGTGTACATAAATAACCCCAAAAACTCTACCAAAGAACTCGTACAGCTGGTAAACACCTTTAGCAATGTGTCAGGATACAAGATCAACTGGAAAAAATCAGTTGCCCTCCTATAAACAAAGAACAAAGAAGCAGAGAGGGAAATCAGAGAAACATCATCTTTCATGATAACCACAAATAGTATAAAGTATCTTGGGGTAACTCTAACCAAGGAAGTGAAAGATCTATTTGGCAAGAACTTTAAGTTTTTGAAGAAAGAAATTGAAAAGGATACCAGAAAATGGAAGGATCTCCCTTGCTCATGGATTGGGAGGATCAATATAGTTAAAATGGCAATTCTATCACAGACAATCTATAGATTCAATGCAATCCCCATCTAAGTCCCAACAAAATTCTTCACAGACTTGAGAGAACTATAATCACCTTTATATGGAAAAACAAACAACCCAGGATAGCGAAAACAATCCTATACAATAAAAATACTTCCTGAGGCATTACCATCTCTGACTTCAAACTCTATTACAGAGCTACAGTAATGAAAACTGCTGGTATTCGCACAAAAACCGAAATGGTGACCAAAGCAATCGAATTGAAGACCCAGATCTTAATCCACAAACCTATGAACACCTGATTTTCAACAAAGGAGCTAAAACTTTACAATAGAAGAAAGAAAGCATCTTTAACAAATGGTGCTGGCATGACAGAATGTCAACCTGTAGAAGAATGAACATAGATCCATATCTATTACTATGCACAAAACTCAAGTCCAAATAGATTAAAGACCTTAAAATTAATCTGACCACATTGAACCTGATAGAAGAGAAAGTGGGAAGTAGTCTACAAGACATGGGCACAGGAGACCCTTCCTAGGAAGAACCCTAGTAGCACAGACAATAAGAGAATCAACGAATAAATGGGACCTCCTGAAACTGAGAAGCTTCTGTAAAGCAAAGGACATTCTCATTAAGACAAAAAGGCAACCTACTGATTGGGAGAAGATTTTCACCAACCCCTCATCAGACAAAGGTCTGATCTCCAAAATATACAAAAAACTCAAGAAACTAGACACCAAAATTCTAAATTAACCCAATTAAAAAATGGGGTACTGAACTGAACAGAGAATTCTCAACAAAGAAGTACAAATGGCCAAAAGACACTTGAGATCATGTTCAACCTCCTTAGCGATCAGGGAAATAAAAATCAAAACAACTTAGAGATATCATCTTACACCTGTCAGAATAGCTAAACACAAAAACACCAATGATAGCCTATGCTGGAAAGGATGTGGAGTAAGGAGAACACTCATCCATTGTTGGTGGGAATGCAAACTTGTGCAGCCACTGTGGAAATCATTGTGATGGTTTCTCAGGAAACTGGGAGTCAACCTACTCCAGAACCCAGCAATTCCACTCTTGGGAATATATCCAAGAGATGCCCTATCATAGTACAAAAGCAATTGTTCAACTATGTTCAGAGCAGCACTATTTGTAATAGTCAGAACCTGGAAATGATAGACCCCCCAAATATTGGAAAACTCTCACTCAAGCCTCAGGATAACGTGTCCCCCCCAGTAACTCACAAGAGACCGTCCTTGCTGCAATCACACGAGGTTTAATGACAAGACGACAAGATGGGAACCAGTGCACTGGGGCAGAGACTCATAACCCACGCAAGGGAAGAGTTCGACCTCGAGTGACAGGGAGAAGTAGTTTTTATAGGAAGAAACCACATCGCCCAGTAATCCGATGGGGGGGGGGGCAGGGAGGATGTCATAGAAGATTCCGAAAATTCCAGTGATGATTACAAGGGGGCAACTCCTTGCCTCTCAAGATCATTCTCAAGGTTATAATCAGCTATTTCCTATTCTAAAAGTACCAATGATAATTGCTAGGGGGTGATAATTACTAGGGGGAATCTCCCTGTTTCTCAAGATTACAATCTACCTTTATTTTCAGCTAGTTCCTGAAACCCTGAAACTGGCTAATCCTAGATTTCTGATTCTTCTCTTCCTGCTAGATTTTTGGCTCTATTTTCCTGCTAGGGGGATTTGGATTTATCCAGGTCTTTCAGAAATAACCTAGGTGCCCCTCAATAGAAGAATGGTTTAAAAAGGTGTGGAACATATACACATTAGAGTTTTACTCAGCGGTAAAAAGCAATGGCATCTTGAATTGTGCATGCAAATGGATGGAAATAGAAAACACTTTACTGATTGAGGTAACCCAGACTCAGAAAGAGGAAAGTGGTATGTATTCACTCATAAGTGAATTCTAGGCATAATTAAAGGACATTGAGCCTATAATTCGTGATCCTAGAGAAGCTAAATAAGAAGGTGAACCCAAAGAAAATTATATAGTTATCCACCTGGATATTCGAAGTAGACAAGTTTTCTAGGCAAAACTTGGGTGCTTTGGGGTGTTGGGGGGTGAATGTAAGGGAAGATGGGTAGAGAGAAGGGAGAATGGGAGGATTCAGGAGAGCTCGGGGAAAAGGAATGGGTGGGATGGAGGAAGTGGGGATATGGGATCAGGGAAGTAAATATCTTCATTAAGGGAGCCATTTTAGGCTTTGCAAGAGACTTGTCTCGAGAGGGGTTCCCAGGTCCAAGGAGAGGTCCCCAGATTGTTCCTTGGGCAGCAGAGGAGAGGGTGCCTGAACTGGCCTTGTCCCATAGTCACACTGATGAATATCTTGTATATCACCATAGAACCTTCATCTGGTGATGGATGGAAATAGAGACAGAGACCCACACTGGAGCACTGGACTTAGCTCCCAAAGTCCAAATAAGGAGCAGAAGGAGGAAGAACATGAGCAAGGAAGTCGGGATCACGAGGGGTGCCTTCACCCACTGAGATGGTTGGCCTGATCTAATTGGAGCTCACCAATGCCAGCTGGATTGGGACTAATGGACCATATGATCAAAATGGACACTCTGAATGTGTCTGGCAATGAAGGCAATGAAGTTCAATGGCACTGGGATTTTATTCTACTGCATGGACTGACTGTGTGGGAACTGGTTTGTTTGTATGCTCACCTTTATAGACCTGGACGGAGGGGGAAGGACCTTGGATTTCCCACAGGGCAGGGAACCCTGACTGCTCTTAGGACTAGAGAGAGTGGGGGAGGTGGGGAGAGGGAGGGAAAAGAGAGGTGGGGAGGAGGTGGAAATTTTTAATAAATAAATAATAAAAAAAGAATAATAAGGGAAAGATTGATCCTGTCCTACCAGACAGTAGACCTCCTAGAGCAGGTTTAGGCTATTTTTAGGAAAGGTAACTGAAAAACCTGCACTCCATGTAGAGCCAATTATAGGGAAAAGTCATGAACCTCTATAGGTGAATCAGTGGCCTCTAACATGAGAAAAATTGTGAGTCGCCCAGCAGTTAGTGCAGGAACAGCTGAATAATGGGCATATTTCACCATCTAATTCACCATGGAACTCTCCAATTTTTGTTATTTAAACAAAATCAGGAAAATGGAGAATGATTCAGAATTTAAAGGAGGTTAAAGCAACCATGCAGTCAATGGGAGGGAATAACCAGGGCTGCCTTCTCCTATAGTTATAGCAAAGGGCACACAAAATTATCTTAGACTTAAAAGATTCTTTTTATACCTTTCCTTTAGCACCACAAGGTTGCCAAAGATTTGCTTTTAGTATTACTTCAGTTAATTTCAGAGAGCCAATGAGGAGATATCAATAGAATGTCTTATCTCAGGGCATGGCAAATAGTACTACCTTATCCCAGAAGTTCACAGCTCATGCTGAACAAAGGATTAGAGATCGATTTTCACAGGTTTATATTATCCATTATGTGGATGATCTGCTTGCTCATAGAGAAGAGGATATTTTGCTGAGATTTATGGATTATTACAATGGAGCCTAAGCAATGCAGGGTTAATTATTGCTCCTGAGAAAGTAGAGAGGCACCCACCTTTTCAATATTTAAGTCATATGTTACACCCCCAAAAAATTAAGCCTCAAAATATAGAAATTAGAAAGGATGACTTAAAAACTTTTAAAGACTTTCAAAGGTTATTAGGAAGTTTACTTTGACTGAGGCCTTAATTAAGGTTTCCTACAGGAGACCTCGAGCCTCTAAGTAAAATCTTTAAAGGGGATAGTGATACATATTCCAGCAGGCAGTTTTCAGAACCTGCCAGACCGGTTCTCTCACAGATAAAGCAGGCTATTCAGGAACAGCAAGCATGCTTTATCAATTACAGCCAAACATGGCAGGCATGTATTTTACAAACAAGACTTACTCCTACAGCACTTTTATGGCATAAAGGACCACTTCTGTGCCTGCACCCTCCTGTATCTCCAGTTAAAGTATTAAATCCTTATTTTGAAACAGTAGCATGCTTAGCACAGAAGAGCAGGCTAGAATCTCGGAAAAATTTTGGTAAATAACAAGCTGTGATCAATGTTCCTTACACTAAGCAGCAAAATGAATGGTTATTCCAAAATAGTGATTCTTGGGCAATTGCATTTGCTCAGTTTCAAGGTCAGATTAATAATCTTTTCCCAGCTGACAAGATACTACAGTTTACTCAACAGCATTTATTCATTTTTCCTAAAACAGTAACAAAGGATCCCATAAGATATGCTTTGTTGATTTTCACTGATGGCTCATCTAATGGAAAGGCAGCTTATGTGGTCAATGATAAAGGTCATGTGGTGCAGACAGAACCAGCTTTAGCTCAAATAGTTGAGCTGTGAGCTGCAGCTCTAGTGTTAAATTTGCTCATAAGGTTTTCAATCTTTATATTGATAGCTGGTAGATTTATAATTCATTGCAAGTATTGGAAACAGTGCCATATAGAGAAACTAGCAATAAACAAGAGAAGATATTGTTTCAGCAGTTTCAAGAAACCATACAACATAGAAATTTACTATGTTTTGTGGGACATATCAGAGTGCATTCAATTCTTATTGGTCCATTAGCTGAAGGTAATACTCTAGTTGACAAACTTACAAAAATAATTGCTGTATTTCAGATTGAACTTGCTCAGACATCGCATGCTTGCACCATCAAAACAGTTTAAGAAAGCAATTTAAGTTGACCAGAGAAGCTGTTCACCAAAATTGTTAAGCAATGTGAGAGATGCCCACAATATCTGCCCATGCCTCGTTTGGGGGTAAATCCCCAAAGACTATTTCCTAATCATATATGGCAAATGGATGTTATTCATGTTACCAAATTTGGAAAATTGAGATATGTGCATGTGACAATTGATATGTATTCAGGATTCATGATGGCCACGGCACAAACTGGGGAACCCACCAAGTGTGTAATAACTCATTGCTTGAAATGCTTTTTATGCATGGGAACCCCAAAAGTAATAAAGATGAACAATGGGTTCAGATATGTTAATAGGACATTTCAAAGATTTTGTGCTCAATGAAATATTGTACACAAAACTAATATTTCTTATAATCCTCAAGGGCAAGGAATTGTGGTGCATGCCCATAGCTCCTTGAAAATACAACTCCAAAAGATATAAATGGGAGTTGTATCCTCAAACACCATACAATGCCTTAAATCATGCACTTTTTATGCTAAACTTTCTAAATATGGATGTCCATGAGTGATCAGCAGTGGACAGATTGTGCATAATAGTACAAAGACCATCTTTTCTAAAGCAAAATGGAGAGACCTTGCAATGGAATATGGAAACGGCCAGACCCCATATTAATCTGGGGTCAAGGGCTTGTTTGTGATTTTTTCCAAGGATGAAAATGAAGCAAGATGGCTTCCAGAGTGACTGATTCGGTGAATTCAGCAGAAGAATACCAGACCTGATAAAAATATAGCTGATAATGGCCATGAAGGAGACACAGAATAAGAAGATGTCAAGGAGAAACTGGTGATCCAGCTGCAGCCACTCTAAACTGCAGTGTCATTCTGCCTCCAGAGACATTGGACAAAGAGTCCCCACTGAGATAACCAGAATAGTGTCTGCAGCGTGCTGTGGTTTGAAACCTGTTTGCTTTAGAACTAAGATGCAGACTGAACATTATAGTGCTTTTCATTTCTGTGACAAGGAACTCATTTTGATTAAAATATTGAATGCAAGAACTCAGGAAAAGAAAGACTCAAAATAAGGAATGACTAAAACCCCTGTTCACTTAGGAAGGGGACAGACTATGAGCTTAATAGCTGCTCAGAGACTGAAACTGGTGTTTAATAACAATAAATATTATTGTACTCTTACTGGTAGTGACCTGATATTTGCAACTGCATATAAGATGATGAAAAAAATTGATATTGACCAATAATACCAAGAACAATGTTACTGACCAAAAGAGATTTGAAAAAGTTGGTATTGACAGAAATTGCTAAGAAGTATGATACTGACAAATATATTTGGAGAGTTGGTACTGACAAACCATTCTAAGAATTATGATTTTTGCCTTGTTGTTGTTGGTAACTACTAAGAAAAGTTTGAGAGACACTGTAAATTTTGGAATTTAATACATATGCTAAGAATTTTAGATTTAAGGAGTGCTCTGAATCAGCAGAAGAATCATTTTCAACTCAGGTAATTCCCTTCTTTAAATATGAGACTATAGCCTTTGGGAGCATGATTATTCATAAAGAGTTATGATTTATCCTGACAAAGAAGTATGGCTATGAGACACAGAGCCCGAAAGTATATTTCTCTCCACTAATATCTTTTCTTTACAAAGATTAGCAGTCAATGACAGGTTTGAAGCTTCTTCTCACCTGATGCCTAAGATAGGAGCTTGTATATGTCAATGCCTGTTCCAAAGATGGGAAAATTTGAGTAAATGAAGAAGATTTTACCTAATCCAAGCATGATCAATTTGTCCTGTTGCCGAATCACAGGTTTTATTAAAATTAATAAAAGGGAGTGGATTGTAGGCCCATGTTTCATACAAGATATTTACAGCCAAGTTCTCTGGCTATGCTTGGTTTCCAAGTCAATCACTATCCTGCCAGACAAGCTTTGGTTACCTAACAAAAGCTTCCAGATGTACTGCTCCTTCCCTTTTGTTATTATGTAGATCTCCTGGGGAGAGGTGTGGATTCCAAGCTGGTGACTGAGTTGCAGGTGTAACAGTACACTCATGTCCCCAAAAAGAGAATGTTAGTGAGCTCCCATCTTGATTTATCTGGGGAAATAAAAGGTGTTTGAATAATAAAAATGGGTGATCTTCAGGAATGAATGAAACCTCCATGCCAGTGCATTTAGGGAAAAGTAGTTTTATGTTGGAGCATTGGACAATAACAATTGAGATAAATCTATCTTCACAAGTTATTGCTTGTTGTGGTTTTTCATCACAACAATAGAAACTCTAACTAAGAGAAACTTGTACAAGGGTCTACTGATAAATATATGATATTTTGAGGCTTTGGTTCAGGTCTGGTTATATGGTATAAACATAGTCCCATGATTTGGGAGAGAGTTGCACAGATGTCTGAATTAAGAGACAGTCTCAGCCACTCTGTGAGATTCAGGTGAGCCAATGTTACATTGTGATATTGTGCAAGAAACAATAAAAATAAAAGACTAAAACTCAAGTTCTTTCTTAAGATATGATTTTATTCACAGAGATAAACCAGTGGATACTATTTTTTCCCAAAGCATATAAATGTACCTTGAATTTTTGCAGGGTGATACCAGTCTTTCTATTTTTTTAAAAAAATGATTGATATTATATATATTAAATAATTTGAAAGAAAGTAAAAAATGTGATATAAATTTATTATGAGGATTTATATTTAGAGGCAACTAACATAAGCATTATTCTAGAAAAAAGAATATTTTCAAGATTATTTGGCATGTATCAGTAAAATAAAATGGTTTAATGTCCAAATTTTATTTATGCTTTTCAAAAAATATAATATGCATTCTTAAGCAAAAAGGAAATATTATTATAATAGTTCTAATGATAATTCTTCTTTAAGTAAACTTGCAGTAATTTCTTTGAAGTACAGCTCACATGAACATGCTAATTTATTTCATGACTTAGATACATTTAGAAACTCACAGATCATCTACCTTGTTTCCTCTTATAAACTGAATTTGTTTATGAATGGGACTAGGTTTGCCTTAATCTGGCATCAGATACACATATTATTTGACAAATACATTACTAAATTTCTACTTGTTTTAGAATGTTATTATGAGAAAGACAAAATTCTTTTTCTTATTCTAAATAGATTGTTTAATCTTGAATTGTTTAAAAATGATTTTTACTAGCTATGATGGCTACAGTAGGAAGATAAAGCAAAATGACCACTCAAGCTGCACATTGATTTCTCCAAGAGTGACAATTACTATCAAGAAGAATGTGTGAAACACTATCATACACATTTCTTTCTCTTTTGTGATGTTCTGTATATTCACCCAGAAGCAGCAGCATCTCTGAGATAGAATATATGACCTTTATTCCTGAATCTGGAACAGAGAGAAACAGATATGTGAGAACAAAAAATGACTGTTAGAACTTGGAATTTGTTAAATGCATTTTATCCCATTTATCTGAGAATTTTTCTAATGGCACAGAAATGTATTAAAATATTTTAAAAGGAAATGGATTAAATCCAGAGAAGAAGCACCATTTTCTATGTAGCACTTTTAATGTGTCTTCAATAAGCACATGCAAATTTTATCTAATTCACATCCCAATGAACTTCTGAGAACTGATAGAGTTCTTACTAGAACATTGGAAGCCTAGGATATATTAAAAACACTTAAATTTAACATTTGTATCATGTATTTTGTTCATAACAACATTTTATATTTTGTTTATTTTAGTATATAAAAAGTGGTATTTACCTCCATAGCTAGTGTTTAGCTTCTGAAAACCTCAATAACATATGATTATATTAGGAAATACAATAGTCTAAATTCACAGACTTTTATAGAATTGTAAATTTCCTGACTTTGCTCAATTTATGATTTTTGAAAGCAACAATAGTTAAAAAATTGAAAATGCTTCCCCTTACTAAGACTGCCTTTGCAACTAACTGTGGTGGTTCTCTTGTAAGAATAATAAGCACAATATGTGAGATTTTTGAGGATATTACTAAGATTCATTGACCTGTTAATGTTGAAATTTAAAGGTTAAGGAGCTAAAACATGGGCGCAAAAGTATCAGCTTTATGGTTTTGCTGTCAGACATAGAGTAAGTTTGAAAAGATAACCTTAAGTCCTTGTATGTTTTTAGTTCATTACCCTGAATGGTCCTTCATCTTTCTGAAGTAAAGACATCAAAGTCTCATTAAATGTTTGTACTTTGTAACAGAAAGATATCCGTGAGTAGAATCAAACTTTTTTGGACGAAACAAGAAAATTGTCAAATCTGTATTTCTTACCTTTACAAAATGTTACCACCAAAGCTTCTGTCATTCAGAACAAGCAATAAATTCAGGTGCACATATTATAAGACATGGGGTTCTTATGCTTAGTAAAACTGACATTTCTCACTTACTAACATGAACAGCCATACCATACACTTATTTTTAAATAAATGTAAATATAATTTATTTTCAGAAAAATAACTTGAAGAAAACTATGAAGACAGATGGAACACTACAAAGAAATCTCACACTCACTCAGAATTGATTATAAAAAAGGAGTTATTTATTTATGGGTAGAGTCAAAGATCATTCTCTTCTGCTCAGATATATAATAGCAACCAAATCAGGTAGCCAAAAGAGAGAGGGAGCACACGCTTATTATTGGCATTTATATTATAAGAGGCCATGTCCAAGTAGGCTGGTAACTTAAAGGCTACTGGCTAAAGTGTTTCCACACCACCTCTCCATTTTGTTTAAATAAAAGAGTTATAAACCTAATACAAAATTATATTAAAAAAGGGCAAATATTAGATATAATAATTAGAATTAAAACAGCATAAACAATATCAAACAAGAAATATTTGATAAATATTTGAATAATTATCCTATCATAAGGAGTCTCAGTCTAATATCATCAATAATTTGGCCAAGTCATGAGAGGAAAATAAGACCTGAGAATGAAATAATATTACTTAAGTAAGCAGGAAGTGTAATCAAACAGCTTCTAAAATGTGCAACAAATGAAAGAGACAACTGGCTACCTGGGCAATTATCCAGTCTCATTTGCAATGGTAGAGCAACCAAATTTACCTTCAGCCTAGAGTAACTGTTAGACCATTTTAAGAGGCAGGAAAAATTTCAAAACCATCTTGCCCTGTCTTGATAGGATTTGACAGTCTTTATTTATTTTTTTGCATTCTGCTTGTCTTTTCTGGACATCATACATTTTGTCAATGGTCCTTGTATGGGCAGTTCCTTGCCCAAAGACCAGTTTTGCCCAGATGTACACAAGCTCCAAGAGAAGTGTTTTCAGTGCTCAACACTCTATCGGAAATAGATTGGTGCTGTCAGGAGCAATCATGTCTCGTGTCAACAGAACCCTAAGTTATTCTAATGTCATATTCTATAGCTCTTTGAAGTGGTTGAAGATTACCTATATAGGCAGAATATAATCTCTATGTATCTAAAGAACCTGATTAGTCTATGAGTTTGACAAACATGGATGACTATTGACCTGTAACTCTAAATACCTATGTAGCTTAAAGACTAAGATTTCATATTAAAACATTAAACAATCATTAAAGAACTGTGCAACAAATGAGGACAATGACCTCAAAATGTAAACAATGTGTAAGTATCATGATGAGAGTTTGAAATGTATAGTGCAATACTATATATATATATATATATATATATATATATATATATATATATATATATCCTAAAATTGTATCAATAATCAAAATGTTTTAAGCAGAGGTAGAAGTGTGCATCCTTAAAATAAAATAAAATAACTTTGCCTAGGTGTACAAATACTGTTAACAGAAATAGAAACATATTCAAGGTAATAAACATAATTTGAATTTGTATCAATATATAAGAATTTATACCAATATAAATTACCTATATATAATAGTTCAAAAGTACTCACTCTATTACTGTTATTATTGGTGTGAGTAAGCTTACACTAATCTATTATTTCTTCCAATTTTCTGTTTTTTCAAAGAGATCCCTGAGCCTACATAATTTCCACCGCAACCCCCAACCCAATACCAATTATAATCAACCCCTAATTGATGTTCCTAACACTGAGGACATTTTGTTGGGAACGAGGATGTCATCTTCTAGAATTACTTCCAGGTGTCATGGGGGTGATGTTATTCTATGAGATCCTGTGAAAATAAAATTATGATTAAATTTCAAGGTTATTGTCTGATATCATTGCAAATAGTCTCTGAGTATTTGGTAGTGTTTTTCTGAGAATCATATTTAGTGTTCCTGCCAGAACATTGTAAAATGTGCAGCATCTCAGCCAACCATATTGGAATCAACTTGAGCAGCTAGAACTCATAACAGGTCTTATAGTAGTGCTGTCAGCATCATGATATGATATCAACCAGGCAGAGACATTGCTGTGGGGTCCCATCTACTTCCTGGAAACTTCAAGAATTATTTCAGAAATATTTATTGTTCATTTTTGAATACTTAAACATTGTATATACAGACATATATTCAATGAAAAATATGATAAAAACAAAAATAAGTATGAATAAAAGTAAATTTTTTAATTTTTTTCTTCTTTCTGTTCCCTATTAGATGACTCCTAACATGAGATAGAAACTCTAAATTTTACATTTAACAGCTTGTTTGGATTTAGAGAAGGACAAAGCCATTGATTTTTAAGTAAGCCATGGCTATTATTCTAATTTATGTTCAGTAATTTTTACTCTCAAATGATCGATCTTGAGAAGCCATGATTTTCTTTCTTTGGTGATATATCTGGACAATTATCTTTTCTTCTTTAGGCATCTAGATTTCAAGGGTCTCTTGACATTTTGAAGAACAAAACTTTTCCTTCAAAGAAAAGAACAGAACCTTGTACCAACCCTAATGAAGTTTCCTTACAACCTGTATGGTTGTCATCTCTGTGAATTAGCTATTATTTATCTTTCTCAGGAGGTTTCTCTTTCTCAAATGAATCATTATTAATTTTGATGGTATTCATAGCTTTTCTGTAATTGTCTAGCTTTTGAGTCTGTTACTCTTATTTGTAGAGCCTTAGTTAATCTTTATATAAAGTCACTAAAGAGTTATATCTGGTCCTATTTAACCCTAGTATATGATTCAATCCATTTTCTGAGTTCTTGAATCCTGTCCCAAAAATTTAAGGCTGCCAATGTGGCATTGGGACAAGATTTGTTCATTGTAAAGATCTTGATATTTACAATGTATGGATCAGCATAAGTGCCCTCACCATCAATTTGATTTTGGGAAGTATCAAGTCCTTTTGCTTTTCCCTGTTGTTATAAAAATTTTGTTGCTTCTCACAAATAAAATTTTCTCAGTAGTTGTTGTCCATCATACAGGACTGCTGAAACTTAACTGAAGCCAGACATATGAGTTAGACTTATTGATTGAAGCCCTTGTCTTTACCATGTGGTACCAAAGTGACGTTTGCTAAAACAAGGTGAAAAAAAGCCTTTAGAATGAATTATAAAATGATGCAACCTATACTAATTTGAGGTTGAGGATGTGTTTGTACTTTTTTAACAGAAGAAAAAAATCTGGATGAGATGACTGATGTACAGTAAAGGAGTGGCACCTCCCACACAGGAGGTGGTCACCTAGCATTTGCAGACATGCTGTGGCCAAGATCAGGATATGCTAATGTTGTTCTGTTCTTTTCTTGTAATTTTGAGGACACCTGGAATAAAGATGTTAATTTGGCCTATGAAACAGAGCTGACACACAGAGCAGAAAGACATGAAGATGTGACAGAGCATGCATAGCTAGATGTGTGGATATGACCATCCATTCAACTGGTTACGCAGGAAACAGAATGGTAATGAATTTGCCCCTCAGTTTATGTTTTGGTATAAAAACTGTTTTGGAGAATAAAGGTGGAGGAATTTTCATGATTTCATGATAAAGCCATGTGAGTTGTGCCTTTAGTCCCATGCTTCCCCTCTGGTCCAGAGAAATAATTTATGGTCCAGCCTGGCTCTGGACCCTGCCATGTATCCATCTACCTTCTTTGGACCCTTCTGAGTATTTAGAACTAATGCTTTTTCAGAGTTGACTACCAGGTAGGAAGCTAAAACCCTGGTAAATCATCTCTGACAGGTACTGGCAATGTTGAATTCTGTCCTTTTACCTTCATTCTCTGTCCATAAGTTTCAATAATTTTCTCAATCATTTCAAATCTTTTTTGAATCATTTCAAATCTACTGTCATTTTAAAGCCTAAATCCCTAGCCTGTACATATTTCTAGTGATTTCATTGAGGCACTTAACCTCTGGTCCTCATTCTGCACATATAATTCAAAGTCATGAAGTTTTTCCTTTAAAGATAACATCCTATCCTTGGACATTATTTGAGTGGCGTGCATATTGCCTTCCTGGAGAGATACTCTATCTTTTAACCTATCATAACTTTTTAACAGATTTTGAGTGTCAAATTAAACAATGTGAATTTTTTCAGATAATTTCTCAGTACATTTTGACATAGATTAAATTTGGTCTGTCAAATTAATATCATCTTTTTCAATAGTATTACTTTTTTCAGGTAACTTTTGATGACATTAATCTTGTCAGCTACTGTTCATTATTAGTCTGTAAAGGCTGTATCATTTCTTAAAGTGCCTCATTCTTGGCCCTGTTATTAAACCACTTTCTTAAGGTTGATGAAGAAGAAAACTGAGTCCTAATATTCAGTGAATGAGTGTATCACAATAGCCATATAAGCCTTGCAGAATACAATCCATAGTATAAGTAAAAAGGTTTTTAAATTCCTGGATGATAATGCTGTCTGCCATTATATAACTTTCAAGTTTATCGATTTATTTATTAATCAAAAAGTTTCTTTTGTTATGGGATTACAGGAAGTTGTTTTAGGTATAATAATCTTTATTGTTCAGAAGGTGTCACAGTTGCAGCCACATGGAAAAGAGTTGCGACTGAACAACTCCTTGCAGCACAGACAGTCTTGTGCCCCTTTCATTTTTTTGCCTTGGTGCCTGGTTAAATACTGACAAATGTGATTTGCCTGACAAATCATAAGCAAGTCAATTCTGTACATGAAGCAAGGATCCCAGAACTCATGATCAGAGAGCACAAACCCAAAGATGCACAAATTGATCTTCAGTAGGAAATGTGGAAGTGGGGTATGAAAATGTATGCAAGCCTGGGAAATTTCTGAGGCACCATACTTAGTTCTACTGTGGTGTAGTTTTAAAAAAAATGCTTAGTAGGTAAAAGCAAGCATGGCATGTGGGGGTGAGAGACCTTATGTGCAATAACCCTTTTAGGCCTTTTGGACTGGTCCACTCAGTAGTTGTGGATTGGGATCCACATGGGTTACCAAATGAACACGGATGCTAAAAGAAATCCCACACTAGATCAAAATTGAGTATAATAAAGGGTTATTTATTTAGGCATAGACTCACAAATCACAGCCCTCGGCTTAAATGGGGAATAGCAACTGAATCCAGCAGCCAGAAGAGAGAGGGAGTGCACACTTTACATTGGCATTTATAGCATAAATATAAATATTCAAAGAGGTCATGACAAAGTGGCTGGTAATTTAAAGGCTACTGGCTAAAAGATTCCGACAGCAGATGGGTTATTACAGACACTAATGATAGTTCACTCTAATGGGAAAAATGATGCAAATAAATAGTGCAAAATTGTCCACCCACATAAGAATACACAGTACATAAAATTTATTTTCTTATTTTATGTCAGAAATCTTTTTCTTTTTTGCCTTTCTTTTTATCATATTCACTCTTTTCTAGCTTTCTGAAAACTGGTATTATTACACTTACTTATCTACTGATTGAGTTATCAGTGTGAGTGTGTGTGTGTGTGTGTGTGTGTGTGTGTGTGTGTGTGTGTGTGCATATGACTGGAGGGATGAGAAGAAGAAGATATGCTTCTGGAAATTAGAGAACACTTTTATATGTTGAAAAGTTGTGGAGCCAAGGATTAATCTCAGTTCCTCAGAATTGTTGACAATTGTTTTTACTTAATGAAACATCTCATCACCCTACTGTCTAAAAATTTTAGCAGTACTAGTCAAGATGTTTATCAACGTTTTGAATTTTCTATTCTTAACTTCTACCACAACTTCCTGAATTATACTTGCTTCAAAAAATAATTTGCAGAATTGTGATAGCGCATCATATGTATTTATAATCACACTTCTTTTATTTTCAATGAAGAATCAACTAAGAAATAAAACATACTTATGAAAGTGTTGAGAGCTCATTTTAACAGATACATCCATGCTCACTATATGCTCATATATCTACTTTAAGGGAAGAAACATTAGTTGAATACAAACATGTACTAGACTTTTTCGAAGAAATTATAAATTTTGTTACCTTTTGAACGATCCCAGTGATACGTATTTAGAATTGTTTCTGTATTGGAAAAAGTCAAGAGAAAGGAATATTAATATGATTAATGGTATTTATATGTGAGACATTTGGAAGCTAATTAATGTTAAGTGAAAACATTACCAAAGTGTGCTTTGACAATATTATCCCCTGTCAGTTGCTTCCTTATCTACCCATTTTCCTATTGATTTAACTCTCTTTTACTTTCCCTTCTTTTTTTTAAACCCACCAAGTCAAACTTTTGTTTCCCAATTATTTTTTTTCTAACATAAGACATTCTATTTAGCCATTTGTCTACAAATGAAGCACAGAGAATTCAAAAATAATTTCCCTGGCCATGAAATTTTTTTCATCATTTTTTTTCTTAAACATTTTCTAAACTTATTCTTTTCTCACACATTATATTCTGATTGCAGTTTTCTTTCCCACCACTACTCCTCCAAAACCTCCCCTCTTGCCCAGATTCATCCTTCTCTGTTGGTCTCAGAAGGATACCTACTGCACATCATATAACAATTTACAGTAAGACTTGGCACAAAGTCTTATATCAATGGTGAATGAGACAACCCAGTAGTAAGAAAAGTATCTCAAACAATAATAAAAGTGTCAAAGAAAAACTCCACTATCACTTTTGGGTGTCCTACAAGATCACCAACATCCACAACCTTGACATATATGAAGAAATCCTAACTCTGACCCAAACAGGTTCCGTAATTATTGCTTCAGTCTCTGTTTGCACCTATAAACTTGTTTAGTTGATTCTTTAAACCATGTTCTCACTATGTCCTTGCCATGTCCCAGACTCCTTTGAATTCTACAATTCTTCTTCACCCTCTTATGTAGAGTTCCCTGAGATCTGCCTAATTTTTGGCTGTGAGTCTCTGCATCTACTTTCATGAACTTATGGATGCAGCCTATCTGCTGATGACTGAACTAAACACTGATCTATATGAATAGCAGATTATATTTAAAAACCATTTATTTGACAGCTTTTTTCTTCATGTGTGCTTCTATCCTAGGTATCTAGGCTTCCCGGCATCCAGGCAGTGACAAACACATCTTCCCTCTTTTGATGTGTACAAAAGTTTCTTAAAGACTCCAGAAAATGTTTTGACCTTGTTCAGTGTTATTCTGCTGTTCTTTGTCTAAATGAACTTTGCCATTCATTTTCATTGGATTTTCTTACTCACAATTTCATGTAAGGAAACCAATTTCTCAAAGGTGATATCCTGCATTTCATTGAGGTATGGCATCTGTTGTGATTTTCCTTATTTTAACTGTTGAGGTGGCTTAGGTACAACACTTATCTGGGCAAGAACGAACTATGCATATCCTAGTAAATTATTCTTCCAATTTGTGATCTAGCTTGTCTTGAATTTCTGGACAGTGCTCATTCTCTTTAGGTACTTGTCCCGCGCTACCGTCTCGCCAGCAAGAACCACACGGAACACTAGGATCCTTCTGCAGAATAGCTTTATGTCTCTTGGGAGCAGAGCATAAGCCAACACGGCCGTGGGGACCCAGATAAGATGGAACCCATCCCTTATAAAGGAAACAGACCCTGCCCTGGACGTGTCATTCCCGGATTGGCTGACTGCTCCCAGTCCCAGGTGAAACCTCGGGAGTAGGCAGGGACGCAGCGGTAGAGAGTTACAAAGCACGTGCGCTGAGATTAAAGGCGTGTGCCGCCACACCTTGGGGTCACAGAGGTCAATCTCTACCTTTGTTCCTAGAAGCAATGGAGAATGTGGTCCGGCCCTCCACATATCCCCCTTTTTTTACTTCTTTGCAGAAAGGCAACTCCCTAGGAAGGTAAAGATAGAGGTCGCACTTCCCAAAATGAAAACATAAAAATGGGCTTACACGGAATCTGTCCCTAGGCTCATGACACCTGGAACCTATCCGGCCTGCCCTCTGCCATTTTTCTGGGAAAGGGAATATACAGCAGAAAACCCTTAAGCAGAGCGACTTATCTCTCAGAGAGGGCCATTCTCTGTGCGATGCTCTTCAGCTCGACAACCTTCAGGGCTAGCTAAGCCAAGCACTCCACCCTGTGCAATGGACCACAGTCCTAGGGGTGCAGGAGCTGGTTGGCTTAAACCCTACTGCTTTAGATAACCACACATCAGTAGAGGCCCCCTGTTTCAGGGCAGCCAGCGCTTGTGCAATAACCACTTTGTCCCTACAATTTTAGGATTTGAGTCAGCAGACCATCCATAGGAAAAACACTAATCCATAGCATAGGACTGTTCCAAAACATTTCCACCCCCACCCATTCTTTGAAGTAGGGGAATGAGAGACACGGCCCAGGACTGAAGTCCTACGGCCAAGCTTATAAATCATCTCTAGGACAGTAGGGAGGGGGCCCAAAATCTTATTGGTTGTAAAAAATCGGGGAGACACAGCCATCCTATGGTTGACTGGTAACAACTTCAGGAAGGCTGAGAGTGTCCTCCATCGGTGCTCTGTCATCCATCCGCAAAATGGCAGGAGGAACAGCAGCCAGGTCCTCAGGCGAATCCGTGTGTTGTGGATCACTCTTCACTGTTCGGGTCAATCGCTCTGGCAGCCAGAATGGGCTTTCTTGATCCTGTGAGAAAACACAAACAGCTCCCCTGGATCTCAATAAGATGGGATCCGGGCCTTTCCATTCATTAGAAAGCACATCTTTCCACTTAACCTTTTTGACAAGGCTTTCCATGCTCTTACAGCTGTATCGGCTATCTGGCGGTAGGCGCCGTAAGGGTAGTTTGTCTGGGCAGCGGCATAGTGCCCTCGCCCAGTCAGGAGGTCAAATGTCCATTGCTGTTGTTCTGGAGTTAAGGCCTGAGCGTTAGCTCTGGCCTGTTCCTGGGCTGCCTCGTGCCACAGCGCTTTCCATTCCAAATATTGACCCATGCTGATGAGCGATGCTTTTGCAACTGTTTCCCAGTCCGCTGGAGTCATGGCAGACAAGGCCAATCTATCCAACTGGGCTAAGGTAAAATTAGCAGTCACTCCATACTTTCTGACTGACTCTGCTAATTCTTTGATTTGATTGTACTCCACAGGTGCATGTAATCGCCCGTTTTCCCCTTCATAAACGGGGAAAGCCAAGTGTAGCTTTCTCTTGACCTTATCAGGGATAAATGAAAAGGTCTTTGGCCCAAGGCTTTCCTCATAAGGAGGCGCCGAAGGGGCAATTGAGGGAAGGTGTAGCCTATAATGAGGCGGATGGACCGTTTGGGATAACCTCATGGCCCTGCCGTTGGCTAATTCTACTTCCTCCTCTGTATCCATTTCTCCTTCCTCTTCTCCTGCAGAAAACTTTTGGCCTTGTGGGCCAATATTCTCCCCCATTTCTACTTCCTTAGAATTCCTGGAGGGTCCTTTTTCCTTAATTTTTTCTCTCACGCGCGCGTCTAACCTCCCACTGCATTCAGTTTCTGATATTCTGTCCTGAATTTCCTCCGCCCTTGCAACAACCGCTTGGCAAGATTCATCTTTTAAGCAATTTTTGATGGAAAATAAGAGAATTGCTAAGATAAGCATCAAGGCCTGTATGAAACCTTCCCAATGCGGAGACAAGTCGAGCTCAAAACCGAAAAATCCAGGAACAGACATTACCTCTCTGATATGCAGACCCTGCAGTTCTGAATCCTTCCTGAATCCAAAGTGAATCCAAGAGATCCCCGTCGGTGCGGTGGTCAGGATTCCTCGGCGTCCCGAGGGCTTCGGCACCAGATGTCCCGCGCTACCGTCTCGCCAGCAAGAACCACACGGAACACTAGGATCCTTCTGCAGAATAGCTTTATGTCTCTTGGGAGCAGAGCATAAGCCAACACGGCCGTGGGGACCCAGATAAGATGGAACCCATCCCTTATAAAGGAAACAGACCCTGCCCTGGACGTGTCATTCCCGGATTGGCTGACTGCTCCCAGTCCCAGGTGAAACCTCGGGAGTAGGCAGGGACGCAGCGGTAGAGAGTTACAAAGCACGTGCGCTGAGATTAAAGGCGTGTGCCGCCACACCTTGGGGTCACAGAGGTCAATCTCTACCTTTGTTCCTAGAAGCAATGGAGAATGTGGTCCGGCCCTCCACAGGTACTGGTACAAATTTATTACAACTTTCTGACCACAACCAACTTCAATTTACTTGACCATGGTGAAATTGAGTTCCTGTAACTGCACCTAGAGATCTCTATCTTGAACAGTACCTTAAAGGCACTTAAATCATATTTCTTTAGCTTCTTGTCATTGGGTGTCATGATCTTAACTTTGGAGATGAGCATTGCTTCATCCATATGGAGGACAAGCATAGAAAGAAGCCCAATTCTCTTAAGAAATTTCATATTTCCCCATCTTATTTCAGATGTATGGTCATCCACTGGAGTACGGTCAAACTAATATGAGCTACTTTTGAGAGAGCAGAACTCAAGGAAATATGCCAATATTTGTGACAATATATTTAAATTAATTTGACAGCATCCTTTTATGATTCCTCAAAAGTTTTTGTTAATTTGAGAAATACTTTAAAATATTTTATAGATAGGATGAAGTGTTAAGTGAGGTTCAGAAAGTGAAAGGCATGCAATTAGTATTATTAAATGTATTAATTTATGTGCCACTAGAGTCCACTAACCAAAAAGGCTAATAGCTTTGAAAAACAATAGCAGAAATATTTTTTGCTGGGTTTTATCCCATATAATTGATATTTCCATTGATAAACTTGAACAAATCTTTAATTAAAAAATTTATTTTAGCACTGAATCTCTAACATATATCATAAAACTGTCTTCACCTTTGGATATATTATTTATTATAGCCAGAAACTGTGCTCCTTAACTACAGCCACTAGTAATCGGAGCAAAATTAAACTTCTTTTATTTTTTTAATAAAAAAGATATGATTCTCATTGGAATTTTTTGGGTCAAATGAACAATTTAAAAGATAATCATTTTCCTCAGAGGGGACACCAAGATGGAAACCATGTGCGAAAATGGTTCCTTAGTGCAAATGCTTCCATGTTGTTTGCTTTGGTGAAATGTTCTTATTTTCTTTACTTACTTGAACCTTACTCTGATTTAATGACAGTTACATGGTATATTTTAGAGTTAATTTACTGTTGTTATTATTATTATTTACATTCTCACATGTTATTTTTCTTTCATTTGCTTTTTGAGTATTTGTTTATTTAATACTTTGGTCCTTTACTCATCCCATTATTCATTTGGTAAATTCCTTATTCCATTATACAAAATTTGAGTGCTTTATCCATGATCTACCCTTATATTGCAACTTTTTTATATTTTTAATAATCCTATGGGGAATCTACTCATAAAGATGCCAAGGGTAAAAGACAATTGTTCTCTTCTGTTAAACAAGATGGAGTCTAGTGGAAAAACTTCCTGGGAACAGAGTAACTTTGACAAGAAGCCTAAAAAATATATCCTACTTTTGAATATCAAAAACCCTTATTGACTAATTTCAAAGATATGCATAAGAGTTTATGACTCTCTGCCATATGCTACTTCATGTTCTTTAAATGTAAAGAAGAAATCTGATCCAAAGTGGAGAGAACCAGATTCAGAGGAAGATTTGATAGAATCACTATTACAGAGAGCACATACATATGACCCCAATTAATGGTATCACTGGATACCATAAAATTACTGTGATTTTCAGCAGAAAAATTGGGGAAAATATCCAACGAAGAAAGATAAAATCTCAACACACCAAAGCAGTCTTTCTCTACTCTCCAGCTGTCTAAATGTGAGAAGATAATGTCAAGACTGCTGAGAAAGAAAATGTATATGTGATATTACCTGGCATTAAACTTACCATGCTACAATACTAGACTACCAAATTAAATATTTCTACTTGTGTGAATAAATGGTTAAGAGATAACCAAACACTGATTACATTTGAAGCCTGATACATAAGAAAAAAATACATGCCCATTATTGTAATCATGGCAAAAATTGCATGGTTCTACCTCAGTGTAGAACGTTTTATGGGCCATAGTAGCAATTTGTCTTCCAAATATTTGTGTTTGTACCCATACATCTACATTCTACCAAACTTGTTAGCTTAAAATTCTCTCAGTGATCAGCAATCAGTAGAAATATGAATACCTTCTGAAAGTCTTAAGAATAAGAGATCAATGTTCAATCCTAAATGGGATAGCTACATAGACCACCTTCTTCTGAACCAAGAATAATTCAACATTAAGAGATCACAGATAAAGAACAAGCACTGGTGAAGAAAAAAGTTGTGAATGTATGTGACATGGTCATTATACTCTTTGAAGCATAGTAGTCAAATAATTTGTATAAATCTGTATAAAAATTGAACCAGTCAAAATTCTATTCCTGATGGAGATGATTCCCAAGTCCCATTCCTTACAGAGAGATATTAGTAATTTGTAGACACTTGGGGGTGGGGGGATACTTCCATTTTAAGGATGTAGATGCTGATAGGATTTATACGTACCAGTAAGTGGTCCTATATCCATGAACACACGTGACCTTTATAATTGCACACATTATTCTATAAAAATGTTTTTTAATTGAAAAATACTTGATGGTAGTGAAATGTGTTGAGGGGAGCAATGTGGAAATATAGAAAGAAGTAGAAGAAAAATATATTTATATTTTATTCTGTATATACTCAAATTACCAAAAATAAAGGAAATAATTTGAGAGTATGTTATCCTGATGTGGGATGTCCATCTGTATATTTTTTGCTTTTATTGGATATGAATAAAGGTGTTTCGGCCAATGGCTTAGAGGAGTAGAGCCATGATAGATACTACAGTGGAAAATCAGAACAGAAATGGAGGGAAAGAATAGTCAGGGACAGAGAGACACCATGTAGCTTCCAAAGGAGCCAGATGCAAGAACCTTATCTTGTAAGCCACAGCCTTTTTGTGACATACAAAATAAAAGAAATGAGATAATTTAAGATATAAGAGTCAGTTAATAAGAAGCCTGAGCTAATACGTCAAACAGTGTTTTATTTAGTTTTGAAATTAGTTTTCTAATTAGTGTTGTAATTAGTTTCTGTATGATTATTAGGACCTGAGATGCTTGAAAATGAATGAGAAGCCTCTGTCTACAAAAGACATCCAACATGGGGCCAACATGCTTGGCAGGCGACATACTTTATGTCTGAGTCCTTGTACACATGCACAGGGTTAGGAAAGAAGTAGTTGAGAGCATGCTAGCAATTCTTCATACTGCCTGGCCAACCAGTCAAATTGGGTCTGCTAGGCATGCACAGGCAAGAAAGAATGACAGATTCCAACCATTTAATACAAAGAGATTTTTCTAGGCCACAAAGCACACTGAATAGCACTTTAGCTTTATTCAGATCAAAGCAGCTTATGTGTTTCATGCTCCTTCCCAGAGTTGAAGTGGTGAGCATGGTCCCTAAGAAATGGTTCCGGACCTGGCAGTAAAGATACCTCCACCATATTGAAAGGCTGAGAGAGGCAAAGCCAGCATCCAAGGCTGCTGTTACAACACTGCTTACAGTTTTAAAATACTTCTTGTCAGAAAAGGATTTCAGATACACAATAAGACAGACTCAGAAATAAAAGACCTCTAAACAAGACTCGGTGTGTTTAAAATGTACAAAGGCTTGAGAAAGAGAAGAAAAAGAGTATAAACAGTTATAAAAAGAAGTAAAGTGTTTAAAGGGACAGTAAAAGTAATGTAAAAGAATACAGTCATAGCTTAAAAGAGTAAAATAATAAGCCACATAAAGGTGAAATATACACAGAGAGTCTAGATTATGCATATTATTTTATTTTCTTTATATTTTTTAACTGCAAAAAAAGACATTTGTTTTTGGGAACTGCTAAGTTAACCCAACATAAAGTATCTTCACTTCAAAATGTGGGTTTCAGGATGTTGTTTTAGAAAAGAGGTTAGACTTTTTTTTTTCAACAGAAACTGAGAAGGCTAATGTGGCTTGATAGAACAAGATCCCCCCAAAAGTCACTATAAACCCTAAAAATATTTCACCCAACTCTAGGAGAAAGCAGTTTGGAGGAAACTACCAAAATTCCCAAAATAATTGTTTATAAATGCTTGTTTTAATTTAAAGGGAGTTGATTATAAATTGTTAAATGGGCAAGGTCAATCTCTTTCTTTAAAAAATTTGGGGGGAGTTATGGCTTAAATATGAATACTCTGCATTGGTTTGGATCTCGGTCGATTGATTCAAATTTTTGGTCAATTTGATACACTGTGTGTATGACTTCATTCACTTGTTTAAGGTATTCTGTTTCTGAAGCTCTATTAAAAATGTAGTGTATAATTTAAAATACAGAATAATAGAGAGTTATATAAAATAATCAAATTTTTAGTCATGTTATTTAGTTTTTCTAGATATACAAAGATATATTTCAGTTAGACAGCTAATCTTCAACACTTCAAAAACTATGGAATATTGCATTAAAAATGTTTCAAGAACTTAGAATTTTCTTAACAGTGAGACATATCTGCTTCTGGCAGCACCAATAACTTCAGGGTATAGAAGAAACATAAAATTTGCCTTTAATGTGACAAGATTAGACATTTGGTCAAGAAATTGCTTTTGCCTGAACTTCTTGATGGCTTTCTATATGTGCTGAACATGCAGGATCTACAGAAAAGTGATTGCTAAACATTCCAAAAGACAAAATGGTTCTTCAGGGTACCTACTTCAAAGAGAAAACTGCAAGATATTCTGCAGGATACTAGGAAAAGTGACTGACAAACTGTCAATATAGGCAAAACACTATTTCAAATTTCCTGATTCATGGAAAAGTCTGCTGAATATGATAGGCCTGAAGGCAGATGATGGATGCCCCAATGTTACAAAAGAACTTTGGGTGACTTTCCAGACAGCAAGATGTCTCTGCCAATTCTAGAGATTTGGCTGTTGCTTACAATACAATTCCTATTCACTTAGGTAGTGTTATAACCTTCTGGGATCTTGAATGAGGTTATAGAATCGATAGTTATAATTATAGTTTTTCTTATTTATGATAAAAATACATTCAATATAAAACTTTAGAATCATCAAGATAAGATTGATGATGCAGTATTTTTCTTAATTTGCTAAATGTAAATGGACTAAATATTTTAAATATAATTCTTTCTTAATAACTGTTTTGTATATATAGTTTTGTTATGGTAAAATTGAAACTTTTTTTTTAAATAAGACAGATAAGGGAAGATGATGTGGCATATCCTTTTGTATCTGTACTGCTTTTATTTGATAATGAATAAGGGTGTTTTGGTCACTGGCTTAGTAGAGTATAACCAGGTGGGAAATCAGAACTGAGATGGAGGGAGAGATTAGGCAGAGTTGGAGAGGTACAATTTTGCTGCAAAAGGAGCCAGATGCTGAAACTTTACCTGGGAATTCAGTAGTAGCGATATACAAAAAATAATAGAAATAAGTTAATTTAAGATGTAAGAGTTAGTTAATAAGAAGTTTGAGCTAATAGGCAAAACAATGTTGTAAATTATTTAGTTTCTGTGTGATTATTCAGATCTGGGAAGTTAGGAATAAACTAGCAGCTACTATCTATATTATTAAGAAAATGTGTATAAAAATTAACAACTGTAACTAGTCACATAATAACACTAATATCTGTTGTTGTTGTATTTAGTGCATTTGATATTGAATAATTAATTTATTCAAGAATTTATGTGTGTTCCTTGACATTTCATGGACTTTATTTAAAAAAGAAAACATGCAGATTCTGAAAATACTTATGAATGTAAACTTTCACATATTGTTTTCATAATACAGAGTTATTTATGTGAAATATATAAATTTTTGGCATTGGTGTATATTTTATAAAGTCCTTATCTGAGAAAACGTGATTAAATTAAAAGTCACCTTGATGTACAAAAATAAGAAAATAATTCCTGATATCTAAGTATTTAAATAAATAAGAGAAAATAAAATTTTTCAGCTATTAAGTTAACAAACCTTTTATTAATCTGTCAGACAAATTTTTTTTTTTTTTGCCTACTACTCTATGCGGATCTACGGTGGATGGTAGGAGGTCATGTGTGTGTTTCGTTCTGCAGGCCGCCGGGCCGTTGGCTGTATTGTAACTACATGCAGTGCCGGGCAGGGAATCGAACTCGGGTCCTCGGGCGGAGCGGTTGGGCGCTCTGCCCCCTGAGCCTTCTCTCTCCAGCTAAACAATTTTCTAAGAATTTAAACAGACCAAAAGGTTAAAAGAAAAAAAATTAAGGAAGGATAAACATATGTGTTTGAAATCAGGTTTACTGTCAGTGAGTCAATAAAATGAAAGGTAGTTTGATCAAGCTTGATGGTAACTGAATTACTTTGCACCTTCAAACATCTACCATATGAAGGCATATTGTTATTGAGACATTAACAGCGTATACAATTATTTTATTAAATTGTATTTCTTAGGTGGAAAGAACCTTCCAGATTTCATACATAAATTTTACATTTTCTTCTTTTTCTACATGTGTGAAAACACTATTTGAGGAAGCTTTTAAATCTATAGCCACAGTGGTTGGTACTATTTGTTTTGTTCTAAAGTGATATCTTTATAAAACATTCCAAATAAAATTCTGTTGTGTTTATCTTTATGTCCTCTTTGGCTTTCTCATCATGGAGTTGCACAAGTTGACTTACCCGTAAGTCAAAGGTGGAGCACTGCTCTCAAACGTGAGGTATAACAGACTGGAAATTAGTTTTATTTTCTCTCATTTCAGACACTCTTAAAGATACTTCAACTAGCACTCATTTAATATCAGTGGGATTGGAAAATCATAGCCTATAATAAAAGTCTTAGCCACTAATCCAATATTTCTTTTTTTTAACATTTTCTTTTTTAATTAAAAATGGATTCTTGCATTTCCCTGATCGCTAAGGAAGTTGAGCATGACCTTAAGTGTCTTCTGGCCATTCGAAGTTCATCTGTTGTGAATTCTCTGTTCAGTTCAGTACCCCATTTTTTAATTGGGTTAATTAGAGTTTTAGTGTCTAGTTTCTTGAGTTCTTTGTATATTTTGGAGATCAGACCTTTGTCTGATGAGGGGTTGGTGAAGATCTTCTCCCAGTCAGAAGGCAGCCTTTTTGTCCTACTGACATTGTCCTTTGCTTTACAGAACCTTCTCAGTTTCAGTAGATCCCATTTTTTCATTGTTTCTCTTATTGTCTGCACTACTGGGGTCCTACTTAGGAAGAGGCCTCCTGTGCCTATATCTTGTAGACTACTTCCCACTTTCTCTTCTATCAGGTTCAAAGTGGACGGATTAATGTTGATGTCTTTAATCCATTTGGACTTGATTTTTGTGCATGGTGATAGATATGGATCTACTTTCATTTTTTTACAGGTTGACATCCAGTTATGCCAGCACCAATCAGTTCTCCAAGAGACAACCATCAGACAGGACAAAATAAGATACAATAAAGCAAGGCAAAGTCCTAATAGCAAGGATTAACAAGGGAAATTGGAGAAAAAAAGTCTCTAAAGTAAGCAGAAGAGTAAGAGATAAATAAACTTGCTTCCACTCTTAGTAAATACAGTGAAACGCCAAATTTGTAACAGACATTGCATATACACAGATAATCTGGTACAGACTCATGGAGGCTGTGTACATGCCCAATGATATCATATGAGCCCTGTTTAGTAGATTCAGGGGTCCATGTTCTTTTGGTATGCCCCATCTCTTCAGAGTCTTATAACTTTTTTTGCCCTCTTCTGAGGGGTTCCCAGATCTCCAAGAAAAGAGAACTGATGGAAACCTCCAATTCAGACTCTCTCGCCACATAATATCTATCTTATTGTCATTTAATACACAACCAACTTCTTCTAGATCAAATATTTTCAAAAAAATGAAATTAGATAGCAAAGATTTACTATGTATGTATTTGTTATGTATTAGGTTACATAACAAGGATGGTCAGGAATTGTCAGTTAATTTTCTTTATTAAGAAAAAATGATAAGAATCACATAACTTTTCTTAGCTCCAATTCTTCTGAGGATCCTTCCCTCCATCATCTTTCAAGTTCTCTCTTCCCACTTACAAGTTATTAGTCCATTTTCTTCAATTATTATCATGTGTGAATGCGTGTATATTCACAAGTATATAAATACTTGATGCTGAAATTGCTTGCTTTATTGTGTGTGTGTGTGTGTGTGTATGCATGCCTGAACACATGTGTGTATATGTGTTTAGGGATGTCTAGAAATGGGAATCATCTCTTGGGAACAAAATATTTTCTTCAACAGTCATTGCTTGCATATACTTTTTCTAGAGTTCAATCACTGTGTAATTTTCCAACTTCCACATTAGCTGTTTAATGTTGTTGCCACTGCTCTAATCTTGTTTTTATACCCATTTTTAGGAGAAAGTTCCTCATTGCAGACTTTCTCCTATTCAATCTCTTTTATTTCTTTGGACCCATTTTCCCCAGTGTTCCCTGTGAGAAGATGAACTGGTGGAGCTAGTTTCCCCAAGATTCTTTGATATATGTGATTAATGTATTATATGTACTTGTGGTTTTTTTTCTATTTTTATGGTTTCCACTTGCTCTAAAAAGAAGCTTTTTTGATGAGAGTTGGCGGTATACTTAGCTTTAGGTATAAGAATAATTTAGAGTCAAATAAGTGATCATGCTGGTCTAGTAAAATCACAGTAATAGAGTCTTATTTTTAGGTTTCACTAGACTGGGGAACCTATCTAGATTTTCCAATTGAGGCAAAATTTTCTTTCTGATGAGTGTGCCTTGAATCAAATTAGATAGCTGTCATTTTCCAGCAACATGTGTTTGCCCTTATTGAACCACTATGCATATTTTACGTGTTTGTCATTTTTATGATTCTTTGGTTAAAGGTGGCTTACTTTTTCTTCTCCTCTGTCTACATATGCAAAACTTTATGGTGCCATAGAAAATAGACTGAATAAAAGAGGATTTGGAGTTTGGTCATGTTCAACTTATTCTTTTGTTTTAAGTGACCATAGTCTTCCGCAAATAAAGGTACCACTCTCAAACCTTAAGAAGTTACCATAGATGCATTAATAGTCTGTGTTATTTGGGAAGTCACTTGAAAAACCTAATCAATTACTTGAAAGGAATTTCTTTAACTTGGATCAGAGTTTTTGAACTTGACCTTAGTCTGTGATTTAGCCCTTGCAATATAAATTTATTTAACACATATGTAAATATATTTCATCGAGTATAGATAGATCTATAGGTAAGTAGAGATAGATATGGACACATATGCCATTATAAGTATTACGTATACTTTTCAGCAAATATAAAACAATATGATTCCTTCAAGCTTTGTAAAGACACTTTTGGTATTATTTGCCCTAACCTCACCTTTGTCCTTGATCTCTCTCTCCTTTAACCATATTAAATTCCCTCTCTGTCATTCTGTTTCCCATTTTATGTCACCTGTACCCTGCTCTTTCCCTCTCAAGTCCATCTTCCCCAATGTAGTGTCCCTTTAAAATCTTGGTTTCCGTGGTTAGTCCATGTTTTATACTCATATATGTGACTTTAGAGGTAAGAATTACAGGTGAGTGAATAGATTTTTCTTTTTGGACTGAGTCACATCACTCATTATAATACTTTTATATCCATCTTTTTACCTGTAAACTTCTTGATTTAATTTTTCTTTATACTTAAGTAGAATTTTCTTTTAGTTTCAGTTATATTCACTTACTTATTAATGTAAAGAAGACATTAAGATTGAAAATTTGTAATTTATATAATAAGTTTGATTTCAATTAACAGAGTACTCTGTCTACAATATTCACAAATGTCTTGCTTTGAAAATGCACAGCTGTTAAGAGAACAACAAACAAACATGAGTCATCATGGTCAGTGCAAAGTAATAGTACATATTTCTGTGTAAAAATAATATCTTTTTGTGCAATGCATTGAGCTAAAACAAAACTCAGAATTCTTGTCAGAAGATGCAATGTAATATTGGTAAGACCATATTAAAAAATTGCTGAAATTAAAATTCAGCATCTAAGACTATCTTATCACTTCCTAGTACTAACTGATAAATTAAGGAAAAGTTTACCCAATTTGACTACATCACCAACAAACTTAAACTATGAAAATAAACAACATGAATAATATTTTATAAGATGCCTTCAACAATTTATCAAAGTGTAGTCTTTTCAAATGGTTTTATTAGATATTTGATATCATTGAATTTCCATTTGCCCTTTTAACCCTAAAGTTCTGTGCAGATTATTTTTGTAAGTACATGTTTATTCTGTGATGGGGAAGCTCAGCCAATCACATTCTGTTTAGGGTGTGTCCCCCTGGGGCCAAAGAAAACAGATAAAACACCCAAATGTGCTCGCCTCTGTCCTTTTGTTCCCTGTGCTCCTTGACAGCTGGGACCCTGGTTTTTTAGGTTTCCTTTCCTCTGTTTATTTAAAGCTGAATCTTTTATGTTAAGCTAGTCTGGTTAATTTCTAACTACTGATCAACCACGCCCTTCAATTCTGTGACAATAAGAAAGAAATCTATTTGTTTATAGCAGGAATAATACTACAGCTATAGAAAATCCTTTAATTCCTCAAAAGAATTCACAGTGTACCAAGCCTCATTTTTTTTTTAATACCACATTTTAAATGATGTTGCTCTTAGTGGGCTTAGCAAGCTTGATGTGTCTTTTGTGTGGAAATAAATGACACAGGATCAATATTTTTTTGATGCTAGAGTTATTACTTCAGGGAAATAATAAACATGAATATAATATTTTATTATTATCTGTGCATTGCTACTAAGAGTGGAATATTGCAATGTAAAATATTATCAAAATTGAATTACTGAGACTGTTAAGTTACTTATAATCCTTCTTATATAAATCTTGGTAAAATGTCATAATGTTTAATTGTGGTTATGTATGTGTAATGCCCATTGCTTATTTAAACTTGAAGATTAAAACCTGAATTTCACATGAAGAGATAAATAGTATAATATATTTAAAGAAAAATAACAATTACCGAGCTTTTGAATAAGGTTTGAACACATTAAGTTGTCACTCTGAAGCATTCCAAGCCAATTCAAATTTTTTATCAGAACTGCTTTATGGAAAAAAGTAATAAAAATTTCTAGATGCCTACCTAAGCCCCTAAAATATTTTTAGTACATATTATCAGTAACTTGGAGGTCCTTCTTCCCGTTGCTCATGGAGCTAATATTTTATAAAACTGGACAAGGAGTATAATTAATGGAACTTAGAATTCAATATTTTTCGCAGTATTGAAATAGTGGAGTAGGTCACTATCATCATTATAAAATATTATGATTTGTAGGCAACAGCAGTACTGTTTTTATCTCCGCACATAAAGATTTTTTTATTCCTGAAATGATACCTCTGTAGAAGTTTCCTTTGCAAATATGGTGGTTTAATTCAATTATATAACATAATTACATATTTGTCAATATACTTTATATGTATATAAAATAATGATACTATTTTGTAATTCTTTGAAGACTAGTTGTAATGTATTTTGATGATATTAAATCCCAAATCATCCTAGACCCACATCCCTCCAGCATGTCTTTTGTAATGTATTTTAGAAGACACTATCTTGTATAAAATATCCTGGTTCTCTGAAGCTTCTAACATTTTCCCTGCCTCTTCAGTGGTGTTCCCTGAGCATTAAGTGCAGAGGTTTTTTCGCAAATATATTAACTGGGCATGGAAACCCGACTGTTATTTACCTATTAAAGTTTAATCAATTGTAGTTTTCTACACTAGTTCCTATTTGCTGAATAATAATAATAATAAAATTCATTGATGAGGGTTTAGAATTACATTTATCTGTGAATACAAGTATTAAGAATGCAATTAGAAATTATACTGATTTACCAAAATTCCATTAGAAGGTTCTTCTCTATGTTTCATAGGTTCACTAGCTATTGAAAAGTGGCTAAGCTTACAAAACCAGGAATAATTAATTCCTATTAAATGAGTCTTATATTCATTATGCAGCTTTGATTACACTAGGATACATATGTAAATATTGAATCCTTTGGAATATCTTGTTGTTCTCATTATCATTATGATTTGTTCACATTACAATGGAATAGGATAATTGATTTCTCTTTTTGATTACATAGTTCCCTCTGAAAATAGGAGAGTTAGATCCAAAGAGACTTTCAAATCTGTTTCCTGAAAATAGATTTTGTTTCTCTGCCAAGCATTGCTTCTTGGACGATCAGGAGTTAAACAAGCAACATCTGTGACCTAGCTATGGTGCCACGAAGTTGGGTACTACTGTGGTAAGATAGTATAGAGCAAGGGAAGTTGGTTTGTGGGCTGCGGAAAGAGGTTGATTGGAAAGGTGAGTGTGGTGAGGAGCAGCCTACACTGAATGACCTGGCACTGAGGACATGAAAGCAAGAGCCCTGACCATGCCCCGTTCTCTGACATGGATGAATGAGAGAAAGAAGCATAGCCCTATAATGGCTTCCTTAGTCAAAAGATCTCTTTCCTTGCTCTTCATCTGTTCTACCATCTAAGCATTCCAATTATCTCAACTTCATATCCACTCTTTTCTTCTCCCTCCCTCTCAAATTCTGCCCTCCCATCACCCATCCACATGCTTTCCAATTTTCTAAGGAGTTCTTTTTTTTATGAGAAAGTAATTTTATTAAATTATAAAAGTTTCCATTTCCGCCCCTCCTCCCAACACCCTCCCACTCCCCCCACTCCCTCTCCTCCTCCCTCTTCATCCCTAAGGGCAGTCAGGGTTTCCTGCCCTGTGGGAAGTTCAAGTTCCTCCCCCCTCCGTCCAGGTCCAGGAAGGTGAGTATCCATACAGACTGGATCCCCAAAATCCAGTATATGCAGAGGAAACAAGTCCCAGTGTCATTGTCAATGGCTTTTCAGAAAGACACCAGGCCAGCCACATTCAGAGAATCCGGCCACATTCAGAGAATCTGGTTGGATCACGTACTCGTTCCATCCCAGTCCAACTGGCCTTGGTGAACTCTCATTAGATCAGTCCCCTTGTATCAGTGGGTGATCGCGTCCCTCGCAGTCCTGGTTTACTTTTTCATTTTCTTCCTCTTTCTAAGGAGTTCTTGTCTGTATGCCCTTTCCAGGGTGATCCACATATGCCTCTCTTAGAGTTCTCCTTGTTACCTAGATTCTCTGGGGTCATGGATTATAGGGATGAATTATAGTGCATGGCTACTGATGCTTTTTAAAGCAAAAGAGATCATGCCCAAGTGGGCTAGTATCTTAAAGGCTGTTGGCAGAAGAGGCAGAAGGAGCTCCCATAGAACATACCCAATTTGTTTAAGTAAGAGTGTTCCAAACCCAAAACAAAACAATATACATATACACTAGGAACAGATATCAAGTATAAGGTTAGAATTGCAATCACCATAAACATTATTAAGCATAGAACATATGCTAAATGTTTTAATAAACATTCTATCCTAAGTGGTCTATGTCTTGTATTGGAAATGTCTGGGCTAGATCATAAGAAGATGGTAACTTTGACTATCTAATTTTCATCCTTTTGAAGGCCTGAGAAGGGAGATAATATTACTTGAGCAGGCAGGAAGTACAATCAAGTAGCTTCCAAAATTATCAATATATGACAGAGACAATTAGCTACCTGAGCAATCACCGAAAGTCTCATTTTGCAACGTTGAAGCAACCAACTTTGGCTATGGCCTAGAGTAATTGACAGACCATTATCAGAGGCAAGAAATTTTTCAAAACCATCTTAACCTGATTTGGCAAGATTTGACAGTCCTGCTTATCCATTTTTGGATACTATGTAACTTGTCAGTGGTTGAGGCATTGTCGTTTCCTTGCCCAAAGGCCTGTTTTGCCAAGCAGAAAGCAAGTTCCAAGTGGAGTGTCTTTGGTGTTCAATATTCTCTTGGGAATAGATTGGTGCTATCAAAAGCAATCATGACTCATGTCAACAAAACACTAAGTTATTTAAATTCCATGTTCTACAGATCCTTGAAGAGGTTGAAAATTCCCAATCTAGACATAATGCAATCTCTCTATATCTAAAGAACCTAATTGATCTGGCTGTATGTACAACAAACATGAACAATTATTGATCTGTATAATTTAAAGAGTAAAACTTCATGTCAGAATATTAAATAATCTGGAAATAAATGTGCAACAAATGAAGACAGTGACCTGAAAATGTAAACAGTCTGTAAGTATTTTGATCAGAGGTAGAAGTAATACATTATGCTATATACAAATATATCTTAAAAGTTGTATCAATATGCAAAATGTCCTAAACTGAGGTAGAAACATGCATATATATAATCTGACAAAATAATTTTGCATCAGAGTACAAATGTAAACAAATATAACAGAAATAATTTGAACTAGTATCAATATACAAAATCTATACCAATGCAAATTATAGATTTTTAATAGCTAACAAGTATTCACTCTATTACCCACTATTACTATCGCCCCTTTTTTCACCCCAACCCTCTATCTAGTACAAGTAATAATCAACAACCCGAAAACAGTGTTCCCAACCCTATGGAAAAACTTTTTTGAGATAGTGGGCATCATCTTCTAGAATTGCTTCCCATTGTCATGGGGTGATGTACTCTTAATGGGATCCTACAAAAAGTAAGTGGTAGTTAAGTTCCAAAATTACTGGTTAGTATAGTTGCAAACAATTTCTGAGCAATCAATAGGAATATTTTGTTTTGTTTTATTTTGTTTTTCAAAGTTCTCATTTGGAGTACTGGCCAGAATATAAGAAGGTAAACCATTTCAGCAGCTGGTACCCAAAGCAAACAGTCTTATATTAGCACTGTCTCCATCATGATGTCATCTCAGCAAGGTGGAGTTGCTGCAGTGGATCCCCATCTTGTTCAAACTTCAAAGTTTACTGCAGGAAAAGGATCTGTAGGAAAATCGATGTTCATCATGGAAAACATAAACATCATTCATATAAACATGCATTAATAAAGAATATGATATAAACAAAAAAGTCACGGAGAAAGTAAAATTTTTCTTAAACTCTTTCTTCTGTCCAACATCAGATGGCTTTTGATATGAGATAGAAACTCTGAATGTTCCTTTTTACAAGATGCTTGGATTTAGAGAAGTGTAGAGCCATTATTCAACTAAAAAAACAGTTGTGTGTGTGTATATGTGTGTGTGTGTGTGTGTGTGTGTGTGTGTGTGTATGTATGTAAATGTAAGTAAAAGCAGTACCTGGATTCATAAAACATATTCTATTTTCTAGATGTTCCTTAGTGGACAGCTATTTTTTCTTCTGTCAGCATTCAAACATCCAAAGTCTCTTGAATTTTTGATGGTATGTATTTTCCTACAAAGATAAGAGAAGAACCCAGTACTAACCCTTATGAGCTTTACTTACCACCTGTATGATTGTCAACATTGTGGATGTTGTATCATTTCTCTTTTTTAATATGTTTCTTCTTTTCAAAGTGAATCTTTACTAATTTTTATGGTATCCATAATTTTTCTTCTCCTGGGGAAAAAAAGAGTGAAACCCCTTCCCCAATGTAGTTTCCATTGTGAGGTCAACACATCCTTGAAATATACTGGCTGATTCAATTCAAAAAAATTTTTTTCATTATCCAATGCTTCTGCTGCTGTTGTTCCTTTCTCATTAGCATTAAGAAAATTCAAGGTTAATAAAGCATTATGCAATCTACTTCTAGGTGTATTTCCATCACTTTCTGTTTGTTAAGCATATCCTTTATAGCATGTTTTGACCTTTCTATAACTTATGACCTATAGAATTATTTGGTATACCTGTAATGTGCTTTATATTATAATAAGCAATAAAGCATCTCATTTTCTTAGATACGTATGCTGTACCATTGTATGTCTTTATTTGTGCAAGTATACCCAAGATGGCCATAACTTCCAATAAATGTGTGATTACTGAATCAGTCATTACTGAGCTCAAGGCAGTTTCCCTTTGAACACTTGAATACATGTCTATGGTGTGGTGTATGTATTTTAATTTATCAAATTCCATAAAGTGGAAGATATCCACCTACCAGATTCCATTCTTTTGAGTACCCTTTGGGTTATTCTGTGCAGGCAATGGTATCTGATTATAGAAAGAGCAAGTAGGACACTTCTTTATAATCTCCTTAGCTTGTTCCAATGTAATAGAAAACTCTTTCTTTAAACTTTTGCTATTGACATGATGTTTTTTATGAAATTCAGAGGCCTGCAACACACTTCCAATCAATAATCGATCAATTTCTCCATTACCTTTTGCTGCAGGACCTGTTAGAACCACATGGGACTGGATGTGTGTCATGTATATAGGACAAAGCCTATTCCTGATTTTGTCTTGCACCTGGATGAATAATAAAGTCAATTCTGTATCATCTGGTATAAATTCAGCAATTTCAATATGCAAGATAACTCTTTCTGCATATTGCAAATCAGTATCTATTTTGAGAGGTTGTTTAAAATACCTTAGTACCATATGATTAACAAATAATTCTGCCTTCTGGACAGAATTATAAGGGCTTTGTTCCACTTTACTTAATTCTTCTGATTTTTAACCTGCTTTCCTGATTTATTTGCATCAGTATAAAAAGTACAAGCTCCAGTTATTGGTGCAGCACACACAATTTGGGGAAAAAATCCAAGAAGTTCTCTTTGTAAGGTTAATTCTATCACTTTTGGAATAATTGCCATTAATTTCTCCCCCAAAATTAGCACAAGCTTTTTGCCAGGGTTCATTGTCTTCCCATAACGTTTTTATTGCACCAACAGTAAAAGTCACTATAATCTCTGCTGGATCTATACCTGCTAATTGATGAAGTCTCAATTTACCTTATATAATTAATTCAGACACTTTTTCCTCATAAGTTTTTTTTACTTGGTTTATGTGATAAAAAGATCTTTTCTAAGATAATATCATCCCTCTGCATTAAAATGTCTGTAGCAGAAATTCTGGAAGGCCCTATGACCAGAATAAAATTGAGATTTAGATTCACCCTTTCCACATGTGCCTTCTGTAATTTCTCCTCAACAATTGTCAGTTCCATTTCTGCTTCAGCTGTTAATTTTCTGGGACTATTCAAGTCTTTATAACCATCTACAGTTTTGTTTAAATGGATTATTAGATCAGGTGTTATCCAAACAGCCTGTCATAGACTGGAAATGTCTCCTAATAATCTTTGAAAGTCATTATGGGTCGTCAACCGCTCTCTTCAAATTTGTGTCTTTTGTGTTTTAATTTTTTGTAAATCTCTTCTGCAACCTAGGTAATTAATAGAATCTCCTTTCTAATTTTTATCAGGAGCAATTTCTAATATCCATTTAGCAAGACTTTATTTCTTCAAATAGCCTTCCTAAAGTGTCTATATTTGAATCAGCATGCCTTCCAAATTCTGGATGGATGGGAGAGATCCTTGGACTTCCCATAGGGCAGGGTACCGTACCCTTTCTTAGGACTGGAGGAGGAGGGGTGTAAGTGGAGTAATGGGAAGGTAGTGGGAAGAGGGGTGGAAGTGGAAATTTTGATTGCTATTATTTGTAAAGTAATAAAAAAGAACAAAGAAAGATGCATTAGTCACTCTAATAGACTCTGGCATTTCACAAAAGTACCAGATTCTAGAAGCTGTAGGCTCCAGGAAAAAAAGATAATGTGGATTCTGGTTTCTCCCTGTGAGCTCCTTGCTTTGGCTTTTCACTCTCACCACCAACTTTATTTCTCAAGTACCTTCTCTGAGGATTTCAAGGTCAGCATTAGCAATCGTCTGTGACCAGCTCTCCAAGTTGAGGAAAATCAAGATCTTATGTTAAATTCCATACTAAATAAATTTAAATTACAATAAAAAATATTATCCATGTAATGGTACATTATAGACTTAGGAAATTGCTTACGAATTGTTTGCAATGACAATGTATTGGCACAGGGTGAGGATATTCAGCATTCCCTGTGGGAGGACGATCCATTGACATCTACTAGTAGGCTGAAATTTATTATAAGTAAGCACTGTACCAAAGTCAGTTCAGGCACCCTCTCCTCTGCTGCCCAGAGTACAATCTGGGGACCTCTCCTTGGGCCTGGGAACCCCTCCATACTGACGAATATTTTGCATGTAACCACAGAACCTTCATATGGCGATGGATGGAGATAGAGACAGAGACACATATTGGAACACTGGACTTAACTCCCTAGGTCCAAATGAGAAGCAGAGGGAGGGAGATCATGAGCAAGGAAAGCAAAATCAGAGGGGGCCTTCATCCGACGATGGATGGAGATAGAGACGGAGACCCACATTGGAGCACTGGAAGTCAGGACCGCGAAGGGTGCGTTCACCCACTGATACAAGGGGACTGATCGAATGAGAGCTCACCAAGGCCAGCTGGACTGGGACTGAACGAGCATTTGATCAAACCGGATTCTCTGAATGTGGCTGACATGGGGGCTGACTGAGCCTCTGAGGTCCAAATAAAGACTGAGAAGCCATTGACAATGGCACTGGGTCTTGTTTCGTCTGCATGGACTGGCTTTTTGAGATTCTGGCCTGTTTGAATGCTCACCTTCCTGGACCCGGAGGGAGGGGGGAGGAACTTGGATTCCCCACAGGACAGGAAACCCTGACTGCTCTTGGGAATGGTGAGGGAGGAGGAGAGGGAGTAGGGGGAGCGGGAGGGTATTGGGAGGAGGTGAGGAAGTGGAAAGAGTGTTTTCAGATACTTGAATAAACAAGCAAACAAAAAAAATAAGTAAGCACTGTGAAGGCAAACTTTTCTCTATCCTTTCCTTGTAAAGGTATAGTGAAGAAACAATCCTTTAAATAAATAACTATGAGAGGCCATCCCTTTGGTAACAGAGGAGGCAGAGGAATTTCAGATTGTAGAGGGCCCAAAGGTTGAATAACCTTGTTGATAACCCCTAGATCTATTACCATTCTCCATTTTCCAGATTTCTTTTTGACAACAAATACAGGAGAATTCCAAGGGCTAGTAGATTTCTCTATATGTAGAGCATCTAGTTGCTCTTGTGCTAGCTGTTCTAAAGCCTGCAACATTTCCTCAGCTAGAGGCCACTGTTTAACCTATATTGGTTTCTCAGTTAACTATTGTAAAGGTAGGCCTGTTGGTACTTCTGAAGGTTTGTCAATTGTTTTGTGTTCTTGTACAGCCCAAATGGGTGTCCATCATTTATAATATCTTTCAATATTTCCCTCAGAAGCGTAAGTTTTGGGGGCTGTAGGAATGCTTATCTTGGTATTATATTGCTGCAATAGGTCACAACCCCACAAATTCACTGCAATATGGGCTATATATGTCCTTAGTTTTACTATTTGCCCTTCTGTCCCTATGCATTCAACCAATCTCAGGCTTTGTTTTAAGTGATATAGGGTTTCAATTCCCAGGAACTGAACATCTACTTCTTAAGGAGGCCAATTCAGATGTCAAGATTCTGAAGTAATGATACTTATATCCACACCTGTTTCTAATAAGTCTTCAATAAAAATGTCATTTACACAAACTCTGAACTTTGGTCTTTGATTATTTATGGAAGTCTGCCAAAATGTTTCCTCTGTCCTACAGTAATTTTTTTGACTTATCTTCCACATTTAACCCATCTTTCAGACCAGTATTGCTTTCTATAACAGACATTGACTTTTTTTAATTTCCTTGGTTAGACATTTTCTCCACTGTAACTGGGAATGACTGGTCCACATTCATCATGGGCACCTGTGAGAGAACACCCACAGCATTTCCCAATGATATTGGGTTGTGTTTTCTTTCATTTACCTACATTAATTTGTCCAATGTTGGTCTTTGCCACATCTCCTACATACACTTGAGGGCTGATTCCTCCTATTTCTGCCATTCCCAGAGGATATATTATTCCCTGGAATCCATTGTCTACAATCCCTTCTCATATGTTCCATTCTACCACAATTAAAACATTTGGTATTTTGACGTCTTCTCTTACCATTGAAAAGTGCTTTTCCTACCCATGCTTCAGTACCATGATCAAGTGTCTTGACATTCATTGTATGCAAAACCCATTCATCCATGGGTGCTGATCTGATCTTTAAAGACCCAGGAATCCATTTGCACTCAATGTTGGCATTCTCATAAGCCAAAGATTCAGTTATTATATGTCTAGCTGCTGGGTCACTTACCTCTATTTGCACAGCCCTAGTTTGTCTTTGCAAAAAGTTACTAAATGTTTCTCTCTGACCCTGTTTAACCCTAAGATGTGATTCAACTATATGTTCTGGTTCTTGAATCCTGTATAAAGACTTTAAAGCTGCTATGCTACAAAGGGACAAGGTGTGGTCATCATAAAAAGCTTGATCCTTAGGATCAGAGTAAGGATCACCTAGTTTTTATTCTAGGAAAATTTCAAGACCATTTGCTTTTTTTGTTCTCACCTCCTCTTTAAAAATGCACCCCCAAAGTAATTTCTGTCTATTTTCTAGGACTGTTGAGATTAACTGAGCCCCATCTTGATGTATTGCTTTATTACTGAAAGCCCAGGTTTTGATGATATTTCTGACAAAGGATAAATGTATTCTGTAACCAACAATTGCTTAATTTCCTTTACTTCAGTCATATGTATGGGCTCCCAAGTAGAAATATTTCCCCTTTATTTACTTCTTTATTAAAAATTTCTACTTCCTCCCCACCTCCCATTTCCCTCTCATTACCACTACACCCCCTCCCTCTCCCTCTCCAGTCCAAAGAGCAGTCAGGAGTCCCTGCCCTGTGAGAAGTTCAAGGTCCTCCCTCATCCATCCAGGTCTAGGAAGGTAATCATCCAAGAAAACCAGGCTTCCACAAAGGCAGTCCATGCAGTAGAATCAGAACCCAGAGCCATTGTCATTGGCTTCTCAGTCAGCCCTTATTGACAGCCATATTCAGAAAGTCCGGTTTGATCACATGCTCCATCTGTTCCAGTCCAGCTGGCCTGGTGAGCTCCCATTAGATCAGTACCACAATCTCAGTGAGTGGAGGCACACCTTGTGGTCCAGACTTCCTTGTTCATGTTCTCCCTCCTGTTTTTAATCCTTTGGGACTTGAGTTTTGTACATGGTGATAGATATGGATCTATTTTCATTCTTCTACAGGTTGACATTCTGTCATGCCAGCACCATTTGTTAAAGATGCTTTCATTATTCCTTTGTATAATTTTAGCTCCTTTGTTGAAAATCAGGTGTTCATAGGTTTGTGGATTAATATCTGGGTCTTCGATTTAATTCCATTGATCAATATCTCTGTTTTGTGCAAATACCATGCAGTTTTCATTACTGTAGCTCTGTAATAGAGTTTGAAGTCGGGAATGGTAATGCTTCCAGAAGTACTTTTATTGTATAGGATTGTTTTTGTTATCCTGGGTTTTTTGTTTTTTCATATAAAGTTGACTATTGTTTTCTCAAGGTCTGTGAAGAATTTTGTTGTGATTTTAATAGGGATTGCATTGAATATATAGATTGCATTTAGTATAATTGCCATTTTTACTATGTTGATACTACCCATCCATGAGCATGGGAGATCTTTCCATTTTTTTGGTATCATCTTCAATTTCTTTCTTCAATGCCTTAAAGTTTTTGTCAAATATGTCTTTCACTTCCTTGGCTAGAGTTACCCCAAGATACTTTATGCTTTTTGTGGCTATTGTAAAAGGTGATGTTTCTCTAATTTCCCTCTCTGCTTCTTTGTTCTTTGTGTATAGTAGGGTGACTGATTTTTTTGAGTTGATCTTGTATCCTGCTACATCATTGATGGTATTTTTGATCTGTAGGAGTTCTTTGGTAGAGTTTTTGGGGTTGCTTATGTACACTATCATATCATCTGCAAATAATGAAAGTTGAACTTCTTCCTTTTCAATTCGAATCCCCATGATATCTTTATGCTGTCTTATTGTTATTGCTAGAACTTCAAGCATAATTTTTGAAGAGGTATGGAGAGAGTGAACAGCCTTGTCTTGTTGCAAATTTTACTGGGATGGGTTTGAGTTTCTCTCCATTTAATTTAATGTTAGATGTTGGTTTGCTGTATATTGCTTTTATTATATTTATGAATGAACATTGTATCCCTAATTTCTTCAAGACCTTTATCATAAAGAGGTGTTGAATTTTGTCAAATGCTTTTTCAGCATCTAATGAAATGATCATGTGGGTTTTTTCCTTCAGTTTATTTATATGATGGATTTTTTGATAGATTTTCGTATGTTGAACCAGCCCTGCCACTGGGATGAAGCCTACTTGATCATAATGTATAAATTTTTGGATGTGTTCTTGGATTCAGTTTGCCAGAATTTTAATGAAAATTTTTGTGTAGATGTTCATGAGTGAGATTGGTCTATAATACTCTTTCTTGGTTAAGACTTTGTGTGGTTTTGATATCAGGGTGACTGTAGCTTCATAAAAGGTGTTAGGCAATGACTCTTCTGTTTCTATTTTGTGAAACACATTAAGGAATATAGGTATTAATATATAATAATATAGGTATTAATATATTAATATATTAATATAGGTATTAATTCTTCTTGGAAGTTCTGGTAGAATTCTGCATTGAAACCAGGGCTTTTTTTGGTAGGAATATTTCTGATGACAGCTTCTATTTCCTAGTGACTTACAGGTCTATTTAAACTGCTCACCTGGTCTTGACTTAATTTTGGTATAAGGTATTTATCTAAAAAAGTGTCCATTTCTTTCACATTATCCTATTTTGTGATATACAGGTTTTTGTAGTAAGATCTAATGATTCTCTGATTTTCCTCTGTGTCTGTAGTTATGTCTCCCTTTTCATTTGTGATCTTGTTAAATTGTGTGTTTTCTCTCTGCCATTCGATTACTTTGGCTATGTGTTTGTCAATCTTGTTGGTTTTCTCCAGGAACCAGCTTTTTGCTTTATTGATTCTTTGGATTGTTTTCTGTGTTTCTATTTTGTTGATTTTAGCCCTCAGTTTGATTATTTCCATTCTACTACTCCTTCTGGGTGAATCTGCTTTTTTTTTCCTAGAGCTTTCAGGTGTGCTGTTAAGTCTCTAATGTGTGCTTTCTCTGTTTTCTTTATGTGGGCATGTAGTGCAATGAACTTTTCTCTTAGCACTGTTTTCACAGTGTTCCATAGGTTTGAGTATGTTTCATCTTTATTTTTATTAAATTCAAGGAATACTTTAATTTCTTTCTTTATTTCTTCCTTGACCCAGGGATGGTTCAGTAGTTGATTGTTCAGTTTCCATGAGTTTGTAGGCTTTCTGGGGTTAGAATTTTTATTGAATTCTAACTTTATTCCATGGTGAACTGATAGTACCAGGTGGTTACTAATATTTTTTTCTATCTATGGATGTTTACTTTGTTACCAATTATTTGATTAATGTTTGATAAGGTTTCATAAGATGCTGAGAGGAAGGTATATTCTTTTCTGTTTGGGTCGAATGTCCTATAGATGTCTGTTAGGTCCATTTGGTTCATTACATCTGTTAGTTCTCTTATTTCTCTGTTAAGTTTCTGTCTGGTTGACCTGCCCATTGGTGAGAGAGGACTGTTGAAATCACCCACTATTAGAGTGTGAGGTTTTATGTATACTTTGAGTTCTAGTAATGTTTCTTTTAGATATGTGTGTGCTTTTATATTAGGGGTGTAGATACTCAGGATTGAGAATTCCTCCTGATAAATTGTTCCTGTTATGATTATAAAGTGTCCATTTCTTTCTCTTCTGGTTGATTTTATTTTTTTCTTTTTTAAAATTTATTTATTTATTAAAGATTTCCACTTCCTCCCCACCTCTCTTTTTTCTCACCTTCCCATCCTCCCCCTCCCTCTCCAGTCCTAAGAGCAGTCAGGATTCCTTGCCCTGTGGGAAGTCCAAGGTCCTCTTCTCTCCACCCAGGTCAATGAAGGTGAGCATCCAAACAAAGCATACTCCCAGAAAGACATTTTTTTAGATATTAGTATAGCCACACAGGCTTGTTTCTTTGGTCCATTTGATTGGAAAACCTTTTATGAATCCTTTACTCTGAGGTAGTATCTGTTTTTGTGTTTGAGGTGTGTTTCTTGTGTGAAGCAGAATGTTGGGTCCTGATTTCATATCCATTCTCTTAACTTGTGCCTTTATAGGTGAGTTGAATCCATTGAAATTAAGTGATATTAATGACCAGTGGTTGTTAACTCTGATTATTTTTCTGGTGGTAGTGTTTGTGTGTTTCCCTCCTTTGAGTTGTGCTGGTGAAGGGTTGTCAGATGCTTGTGTTATTATGGGTGTTGTTGGCTTCCTTGGTTTGTGAATTTCCATCTAGTATTTTCTGTAAGACTGGGTTTGTGGTTACATGTTGTTTCAATCTGTTTTTGTCCTGGAATATCTTGTTTTCTCCATTGATGGTGAGTTCAAGCTTAGCTGAGTATAGTAGTCTGTGCTGCATCCATGGTCTCTTAGTGTCTGTAGCACATCTATCCAAGACTTTCTGATTTTCACGGTTTCCATTGAGAAGTCAGGTGTAATTCTAATAGATTTCTCTTAATATGTTTCTTGACCTTTTTCCCTTACAGGTCTTAATATTTTTTCTTTATTCTGTATGTTTTGTGTTTTGATTATTATATGGAGAGGGGATGCTTTTTTTGATCTAGTCTATTTGAGTGTTCTGTATGCTTCTTGTACCTTCATACAAATAGCCTTCTTTAGGTTTGGAAATTTTTCTTGTATAATTTTGTTGAATATATTTCCTGGGCCTTTGAGCTGCAAATCTTCTCCTTCTTCTACTCCTATTATTCTTAGGTTTGGTCTTTTCATGGTGTCCCAGTAAGTGTTATGGGCCATCTATAAAACTATAGCAGTAGGGTGTAGCTAGCAGTTCATTGAGTTTACTTGTCCAGTCTGAAAGCTGATTTTAGAGCAAAATGCTGAAAGATAAATCATGGACTGTGTGCCCTGCAGCTATCTTTAGAGCAATGTATTAGGCAAATGCAAATAAATCAATAGAAAGTTGTGAAACAGCTGGCTCAGACCAGGGAAGCCCATATCTCACCTAGATTTCTGTGGTGCACACTGGCAAGAGTTAAACAGTAGGATATGTGGGGCCTTGAAGCCAATTTGAGATATGTAAAGAGAAAATATAAAGAACTGTAGCTGCTCCGTAGCAAGAAAAATTGCTGTGCAAGATTCTATATTGAACTGCTAGCTCTAAGAACAGGCTGGATGGCAGAGGGAGGGCTCATGCAAAGCCAAGCACAGTCTGAGTTGATGGTAGGCAGCCAAGTTGGAGGTTTTAACACCAAACATTGGATGCTAGATGAAGGAATAAGTCACAAAACAATCCCACACTAGTTTGGATTTATGATTAATAAAGTGGTTATTTATTTAAGGGAAAAAATGCACAAATCACTGGCCTAGACAACAGCCCTCAGCATGACCAGGAACAGAGTCTAGCAGCCAGAAGAGGGAAACAGAAACAAGACAGGGAGCTCACAGTGACTGCTGCTCCTTAAAGCAAAAGAGATCACACTCAAGTGGGCTGGTATCTTAAAGGATATTGGCTGAAGGAGAAGAAGGAGCTCCCTCGGCAGAAGGTAAATTCTTTCCGTTTGGGTGAAATGGTCTAAGAATGTCTCTTTAGTATGTATCAGTCATGATATTTGTTCAGTCTCCTATTTGTTTTTTATATTTTGGTATGGCAAACAAGTGTGTTGTCGAAGTTTCCTACTAATTAAATCCAGGGTTTGATGTGTGAATTAAATTTTAGTAACATTTCTTTTACATATGTGGGTGCTGTTATTAGGACACAGATGCTTGGAATTGAAATTTCATCTTAAGGGATTTTTCCTATGATGAGCATAAAATGTCCTTCTCTTTTTTGTCCAATCTCTTTTGATTGGTTTTAGCTTGAAGTCTATTTTCTTAGATATTAGCATATCTACATCTGCTTGTTTCTTAGATTTGTTTGATTGGAAAACCTTTTCCCAAACCTTTCTCTAAGTTAATATCTGTCTTTGAGAGATTCAGGTATGTTATTTGTATACAGAAGAAAGATAGATCCTGAATCCTCTATCAGAAGATTCACCAGAGGGATGAGTTTGCTCCTGAAACTGCGGCAGAAGCCCGGCAAGGAGGAGCTCAGACATTCTCTGTCTCCCTTGACTCCCTGGTCACTCTGCATGGGCTAAGCCCTCTTGCCTCCTATCCCATCCCACCTTTCACCCAGGAACCCTTTCCTTTATTCCTCCCTTCCTTCTCGGGGCCATAAAATCACCCAGCTCAGCTGACGTGCACACTGGGACTGTGCTGGAAGTGCAACCTGGCAGGAACAAGTTCCTGTGTTTCAATAGCCTGTCGGTGGTAAGGTAGGCCCTATGTCAATGCAGTGAGATTCCTGGCCAGCAAGGGGTACTGTTCCTCTAGCAGAAGATTCATCAGAGCGGGGAACCTGACCCGGTCGCAGAAGATTCATTGGAGAACATTTGAAGGAAGAGATGGGCAGATGTGAAGGCAAGAATTCCTCCAACATTCTGAAAAACAACATGAAAACACCAGATCCCAGCGACCCTACAACAGAGGGAATTGAACACCCTAATCCAGAAAGAGTGGAAAAAAGTGCCATTATGAAAGCAATAGAGTCCCTTAAACAGGATATGAATAAACTCCCTTAAAGAAAAGGATGAGAAGTATAAGGAAAAGTTTGAAAAAAAATGAGTAAAGAAATGGAAGAAAAGTATGACAAAAAGTTGGAAGAAATGAGTAAAATGTAAATGATACCCTGGGAAACCAAGAAAAAACAATCAAACAGGTAATGGAAACAGTTCAATAATTGAAAACTGAAATGGAGGCAATGAAGAAAACACAAACCAAGGGCCAGATGACTATGGAAAATCTAGGTAAACGAACAGAGACTACAGAATCAAGCATAACCAATAGAATATAAGAGATAAATGAAGGAATCTCAGATTCTGAAGATGCCATAGAGAAAATAAATGCTCTGATAAAGAAAACAGTAAATCCAACAAATTCTCATCACAAACACATTCAAGAAATCTGGGACATAATAAAAAGACCAAACCTAAGAATAATAGTAGAAGAATGAGAAGAATTGCGGATAAAGGCCCAGAAAATATTTTCAACAAAATTATAGAAGAAAACTTTCCCAACCTAAAGAACGATATTCCTATGAAGGTTCAAGAAGCATACAGAACACTGAACAGACTGGATCAAAAAAAATCATCCCTTCGCCATATAATAATCAAAACACAAAATGTACGGAATAAAGAAAGAATATTAAGAGCTGCAAAGGAAAAAGGTCAAGTAACCTATAAAGGTAAACTTATCAGACTTACACCGGACTTCTCTTTGGAAACCATCAAAGCCAGAAGGTCCTGGATATATGTACTGCAGAAACTATGAGACCATGGATGCAAACCCAGACTACTATACCCAGCCAAGCTATCATTCACTATCAATGGAGAAAACAAAATATTCCAGGATAAAAACAAATTTAACAATACATAGCCACAAATCCAGCCTTACAAATTTAAACAATACGTAGCCACAAATCCAGCCTTACAGAAAGTAATAGAATAAAAATTGTAACCCAAGGAATCTAACATTGCAAACACTGCCTACAATAACTCAAATATCTAGCGACCCTACACAAGCACAACTCAAAGAAGGGAAAGACACAAACTCTACTACACAAAAAAATAACAACCACTGGTCATTATTATCACTTCATATTAATGGACTCAACTCACCTATAAAAAGGCATAGACTAAGAGATTGGATATGAAAACAGGACCCAACATTCTGCGGTTTACAAGAAACACACCTCAACCACAAAGACAGACATCTACTCAGAGTAAAGGGTTGGGAAAAGGTTTTTCAAGCAAATGTGCCTTAGAAAGAAGCAGGTGTGGCCATTCTAATTTCCAAAAAAATTTGACTTCAAACTAAAATCAATCAGAGGAGCTGGAGATGGACATTTTATACTCATAACAGGAACAATTCATCAGAATGAAGTCTCAATCCTGAATATCTATGCCCCTAATATAAAAGCACCCACTTATGTAAAAGAAAAATTCTAGAACTCAAGGAAGTCATCAAATCACAAAAACTAATAGTAGGAGATTTCGACACACCTCTCTCACCAATGGACAGGTCAATCAGACAGAAACCTAACAGAGAAATAAGATAATTAATAGAGGTAATGCATCAAATGGACTTAACTGATATCTATAGAACATTCCACCCAAATAGAAAAGAATATACCTTCTTCTCTTCAGCTCATGGAACCTTCTTGAAAATTGACCAAATACTCTGTAACAAAGCAAACTTCCACGGATACAAAAAAATATTAGTAACTACCTGCATCTTGTCGAATCACCATGAAATTAAGTTAGAATTTAACAATAATTCTAACCCCAGAAAGCCTACAGACTCATGGAAGCTGAACAGTCAACTACTGAATCACCCCTGCATCAAGGAAAAAATAAAGAAAAATTAAAATCTTCCTTGAATTTAATGAAAATAAAGACACAACATACTCAAACCTTTGGAACACTGTGAAAGCAGTGCTAAGAAGAAAGTTCTGAGCACTAAGTGCTCAATTAAAGAAAACAGAGAAAGCACACATTGGAAACTTAACAGCACACCTGAAAGCTCTAGAAAAAAAAAGAAGCAGACTCACCCAGGAGAAGTAGAAGCCTGGAAATAATCAAACTGAGGACTGAAATCAACAAAATAGAAACACAGAAAACAATCCAAAGAATCAATAAAATAAAAAGCTGGTTCTTGGATAAAATCAACAAGATTGGCAAACACCTAGCCAAACTAATCAAACGGCAGAGAGAGAACACGCAAATTAATAAGTTCAGAAATGAAAAGGGGGACATAACCACAGACACAGAGGAAATTCAGAGAATCATTAGATCTTACTACAAAAGCCTAATGCCACAAAATTGGAAAATGTGCAAGAAATGGACTTGTTTTTAGATAAGTACCATTTACCAAAGTTAAATCAAGACTAGGTGAGCAATTTAAATAGACGTGTTAGTAGCAAAGAAATAGAAGCTGTTATCAAAAACCTCCCTAACAAGAAAAGCCCAGGACCAGATGGTTTCAATGCAGAATTCTACCAGAACTTCCATGAAGAGTTAACACCTATACTCCTTAATGTATTTCACAATATAGAAGCAGGAGGGTCATTGCCAGATTCTTTTTATGAAGCTACTGTTACCCTGATACCAAAACCACACAAAGACACAACCAAGAAAGAGAATTACAGGCCAATCTCACTCATGAACATCGACACAATAATCCTCAACAAAATACTGGCAAAATGAATCCAAGAACGCATTAGAAAAATTATCCATTATGATCAAGTAGGCTTCATCTCAGAGATGCAGGGCTGGTTCAACATACGCAAACCTATCAATGTAATCCATCATACAATAAACTGAAAGAAAAAAGAAACCACATGATCATTTCATTGGATGCTGAAAAAGCATTTGAGAAAATTCAACACCCCTTTATGATAAAGGTGTTGGAGAGATTGGGGATACAAGGATCATACCTAAATATAATAAAAGCTATTTATAGTAATCCGACAGCTAACATCAAATTGAATGGAGAGAAACTCAAAGCCTTTCCACTAAAATCAGGAACACGACAAGGCTGTCCACTCTCACCATACATCTTAAATATAGGGCTTGAAGTTCTAGTAATAGTAATAAGACAACATAAGCAGATCAAAAGGATTTGAATTGGAAAGGAAGAAGTTAAACTCTCGTTATTTGCAGATGATATTATAGTGTACATAAGCGACCCCAAAAACTCTACCAAGGATCTCCTACAGCTGATAAACACCTTTAGTAATGTGGCAGAGTACAAGATCAACACCAAAAAATTAGTTGCCCTCATATACACAAAGGATAAAGAAGCAGAGAGGGAAATCAGAGAAACTTCACCTTTCATGATAGCCACAAATAGCATAAAATATCTTGGGGTAACTCTAACCAAGGAAGTGAAAGACCTATTTGACAGGAACTTTAAGTCTTTGAAGAAATAAATTGAGGAGGATACCAGAAAATGGAAAGACCTCCCTTGCTCTTGGATTGGGAGAATCAACATAGTAGAAATGGCAATTCTACCAAAAGCAATCTATAGATTCAATGCAATCCCCATCAAAATCACATCAAAATTCTTCACAGACCTTGAGAGAACAATAATCAACTTTATATGGAAAAACAAAAAAGCTCAGGATAGCCAAAACAATCTTATACAATTAAGGAACTTCTCGAGGCAATACCAACCCTGACTTCAAACTCTATTACAGAGCTACAGTATTGAAAATAGCTTGGTTTTGGCATAAGAACAGAGAAGTCGACCTGTGGAATCGAATAGAAGACCCAGATATTAACCCACAAACCTGTGAACCCCTGATTTTTGACACGGGAGCTAAAGGTATTCAATGGAAGAAGGATAGCATCATTAACAAATGGTGCTGGCATAACTGGATGTCAACCTGTAGAAGAATGAAAGTAGATCTATATCAATCACAGTGCACAAAACTCAAGTCCAAATGAATTAAAGACCTCAACATTAATCTGACCACTTTGAACCTGATAGAAGAGAAAGTGGGAAGTAGTCTACAAGACATAGGCACAGGAGAACCACATCCTAGGTAGAATACCAGTAGCACAGACAATAAGAGAATCAATGAATAAATGGAACGTCCAGAAACTTAGAAGCTTCTGTAAAGCAAAGGACACTGTCAGTAAGACAAAAAGGCTACCTTCTTACTGGGAGAAGATCTTCACCAACCCCTCATCAGACAAAGGTCTGTTCTCCAAAATATACAAAGAAGTCAAGAAACTAGACACTAAAACTCTAATTAACCCAATTAAAAAATGGGGTACTGAACTGAACAGAGAATTTTCAACAGAAGAACTTCGAATGGCCAAAAGACACTTACTTAAGGTCATGCTCAATCTCCTTAGCGATCAGGGAAATACAAATCAAAACAACTTTGAGATACCATCTTACACGTGTCAGAATAGCTAAACTCAAGAACACCAATGATAGCCTATTCTGGAGAGGATGTGGAGTGAGGGGAACACTCATCCATTGTTGGTGGGAATGCAAACTTGTGCAGCTACTATGGAAATCAGTGCTGCAGTTTCTCAAGAAACTGGTAGTCAACCTCCCTCAGGACCCAGCAATTCCACTCTTGGGAATATACCCAGGAGATGCCCTAAAATACTACAAAGGCATTTGTTCAACTATGTTCATAGCAGCACTATTTGTAATAGCCAGAACCTGGAAACAACCTAGGTGCCCCTCAATAGAAGAATGGTTAAAAAAGGTGTGGAGCATATACACATTAGAGTTTTACTCGGCGGTAAAAAACAATGACATCTTGAATTTTGCATGAAAATGGATGGAAATAGAAAACGCTTTTCTGAGTGAGGTAACCCAGACCCAAAAAGAGGAATATGGTATATACTCACTCATAAGTGGATTGTAGCCATAATTAAAGGTCTTTGAGCCTATAATTCGTGATCCTAGAGAAGCTAAATAAGATGGTGAACCTGAAGAAAGTCATATAGTTATCCTCTTGGATATTGGAAGTAGACAAGATTGCCAGGCAAACTTGGGTGCACGGGGGATGGAAGGGGGAGGAAGGGGAGATGGTTAGAGAGAAGGGAGAAGGGGAGTTTGGAGGATAGCTTGGGGGAATGGGATGGGGGGAGGGAGGAAGGATGGATATGGGAGCAGGGAAGTAAATATATCAACTAATGGAGCCATTGAAGGGTTTCCAAGAGACTTAATTCTAGAGGGGTTCTAAGGTCCAAGGAGAGGTCCATAGATTGTTCCCTGGGCCGCAGAGGAGTGGGTGCCTGAACTCGCCTTGGTCCATAACCATACTGATGAATATTTTGCATATCACCATAGAACCTTCATCTGGCGATGGATGGAGATAGAGACAGAGACCCACATTGGAAAGCAAGACATAACTCCCTAGGTCCAAATGAGAAGCTGAAAGAGGGAGAACATGAGCAAGTAAATCAGAATCAGCGGGAACCTTCATCCAATGATAGATGGAGATTGAGACAGAGACACACATTGGAGCACTGGATCCCCAAGGTCCAAATTAGGAGCAGAACATGAACAAGGAAGTCAGGACCACGAGGGGGGCGTTCACCCACTGATATAAGTGGACTGATCTAATGAGAGCTCACCAAGGCCAGCTGGACTGGGACTGAAAGAGCATGTGATCAAACCGGATTCTCTGAATGTGGCTGACATGGGGGCTGTCTGAGAAGCCATTGATAATGGTACTGGGACCTGTTTTTTCTGCATGTACTGGCTTTTTGGGATCCTAGTCTGTTTGGATGCTCATCTTCCTAGACCTGGAGGGAGGGGGGAGAAACTTGAACTTCCCACAGGACTGGAAACCCTGACTGCTCTTAGGACTGGAGAGGGAGGAGGAGAGGGAGTGAGGGAGTGGGAGGGTATTGGGAGGAGATGAGGAAGTGGAAATTTTTATAAATTAATAATAAAAAAATATATACTTGTAAAAAAAGGTAGATCCTGCTTTCTTATCCATTCGGTTAGTCTATATATTTTTGTATGTTAATTAGTTCATTAATATTAAAAGATATTAATGACCCGTGACTGTTAATTCCTGTTATTTTTCTGTTTTAGTGTTTGTGTGTGTCCTTTCTTTGATGTTTGTTGGTCTGAGGTTATCTGTTGGTAACAGTTAACTTACTTGTTTTTGGGTTTTCCTTCTAGCACTTTCATTAAAGATAGATTTGTGAATAGGTATTGTTTAAATCTGGTTTTGTCATGAAATATCTTGTCTTCTCCACCTATGGTGATTTAAAGTCAAGCAGGATATAGTAGTCTGTGCTTGCATTCATGATCTCTTAATGTCCACAACACATATGTCAAGGACCTTTTTGTTTTCAGAGATTCCATTGAATAGTCAGGTGTAATACTGATGCTTGCCTTTCTTTGTTACATGGACTTTTTCCTTTCCAGCTCTTAATATTTTTTCTTTATAATCTATGTTTAGTGTTTTAGTACATGGCAAGGGGACTTTTTTTTGGTCTTGTGTATGTGGTATTCTGTAAGCTTTTTTTTTTTTTTTAATCCTCATAGGCATATCCTTCTTTAGGTTAGGAAAGTTTTTTTTCTATGATTTTTTGAATATATTTTCTGTGTCTTTGGCTGGAGATCATTTCCTTTTTCTATCCCTCTTATTCCTACTTACATTTGGCCTTTTCATGGCATCCCAGCATTTCTGGATGTTTTGTGTTAAGGATTCGCTGAATTTAGCATTTTCCTTGACTAGTAAATTTATTTCTCTTTAGTATTTTCAACCCCTGAAATTCTTTCATCTTTTGTATTCTGTTCGCTATACTTGTCTCTGTAGTTCCTGTTCAACTACCCAGCTTTTCTATTTCTAGGTTTCCCTTGGATTGTGTTTTCTTTATTGCCCCTATTTCAGTTTTCAAGTCCTGAAATGTTTGAATTGCTTACTTTCTCAGTTTAATTGTTTTTTTCTTTGCTTTCTTAGCTTTCTTGGCTTTTGTAAAAAGAGATTTATTTATTTCGTCCAAATTTTGTTTGTCTTTTCCTCCATTTCTCTGAGGTCACTTTTCAGTTCTTTTTTAAGTGTCTCTAATCATCTTCATAAAGTTATATTTAAAGATGTTTTGTTCTGTTTCTTCTGAGTTAGCATGTTCAGATCTTCCTGTTGTAGGTCTACTATGTTATGGTGTTGCGATATTGCTCTTTAGGTTGTGGAATGTATTTATCCATCTCTTCCTCTAACTGATGCAAGCAGTCTGTGTATTTTGTTCCAATCCTTGAAGTAGGGGTCTCTGTTTCAGGAATCCTCTCTTGGACTGATTGTTGCAGTGGCTCTCTATGTCCAGTCTGTGAAGTTACTGTTTGTGTCTCAAGAAGCCCCTGTGTTCTTTGGGAATGAGTGGGTTTGGGAGAAGAGTGGGTCCTCTTGGTTCACTCTGTGCTTTTAGAGTCTTTGTCTCAGAAGCTACTGATGCCATGGGGATGGGTGGATTTGTGAGTAAAGTTGTCCTTGTAAATTACAGTGTTCAGTGGGGTGGGGGGAATGCTTGGGGAGCCTGGCTGCAGAAAGCTTGCCTCTTGGCCGGCAGGTGAGGTGAGTGAGGGAGAGGATTGGGCTTTTCCCAGGGTCCTAGGACATAGAGACTGGGTTGCCCAGCTGAATGGCTTGTCATTCACTTCTTTATCTGTTCTGTGTAGTCCCAGTCTGTGTCCCAGAGAGCCGCTGAGGAATCAGGGGATAAGTGGGTAAGGGGGAGCAGTAAGACTTGTAGATTATAGGGACAAATCAGTGGGTGTTGTGGTAGCCTGCCTGAAGGAGACTTGCTGAATGACTGACTAGTGCAGCTAAAGTGCCCTAGGAGGGAACCAGAATTTTGTCCCAGGTCCTACTGCCTAAAGACTGGGTTGTTCAGCTGAGGGTCTGGTCATTCACCTCTTGATCTGCTCAGTCTGTGAAATCCCAGTCTGTTCACAAGCACTTTTTAAAGCCTAATAAATAGTATTAGCTTTTACCCAACATCTCTGGGTTATATATTCTCTGGTTCTGGGTTACCCAAGAAGTTCCAGATATGAACTGTATCTCTTGAAGTGGGTCTTAAAACAAAATATGCATTTGTTGGATACTCACACAAGGTTTATATCACCAATGCCCTAGCATATTTTGCAGGCAAGCCAGCATTGTAGAATAAATGTTTTGTGATTGGGTTGTTTTATTAGCCTGCATAGTACTTTCCCCTACCAAAAGGAATAACAACATAAGATAAGGTTTCATGCAGGTTTCAGTTTGACATCTCAATGCTCAATAATTTTTGAGGGTATCATCTTCATCAAGGGCAAATTGCTTCAGTTTTAGGAGAGAAATCTTTTGTTTTGGCAAGAACCTGTGTTGTTTGAGAACATCCATGGGGCAGACCCCTTGTGCAAACAAATCAATTAGATTTAATCTAGTCTCAGTACTGAGAACTTCAATTGGTAACAAGAAATAGCCAGATGGGAGTCTATTCCCTCCACCCTTTATTTGGAGGCTTCATTTGGAACACCATCATTTATTTAAGAAATTTATCACTGAACTCGATTTCCATATTCAGCGCTAAAATTTCTCTTGATTCCAACAGACTGTCTTTCCTAGTCCAATATAATTGTCTTCTGTATACTCCTTTTACCTCTCTAAGCAACTATATTTTTTATTTGGAAAATTTTCTTCTATGGTTTGTTGAGAATATTTTCTGAGCATTTGGACTGACTTTTTTCTCCTTCATTGAATCGTATGATTTTTAGATTTTGCCTTTTCTTAATGTCCTAGATTTTCTGGATATTTTGTGTCAGGAAGTATTTAGATTTCATATTTTTTTTACCTATCTACCTATTATTTTATTATTTTTTCCTGTTATTCCTATTGTACTTTTAATGCTTATGGTTTTTTCTCCCAACTCTTGTAATGTATTGGTGGTTCTTGTTTGAACTTATAAATTTTTATTTTCCGGAATTCCTTTTAGTATTTTTTTAAAATTATTCTGTTTGTATTTTCAGTCTTGAACACTTTTTTCATTCCCTGCCACCCTTTTTCTGATTTCCTGAATTTCTTTTAAAAATGCATTCATTTTATCCCAGTTTGTTTGTGTTTTCCTATCTTGAAGGGGTTTATTCACTTTCAATTAAAGGATATCTATCAACTACAGATGAGTTATATGGTTCTTTTTTGCTGTAGTAGCCTTTAAGTTTCCTGGCCACTTGGGCATAGCCTCTTATACTACTTATGCCAAAGCACACATCAAGCCTCTTTTCTGGCTACAGGATTCAGTAACTGTTTCCTGTTCAAGCAGAGGATTGTGATCTGTCATCTACCCCTAAATAAATATTATACCCAATTCTGAGCTAGCGTGAGATTTCTTTTAAGTGCCCTTCTTCTCTTTTCAATTGATTAAGCTATGTTGGAATACTTATAGCTTCATTTGGTAGAGCTTCTTAGCAACAATTGAATGTAATTTTACTTTTACTATTGATTGTGTTTTTAGGGATGGCATCTAGGGATATGGGTCTCAAGGATGATAGGTCTAACCCTGGTTGGGGTTTCTTGTGTTGTGAAGAATGCCCATAGCAACTCTTATAAAAGAAAACACTTAACTGGGGTGGCTCACTTACCATTCAGAAGTGAAGTCCATTATCACGCTGGTGGGGAGCATGGTAGTCTACAGGCATGCAAGCCGCTACATGTTGATTTTCAGGCAGCAGAAAGTAGGGTATGTGTTACACTTAGTGACGCTTGAGCAAAGGAAAAAATAAAGTCTGTCTCCAGAGTGACCCACTTCTTTCAACAAGGAAACACCTACTTCAACAAGACCATACCTTCTAATAGTGTCACTACCTTTTGGGGGATATTTTTTATGAAAAATTCTACTTCTTGTAGAATCCTGTATAACGTAGTTATATCATACAAAATTAAAAAAACAGACTAAATAAAAAATTCATTTAGCTCTCTCAACAATATTTAAAAGTTCAAAATTTATTTTGAGATTTAGTTAATCTCTTAAATGTACACCTATATAAAATTAAAAATAAAAACATAGATAATATACTTCTACCCTATAAGATCACAGATATATACATTACTTTTCCAAAAGTAAGAAAGGGACCAAAGTGAGGAAATAAAGGGATAAAGCAAAACAAAAAAATCAACTGGGCAAACTCAAAACTCCGCATCTCCATAACTGATATAAAAATGCTCTTCAGATATCCAACTCTGCTTAGCTTTGATGACTGCAACATAGTTTTTTTTTTTTTTTTTTTTTTTTTTTTTTTTTTTTTTTTTTTTTTTTAGGGCTGTTGCCAATAACTGAGAGGTTTTCTCAGAAGGTATCCCACTACTCCTGCATCTCTAACATTATGGGGATGGGGTCTCTCAGACAATGAAAGCTTGAACTTCAGAGCTTCACACAATGTCTTTTATACTAGGCCTCCACATAGGGATATCACTAACAAATATCTTGCCTCAGAGGCTTTCCTTAGTCATTTGTTACCTCTAAAAGCAGTTAAGACATGGCTGAGGCTTGTGTTGACAAGAATATGATAATCTTGTTCAATTACACCTTCACTACTATTGTGTTTTCAATAATTAATCCATGCTATCCTCAAACTCAGAGACTAGCCATCCTCTGATTCATGAGTGGTGGGATTATAGTTGTGTGGAATCTTGCCCTGAGCACAACATTCCTTTTATTATATTCCTTAATCTGTTTATTTCCTTGAATACAGGACTTAGCTCCAATTATATTTCCTGATGATCACTTTCTCCTCAAATATTATTCTTTGCTCTACTTGTTCTTTTGAGTTTTCTATCTTTATTGGAGTTAACACTAATAACCTCATGACAGATTCTATACTAGGATGTTTGAGATTTCCTCTGCTAACAGAATTAATCCAAACTCTTCAGACAAGGATAAAAAGCAGTTACATTCTTACCAAAAATATCACACACATAATTTTTAGGCAACATACTAAAACTTTACTCCTCTGTAACCATTGGAGCCAGTCCCTTACATTTCAAATCATTATCAGCACCTTTGTCTTTCATGTGCCTACTAGATCTTCACATTAAGAAGTGATTAAAAGCATCACACTTCTTTCCAAACCTAAGGTACCAAAGTCCAATTTTCTCTAAACAAAAATATGGTTAGACCTTTCACAACACAGTAATGCTCTACCTAGTCCTGGGTACCAACTTCTGACTTAATTGGGTTTTCCATTGCTGTAAAGAGATATCATAAACACAGCAACTCTTGTCAAGAAAATCATTTAATTGGAGTGACTCACATACAGTTTGGAGGTTCAGTCCATTATTTTTATATTTAGGAGCATGGAAGCATGCAAGCAAACATGGTATTGCAGAAGGAGATGCTGCTGTGTGTTAACAACTAGGAAACAGAAATAGAATGATATACTGAATGAAATTTGAGCAAAAGAGATTTCAAATTACATCCACACAGTCACCTACATCATACAACAGTGTCTCACCTATTCAACAAGGCCACACCTACATGGTGACACTCCCTTTGGGAGTCATTTTCTATCAAACCTCCACAATGTAATTTTGTTGTTTTGGGGTAGATATTTTGTTCCGTAGTTTCTGTTTCCTCTCTGGACTTTACTATAGTGTAATAGCTAATTTTTGTCTGGCTGGAAGTTTTCTGTGAATGCAATAGTTATGGACTCTGGAAGTTCTAGGTAAAATATGTTTCTGGGTATTGGGAACTGATATTTAGGAGAAAAGGTATGCTAGGTATTTTAAGGTCTTAGCCGAATGAAGGGAAGAAGAGTGTTCCAACAGGATGTGCTTACTTAGTTTGTTTGGAATTCAGTTAGAGATTAATGAGAGGTCAACCAAGAAGTTTCTCTGCTTTAGATCTGGGTATGAGACAGGATATCTAAAACTGGAGGAAAAGAAGAAGGAAATATTTCTTGTGAGCATTCTTGCTGCCCTAGCTGGAGAGGCCTGTAGGTAGGAAAAACACAAGTGAACCAAGGGAGGTTAGAAGATACATCAGATCTGCAAAATTAGGGATTAGACTGAAGGATTGGATTTGTAGGAGAGGATGAAGTAATGAATGTTTTCAGTCACTTTACCTGTTTCTGCAGTCTTATTCAGCTGGTCTGTTGCAGGAACTGCCTGCTACTGTTGGAAGCTAGGATAACAAAATGAGTTGGGTGAAAGAAGTTTAGAGGAGCAAATCATCCTGATGTTTTAGGGACAGAAGCAGAGAGGAAAGGGAGAAAGAAACATTTTTTCTGCTACAGAGTTTTGCATGAGACAGGGGATTAGATCAGGAGGAGAACATATATGCCAAGATCTTTTAATTTCTAAAAATAATTACTGTAAACTTTTCAAACTACACCTCATATTTCTAGAGAAGATCAATATATGCATTCAGAACTTCTAGACACTTTCTTCTTTTCCTATTTCCCATGATTGTTTTCCTATCATATTAATATCTTATACATTTTCATTTTCAGTTCTGTTTCCATAGACTTTAACTTCTGAATTCTTAATTGTTCTTCCTCTGTCATTTCTCAGTCTATTTCCTTTTCTATTATTATGGTTTGTAATCCATTTATATCATAAAACAAAAGTAATTACTTAACAAATCAAGGTAGCTATTTGAAGAGAGATATAACTGATACTTGAAATCAGATTTTATTTTCAGACAGCTTTTAAGGAATTCATGGTCCTAACTATATTTCTCAATATTAATTAAGTTGAATACAAATTTGCTTTATTAATAAAACTTCACTTAAATTATTTATCAAACTTGACTTATACTACTGAGAAAGTTATTTATTTTATCTATTTTTTCCTTTGATTTTCTAACAATCTACAAGCTATTCTGAACACTCTGTGTTTTAATTTTGGAATGATAGTGTATAAGGTCCATCATTACTTATTAGATGAAAATGTGGCAAATATGGTCTATTTCTTGACTATATTATTTATATTTGTGGTGCTTAAATTTCTGAGTACTTTACATATTTTTGAAATTTTGGTTTTGGTGGATTTCAGGTTGTTTGTATTCATTTTATGTGTATGTATAATTGTGTGTATGTGTATGGTTGTACATATGTTTATGTAGATGTTCATATAAACTTGTATACATGTGTTTGTTGAAGCCTGAAGACAATATTGATAATTACTCTTAGGCATATCATCCTTTTTAAAAAATCCTTTTACATCCTTTTTAAAAAAATGTTTCCATTTAAGTGGATCTCATGAATTGGGCTAGATATTCTGGACAATGTGCTCTAGAGATTTTCCTATGTCTTACTCTCTAATGCTTGAATCAAACAAAAATGTCACACCCCACTCAACAGTCATTTATGACCTGGGGATTGAACTCATTTCTCTGTGTTTACAGGGCATTTCTTTATGGATTTGATCAATCCTTCACCTTAGCCTCGTATAGGAGGTCATTCTGTATTGGCGTTGCGTTCATTGGTTAATAAAGAAACTGCCTTGGCCTTTTGATAGGACAGCACTTCGGTAGGTGGAGTAAACAGAACCAAATGCTGGAAAGAAGGGCAGACAGAGAGGTGACATGGAGCCACCAGGTCAGACATGCTGAATCTTTCCTGGTAAGCCACGACTTCGTGGTGACATACAGATTATTAGAAATGGGATAGATCAAGATGTGAGAGTTGCCAATAAGAGGCTACAGATAATGGGCCAAGCAGTGATTTAAATGAATACTGTTTCCATGTGATTATTTCAAGTGCAAGCTAGCTGGTTTGGATGAAACAAAGGAACCCCGCTCCTACTATATTAGCTCCTGTTTTCTGTGGTGCTGAGTATCAGACACAGGACCTTAAAAATAATGGAGAAGTAGTGTTCCATTGAGTACATTTGCAGTACTAAAAAGCTATATTGAAACGTTCAAAAACTGCTTGTGAATTTATATGAATGGCTCATTATGCAGAAAATTAAAACAAATGACAAAGATGACGTTAAAATAAAACTAATTTATTTTAAGCATTGGTTTGTGAACTATTGCAGCTTTTACTATATGTTATCTGTAACTGTTTTTAATTCAACATTCCAGAATGAGATTTTTTTATTCTAAAAAAGAAAACAATCTTTCTTTCATTATACATGCTAATCCAAGTTCCTACTCCATCCCCGCCTCTCATTTCATCTGAATACCCTCCCAACCCACCCCATCCAATTCTAAAAAAGGGTAAAGCATGCTGCTTTGGAGTAGTTCCAAGGCCCTTTCTACTATATATAGGCTGAGAAAGGTATCATCTAAAGAAAATAGATTATGAAAAAGCCAGTATATGCAGTAGGGATAAATTCTATTGTGACTGCCAATGTCCCCCTAGTCTGCCGCAGACTGCAGCTGTAAACCACACTCAGAGGAACTAGTTTGGTTGTATGCTTGTTCCTTCCCAGTGCAGCTGGAGTTGGTGAGCTCCTATTAGCTCAGGCAAACTGTTTCAGTTGGTGTACTCATCATGGTCTTGATCGCTTTGCTCATATTCTCATCCCTCTAATGAACGTTGGGAGCTCAGACCTATGCTTCGAAGTGGTTCTCTGCCTCTGTTTCCATCAGATGAGAATTGCTGGATGAGGAATCTATGGTGATATTTAACATATTCATTAGTCTGACTATAGAGCAAATCAAGATCAGGTACCCTCTCCTCTATTGCTTAGGGTTGAGTTGGGGTCAACCTTGTGGATTCCTAGAAATTTCTCTAGAGCCAGATATCTTGCTAACCCTATAATGGCACACTCAATCAAGATTTCTCTTTCCTTGCTTTCATCTCTGTCCTTCTTCCTTCTCAAGTATCCCATTCCCTCAAGTCCTCCTCACTCCTCCTCTTCCCCTCCCACTCTTCCTTCTCCCCTCACCTACATACTCCCAATTTTGTCAGGCTATCTTCTCTCTTTCCACTTTTAAGGTGGATCTATATATGTTTTCCTTAGGGAACACTGTATTACTTAGCTTCTCTAGGATCATGAACTTAGACTCAATATCCTTTGTTTTGTAGCTAGTATTCACTTATGAGTGAATACATGTCATATTCATCTTTTGGGGTCTGGGTTACCTCACTCAGGATAGTGTTTTCAATTCCATTCAATTGCATGCAAAATTTAAGATGTCATTGTTTTTTTAACCACTGAGTAGTACTTTAATATGCAAATGTGCCACATTTTCTTCATCCATTTTTTGATTGAGGAACATCTAGATTGTTTCCAAGTTCTTGCTATTACAGATAATGCTGCTATGAACATAGTTAAAAAATGCTTTATGAACATAGTTAAAAAATGCTTTATAGTATGATTGAACATCTTTTGTATATATGCTCAAGAGTGACATACCTGGATCCTGAAGTAGGCTGCATCCCAGTTTTCTGAGAAACTGTCATACTTATATCCAAAGTGATTATACAAGTTTGTATTCCCTCCAGCAAAAATGAGTAATCCCCTTTTTGCACGTCCTCTCCAGCATAACCTATCATTTTTTTTTATCTTAGCCATTCTGCCAGGCGTAAGATGATATCTTGGAGTTGTTTTGATTTGCTTTTCATGATGTTGCACATTTAAGTACCTTTTGGACATTTGAGATTCTTCTGTTGAGAATTGACTGTTTGGTTCTCTACCCCATTTTTCAATTGGGTTATTCAGAATTTTGATGTCTAATTTCTTATGTACTTTATATATTTTGGAGATAAGTTTTTTATTTGTTGGTGAAGATCTTTTCCCATTGAGGAGGATGCGTTATCATATAATTGACTGTGTCTTTTTTTTTAACAGAAGTTTCTAAGTTTCAAGAGGTCCCATTTATTTATTATTGCTCTCAGTGTCTCTGCTACAGGGGTTATATTTAGGAAATGGTCTCCTGTGTCCATTCATTGAAGACTGCTTCCCACTTTCTCTTCTATTAGGATCAATGTGGTCAAATTTATATTAAGGTTTTTAATGTACTTGGACTTGAGCTTTGGGCATGGGGATAGATAGGAATTTATTTCCATTATTCTACATGTTGACATCCATTATTAAAGCATTCTTTGTTCAAGAAACTTTCTTTTTTCCATTGTATAATTGTAGCCTCTTTATCAAAAATTAGGAGTTTATAGGTGTGTGGATTAATATCCGGGTCTTCGATTTTGAATCCATTAGTCAACCTCTGTTTTTATGCCAGGACCAAGCTGTTTTTATTACTCTAACTTTGTAATAGAACTTGATGTCAGGGATGGTAATGCCTCTGGAAGTTCTTTTATTGTACAGGATTGTTTTGGCTATCCAAAACAATGTGTTTTTTCCATATGATGTTAATTATTGTTTTTCAAGTTCTGTAAAGAATTATGTTAGGAATTTGATGGTGATTGCAGTGAATCTATAGATTCCTTTTGGTAGGATTGTCATTTTTCTATGGTGATCCTACTTATCCAAAAGTATGGGAGTTCTTTGTTTTCTGGTATCTTCTTCAAAACTTAAAGTTTTGTCAAACAGGTTTTTCACTTTTTTGGTTAGTATTACCCCAAGATATGTGTTTATGATATTTATGGCTATTATGAAGGGTGATGTTTCTCTGATTTCCTTCTCAGCTTCTTTATCATTTTTATTAAGAAGAGCTACTGATTCTTTTGAGTGAATCTTGTATCCTGTCACATCCCTGAAGGTATTTATCAGCTGTAGATGCTCTTTGGTAGAGTTTAATATATATATAATATATGTATTATATACATTATCATATTATCTGCAAACAACAAATGTTTGATTTCTTCCTTTCCAATTTAAATCATCTTGATCTCCTTTTGTTTTCTTATTGCTATACCCAAAACATTAAGAAGTATGTTGAAGAGATATGGTGAGAGTAGATATTCTTGTATTGTTGCTGATATTTGTGAAAACATTTTTAGTTTCTCTCAATTTATTTTGATATTGGTTGTCAACCTCCTGTATATTGCTTTAATTATATTTAGGTAAGTTCCTTGTATCCTTGATCTCTGAAGACCTTCATCAATAAGGAACATTGGATTTTGTTGAATGCTTTTCAGCATCTAATAAATACATCAAATAGATTTTTTCTGTCAATTTACTTATATAATAGATTACATTGATAGAATTTCATGTTTTGAACCACAGCAGCCCTGTATCTCTGAGAAGAAGTGGACTTGATCATGGTGAATGATTTCTCTGATTTGTTTTTAGAATCTATTTGCCAGTGTTTTATTGAGTATTTTTACAATCATGTTTGTAATTCTCTTTCTTGGTTGGGTCTTTGTGTAGTTTTGGTGTCAAGGTATCCGTCACCACATAAAAAGAGTTTGAAAGTATTCTTTCTATTTCAATATGTGGAACATGTTGAGGAGTATAGGTATTAGCTCTTCTTGGAAATTCTGGTGTAATTCTGCTCTGGGCTTTTTTGTTTCTTTGTTTGTTTGGGAAGTGTTTGATGACAGCTTCTATTTCCTAGCAGTTTATGTAGTTTATTTAAATTGCTCACCTGGTCTTGATTCAATTTTGGTGAATGTTATCTATCTACAAAAGTGTTCATTTCCTTTACATTTTCCAATTTTGTAGAATACAGGTTTTTGTTGTAAGACCTAATAAGTCTCTGAATGTTCTCAGGGTCTATTGTTATGCCCCCCTTTTTTATTTCTGATTTTGTTAATTCAGATATTCTGTCCTGGCTTTTGATTAGCTTGGATAAGGCTTTGTCAATCTTGTTGACTTTCTCAAAGAACCAGCTCTTTGTTTGATTGATTCTTTGTATTACTTTCTTTGTTTTGAATTTTGTTGATTTCAGCCTTTAATTTGATTATTTCCTGTCTTATACTTTTTCCTGTCTGTTTCTTTTTGTTCTAGAGCTTTCAGACATGCTGTGAGCTTTCTCCATTATTTTTATGTGGACACTTAGTGCTAGGAACTTCCTTTTTAGCACTGCTATCACAGTGTCCCATAGGTTTGGGTATGGTGTCCCTTCATTTTGTTGAATTCTAGGAAGTCTTAAATTTTATTTTTTTTTCTTTCTTGACCCAGGGGTGGTTCAGTAGTTCACTGTTCAATTTTCATGAGTTTGTAGGCTTTCTGGGAGTTGTATTATTGTTAAATTCTAACTTTAATCCATGGTAATCTGTTAAGACATAGGGGGTTATTACAATTTTGGGGGGGTATCTGTGGAGGTTTGCTTTGATACCGAGTATGTGATCAATTTTAGAGAAGATTCCATAGATGTCTCTTAAGTTCATGAGATTCACGACACCTGTTGGTTCTCTTATTTCTCTGTTAAGTTTCTGTTTGGTTGACCTCTTCATTGGTGAGAGTGAAGTGGTGAAGTCTCCTACTTTTAGTGTATGGAATTTAGTGTGATTTTTAACTTTTAGTAATGTTTCTTTTACATATGTGGCTGCTCTTGTATTAGGGACATAGACGACTGAGACTACATCTTGATGGATTGTTTCTATTTTGAGTATAAAGAGTACTTCTCCATCTTTTCTGATTGATTTTAGTGTGAAATCTATTTTGTTAGATATGAGGATAGCTACACCCTCTATTTCAGTCTTCAAACTTTGAACTGTTTTGCTCATGTGTTTGATTGTTTTTTCTTGGGTTTCTTGGGTTTCTTTGAGGCATTTATTGATTTCTTTCATTTTTTGTTTCATCCTCCATTTTTTAAGGGATTATTTCATTTCCTCTTTTAAGTCCTCAAATTTTTCACAAAGTTATGTTTAGTTTTTTTTTTCTGGTTCTCCTGGGTTAGAATTATAAAGCTTCCCTGCTGTATGACCACTGGGTTCTGGTGTTACCATGTTGCTTTTATAAGTTGTTGGATGAATTCTTGCATTGCTGCCTACCTATCTCTTTCTTCAAATGAGGCAGGCAATGTCTTTGCATCTTTGTCCAATCCTTGCAGTGACTTTCTGAGTGTTTGAGAATTATCTTGGTCTGCTCTGTACTGTCAATGTCTGTGTCTTGGGAAGCCTCTGAGGTCTCTCTAAGCCTGATTTCTTGGTCTTTTCTCCTGGTTCACTGCCTTGGTGCTCTCTCTTGGTACCCTCAATATTGCAGCAAGCTCTTGGTCTCCTCAGTATTGTAGCAAGCTCTTGATTCCCTCAATATTAGAACAAGTTGTTCTTCAGAGTTCCACTGAGGTTGCAGAGGATAGCCAAGTTTGGGGCAGGGTGGGGCTAATAGCTTGGAGGGCCAAGTGAATGAGTTTGTGTTTTGGGGAAGTCTACCTGCAAAAAGGTCTCCTGTTAGCTGGCTAGAAAAGCCCAGAGAGCTGAGGGAGGGTCCCAGTGTTTTGTCCTACTGGGGAGGTCCTAGAGAGTGGGGTATCTGCCACATGGCTGTCCACTCACCTCTTAATTTCCCTCAGCATTGGAGCAAGCTGTGTTTCTGAGTTCTACCGAGGTTGTCAGAGGATAGGCAAGTTTTGAGGTCTGGTGGGGCAGGTCCAGAATGAAATGTTTTGAATAGAACATCCCAGATTGAGAATTACAAAAATAAAACACATTTTTTAAAAATCTCACATGAAATCATAAAAAAATACAATTTCAATGTCTAAGAGGTCAACTGCTGCACTGGTCTCTTAGTGAAACCATGTAATTGGTTTGTATTATGATTTTTTTATCTGAGGGGAAAAAGATAACCATGCATTCTCTTGATTGCTTCCTACTTTATTTTTCTATATTTTTCTCTTGATTTTTCTATTCTCTTTTCTTATATCTATTAGAAATGTCCCTTCTGTTTTCTTTATTTTTTCCTTTTCCTACTCTCTATTTTTCCCCTTACAGTTTATATACAATAGCAAAATCTTTCAATCAATATAAAAATTACAATGTGGTAACATTATATTATTCAAGTGAATGATTATAATCAAAGCACTTAAAACTTATTTTTCATCGCCTTTACAAGAATAAAATAAAGTCATCCCAAAAACCCACATTCATCTATATTTAAGTAAATTGTTACAGATTAGTAAACATGACCAAACAGAGGATATTATCCTCATCCAATTATTTTTTGGGGAAGGCTGCCTATTGGAGTCACAAATGAAAGACCAATCACTGTATTACTATCTTGATATGCAATCTTATAAGGAACCTTAAAGGACTCACAAAAAGCCATCAGTCAATTCTACTTTAAAACTTTAGGGTATGTAACCAGTCATCAATAGATTTGTTTTTCTTGTATCAATATATTGAGGGCAGAAATGGTTATAAGGAATTTATCATCACCTGTAACAAACCCCTTGTTTGTCCCAGCTGCCTGGAACCAAAATGATTACACAGAAACCATATTCATTAAAACACTGCTTGGCCCATTAGCTCTAACTTCTGATTAGCTAACTCTTATTTTAATTTAACTCATTTCTATTAATCTGTGTATTGCCACATGGCATCATCTTACTGGGTAAAATTTAGCATATCTTCTTCTGGCATGGATCCATGGCATCTCTCTCTACCTCTTCTTCCCAGTCTTCCATTTAGCTTTCCCCATTTAGCTCTGTTTCCCTATAACTCTGTTATAGGCCCAAAGCAGTGTCTTTATTAACTGGTGAAAGCAACACATAGACAGAAGGGCATCCTACAACAATCACCTTTGATTATCAACCAATCCTAGCACAAAAGTATGTGATCTAATAATTAGTCTTCTTTGCTCTTATTCTCTAATTTTAATGAGTTTCTCATTTAACTATGTATTTTCTACAACTTTAGATTATCTTCTTGGGTTTTTCACCTCTAAGCTCTATTACTAACATTTCTTAGTTTAACATTATTTCCAAAGCTTTGTTTCATCTAGAATATACTACAAAATCTGTGAACACATCTCTCAACATTAAGGTTAAAAGAATTTAAGCTAGCTGGGCTGGAGTTTTTCTTAATCATTAACCTAAGTCACAATCTATGTGGCCCCTCAAAGGAAACTCATATATTCTAGCTGTGACACTTTTTAAATTTTTAATTATCAAAACTCTATTTAAACTAATATTATTATTGTCAATTAGATAGTATATCTTAGGAAGAAACCACCTTAATAATAATCTTCAGGTAAAATCATCTAGTAGAACAGGATAAAACCATGAAATAAACACACTACATTACAGGCAGTAGGGATCTCTCCATACCCATTCAAACTGTGTTGGTTGCCAGAAAAAGATAAAATTGTTAAACATGTAAAGGCACAACAAAAGCAAAAAAAAATGTTCTTGAGTCTCTTGTCTTATAGACAAGCCTATCCAAGATTTACCCTTCAGGAATTTTTCTCCTGTTGGACTGACACCTGAATTTTGATTGCCAAACACTGCTCTTTTCACATGGTCACCAGTAAGATGACCCTTTGAAAAGATAGTATTTTAAAAATATGGACAGAGACCTGTCTATTAACCTTGTATTTTATAAAGTAGCAATTTATAATGAATTTGAAACATAAATGTTAAATGCAAAATTTTAAAACTTTGGGATAAACAGACAAAAAAGTCTGAAATTACCTCAATGATACAGGATTATCTTTAGTGATTATTCTAAGATTTCAACCTGGTTTGGAATTTTAATTCCAAATGTATTTATGTATTTTAGGTGAATTGTTAGCAGATACTGAATAGTAGCTGAAGACTTTTTACCAGTTTGGTACATTGTGAAATGGAAATATGCTGAATAAAGAATAGAATATATATTTTTTTCTGAGTTGATATGAGATTTAAGAGATATATTTAATTATAGTTGCTCATTTTCTTTAATTTTAAATTGCAATTTGTAATGACATTTTTTATCAAAATAACCATGGAAAGATAATAAAATCTAAGTCTGCACTAAATCTATATTTGTTTCAATTTGTTAACTATTATTATTATTTTGAAAATGATCATCCAGTCCTGTGATTTTTAATATTTCAAAACTATACTCTAAATACTTTTAAAATGCTAACATATGCAGCTGCTGAGATTATTTTTCTTTTTGCTAATATAGTAATTCAACTTTCAAAAATACTTTTCTCATACTAACTTAAAGTAGCAGATAGTGCTAAATATAAACAAAAACCTACAGAATCTGCAAGTTCTTAGTTGAATATAAAACAGAAAGCCTTAGGGTAAAGGATTACTGTATTCTAGAAGAGAACTGTATTGACTTCTACCTATTCTATTAGAAGCTGATATTGAATCTGGCTCTGAAAAATTAAATGGAGCTTTTAGAAACCGATATTCTAAGTCATGAATCAAATCAATGTTAAGCAAGAAAGCATGTGTGTACATCATTTTCACAACAGTGAATTAATTATATTTACTGATGTCATTAACAAAAGATCTTTGAAAACAAGGTTAAAAATGAAGTCAGAAGAGAATTAGAAAGTGGAAAACACAAAAGGTTTCTAGGAAATTAAAAAGAAAAGATCGAATTACTTTCAGAATGTACCAAAACATCCTATATTTCATTCAGTCATTGTGTTTCATGAATGACTGTGAGAATGTCTTGTTTTCATTTTCATTTTTGTTTTTCTTTCTTGTTCAGTCTAGCATTTATTATTAATTTTTATATTTCTACATGTTATCTGTAATCAGATTTTTCTTTCTTTCACCCCAGTTTCTGAATAACCACTGAAAGATTAAATATTGCTTACAAATTCTTGGTCAATAGCTCAGGCTTATTACTAGCTAGTTCTCACATGCAAATCAATCCATTTCTATTAATCCGTGTACTGACACACAGCTTGTAGTAATATTACATCCTTCTGGGTTCTTTGATAGACTTTAAAACTAGATAGTTATAATTATAGTTTCCTTTGTTATGGTTAAAAAAAAGTAGATATGAATCTTTAGACTCACAAAGTTAAAATGGGTAATAAATCATTTTCTTTAATTTTGTCAAGTAAAAAGAGTCTATTGTAACTGTATTTCATGCTTAGTAACTGTTTTATTATATTCATTTTACTATGCTATAGGAAATAACTTTCATTTTGATTAGACAAAAAGAGTGAATTGATATGGAATGGTCTTTCTGTGTGTGGTGAATATACATTGCTCTTATTGATTGATAAGAAGCTGCTTTAGCCTATGAAAAGGCATTGAAAAATCAAGCAGAAAATTCAAGCACACTGTCAGGAGAAGATGGGAGATATCAACATTTGCCCAAGTTGCAAGATGCCAGAGCACTACTGATAAACCATGTGGTTATTTGAGAACTGGCAGGAAGGAAGGAAATATCCAATTACAGATAACATTTAAAAAGATAATCTTTAAAAATGAATGCAAGATATAAAAAGAGGAAAAAAGAAAAGAAATTGAAAATAAGACATTTTCACATCCCGCAGTAAACATTATGATTATGCAAAATATAGGATGATTTGATATATTTCTGAAAGTAAATCAATCTTTTTTCATAGTTTCCTAGAAATTTGCTATGCCTTCCACTTGCAACTGTCAGCCTAGAAGCTCCCAAATAGTCACTCAGATGCTTAATACTACTTAAAAAAACTTAACTGATAGCTCAGCCTTATTGCTAGATATCTGTTACATTTCAATTAACCCATTTCTAATAATCTTTGTATTGGCACGTGGCCAGAGGTTTATCACTGGTACTTTATCATATTGATTCTTGAGTGACTGCTGATACTTCCCAGATTCTGACTTTCCCTTCCTGACACTCTGCTTGGATTTCACACCTGACTCTTTTGCTTTGCCATAGATCAAAGTAACTTCATTTATCAAATAATGAGAGCAAAACAAATTGACCATTCCACAACAATTCCACCTTTCTATATAATTGAAAAGGAATATTTCTACCTTAACATAGTAAAATTGCATAAAACAAAAATGGTTATCAAGCAAGAACTTTAGTTACAATAGTCTATATTTGGAAAAATTAAAGAAAAGGTTCTATCTTCTATTTTATGATTGTGAGTTTTAAATTTCATATCTAGTTTTTTTTTCTCATAACTAAGGAAAACAATAATTATAACTAGATAGTCTTCAACTCCATCAAAAACCCCAGAAGGATATAATATTACCTGGGTAAAGAGGAAGTGCATTGTAAAAAACTTCTAAAACTCAAGACATGACAGAAGCATCTGTGCTTGGACAGTTTTTCTATAACATTTGAGCATCCATCTTTAGTCTATAAGCCTACAATATCTGGTAGACACTTTAGAGAATCTGGAAATTTGAATCACTGCCCCGTCATTTGGCAAATATCATCAGATGTTTTCCTATGTGTTCAGGAGAATGTCTGGAAATTTCTTCAATTATGCAGGAACCTGAAAGACCATTTTGCTTTATTTTTGCAAAGCTTAGCATTTTCCTATAGATCTGGCTCATTTAGTTTATGCAGCAGACTGTCAAGCAGTCCAGGCAAGAACAACTTCTTGCCCAAATGACTAAAATTGCCACATTGAAAACAAACTCCATAAGGAGCTAGTTCAATGATGTTCATACTCTCGAAATAACTCATGTTGACACAAGCAGATGTGTCTCAATGTCATGAAAAGCCTTAGGTTAACAAAACATTCTCAATGCCATATTTTGTAAGTCTTTGAAGCATTTGAAGACTTTAAAATATATCTCTGTATAATATAATAATCATGATTTATGTTACTACACATTTGATTTTTATAGACCACTAACTCATAAACTGCTTTTATTATCTTAAATAATTTGTAATGATAAACTTTGAAAATTATAATTCCCTTTATACTTTCAATGAACTGCATAGATACATATTTTAAACACTAATAGAAATATATATACAACATGACCAAACAAAATAACCTTAAATTTGTATCAATATACATAAATTCTTTGAACGAGAAGAGAAACACCTTTAGTAATGTGGCAGGATACAAGACCAACTCCAAAAAATTAGTTGCCCTCCTATACACAAAGAACAAAGAAGACTGAGCCCCTTTAGCTCCTGCTGCAGGGGCTTCTCTGTTCCACACTTCCCTGCCCCAAACCCACCCCAAGCCTGCTCTTTTTTTCTGAGAGGTTCTTGGCCCAGGAACAGGAATAGGAACAGGTCCTGCTACTTCACTAAGGTTACCCATCCAGAGGGGTGAGTGCACACCTGCTCGGCCAGAGGGGAGAGGACAGCACCTCCAGCTCCTGCTGCATGGGATTCTTGGCTCTGCACAACTCTCCCCTTCCTCTTGAGTTCTCCCTTTTGTCTGTGGGGTCCTTAAACCTCCAAGAATCCTGTCCCTGTGCTGAGGACAAGCTTTCAGACTGGCCAACTGTGGAACAGTTCCTGCACCTGCACTGAGGAGATTCACCCAGAGTCAGTCACAGCAAAGGTTGGACCAAGACACCAAGACTGGCTGCATTTGAAGAAAGAAATGGGCAGGAAACAATGCCAGAATTCCTTCAACATCCCAAAAGGCAACATGACATCACCAGAATCCAGGATCATGCAACAAGAAGAATTGAACACCCTACTCCAGAAGAAATAGAAGAAATCGACATTAAATGTAACTATATGAAAATAATAGAAGACTTTAAACAGGATGTGAAAAACTGCCATAAAGAAATGGAGATAACAAATAAAAAGGTAGATGAAATGAATAAAACTCTGAAAGATTCCCAAGAAAAACAAGAAAACTGAGAAAAAACAAACAAGTAACGGAAACAGTTCACAATTTGAAAAATAAAATGGAGGTAATGAAGAAAACAAAAACTGAGTGAAGGTTAGATATAGAAAATTTGGGTAAATGAATAGAAACTACAGAGACAAGAATTACCAACAGAATACAAGAGATAGAAGAAAGAATCTCAGACAATGAAGATTTTATAGAAGAAATAAACTCACTGATTAAAGAACAAAACAAATCCCACAAATTACTAACACAAAACATCCAGGAAATCTGGGACACCATGAAAAGATCAAACCTAAGAATAATAGGGAAAGAAGAAGGAGAAGATTTACAGCTCAAAGGCCCAGAAAATATATTCACCAAAATTATTGAAGAAAACCTTTCCAGCCTAAAGAAGGATATCCCTATGATGGTAAAAGAAGCAAACAAAGCACCAAATAGACGATCAAAAAAAAAAATCCCCCATCTCTCGCCATATAAAGTCAAAAAACAAAACATACAGAATAAAGAACAAATATTAAGAGCTGCAAGGGAAAAAGGTCAAGTAACATATAAAGGGAAACCTATCAGAATTACACCTGACTTCTCAATGGAAATCATGAAAGCCAGAAGGCGTTGGATAGATGTGCTGCAGAAACTAAGAGAACAAGGGTGCAAGCCCAGACAACTATACCCAGCAAAACTTGCATTCACCAGCAATGGAGTAAACAATATATTCCAGGACAAAAACAGATTTAAATAATACGGAGCCACAAACTCAGCCTTACAGAAAATACTAGAAGAAAAATCACAAACCAAGGAAGTCAAAAACACCCATAATAACACAAGCATCTGACATCAGTCCACCAGAACAACTTAAATAAGGGAAACACACAAATACTACCACCCGGAAAAATAACCAGGGTCAACAAGCACTGATAATTAATATCGCTTAATATCAATGGATTCAACTCACCTATAAAAAGGCACAGCTTAAGAGAATGAATATGAAATCAGGACCCAACATTCTGCTGCCTACAAGAAACACACCTCAAACACAAAGACAGACACTACCTCAGAGTAAAGGGTTGGGAAAAGGTTTTCCAAGCAAATGGACCAAAGGAAAAACAGGGTGTGGCTATACTACTATTTAACAAAATTAATTTCATACTAAAATCAATCAGAAGAGATGGAGATGGACACTTTATACTTATATCAGGAAAAATTCTTCAGGAGGAATTCTCAATCCTGAATACCTACACCCCTAATATAAAAGCACACACATATGTAAAAGAAACATTACTAGAACTCAGAACATACATCAAACCCCACACACTAATAGTGGGTGATTTCAACACTCCTCTCTCACCAATGGACAGGTCAACCAGACAGAAACTTAACAGAGAAATAAGAGAACTAACAGATGTAATAAACAAAATGGACTTAACAGACATCTATAGAAGATTCCACCCAAACAGAAAAGAATATACTTTCTTCTCAGCATCTTATGGAACCTTCTCAAAAATTGATCACATAATTGGTAACAAAGTAAACATCCATAGATATAGAGAAATTGTAGTAATCACCTGGTACTATCAGATCACCATGGAATAAAGTTAGAATTAAACAACCATTCTAACCCCAGAAAGCCTACAAATTCTTGGAAACTGAACAGTCAACTACTGATCCATCCCTGGGTCAAGGAAGAAATAAAGAAAGAAAATAAAGTCTTCCTTGAATTCAAGAAAAATAAAGGCACAACATACTCAAACCTATGAGACACTATGAAAGCAGTGCTAAGAGGAAAGTTCATAGCACTAATGCCCAATTTAAAAAAAAATGGAGAAAGCACACATTAGAGACTTAACAGCACACCTGAAAGCTCTAGAAAAAAAAAAGAAGCAGACTCACCCAGGAGGAGTAGAAGACTGGAAATAATCAAATTGAGGGCTGAAATCAACAAAATTGAAACACAGAAAACAAACAAAAGAATCAATAAAACAAAAAGCTGGTTCCTGGAGAAAATCAACAAGATTGACAAATGCATAGCCAAACTAGTCAAACACCAGAAAGAGAACATGCACATTAACAAGATCAGAAATGAAAAGGGGGACATAACCACAGACACAGGGGAAGTTCAGAAAATCATTAGAACTTACTGCAAAAGCCTGTATGCCACAAAATTGGAAAATGTGGAAGAAATGGACACTTTTTTAGATAAATACCATATACCAAAATTAAGTCAAGACTTGGTGAGCACTTTAAATAGACATGTAAGTTGCAAGGAAATAGAAGCTGTCATCAGAAACATCCCCTACCAAAAAAAAAAGCCCTGGCCCAAATGATTTCAATGCAGAACTCTATCAAAACTTCCAAGAAGAGGTAATACCTATACTCCTTAATGTGTTTCACAAAATAGAAGCAAAAAATCATTGCCTAACACCTTTTATGAAGCTACAGTCACCCTTATACCAAAACCACACAAAGACTTAACCAAGAAAGAGGATTACAGACCAATCTCACTCATGAACATCAATGCAAATATTCTCAATAAAATACTGGCAAACAGAATCCAAGAGCATATCGAAAAATTGTCCATTATGATCAAGTAGACTTCTTCCCAGAGAGACAGGGCTGGTTCAACATATGAAAATCTATCAACGTAATCCATCATTTAAATAAACTGAAGAAAAAAATCCATATGATGATTTCATTAGATGCTGAAAAAGCATTTGACAAAATTCAACACCCCTTTCTGATAACGGTCTTGGAGAGACTAGGGATACAAGGTTCTTTCCTAAATATAATAAAGGCAATATAAAGCAAGTTGACAACTAGCATTAAATAAATGGAGAGAAACTCAAAGCCATCCCACTAAAATCAGGAACAAGACAAGGCTTTCCAGTCTTTCCATACCTATTCAATATAGTGCTTGAAGTTCTAGCAATAGCAATAAGACAGCATAAAGAGATCAAGGGGATTCGAATTGGAAAGGAAGAAGTCAAACTTTCATTATTTGCAGATGATATGATAGTGTACATAAGCGACCACAAAAACTCTACCAGAGAACTCCTACAACTGATCAATACCTTTAGTACTGTGGCAGGATACAAGATCAACTCCAAAAAATCAGTTACTCTCCTATACACAAAGAGTAAAGATACAGAGAGGGAAATCAGAGAAACATCAGCTTCCACAATAGTCACAAATAGCATAAATAATCTTGGGGTACCTCTAACCAAGGAAATGAAAGATTTATTTAACAAGAACTTTAAGGTTTTGGATAAAGAAAGTGAAGAGGATACCAGAAAATGGAAGAATCTCCCATGCTCTTTGATTGGGAGGATCAACATAGTAAAAATGGCAATTCTACCAAAAGCGATCTATAGATTCAATGCAATCCCCATCAAAATTCCAGCAAAATTCTTCACAGACTTTGAGAGAACAATAATCAAGTTTATATGGCAAAACAAAAATTCAGGATTGCCAAAACAATAAATGTACTTCTGAAGGCATAACAATCCCTGATTTCAAACTCTATTAAAGAGCTGCAGTAATGAAAAGTGCTTGGTATTGGCACAACACAGAGATGTTTACCAATGGAATCGAATTGAAGACCCAGATATTAATCCACAAACCTATTAAACACCTGATTTTCGACAAAGGACCTAAAACTATACAATGGAAGAAAGAAAGCATCTTTAACAAATGGTGCTGGCATGACAGAATGTCAACCTGTAGAAGAATGAAAATAGATCCATATCTATCACCATGCACAAAACTCAAGTACAAATCAATTAATGACCTCAATATTATCCAGACCACACCGGACCTAATAGAAGAGAAAGTGGAAATTAGTCTACAAGACATGGGCACAGGAGACCACTTCTTATGTAGAACCCCAGGAGCACAGACAGTAAGAGCAATAATGAATAAATGAACCTTCTGAAACTGATAAGCTTCTGTAAAGCCAAGGACACTGTCATTAAGACAAAAAGGCAACCTACTGATTGGGAGAAGTTCTTTACCAACCCTTCATCATACAATAATTTGATCTCCAAAATATAACAAAAACTCAAGAAACTAGACACTAAAACTCTAATTAAACCAATAAAAAATGGGGTCCTAAACTGAACAGAGTTCAAATGGCCAAAGGACCCTTGAGGTTATGCTCAACCTCCTTAGTGATCAGGGAAATGTAAATCAAAAAAAATTTGAGATACCATCTTTTACCTGTCAGAATAGCTAAACTCAAAAACACCAATGATAGCCTATTCTGGAGAGGATGTGGAGTAAGGGGAACACTCATCCATTGTTGGTGGGAATGCAAACTTGTGCAGCCACTGTGGAGATCAGTGTGGTAGTATCTCAGGAAACTGGGAGTAAACCTACCTCAGTACCCAACAATTCCACTCTTGGTAATGTACCCAAGAGATGCCCTATCATTCTACAAAAACATTTATTCAACTATGTTCATAGCAGCACTATTTGTAATAGCCAGAACCTGGAAACAACCTAGGTGCCCCTCAATAGAAGAATGGTTAAAGAAGGTGTGGAACATATACACATTAGAGTTTTACTCAGCAGTAAAAAACAATGACATCTTGAATTTTGCATGCAAATGGAAGGAAATAGAAAACGCTTTACTAAGTGAGGTATCCCAGACCCAGAAAGAGGAATACGGTATATACTCACTCATAAGTGGATTCTAGCCATAACTAAAGGGCATTGAGTCTACAATTCGTGATCCTAGAGAAGCTAAATAAGAAGGTGCACACAAAGAAAATCATATACTTATCCTCCTGCATAAAGGAAGTGGACAAAATTGCCAGACAAAACTTTGGTGCATGAGGGTGTGGGGGCTGGATGTAAGGGGAGATGGGTAGAAAGAAGGGAGAATGGGAGGATTTGGGAGAGCTTGGGTAAGAGGGATGGTTAGGATAGATTAAGCATGGTTATGGGAGCACGGAATTAGATATTTTAATTAAGAGATCCATTTTAGGGTTGCCAAGGGATTTGACTGTAGAGGGGTTCCCAGGTGTCCAAGGAGATGTCCCTGCTTGTTCCTTGGGTAGTAGAGGAGAGGGTGCCTGAATTGGCCTTATCCTATAGTCACACTGATGAATATCTTGCATATCACCGTAGAACCTTCATCCAGCCATGGATGGAAATAGAGACAGAGACCCACATTAGAGCACTGGACCAAGATACCAAGGTCCAGATGAAGAGCAGAAGGGGGGAGAACATGAGAAAGGAAGTCAGGACCACTGAGGCGATAGGACTGATCTAGTGGGAGAACACCAAGGTCTGCTGGACTGGGACTGATGGAGCATGTGATCACAGTGGACTCTCTGAATGTGGCTGTCAATCAAGGCTGACTGAGAAGCCAAGGACAATGGCACTGATTTTTTATTTTATTGCATGTACTGGCTTTGTAGGAGCCTTGTCTGTTAGGATGCTCACCTTCTTAGATCAGGATGAATCGGGGAGGACTTTGGACTTCCCACAGGGCAGGGACCTTGACTGGTCTTAGGACTGGAGAGGGAAGAGGAGGGGAAGTAGGGGGAGTGTGAGGCAAATGGGAGGTGGGGAGGAGGTGGAAATTTTTAATAAATAAATAAATTTTAAAAAGAAATATATATATATATATATATAGTAAGAAAATTAACTTTAAAATTGTATCACTATACCAAAATCCAATGTTAATGAAAAACATTTGAGAATATTAGCTGTCTTTTTATCCTCTATTCCTATATTCTCCTTAATAGGGAAAACATTCATAGAACACAAAATAACCAAAGACCATCCATACCTCACAAATATTGATGATGTGGACATCATTTTCTCCTAACTGCTTACTGCTCTTTGTCTATCTCCGTCAGCAACCTTGAAGCTGTTGTGATTGTTGGATCATCTGGAATATCCTTCCCCCTGTAGATTTTTTAGATTTTGCTTGTTCGAACAATATTAACCTGGAATGAATCCATAGCTTCTCATCTTTGGTGAAAACAAAAGCAGACCTCTTTTCCAAATCAACATATACTTAAAGCCAAAATTCATCAAAATACCTGCTGTGGGAGTGCCTTCTGTTTCTTCAGCTAATAGCTGCTGAGATACCAGTCCACTGGGTGTGGTTTATTTCTCTTTACAAAAAAAGAGCAGCAGCTCTCTTGGTTCTGGATTTTGGTTCCAGCTCTTGATACAGCCATTAGACTCCTTTCCTGGCTGTTGGTGTTCTGTAAGTTTTCCCCTAAAAAAATACCCCTGTGAATCCAAACTGGTGTGGGATTGTTTTGCGCATTATTGGACACCCAACATTTGATTTTAGAATCACCCCACACCTCCCATCCCCCGGCTGGGCTGCCTGCCTCTGGCTCGGCTGCCTGCCGCGAGATTGGCTTGTCCAGCTTGGTGAGGCACGAGTCCTCCCTCAGTCATAAAATCTCCACTCTTCTCGGGATCCACAGGCACAGACAGTCTGAGTGGGTTTTAAGCTCAGCACTTGGGCAGCGGGAGTCAGAGTTCAAGTCATTGCCACAATTGGCAGAAGCGCTATTTGAATTACCTGCAACAGCATTTGCACCATCACCTTTACTCAGTGGAACCCACACTGTGTGGGTAGTCAGCCATGCTCAATCAGCCAGTTCTCACAGTGGCTGTGTCACGCCCCCCTGTATCAGGTCTGAGCAGGGCAGGTGCCCAGGGTGAGAAGTTCTGTTAACACAGTTCCATTGATTCTGGTCATGACTCAGAAATAGCGCCTTCTGCTGGCTGACAGGTAAAATGGTAGGTTTCTTAATGGGACTCTAGCTGAGGCCATTTTGGAAGAAATCACAAGAGGTCTACATGCCTATGGAGGTACCTCAATTTACTTGTTATTAGGTTTTAGTTTCCTTCTTAATATTATATCATTATGGAAGTATGTGGCATTAATTGCTAGGATTAATAATATGATAGGCAAAATTGACTCCTTATCTAAGGGTACTAAGAATTTACATGAAAGACTCCAAGCTGTTGAATTTGACTTTCAGAGGTTATTACAGAGTTCTGATGAGGTAACAGAAAGAATGTGCCTTCAGGATGGCAACTTACAAGCTATCTGGAGGCAGTTCAAGAAGGAGATGTTATCTTTGAAAGGAAATATTAAGACCTTGGAATCACAGGTGCAGAATGGGGACCAGAAAATTAATACCATAGGAAAATAACTAGAAACCTTTGCAGGTCAGGAGATTTAGGCCTTATGTGAGACAATGATTAAGAGATTTGAAATGATTGAAAAAATATTGGTGCTGATGAACCAGGTGAGAAGATACAAGGGCAGGATACAAGGCCATCACCAGCCATCACTGGCTTACCAAGGGTTTTAGTGACATACCCTGTAATTTATTCTGACAAAGCATCAACTTCTAAAGGCTCAAAGGGAGCCAAAGAAGCTAGATGGACTCCAGTAGCAATGAATGACCTAAATGAAATTAAGCAAGTCATCGTTAATTATGGCTTGCACTCTACATTTGTTAAGGAAATGATAAGGTCTTGGGCTTCTAATGTCAGGGCTATCCCCCATGATTTCTCACAGTTAGTTTCAGAGGTCCTTGAAGATGGTGCTTCCCTGATGTGTGGAATTTATTTCAGGGGAGAATCCAAACATACAGAACAGTAAGGGAGCACAAAAGTTGTGGAGGTTTCTCAGGATCAAATTCTTGGCATAGAAACTTATGCTGATCCACAGGTCCAAGCTCTTTATGATGATGAAGTATTGTTCCTAGGCCACAAAGTAACTTTGAATGCTTGGGATAGGTTACCAGAGCAAGGGAGAAAGGTAGAGTCATTTACCAGGGTATGCAGGGACAGGGAGAAACCTCTACTGACTTTTTGCAAAGATTAATGAAGGCTCTGAATACAGGAGTAACAGACCCAGAAGCTAGGCGACTATTTCTTGAATTGCTGACTTTTGAAAATGCAAACTTAGACTGCAAAAAGGTAGTTGGGCCTTTAAGGTCTAGGTCAGCACCTATGGATGAATGGATCCAGCATACCAGGAATTTTTAGATCTATAATTACAATGACAAATCTTGGGTAGGAGAAGTGATTTGCAAAGCAATGAGGGAACACCAACTTGCCAAATGTTTTAATTGTGGTAAATCAGGACATCTAAAAAGGGATGGCAAGCAAGGAATTTCTAGGAATAACACTTCATCTGGAAATGACAGGAATAGGAAACTTCGGCCTTCAGGTATATGTAGGAGGTGTGGTAAAGGATGACATTGGACAAATGAATGCAGATAAACTATAGACAGGCAAGGCAACCTGATACCATTGGGAAACTCCCTGAGGGGCCTTTTGCAGAACTCCAAGTCAAAAGTGGCCCAGTCATTCCTAGTAATCATGGAGGCCATGTCACACCAGAAAAATTACAAACTCTAGAAGCTTCTGTACAAGATCATAAGGTTCTAAATGATGCAAATTTGGAGGCTAAGTCAGAAATTCAATAAGGAAATTTGAGGTGTATATTTTGGCAAACTTCTATAAATAATCAGAGCCCAAAGCTGAGACTACGAATAAATGGAATTGCGATTGTTGGCTTGATAGCCACAGAATCAGATGTGAGTATCATCACTCAGAATCTTGGCATCAAAATTGGCCTCTTTATGAGGCAGATGTTCAATTACTAGGAATTGGAACCACATCTGGAGTTAAACAAAGCACAAGATGCGTATTGGGCCAGAAGGTCAAAGAGGAAAGATAAGGCCAAATGTATCTGATATTGCAATAAATTTATGGGGCCATGACCTATGACAACAGTGGAATATCCAGATTAATATTCCTGCAGTCCCAGGAACTCATAATTCTGGGAAGGATATAATAAGGTACTGTGCCCAATGCACAATAGCACTAAGCACTATTCAGTCTGTACAAGAACATAAAGCAACTAACAAACCTTTACAGGCACCTATAGTCCTACCTTTAAAATGGCTAACTGAGAAGCCAATATGGTTTAAGCAATGGCCTCTAGCTGAAAATAAATTGCAAGCTTTAGAACAATTGGTACTGGAGCAATTAATGCTTGAAATATTGAGGAGTCAATTAATCCTTGGAATTCTCCTGTGTTTGTTGTAAAAAGGAAATCTGGCAAACAGAGAATGGTGACAGATCTAAGGGCTGTCAAAAAGATAATTCAACCTATAAGCCATCTACAGTATGAAATTACTCTGGTTCTCTGTTATCCAAAGGATGGCCTCTTACAGTTATTGAATTGAAGGATTACTTCTTCACTATACCATTACAAGAAAAGGATAGAGAAAAAATTGCCTTCACAGTGCCTACCTATAATAACGCTCAGCCTACTAGGAGATACCAATGAACTATCCTACCACAGGGAATGCTCAATAGCCTCAGCCTGTGTCAATATTTTGTTAAGTCAGTCATTGGAAATAATATATAAGCAATTCCCAAAGTCTATAATTTACCATTACATGGATGGCATTTTGCTATCCGATTCAAACATAGATACTTTAGAAAGAATGTTTGAGGAAGTAAAGATAATTTTGCCTAAATGGGGACTACAAATTGCTCCTGAAAAGATTCAAAGAGGAGATTCTGTTAATTGCCTAAGTTACAGAATAGGTTTACAAAAAATTAGGACACAAAAGGACTAAATTGGGAGAGACCGGTTATGAACTCTTAATGGCTTTCAAAGATTGTTATCAGAATTTCCAGTCTATGACCAGCTGTTGGGATAATACCTGATCTAATAATCCATTTAAACAAAACCTTAGATGGTAACAAAGATTTGAATAGTCCCAGAGAGTTAACAACTGAAGCAGAAAAGGAACTGATGATGGTTGAGGAAAAAATTACAGGAAGGACATGTGGATAGGGTGGATCCAAATCTTAGTTGTATTCTAGTCATATTGCCTTCCAGAATTTCTCTTATGGGATTTTTAATTCAAGAGAAGATATTATTTTAGAATGGATCTTTTTGCCACAAAAAACAAGTAAAAAATTGAAAACTTATGTAGATAAGTTCTCTGAATTAATTATTAAAGGTAAACAGAGACTTTGTCCACTAGCAGGTATAGACCCAGCATAAATCATAGTGCCTTTCACTACTAATGAAATAAAATAAGTTATGGAAAGACAATGGACCATGGCAAAAGGCTTGTAATAATTTTTTTGGAGAAATTAATAGCAACTCTCCCAAAAGTGATAGACTTAATCTTACAAAGAGAACTTCTTGGGATTCTTCCTCATATTGTACATGAGGCACCACTAACTGGAGCCTGTACACTTTATACTGATGCTAATAAATCAGGGAAAGCTGATTACAAATCAGATGAATTGAGTAATGAGGAACAAAGTCCTTATAATTCTGTCCAGAAGGCAGAATTATATACCATTCTTATGGTATTAAGCAATTTTAAAGAACCTCTTAATACAGTTACAGATTCACAATATGCAGAAAGAGTTATCTTGGATATTGAAACCACTAAATTTATACCAGATGACACAGAGTTGACTTCATTGCTTATCCAGGTACAAGACATAATCAGGAATAGGCTTTGTCCAATGTACATAACACACATTTGGTCCCACACAGGTCTGCCAGGTCCTCTAGCACAAGGTAATGCATAAATTGATCAATTGTTGATTGGAAGCTTGTTGTAGGCCTCAGAATTTCACACAAGACATCAGCAAAGATTTAAAGAAAGAGTTTTCTGTTACATGTCTACAAGCTAAGGAAATTATAAACAGATGCCCTACTTGTTCTTTATATAACCAAACAACACTACCTACAGGGACTAACCTGAGAGGTACTCAAAGAAATGAAATTTGGAAGATGGATGTGTTTCACTTTGCAGAATTTGGAAAATTAAAATATGTACATCATACCATTGACACTTATTCAGGCTTTCAGTGGGCAACTGCTGACTCAGTAATCACATATTTATTAGAAGTTATGGCCATCATGAATATATCTGCACACACACAAAAAAAACAGATTAAGGTCCAGCTTATGTCTCTAAGAAAATGAAACAATTTTTTGCTTATTTTAATATTAAGCATGTTACAGGTATACCTTACAATCCTACAGGTCATGCAGTCATACAAAAATCAAATCGAAGTATAAATGATATGTTAAATAAACAGAAAGGGGTGGAAAATGCCCCCAGAAATAGATTATATAATGCCTTATTAATCTTGAATTTTCTTAATGTTATTGAGAAAGGAACAACAGCAGCAGAAAGAAATTAAATAATGAAAAAGTCTGCTGAACTAAATCAATCGGTTTATTTCAAGGATGTGCTGACCTCTCAATGGAAACCAGGAGATGTGCTACATTGGGGAAGGGGTTTTGCTCTTGTTTCCACAGGAGAAGAAAAATTTTGGATACCATCAAAATTAATAAAGGTTTGATTTGAAGAGGAGAAACCTCTTGGAAAGAAGAAATGACAGCTCATTCACAAAGATGATAATCATACAGGTGGTAAGAAAAACATATTGAATGGGAGCAGGGTTCTGTTCTTATCTCTGCAGGAAAACACTCATCTTTGAAAAAAATCAAGGGACCCTGGATGTTTGAATACTGAAAGATGGAAAAATAACTACCCAGTAGAAACTATCAAGAAAACTGAATAGGTTATGTAAGTAAGATATACTAAATCATATTTCTAAATTTTTAGAGCTGGCTTTGGAGTTGGACTCTGGCTCAGTCCCTCTCTGATTCCAAACCTGATGTTAAGAGAAAAACGCAGAGTTTCTGGAGTTTCTCTCTCATGTCAAGAGTCATCATTTGGGACAGAAAGAAATGTGAGTTTAGAAAAAAATCTTCACTTACTTTCATATCTATTATACATTTTATTGAATATATCTATCATACCTTTCATTGAATGTATGTATGTCTGTATACATTTATATAATTATTGTTTAAGTTTTCCACAATAAACAATGAGTTTTTCACACAGTGACATTTAAAGTTTCCAGAAAGAAGATGGGGCCTCATAACAACAACTCCACCTGGTTGATATGACGTCATGATACTGATAGTGCTACTACAAGTCCTGTTTCGAGTATCAGCTGCACAGATGGTTCCAATTTCGTTAGCTGAAATGGTGCACGTCTTGTACAACATTCTGGCCAGACCTCCACAAAATACTCAGAGAATGTTATCAATTTTAAAAAATATTGATCTTGAAATTTAACCATCATTTTGCTTTCACAGGATCCCCCAGAAAGAATGGTGCCCCCATAACAGCTGGAACTAATTCTAGAGAATGATGTCCCCTCTCCCAGCAAAGTTTGTCTTTGGGTTTAGGGACATTATTTATGGGTTGATTATAACTAGTATATGGTTTAGGGTTGGGTATACTAGTATATGGTATAGGTTTAGAATTTTATAAGCTCAGGGATCTTTTAGAAAGAAAATGAAAAGAAAAATTGGAATGATGGGATAATAGGATAATAGATTGGCATTTGTGAGTTACTGTTTATAGATAATTACATTGGCATAGATTTTTGTATATGGATACAAAGTTAAATTGTATTGAATATTGTGTGCATGCTTCTACCTCTGTTTAAAACATTTTTATGTGTTGATATACACATATATATATAGTATTGATGTATATTTACCATATTGCAGTGTACATTTCTACCTCTGATTAAGATACTTATATATTGTTTATGTATCGATATACATTGTTTACATTTGAAGGTCATTTTCCATATTTTACTTGTCTGAATTTGTCTTTGTTGCATATCTTTAAACCTTTTCTGACTACTTTAAATTGCTAAGCAGACATCGCTAGTACCAATGTTACAATTTTGGCTGCTGTCTCTGTCCCATGAGACTTTCAACATGGCAGAAGTACTAATAAGCCACTTACCTATTGTTGACAGCTTCTCTGAGAAGCCTCTTTATAGGGGCTCATGTACTAAGCTGGAGTAACCTGTCATGTAGCATGCAGGCTATGCTCTCAAACCCACAGGCAGCAACTTGGAGGAATCTATTTGCACCACACCATGATATACCACCGTAGTGTATATCATGTTGCAGCCACTGGACATGGTTCTGTACAGAAGACAGAAATGAGACACATAAACTATGAAACTGTTTTTTTGTTCAATTTTTGTGTTCTAGAACCTTTTTTTAAACTATTATCTCAGATATATTAATTATAGAAATAATTTTATTTCCAAATATGCTAGCTCTATGATACTATTACAATAAATTAGTATATCATATTTGATGTTGATTTGATCCACCCACAAATATGATTTTACTTCATGGATAATTTTTAAAGTAATATAAATCATGTAAAATTAAAATTAATTTCAAAAATATAAAAATTAAATAGATTCCTGATATAAATTTTCCCAGCAAATTTTCTCTGATTGGAAGACACCATAAAACACATCTGAAAAAAATTCTTGCAAAATAAGGTACTCATACAAGTGAAATATCTAATAAGCAAATTTTACTTACTGTGAGTGTTGAAGGCATGCATATGTCTCTACTTTAAATGTCTAAAATCAATAATGTCATGCAGTACACTAATGCAAGGTGCTATTTTCTAAGGTATCACTATCCTTCAAGATGATGTCACTAGTGTTCCTCAAAATATAACCTCAAAATAACATTCATTTTGTGTTTTATTTATTTTTTTGTATCTCATTCATTTCCTTCTATTGAAAATAGATTATTTTCTCAGAATAAATATAATTTATGATTTGCCCTTGCTCTACTCCTCCCAGTTCCTCTCCGACACTTACCCCTCTAGGGTCACTCCAATTTTATCTCTCATTATGGAATAGTAGGCTTCTAAGAGATACAAGCTAACCATGAAAAAAATGAAATATAACAAGATATAGCAGAAAGCATCACATCATATCATCAAAGCCAGCCTAAGCAAGGCAATAAAAGAAATTGCTACCTACAACTCCTTATCCTGGATTTTTTTTTTTTACTCAATGAACACAGTTAGGTACATATGAGAAAACTACAGCTCGAATATTAGAAGTGTCTCACAGTTCTGAAAAGGAGAATAAGTAATGCTTACACAAGAAAGGGGAAAAGTCTCAGAAATATAGATCATGCCAACTGTTGAGAGTAACTTCCCTAGACAACAATTATGAATTGATCTAGATAGGATCTGCTGTGCTCCAAGAAGAAAAAAATGCAATACAATATCTGAGATGGTTAGATCCAACTTTTCTATAAATAGAAGCTTATATTGTTGGAAGAAGAAAGGTATTGTGGGATGGGAAAAAAGTGCTTACCAAAGTCTGTCCTCTATAGAGAGTGAGAACTTGGAACCTCTTGCAGAAAAGACAATTGCATAAAAGTATATCTTGCAAATGTAAAAGAATTGTTTGGGTTTAAATATCGCTTTCCAAAGAGCACCAGATACATGTCTATTACTTTTTTAATTTGAGTATGTTCAAGTAGCTTCCAGATTACATAAGTGTTACAAAAGAAGAATGTGTTTGGTTCCATAAAATATTTAGGTCTGCAAAATGTCTGAACACTATACCTAGAATATGGATTTGGAAAAATCATAAATGAGACAAATTTGGGAATTTTTAATGAGTATGATCTTGTCTTTAAAATATAAAATATGATGTATTTCTTAAAAGTCAAAAATACAAACCAATAATAAAACTGTTTATGTAACCCTTGTTAGAAAATCACTGTTTAGTTATAAATAAATATGACTCAGCTATTCAGCTATTCAGAGTTACTTGAGTGCAATTCACCTGATGGCAAGAATTTTTCTCTGTTCTAATGCCTCATCCCTTCCTCAGGACATGAACAAAAGCCAGCATTGAAACTCAACATACTACTATGCTTTTTTATCAAAGTCTATTTGTCTTTCAGGGCATTATTGCTGTTATTTAAAAGACACACACACACACACACACATTCTATATAAAATTGAGCACAAATAAAATAATGTAGCCTTATCTCCACCTTAAACATCTACAGTATTTTTCCTTTCTCCTCATCTTCATTGTCCTTTCTCCACACTTCCCAACTATAATACCTACCTCCATTTTCACATTCCCATTTCATATGACAGGTATCCAGTTCTTTCACTTTCTAGTGTTCCTGAAATGATCCCCATTTAAATTTGAGTTTGTTATTTTTAAATTATATTCACCTTTTTGTTGCTGCATCAGGTTATTTGAGGCACAGAACAAGAAGACAAGAAGGAATATGCCATGTTTGTCATCTTGGGTCTGTGTTTCCTCACTTTGTAGAATATTTTTTATTTTCTTCAATTCATACACAAATTCAATAATTTAATTTTTATAGCATCCATTGTTTTAATGTACCATATATTTTTAATCCATGGATTAATTGAAGAAGATTTAAGTTGTTTCCCTGTTCTAGCTATTGTAAATATATTGACAATAAACATGGTTAAGAAAATATTTATGAAGTAAGATATGGAGTCATTTAAACATATGTAAAAGACTGATACAGCAAGGTCAATTTGGACATTTGATTTTGGCTTTTGAAGATACTTCACAATGATTGCACTAGTGAATACACTTGTTTATCATTCTACTCTAAGTGTATGATTATTCACTTTTCCTCACAACCTTTCCAACATTTTTTATTGGTAGTTTTCTAGATCTCAATGCTTCTGACTGGTGGTAAGATAAATGATCCAATTTTTTTATCTTATTTTTTCTGATTTCAGGAAATAGAAAACAAGCTTGAGATATTCCTTAGCAATTTTTACTTCTTGCTTTAAAAACTGTATAAATAAAATCAAGACGTTTCTAAAGGGGGATGCAGTGACACTTATATTTTAGAAGTAACATAGTGGGATACAAACCTTGAAAGGCCAACCATTATCCAGGATTCTATTGTATCAATGAAATACAGTAAGGACAATGTAGACTCAGTAAAGACAGAAAGAGGGGGAGGAGATGGTGAAAGAGGAGAAGGAAAAAGATAAGCAGAAGCAGAAAAGGAAGAGGAATAAAAAGAAGAAACTCACAAGAAGTTTCAAAAAATAGTGGCAGAGGGAATAGAAAAGGAAATGGTATCAATGGAATGGGGGATAGAATTTACCAAAATAAATTATGTACATCTATCATATATTCAAACAATAAGCAAAATTTAATGTTAAAAGTTTGGACTTCATTTATGTGACTTTAGTAACCCCACATAAAATTTTATTCATCCTTTACAAAACATAAATTAAACAAATTTATTATTTTTGGTTATTTTTCCATTAAAGTGAACAAAGAAGTTTTTCTTTAATATTGAATACTATCTTTAAACTTGTTATATTTATTGAATATATATTAGTATCAAAGGACATGTAGTTTTTTATTATAAAGTTGACACCATTGATTCATGGGGTGTAGGAATATATTCATGTAGAAATGAGACACATTCAATGTAATGAAGGTGATAAACTTTATCACTGCACCCGCATCTGTGGCATTGTCTTTCCTTCATTATACTCATATTCAAAAACCCTTTTTCATGTATGTCTGAAATTTTTTTGTTTCCAATATTTTTATATTTAGTTTTGAAAGTAATAATGTTAGTAAGCAATTTATCATTAATATGATAAAATTTACTTGCACTTTTATATAGATAAATACAAGGAACAAGGTGAATTCTCTTCATGATATATATGTCAGCCCTCCTCAGTGTTCAAAACAGAAGCTGAAATTACTTTGGTTGTTTTACAGATGAGAAAATTATTTCTCAAGTTACAGAAAAATAAATTTCAAAAAAAAATTGTACTCAAAATCATAAGAGTTAATATTTTAAATTAAACACTTAACAGGCTATAGATAACCTTTTATTGACATATAAATGATAATTGTCAACCACTAATTTTATATAACTGTATATAATATGAATGGTTCATAAACTCTATTCTCACACTTACAAAGGAATTTTCCATCAGCTTTTCATTGCTCTGAAAGTAATTTTATCTAACTTTTCTATCAAGTCACTGTGATTGAGTACATTTACTTCAGAAACAATGAGTAACTCATTATAATATAAATAATTATTATAGGAAATGCTTTTTAATTTTTTACAGTAAATCAATTTTCTGTTACTCATTTTAGATTAACAACAGAATATATTTTTTGGATGATGCTGACAACATAATCAATCAGGGAACACAGAACACATAAATGATCAGGAAATTTCTATTAACAACTATATATCATTGAAATTTCCTTATCATTTTCAAATTCTCATTTGTTTGTCTTGTATCTTATAATTTCTTCTGGCTTTGTTTCCATTTCATTGTTTATCGAATCTCTAATGTTGATGCCATAAATTCAAATTGTCATCATAAAATGATATAAAATATGAGTGGCTAATTATAATATACATCATTAGTAGAAGCAAGGTCAATTTTAGATCAAAGTTAATAGTAGCACTCATGCTTTCATATAGTCACACAATTTTTCAACAATATTTGGAGGACCATCACTATGCTTGAGCCAAAATCAGTTATTTTGATATATCACATGACTAGAGATGTAGATAGGTTGTTATAATACTTTTCTTCTATGCAAAAAACCTTAGTTTTAATCTCCAAAACCAAATAATATAACCATGATGGTACTCAATTATTGTCTCTGCATCTGTTTAGTGGAGGCAAGAAGTTGAGAATTTCAACGCCATTCTCAAGGAAAAGGCTTGCCTAAGCTACACGAGCATTACCTCAAGAAGCATTAAAAGAGAAAGTGAAAGTTGGGTAAAAATAGGGAAGGAAAAAGGAAGAGTCAGAGAGGGAAAAAGTGAAACAAAGTTATTACTATAATAAAACAAAATAGTACATTATCAATTTAAGAACATAAGCTAAAGGAGAATACTATTTATTTATTTTTTATTATTTATTTATTAAGTTACTTATAACTTAATAAATTCCCTCCTCCATCCCATTCTCTCAATACCCTCCCATTTCCCCGGTCCCTCTCCTCCTCCCTCTCTAGTCCTAAGAGCAGTCAGGGTTTCCTGCCCTGTGAGAAGTTCAAGTTCCTCCTCCCTCCCTCCACGTCTAGGAAGGTGAGCATCCAAACAGACTAGGATCCCAAAAAGGCAGTACATGCAGATGAAACAAGACCCAGTGCCATTGTCAATGGCTTCTCAGTCAGCCCCCTTGTCAGCCACATTCAGAGAATCCGGTTTGATTACATGCTCGTTCAGTCCCAGTCCAGCTGGCCTTGGTGAGCTCTCATTAGATCAGTCCTCTTATATCAGTGGGTGAACGCACCCTTCCTGGTCTTGACTTCCTTTTTCATGTTCTCCCTCCTTCTGCTCCTCATTTGGACCTTGGGGGCTAAGTACAGTGCTCCAATGTGTGTCTCTGTCTCAAAATTCATCTATCATTGGATGAAGGTTCCCTCTGAACCTGCCTTCTTTGCTCACGTTCTCCCTCCATCTGCTTCTCATTTGGACATAGAGAGTTAAGTCCAGTGTTCCAATGTGTGTCTCTGTCTCTATTTCCATCCATTGCCACATGAAGGTTCTATGGTGATATGCAAAATATTCATCAGTATGGTTACGGGCCAAGGCCAGTTCAGGCACCTTCTCCTCTGCTGCCCAGGGAACAATCTGGGAACCTCTCCTTGGGCCTGTGAACCCCTCCAGAATCAAGTCTCTTGCAAACCGTAAAATGGCTCCCATAGTTGAGCTATATACCTCCCTGCTCCCATATCCATTCTTCCTCCCTCCCCCCATCCCATTATCCCAATCCTCCCCCTCTCCCTTCTCTCTAACCATCTCCCCTTACTTCCACTCCTCCCCCACCCCTGTGCACCCAAGTTTGCCCGGCAATCTTGTCTATTTCCAATATTCAGGAGGATAACTATATGATTTTCTTCAGGTTCACCTTCTTATTTAACTTCTCTTGGATCACAAATTATTGGCTCAATGGCCTTTAATTAAGGAAAGAATCCACTTATGAGTGAGTACATACCATATTCTTCTTTTTTGGTCTGGGTAACCTCACTCAATAAAGCATTTTCTATTTCCATCCATTTGCATGCAAAGTTTAAGATGCCATTGTTTCTTACCGCTGATTAAAACTCTAATATGTATATGTTCCACACATTCTTTAACCATTCTTCTATTGAGAGGCACCTAGGCTGTTTCCAGGTTCTGGCTATTACAAATAGTGCTGCTATGAACATAGTTGAACAAATGCTTTTATAGTATGATAGGGCCTCTCTTGGGTATATTCCCAAGAGTGGAATTGCTGGGTCCTGAGGGAGGTTGACTCCCAGTTTCCTGAGAAACCGCCACACTGATTTCCACAGTGGCTGCACAAGTTTGCATTCCCACCAACAATGGATGAGTGTTCCCCTCACCCCACATCCTCTCCAGCATAGGCTATCATTGGTGTTTTTGAGTTTAGCTATTCTGACAAGTGTAAGATGGTATCTCAAAGTGGTTTTAAATTGCATTTCCCTGATCACTAAGGAGGTTGAGCCTAACCTTAACTGTCTTTTGGCCATTCAAATTTCATCTGTTGTGAACTCTCTGTTCAGTTCAGTACCCCATTTTTTAATTGGGTTAATTAGAGTTTTAGTGTCTAGTTTCTTGAGTTTTTTGTATATTTTGGAGATCAGAACTTTGTCTGATGAGGGGTTGGTGAAGATCTTCTCCCAATAAGAAGGTAGCCTTTTTGTCTTTCTGACAGTGTTGTTTGCTTTACAGAAGATTCTCAGCTTCAGGAAGCCCCATTTATTCATTTTTTTTCTTATTGTCTGTGCTATGGGCTTCTACTTCGGAAGTGGTCTCCTGTGCCTATGTCTTGTAGACTACTTCCCACTTTCTTCTCTATCAGATTCAAAGTGGTCAGATTAATGTTGAGGTCTTTAATCCATTTGGACTTGAGTTTTGTGCATGGTGATAGATATGGATTTACTTTCATTCTTCTACAGGTTGACATCCAGTTATGCCAGCACCATTTGTTAAAGATGCTTTCCTTCTTCCATTGTATACTTTTAGTTCCCTTGTTGAAAATCAGGTGTTCATAGGTTTGTGAGTTAATATCTGGGTCTTCTATTCGATTCCATAGGTCAACTTCTCTGCTCTTATGCCAATATCAAGCTGTTTTCAATACCGTAGCTCTGTAATAGTGTTTTAAGTTAGGGATGGTAATACCTCCAGAAGTTCCTTAATTGTATAAGATTGTTTTGGCTATCCTGGCTTTTTAGTTTTGCCACATAAACTTGATTATTGTTCTCTCAAGGTCTGTGAAGAAGTTTGATGGGATTTTGATGGGGATTTCATTGAATCTATAGATTCCTTTTGGTAGAATTGCCATTTTTACTATGTTGATCCTACCAATCCAATGCAATGGAGATCTTTTCATTTTCTGGTATCCTCCTCAATTTCTTTCTTCAAAGACTTAAAGTTCTTGTCAAATAGGTCTTTCACTTACATGTTTAGAGTTACCCCAAGATATCTTATGCTATTTGTGGCTATCGTGAAAGGTGATGTTTCTCTGAATTCTGTCTCTGCTTCTTTATCCTTTGTGTATAGGAGGGCAACCGATTTTTTAGACTTGGTCTTATATCCTGCCACATTACTAAAAGTGTTTATCAGATGTAGAAGTTCTTTTATTATATTTAGGTATGATCCTTGTATCTCCAATCACTCCAACACCTTTATCATAAAGGGGTGTTGAATTTTCTCAAATGCTTTTTCAGCATTCAATGAAATGATCATATGATTTTTTTCATTCAGTTTATTTATATGATGGATTACATTGATAGATTTGTGTATGTTGAACCAGTCAGGCATCTCTGGGATGAAGCCAACTTGATCATAATGGATAACTTTTCTAATGTGTTCTTGGATTCGGTTTGCCAGAATTTTATTGAGAATTTTCGTGTCGATGTTCATGAGTGAGATTGGCCTGTAATTCTCTTTCTTGGTTGTGTCTTTGTGTGGTTTTGGTATCAGAGTAACTGTAGTTTCATATAAGGAGTTTGGCAATGACTTTTCTGTTTCTATCTTGTGAAATACATTAAGGAGTATAGGTATTAGCTCTTCCTGGATGTTCTGGTAGAATTCTGCATTGAAAGCATCTGGTCCTGGGCTTTTATTGGTAGGGAGGTTTTTGATAACAGCTTCTAATTCTTCGCGACTAACAGGTCTATTTCGATTGTTCACCTGGTCTTGGTTCAACTTTGGTATATGGTACTTATCTAAACAAATCCATTTCTTTTACATTTTCCAATTTTATGGCATACAGGCTTTTGTAGTAAGATCTAATGAGTCTCTGAATTTCCTCTGTGTCTGTGGTTATTTCCCCCTTTTCATTTCTGAACTTATTAATTTGCATGTTCTCTCTCTGCCCTTTGATTAGTTTTAATAGGGGTTTGTCGATCTTGTTGATTTTCTCCAAGAACCAGCTTTTTGTTTCATTGATTCTTTGGATTGTTTTCTGTGTTTCTATTTTGTTGATTTCAGCCCTCAGTCTGATTATTTCCAGTCTTCTACTCATCCTGGGTGAATCTGCTTCTTTTTTTCTAGAGCTTTCAGGTGTGCTGTTAAGACTTCAATGTGTGCTTTCTCTGTTTTCTTTAATTGGGCACCTAGTGCTATGAACTTTCCTCTTAGCACTGCTTTCATAGTGTCTTAGCACTGCTTTCATACTCATAGGTTTGAGTATGTTGTGTCTTTATTTTCATTAAATTCAAGGAAGACTTTAATTTCTTTCTTTATTTCTTCCTTGACCCAGGGGTGACTCAGTAGTTGACTGTTCAGCTCCCATGAGTTTGTTGGCTTCCTGGGAGTAACATTGTTGTTGAATTCTAACTTTAATCCATGGTGGTCTGACAAGACACAGGTGTTTACTAATTTTTTTTTGTATCTGTGGAAGTTTGCTTTGTTACCCAGTACATGGTCAATTTTCGAGAAGTTTCCATGAGCTGCAGAGAAGAAGGTATATTCTTTCCTATTTGGGTGAAATGTTCTATAGATGTCTGTTAAGTCCATTTGACTCAATACCTCCAATAATTCTCTTAATTCTTTGTTAGGTTTCTGTCTGATTGACCTGTCCATTGGTGAGATAGGTGTGTTGAAGTCTCCTACTATTAGTGTGTGTGGTTTGATGACTGCCTTGAGTTCTAGAAGTGTTTCTTTTACATAAGTGGGTGCCTTTATATTAGGGGAATGGATATTCAGGATTGAGACTTCCTCCTGATGAATTGCTCCTGTTATGAGTATGAAATGTCCATCTTCATCTCTTCTGATTGATTTTAGTTTGAAATCAATTTTGTTAGATATTAGAATGGCCATACCTATTTATTTCTTTGGTCCATGTGATTGGGAAACCTTTTCCCAACCCTTTACTCTAAGTAGGTGTCTCTCTTTGTGGTTGAGGTATGTTTCTTGTAAACAGCAGAATGTTGGATCCTGTTTTCGTATTCAATCTCTAATTCTGTGTCTTTTTGTAGGTGAATTGACTCCATTGATATTACGTGATACTAATGGCCAGTCATTATTGACTCCAGATATTTTCCTTTTTTGTGGGGTAGTAGAGTGTGTGTTTCTGTTCTTTGAGATGTGCTTATGAAGGGTCGCTAGATGTCTGAGTTATTTTAGTCAGTATTGGCAATGTTGGATTCCTTGGCTTGCAATTTTCCTTCTATTACTTTCTGTAAGGCTGAATTTGTGGCTACGTATTGTTTAAATTTGTTTTTATCCTGGAATAGTTTGTTTTCTCCATTGATAGTGAACGATAGCTTGGCTGCGTATAGTAGTCTGGGCTTTCATCCATGGTCTCTTATTTTCCGCAGTACCTCTATCCAGGACCTTCTGGCTTTCATGGTTTCCATAGAGAAGTCTGATGTAAGTCTGATAGGTTTACCTTTATAAGTTACTTGACCTTTTTCCTTTGCAGCTCTTAATATTCTTTCTTTAATCTGAATGTTTTGTGTTTTGATTATTATATGGCGAGGGGATTTTTTTTTGTTTTTCCAGTCTATTCAGTGTTCTGTATGCTTCTTGGACCTTCATAGGGATATCGTTCTTTAGGTTGGGGAAGTTTTCTTTCATAATTTTGTGGAATATATTTTCTGGTCCTTTGATCTGAAATTCTTCTCCTTCTTCTACCCCTATTATTCTTAGATTTGTGTTTTTTTTTTAATGTGTTCCACATCCTGAATGTTTTGTGATGAGAATTTGTGGGATTTGCTGTTTTCTTTGGTCAAAGCGTTTATTTTCTCTATGGTGTCTTCAGAGTCTGAGATTCGTTCTTATATCTCTTGTATTCTGTTGGTTATGCTTCTTTTTGAAGTCTCTTTTCATTTATCTAGATTTTCCATCGCCAGGCGGCCCACAGTTTGTGTTTTCTTCATTGCCTCCATTTCAGTTTTCAAATCTTGAACTGTTTCCTTTACCTGTTTGATTGTTTTTTCTTGGTTTCCCAGGATTTCATTTACGGATTTACTCATTTTTTCAAACTTTTGGTTATATTTCTCTTCCATTTCTTTACTAATTTCTTCAATCTTTTTATTATACTTCTCTTCCATTTCTTTACGGCAGATATTCACCTCCTGTTTATGTTCCTCTATTATTTTCATAAAGTTCCGCTTAGAGTCGATTTCTTCTATTTCTTCTGGAGTAGGGTGTTCAATTCTTCTAGTTTCGTGATCCCTGGATTCTGTTGATGTTATGTTGCCTTTTAGGTTGTTGGAGGAATTCTTGCATTGGCGCCTCCCCATCTCCTCCTCTCTAGATGGAACTCCTCAGCACTGAAGCAGGGACTGCCGGTACTCTAAGGACACAGGAGACAGAAGGGCAACCCTCTCTGAATAGAACTCCTCAGCACTCTCTCCCTGGATAGAACTCCTTAGCACTCTCCTTTTTATTTTTTTTAAAAAGATCTTACTACAGATGGCTGTGAGCCATGATGTGGTCGCTGGGAATTGAACTCAGGACCTGAGACATACTCGACTGCAGTCTTCATGAGAAGTGAAAAGACTTGTGAAATATGCTTGTCTTTTGTCCATGCTCCCTGCAAAAGGCCAGCTCTAGATTATAGAACACTTGCCAGCAGGGATCGGAATGGCACAGAACCAAAGCCAAGCCTATCTTTTTGACGGCCACCTCTTCGGGCCCAACAGAACCTTTGGAGGTCAGTATCTGTCCGAGAATGCTATTTAAAAGATTAATGTGCTGTCAAAAGAAACAATAAATACATAGCCATGCTATTGCCACCAATACATAATTAGATACAAATTGGAAATATATGGGCTCTAATTGAGAAAAAAATTAAATAACAATATTTCTCAAGTATACATAAAATCACATATCTTACTCCGGAGGGATATTATGGAAGTTAAACTGACAACATACAGAACAAATTATCCTGAGTGTGCTACGGTAACTTAAGTCTAAAAATACTGCAATTTTTGTACTTGAAGTGGATATTTGATTCAGGTTCCAAAAAGATTTGTTTATAATTCCCTGATTTTGTATTTTTAAGAGAATAGCAATCATATTATGAGTTTTTACACTTTGCTGTTTTCTTATAGGGAATTGCAGTTCCATTATACAAGGTATATTGTTAATGCAAACAGAACAATAAAAAATACTTGACTGATGACAGAATGAGAAAACATCAATTTTATAAGATCTGGTTTTATTCAGTGCTGCTCACAGATGTACTGTCAAGCTTTTATTCAGTCTTTGTACTACCTAGGATTGAAACACAGGTTTCAAGCGTTATGTCCTTAAACATATATATTACCAAAATTAATAGAAGAGAAAAAGACTACAGGTAAAAACATGGAAATATTTTGTTACCAAAGAGGAGAAACAGGGTGTTTTTAACAACACAAGTAATTTTAATTCAAATGCTGTTTTGAAGACTGCTCTGTTAAAAATCCAGAGTACAGTTTAAAATAAAGCAATTTAAACATAGGGCTCATTAATAACAGCTATTTTTACAGCTATTTAAATTTTAGAATATCTTCAAATTGTTTTATTTAAAAAAATATTTGTTTGAACATTTAATTAAAAATCTCTTAATCTTAATCATTTCTGCCTTGGCTTTTTCCAGTGTTAACCCCTTCTCTATTCACATAATTTATCCATTTTTTTTAAATCCATCAATTCCAACTTATGCCGGCTGTATGTTTTTGGTGTGTAGTTTCCATTGAAATATAGTCAAATTATCTTTATGAAAGTTGTTCTTTATGAAAACCAACTCTCCCTTTCAAAGGAAATTTGAATTGCCTAAAGACATTCAGTCTCCCCTCTTGCTTAGGATGGAGTTCTGCCTGAGTATGCAGGAGACTTGTGCAGGATTTCAATGTCTCTATAAGTTCATGTCTGTAGGTCCCCTGTAATGTCCACAAGATACTGCTGCTTCATACTCATCACTGTCATTGGATACTTATGCCAAGGAAAAGTGATGCAATATAGATGTCACAATAAGGACTGATAATTACAATATCTCTATTTTCTGCATTTTGTAAGGCGAGGGGTCTATGTGTTAACTTTATCTACAGATAATAGAAACTTCTCTCATAAGTGCTAAAAGGTGCATTAATAGATATGCAAAATAAGTCATTAAAAGAATAGCAGAGTAATAGCAGAAAATTCTCCTATAAGCTCTAATATCTAAATAGTCACAGGTTATTAAACTCAATATTGGAAACAGGTAAAGGTTTCATAATCTTCTGTGTTGATTAGTAACAGAAATAATTATCATATCAGAGTATGAAGGCAGCTTATTTCTAATACAAGCATATATTTTATATACTTTATACATGTGAGGATTTCTACATATAGAAAACTCAGAGTACCCTGAAAATTAAACAGGAACATTTTTCCCAAAATCTTGAATATGGTTCTATGTATTCACACAAATCTACAACTAATCTGCTTTTCTATGTGTGTGTGTGAATGAAATAAGAAACACAAAGTGCTGTCATTGGATATCAACTCCATAACATCAACTATGTAAACAAATTTTAATTCAGATAAAGAATAAAATGAATTAGGCAGGATGAATTATTAATTTGTGATTCATTAAAAACAATACAGTTGTGAATTTGTTTAAATCTTTCTAGGAAAGAGATAACCTTATATGAAATTATTGTACTGACTACTGCCATAATATCCTCTATTGTTCAAATTATATAAAGACTTTAACATTTATACATTTGTAAAAGTAATAAATGTAAGATCAATTTTGTGAAAATAATACAATAAATGTATTTCAGAGAATGACTGATTGAAACACAAAATATTTTCTTTGATGTGTGAGGTATTTACCAAGAAATTACAGTTTTACATTTTCAAGGTGTTATTAAATGTATTATATCTTGTCAGATGATGGTGGCACTGCATTTGCCTTTAATTCCCTAACTTGGGAGAGAGAGATAGGTGGATCTCTGTGAGTTGGAGACCAATCTTGTCCACAAGAGCTAGTTCCAGAACAGGCTCCAAAGCTATAGAGAAACACTGTTTCAAAGAAAAGTATTATATCTGTCAATTACCACATTAGTGGGAAACTATTGCTGCTTAAATTAACTCATAAAACCTAAAGTTTAAAATTTCCTCACTTGTCCAAAACATACTATCATTTCCATGACGCTAAATTGATGCCAATACCTGGGTAGACTGGAATACTCTGTCTAGTGTCACCAACATGCCTACATACCCACTTCTACCAGCTCCTATAAACTTCTTCCTGCAAAATGAAATGGTGTCTAAAGATACATGTGAGACCTTGAATTTTGTTTTGAAATGACTGAATTCACAGTTTCTAAAGTATTTATTTACTATTTCACTCATAAAGTTCTGTCTGAAATGTAATTCACATTCAATCTGTTGCTTAATCACTCCAAAATATTCTCATGTCTGTTCTATGATTATGCTCATTATTTGTAAAGAAGATATGGTTTAGTTAATTTAAGGCATCTGATCATTGTTTCTGTTTCATGAGAGACTGAACATAAATTTTACTTCATCTCCCCTTCAAAACTGAAATCTTAGCAGTTGCTTCCACAGTGCAGTATCTTAGCCACTTGCCTGCATTATTTGGTCAAGGAATTTTGTGCATATCAGTCATTTTTGTTAAATTAGCATAATTTTCACCAACCTGCTTATCATTAGAAATTTAATCTTAAAAGTGAAATTTTTTAATTAAAGTATGAAGAAATTTTACAAATAAAATCACTTTGCTATTAATATTAAAAGCATTCAACAGATTAAGTTGTTTCTCAGAAAAGGCCAGAATAACAGATTCTAGAGTAGAACCACAGATCATAAGCAGTACTGCTTTAGAGTGAGATCCAGTTGAATTTGAAACTGATGGATGTCTTGAGTAGAAAATTCTCCTCTAAATTTAGCTGTTACCAACTCCACCTCTATGTTTCTATTATATCAACTGGCTTAATATATTTAAAATAATATGTGTATATAACTAAATTTTTATAGTGTATATGAAGTTTATATAATTTTGTCATTGGATATTTATATTTTAGATATTTTTACTTACTGACATTTTTGTCTTGCTGATTTATATGAAATACTTGATAAGATGTATAATTTATATTTACTAGATATTAAAAGTAATCAAACTTATTACAAAAATGAGAAAATTAATTTTGAGACTAATAACTAATTCAATGTTATTAGTCAGGTAAAAAAAAACCCAGATCTCTTAAGCTACTCTATTTCTCTTTTAGATTAAACTTCTTACTGAATAAATTAATTGTGCATAAAATTATTAAGGGTTATGGTGTTTTGTTTTCTTAATATTTAAATATATTCACCAACGTTGACTAAGAGGAATCTACATTTTACATTGGTAATCTTTAACATTATGAAAATCATAAAATGAATGACTTTGTTTAAATGTTTTCCCTTTTAATAAAAAGTATCTGATAATCATGATGAACATGACAGAATGATAAAACTTCATTTCCCACTTCATTTTATAACTAGAATAGAATTTGTCACCTGTGACAGACGAAAAGTACTGTCCTAGAAAACACCTGCAGTATAATACAGTGTAACATTGTATATCAAGGATTTTATCATTCATCATAAAAATGTGACAGGTTTTTATTGCATGTTTATAATGTTCATGTCTCCTTTGATAATACAATTGAAGAAATAAGTTCCCATCATTAAACTCTAAAGTAAATTGTGTCAGAGAGTTGTAAATCTATAGCCTTACTATGTAATAATTTGTAAACAACAATAATCTATGAAGAAGAAAGATGGAAGTTGTAAATGTAATCCTTATAAAGGATTCTAACAAGTGTCATTGTTTGTAAATTACAAGAATTTAACAATGTGTTACAATTGTCTTTGTAAAACACCTTGCCAAAAACCTAGTTCCTATGGAAAGAGCTAAACTTTCTATCACCTTAATTTACTGTGAAAGTTGCCTACCAGTCTCAGTTTCACTAAACTTCTTTCTATCAAAGAGTTATAGGAATGACTAAAGATAGGCTCTAAACAGGAACTGTGCACTCATTTCCTTGTTACACAGAACTGAAAAATCACACAAATCTATATTAATTGCAGCACAGTTTAATCCATAGCTCAGGCACATTTCTAGATAGCTATTACATCTTAAATTAACACATTTCTATTAATCTGTGCACCACCACAAGGCTGTGACTCTATGGTATCATTCTCCTTTGGATGGTATATAGTGGCTACCTGACTCTGTCTTCTCTCTCACTGCATTAAGATTGGTTTTCCCACCTAACTATTGTCTGCCCTGCTGTGGTCCAAAGTATCTTCTTTGTTAACAAACTGTAGCAAAACATATATTCAGTATACAGAGGTGAATCAAAAGACATTAGGCTTTCTGACTCAGTCTGACTACCTAGTCATGAACCTTGATTCATTTATACCTTAAATGCCACAACAACTGCATACAGCCACTCCAGTCATGATATATGAGCTCTAACTCTGGGAAGAAGAATGCTTCAAAATAAAATACTTCCTGGGTACTATTTCTCAAGGATACACCACTTAACAATGTTTTTTCACACAGACCACTTGTAGGTAGAGTACTGACTATTGATAAATGATCTTTTTCCCATTTGTTGCTTGGTTTCACTCTATCCTCATTGACCATGACTAATCTAGAAAATGAATAAAGTTGACTGGTAATTACTGGCAAATGTCATCCAAATGCATACATGCTTGCTTGTACATGCACACACAGTACAACAACACAGAATCTTACATTGTTTCATTTTTCAACAAATCTTATAGAACTTTATTATTCATTTGAAACTATCATGTGATATAATCTTTGACAACACAATTTAGAAGTGAATCACCATTGTTATGTTCTAACATGATAAGTGTTGGCAAGGTCTGTGAAGTGTATATAATTAACTGGGAGAAGTGAAGGTTCTTATCAAAGCAATCAAGGAGAGGTTCTTAAAAGGAAAACAAAGCTGCAGATTTATGGTCACAACCTTCAACCTATGTATTACTTTCCAAAAATGATATGAAAATGACATTTTAAGGACACACTATCATATACCTCTATATCTCTATAGATATTATCACTTTATATCTGAGCATGCATAGTTTACATAGAAAAGACATTCACCATCAATATTTATTTCAAGTATATGTAAAATCTACCGAAAATATATGTATCTTATCAAATATGATTATTTTATTACAATCTTTGCAATGCTGAAAATAGTACCAGTAATTATTACTTTCATGGTACATTATGAAATTAGTGGATTGTTAAACTCTAAAACTAGCAATATCTTTTCCAGAAAAAAATTATGTAAAATGCTTTTAAATTAAAATATCCTATCTATTGCACAAAAATGCAATTTTAGTGGGAATATTTAAACGACAAATTATTCTTCCTAGATATTTCATATGAAATAAAAATCCAAGCTTTAGAGCTTTTACTATTTTGCAAATTTAAATTTTCTCAAAAATAAGTTGTTTCTCTTTAGAGATCAAAAAGTATAGAGTAAAATAACAACAACAGCAAAAATTACAAATATTAAAATCCAGCACATGAAAATGGGTAATATTAGCAAACCTATATATTGTTAGTTGGAAAATGTGTAATACTGAGCTAATCATTTGAAAATGCATGAATAAAAAAATATAAAAAAATGTAAATAGGGACTGGAAAAAGAGCTTAATGGAACAGCATGTAAACAATATACCTGAAATTCAGTCCCAAAAGAGCAAAACAAGAAATGGTGTGTGTGTGTGTATATATATATATACACACACATTGTAATACACAATGTAATGATATATTACATTCATATATCATGAATGAAAATTAAAAATGTTTTCAAAACCAAAATGATGTGTCACTTTGTTGACTCCCCATGGGAAATTGTACCCTCTCTGAGGAGTGTATGGGGTGTGGGGTGGGAAAAGTAGGAGTTTGCAGGAAGATAAAGAAATTATTTTTTAAATGATCTTGGAAAAGAAAAGGACATCTGCAGAAAAAGTAGAGAATACACATTTAATGGTATAATATGAATTACTATAAGGAAAAACTTGTAGCTGGATTCTAATCAACAGTGAACAAGTAAAACATTGTAAAAGGAGCAATGGGCTGTGTCCCACCACCTGGCTCTTGGCTAGTTTTATCCGAAATAATTACATGGAAACTGTATTCTTTTAAACATTGCTTGACCCATTATTTTTAGCCTCTTATTGGCTAACTCTCACATCTTGATTAACCTATTTCTAATGATCTGTGTAGCACCACAAGGTGGTGGCTTACTGGGAGGATTCTAACCTGCGGCTGTCTCGGAGAGGAGAGTCATGGCGTCTGCCTCATTTCCCTTCTTCCCAGCATTCTGTTCTGTCTACTTCACCCACCTATGTTTTGACGTATCAGACAACGCAGTTTCTTTATTAATTAGTCAATTAAAGCAACAGAAATACATAAGACTCTCCTACATCAAAACATTTTAACAACAGTGTGTTTGTTAAAATAAGAATTTCGCTTAGCAGCATTATTTGTAATCATCAGATCCTGGAAACAACCTAAATGCCCTTCAATGAAAGAACAGATAAAGAAAGTGTGGAATATATACACATTAGAGTACTGCTCAGCAGTAAAAAATAATTACGTATTGAATGTTGCATGCAAATGGATGAAAATAGAAACCACTATCCTGAGTGAAATAACCAAGACCCAAAAAGATGACTATTGTATGTACTCACTCATTAGTGGACTTTAAACAAAGGACATTAAGCCCAGAGAAACCATATTATAAGGCGAATACAATGAAAAACATATAGAGATCCTCTTGGAAATTGAAAGCAAGCAAGATTGCTGGGCAAAAGCTGGGAGCATTGGGGTGGGAGTAGGGGTAGGGGTGGGCTTGGGGAAAGGGGAGAGGGGAAGAAAGAAGAGAGAAGAGAAATACTGGAGAGAGCTTGGGGGAGTGGGAAGGTGGATATGGGGGAAGGACAGATATAGAAGCAGGGAAAAGTTATCTACATTAAGGGAGTTATTTTAGGGTTATCAAGAGACTTGGCTCTAGAGGGGATCCCAGGTGTCCATGGGGATAGCCCCAGCTAGGTCCTTGGGCAGCAGAGTAGAGGGTTCCTGAATTCTCCCGATAATTATCTCGAATATCACCATAGAATCTTCATCCAGCTACAAATGGAGATAGAGACAAATTCCCTCATCAAAGCAACAGACTGAGCTCCTAAGATCCAATTGAAGAGTAGAAGAAGGGAGAAGATGAGAAAAAAAGCCTGGACTGCAAGGGGCTGGTCCACCCACTGAGACAGTGTGCCTGTTCTAATGGGAGCTCACCAAATTCAGCTGAACCGGGACTGAATGAGCATGCAGCCAAACTGGACTCTCTGAATGTGGCTGAAATGGGGGACTGATTGAGAAACCATTGATTATTGCTAGAGGAGCAGCAGGCTGCATTCCCGCCTGGCTCCCATCGCCTGGCGAGCTTTACTAGAAATAATTACACGGAAACGGTATTCATTTTTAACATTGCCTGGCCCAGCCTCTTATTGGCTAACTCTCACATCTTGATTAACCGATTTCTAATAATTTGTGTAGCCCCACGAGGTGGTGACTTACCGGGAAAGACTCAGCATGTCTGGCCTGGCGGCTGGCTCCATGTTTCTGCTTGATTCTGCTTCTTTCTCCCAGCATCTTGTTCTATCTACTCTGCCTATCTAAGCTGCTGTCCTATCAAAAGCCAAGGCAGTTTCTTTATTAACCAATGAAAGTAACATATAGACAGATGACCCTCCTACATCAATTGATAAAGAACCTTCATCTAGCAATGGACGGAGATAGAGATAGAGACCCACACTGGAGCACTGGACTGAGCTCCCAAGGCCCAGAAGAAGAGCAGAAGGAGGGAGGACATGAGCAAGAAAGTCACGACCGTGAGGGGTGCGTCCATCCATGGAGATAGTGGGACTGATCTAATGGGAGTTCACCAAGGCCAGCTGGAATGGGACTGAATGAACATGTGATCAAATCGGACTCTCTGATTGTGGCTGACAATGAGCGCGGACTGAGAAACCAATGATAATGACACTGGATCTGGATTCTACTGCATGTACAGGCTTTTTGGGAGCCTAATCTGTTTGGATGCACACCTTCCAAGGATGAGGGGGGCTTTGACTTCCCACAAGGCAGGGTACTCTGACTTCTCTTAGGACTCAGAGTAAGGGGGAGGGGGAAGGGAGTAGTGGGAGGGAAATGGGAGGATGGGAGGAGGTGGAAATTTTAAATAAATAAATAAATAAATAAGAATTTTGCTTAGAAAAAAAAAAAAAAAAAGAATTTTGCTTAGGAAAAATTTCAACCTTAATGTAACTATTAAATAAATCATACTGATAACCAAATTCATTTTTTTCTCAGAGTTTAAATAGTACAGGTAGTTTCACAAGCAAAATATTTTTAAAAGTTAATATTATTGATAATAAATAAAATAAATATTTAATTCTAAATAGTGCAAGTATCTAATGGGCAACAGAAAGAATTGATATGTTTTTAATCATACCATATAAATAATTGCAGGTATATGCAGAAGGAGCAATATCAGCATAAGACACTCTAAGATTAAGTTATCATCACACAGGATATTTATTCATCCCAGATGGACAAAGGACAGGGCATGAGATATAAACACAAGAGGGAGAAACTTGTGATAAAGGGATTGAAAAAAAGTGAGAATGGGAAGGGATATTTGCTCTTTAGGACAAAGGACTATCTATGGAGAGAGAGTAGACAGACATGGAACATAGAAAATTTAATAAAATTTAATAAAAGTTAATAAAAGGAAATCGAGTAACCCTGTGTTAAAATTGAGATGGTTCATGTGGAATAAACATGTTAATTAGGGAAGATAAAATGGGGGCTTTTGATGGCTGGGCTTAAATATATTGATAGCTGGACCTTGGTAGTTAGCCTCAGAAAGAGGAAGAGTCCAAATAAGGCCATGGGAAATTGATGACTAGCTTTAAAAATGTGATTGAGGGGAACACTGAGGGAGTAGAGACCTTTGCCGGACCAGCTTCAACCAAGGACCTCTGCAGGAGGGGATCCTGATCAGGATTTACAGAAACAGGTCAAAGCTAGTAACCTAGGCCAAAATAGGCCTGAGTCAACAAACTCCACGTTGGACTGGAATGGGCCTGAGGTGACAAATTCTGCAGGAGTGGGACTGAACCAGCTACCTAGGCTGGGGTGGGCCTGAGAAAGCAAGGATCACAGGAGCAGAAGCCTATCCAGTCTAAGGACATTGGCAGATCAGGACTGAGCCAGCAACCTGGTCAGGAGCAGAACTGAGACAGGGAACTCCACTGGGACTGATACAAGGTAGTAACATCTGAGTGAGTAGGCCAGAGCCAGAGACTGCTAAGGGTCCAGATAGATGTGGATCTGGGATCTTCAAGGGAGTAGACGTTAGTCAGGACCCTTGTAGTTTAGGGTATTAGTCTAGGATCTCTGAGGAACTAGGCCAGAGACAGAACCTTTGCTGGTCTGGGCATGAATCTGGAACCTCTGAGAGAGTAGGCAAGAACCAGAGACCTCTGTGGGTCCAGGCATGGTTCCATGATTCTGGAACCTCAGAAAGAGTAGGCCTGAGCCAAGTCCTCTACAGGAATTTTGAGGTAGTAGACCAGAGCCAGAGACCTTTACAAGACCAATCCCAAGCCAGGAACCTCTGCAGGAACAGATCCAGACCAGGGATATTTACAAAAGCAGGTCTGAGCCAACAACCTAGGCTAAAGCAAGCCTGAGACAGCAAAGTCCAAAGGAGCAGAGCAAAGCCCAGGAGTGCTGAGTGATCTCTAGGAACATGGCGTGACCAACAGGGTATCTAGAACCATTGCACTAACTATATTATGAGGAACAACCATATTAGCTTTGGATTCACTGGCACCTAGAAGATTAATCAATAGAATCACAGACAGCCCCAACCACACCAAACGGAGGAAAAGATGAGTAGAAAAGGTAAGAACACAGGCAACACCACAAAAAGCAACAAGACACCGGTAAAACCTAAACAAACTACAACAGCAAGGCTTGAACAACTAAATACAGATGAAGCAGAAGGAAATGACCTAAAAAATAACTTCAGAAGAATGTTTGAAACACTTAAAGAGGAAATGAGAAATTCCCTTAAAGAAATGGAGAAAAAGACAAATAAGAAGTTGAAAAATATCAGCAAATCCCCTAAAGAAAATCAAAAAAAAATCAAACATATAAAAGAAACATATTCAAGACTTGAGAACTGAAATACAGACAATATAGAAAACACAAGCTGAGGGAATTATAAAAACAAAAATCATAAGAAAATGCTCAGTAAACACAAACACAAACATGAACAGCAGAATACAAAAGAATAAGAGAGAACCTCAAGCACTAAAGATACAATAGAGAAAATAAACTCATCAGTCAAAGCAAACTTTAAATCTAACAAAAGTTTAATCCAAAATATTCAGGAAATATGGGATGCCATGAATAGACCAAACCTAAGAATAATAGGTATAGAATAAGAACTTCAACTCGAAAGTACAGAAAATATATTTAACAAAATCATAGAAGAAAACTTTCTCAACCTAAAGAAAGACATGCCTATGAAGAAGCTTATATAACACCAAAATTAACTGGATCATAAAAAGTCCTCTTATCACATAATATTCAAAACACTAAACAAACAGAGTAAGTAAAGAATATTAAGGGCTTCAAATGAAAAAGGCCAAGTAACATATAAAGTTAGACCTGTCAGAACTTAACCTGATTTCTCATTGGAAGCAATGAAAGCTAGAAGGTCATAGTCAAGCACTGTGCAGACATAAAGAAACAATGAATGCCAGCCAAGACTACAAAACCCATCAAAACTTTCAATCACCATAGAAGGACAAAACAAGATATTTCATAACAAATTCATATTTAACAAGTAACTAGCTACAAAGGCAGTCCTACACAAAAGAATAGAAGGAAAAGTCCTTGAAAGTTGGCTACACCAACAAAACCACAGACAACTGATGGTCTCATAGCAACAAATCCCCAAGAAGGAAAAGCATTCAAATTAACATCACCAAAAATGAAAACTAAATTAACAGGTGTTAGCAATTACTGGTCATTAAAATCTCTTAATATAAATGGACTCAACTCACCTATAAAAATGCACAGGATAACAGATTGGATACAAAAACTGAATTCATCCTTCTTCTGCATACAAGAAACATATCTTAACCTCAAAGACAGACATCATCTCAGAGTAAATGGTTGGGAAAAAATATTCCTATCAAATGGACCTAAGAAACAAGCAGGTGTGGATATCATGATATCTAAAAAAAAAAAATAGACTTCAAACTAAATCAATAAAAAGAGACAAAGAAGGTCATTTCATAGTGGTCACAGGAAAAAACCCATCAAGAGGAATTCTCAATAATGAACATCTATTCCTTAAATACAAGGGCACCATAATATATAAAAGAAACACTTTAAAAGCTTAAATAATACATTAAATTGGACATGCTAATAGTGGGAGACTTCAACACTACCATCTCAACACTGGGCCGGTCAGTCAGCCCAAAAATGAACAGAGAAATAATGGAACTAAAAGATGTTATGACTCAAATGGACTTAACAGAAATCAATAGAATATTTCATCCAAACAGAAAAGAATATACCTTCTTCTCAGCACCTCATGAAACCTTCTCAAAAATAAACAAACCTTAACAAATAAAAAAAAAAAGATGGAATAGCTCCATGTATCTTCTCAGATCACCATGATTTAAAACTAGAAGTCAACAGCAATACTAATTCCAGAAAGCTTACAAACACATGGAAATTAAACAATGTTCACCTGAATCATCAATGGGTTAAAAAAGAAATAAATGGAGAAAATAAAGACTTCCTATAAGTCAATGAAGATGTCCATACAACATACCCAAATTGATGGGATACAATGAATGCAGTGTTAAGAGGAAAGGTTATATCACTAAATGCCTACATAAAGAAGCTGGACACATTCCACACTAGTGAATTAACAGAACATTTGAAAACTTTAGAACTTCAGAAACAAACTCACCTTAGAGAACTAGACAGCAGGAAATAATCAAATTGAGAGCTGAAATCAACAAAATAGAAACAACGAAAACAATTCAAAGAATCAATGAGACAAAGAGTTGGTTCTTTGAGAAAATTAACAAAATAGACAAACCTTTATTCAAACTAACTAAAAGGCAGAGAGAGAATATTCAAATTAACAAAATCAGAAGTGAAAAGGGGGACATAACAACAGACATGGAAGAAATACAGAGAATCATCAGGTCATATTTCAAAAATCTGTACTCCACAAAATTGGTAACTTAAAGGTAAAGAATAACTTTCTGCATAAATGTCACTTACCAAAGTTAAATCAAGACCAGATAAGCAAATTAAACAAACCTGTAACTGTTGAAGAAATAGAAACAGTCATCAAAAGTCTCCCAACCCAAAAAAGCCCAGAACCACATAGTTTCAGCTCAGAATTCTACAAGATTTTAAAGAAGTATTACTGATATTCTCTTCAAATTATTCCACACAATAGAAACAGAAAGAACATTGACAAACCCTTTTTATGAGGGTACAATTACCCTGATACCAAAACCACAGAAAGGCATTAATAACAAAGAGAATTATAGACCAATCTCACTCATGAACATTGATGCAAAAATACTAAATAAAATACTGGCAAATTGAATCACATCAGAACCATCAACTATCATGATCAAGTCAGCTTCACCCCAGAGATGCAGGGCTGGTTCAACATATGAATATTTGTCAACTTCATCAACCATATAAACAAACCAAAAAATAAAAACCGCATGATTTTCTCATTAGGTGCCAAAAAAGCTTTAAACAAAAATACAACATCCCTTCATGATAAAGGTCTTGGAAAGAGCAGAGATACAAGGAACATACCTAAACATAATAAAGACAATATAAAGCAAGCCAACAGCCAAAATCAAACTAAATGGAAAGAAACTCACAGAGATTCCACTGAAATTGAGAACAAGACAAGGTTGTTTACTCTCTTCATATCTATTCAATATAGTTCTTGAGATCCTATCTAGTATAATAACATACCAAAAGGAGATTAAGGAGATGCAATTTTGAAAAAAAAAAGTCAAACTCTCAGTATTTGCTGAAGATATGATAGTTTACATTAGCAACCACAAAATTTCTACCAAGGAATTTCTAAAACTCGTAAACATTTTCAGTAATGTAATAGGATACAAGTTAAACTTAAAAAAAAATATTTGTAGCCTTCCTGTACACAGATGATAAAAAAAAAAGGCCTGGGTAAGAAATCAGAGAAACAACACCCTTCACAATAGCCACAAATAGCATAAAATATCTCAAAGTAACTTTAACCAAACAGGTGGAAAACTTGTACGACAATAACTTTAAATCTTTGAAGAAAGAAATTGCACAAGACACCTGAAAGTTTAAAGATCTCACCTGCTCTTGAGTAAGTAGAATTGACATAGTAAAAATGGCAATCTTACCAAAAGCAATCTACAGATGCAATTCAATGCCCATCAAAATCCAATCAAAATTCTTCACAGACCTCAAAAAAATGGTACTCAACTTTATATGGAAAAACAAACAAAAACCAAAAAACTCAACATAAACAAAAAAAATCCTTTACAATAAAAGAACTTCGGCAGGCATTACAATTTCTGACTTCAAACTCTATTCCAGTGCTACAGTACTGAAAACAGTCTGGTATTGGCATAAGAAAAGACTGGGTGCCCAATGGAACTGAATAGAAGACCCGGATAATAATTCACACAACTTCAAACACCTGATTTTTGAAAAATAAGCAAAAAATATCAAATGGAAAAAAGAAAGCATATTTAACAAATATTGCTGCATAACTGATATCAACATGTACAAGAATGAAAATAGACCCATATCTATCACCATGCACAAAACCAGTTTCAATTAATGATGGTCTAGTCTTGAAGCAGTTCAAAGATTTCTTGCAATAAATATTTGCCTTATGCCCAAATCTGCTAAGCCCTGTGAAAGCCAACAAGGAAAACAAGAATCCCATATGTAAAAGCAAAGAGCCTTTATTTTAAGCAAGTTTGAAATAAAGATCAAGTCCTGGGAGAGCTAACTGTTGTCTAGTGTCCATGTGTTGGGAAAGTGCAATTCTTTTATGAAGTCCTGTCTAGGTGGCTGGACCATCTCAACTAGCAGCTTTGAAGTTGATTTAGATGCAGAATTTTGAGGAAACTACAAAAGTGTCATTCTGAGTGGTTGTATTAACTGGGATACTTGTTGTTATCAGTGTTTATTTCTTTGATTTTATTTTGTTTTGTTTTGCTTTGTTTTGTTTTCGAAAAGACAAACTTTTAAAGGTAGCACATATTTGTATTAACCCAAGCATAGAATGTGGACTATTCACAAGTCAGTTACAGATGATAATTTTGTTTTATGTTTGAATAGGTAAAAGGCATTTTTTAACTTACAAGTTTGTTTAAACTGTATAACCAAAACTTTATTCACACCATATGAATGGATGGCATATAATAATGTGTCATGAGGACTCTGTACCACCAAGAATTATCATGTCTCCTCCAGTGTCAGGGCTGTTTCCATGAAGAGGAATCAACATACACATAGCCTGTCCTGTAGTTGTTACTGTCTTATTGCCTCATATTTGTTGCAAAGATCATCCTGAAGTCTCCTCTGGTCAAACCTAATAGCTAAAAACTTTGAAATAATCCATTGCTTTTTGCTTCCTGTGGAAACAAAGGCACCTCTTCCCCAATGAAACACATTTACCAACTTCCATTCTGAAGCCATAATGTCTCTAAACCATATAGGCTGGATTATTTAGCCGTCTCTTCCATAATTCCATGTTTATCAGCTGCTGCTGTTCATTCATCACTCAAAAAATTAAAAGTCAAGAACACATCATAGAGGATCCAGATGTACTATGTATTTCCAATCCTTATGTGACTTTTTACATGTTACTTTACTCTTTATTTTATTATTTTCAAACTACTTTATGACTGTCCATACCCATTTTTTTTCTGCCTGAAACACATTCTTATGCACCTTCAGCCTTCTGTGATTACATGAGTCAAACCTTAAACTCACTGTGTATCTCCACACATGATGCTGGCTGGCTCAAGCCTGAAGGCAAAGGCCAAGAGCTGTGTCTCTGTATGTTGTGGCATTCCTGAGAGTTGGAGGGGCTAGGAAGCTATGTCTGGCACTGTGTGTGTGTCTGAAACATTTTTTTTTAAAAAAGCTTTCTAGGGTTTTATGTGGAAATACATATTTTTCCCACATTGGATGCCATATGTAACATTTACCTAAATTGGACTAGTATTAATAAAACTCAGCCATCAAAAATTGAGACAAAAACCTGACCTATTCAAGGAACAAAGAAGGGGCAGCTGGATGACCCTATTCTCCATGTTTTCCAGATCAAAAAGCCCCAGAAGTCTCGCTCAGCTGCTCTTTCTTTCTTCTAGTCTCTCTCTCTACCCGTTCCTCAGACCACCCACATCTTTATGGTTAATCCTTGTCAGCAAATCACTGATTCCTTCTTCATTTCAAGGTGGCTTTATTGGGACCATGGAGTGGGAGTGTGAATAATTTTCCTGCAACACTTTGGTGCTGGATGAACAGCAGATGATTCTTGGATTCTTGATCCCAATTATTAAGAGTCCATCAAAATAATAGAGAAAGGCAAAAATATTCCTGCCTAGGAATTTTATGTAGTCACTGGTCCATTTCATTGTTCTTTAAGACCATATAGTACTTTAACTTTTGTTGTAAATCTAAGAACATGCATTGACCTATCTTAGACATAAAATTATTTCCAAGAATCTTGTTAAAAGGTTGATTCACTGTCCACTCCTACATATCACGGCATAATTAAGCTATCCTGAAGACAATTACACAACAATAGATTATGCAGAAACAAATATCGCAACACATGAGAAAAAGAGCTTTTAAATTAAGCTACTCACTTTAGACTTTTACTTTATTCTCTCTTCCACTTTAACTAGGGGTAGTGATATATGATCAACTTTCAACATCTTCAATCCAAAGTGATGGGCTCTGGGAAAGATATCAAACAAGGGACTAAAGAATAGAGAACAGAAATTAGGGAAAGAAAGGAAAGCAAAGGGAGGAGCAGAGTAAGAGAAGGATGGGGTAGTAGGTGAAAAAAATGGAAGGACAAAGAGAGGGAAGGAGAGAAGGAAAACAATAGAAGGTAGGGTAGAATAAAGAAAGGACTGGACAATAGGTATATGGAGAACAAGAAGAAAAAAACAGATTTTAGTCCAGGGTGGGGGGCAGGAAATCTATTCTAGAAAACACTGGGTCTGTTATTTTTGATTGGGTATTTGACAGCTGGTATTTGAAAAAGGTGCAAATAAAGAAAATGGATTTTCAAAAGTATTTTGAAATCACTGTGTAAATTATCATGTATGCTTAAGATCATTTTATATAGAAAGGAATCCCCAGAGCAATACTCTGTACTGTTCTTCATTTTCATTAAAAGTTATTGTTCTACAATTCTGAATTGAGCAGCTATTGGTATAAGTGTCTCTTGCCACACTCATAAAGGGATTTGATGTTCAATAACAGACTATAGTTCACCTCTTGTATGGTTGGCTGCATTATTTGTAATTAACTTTGTGGCAATTTCATATGTGAAAGTCATAATTTGAGCTCTCCATTTTAGTTCACAGCAAACAAGACTTTTCATTTTAAATAGTGTCATTTACCTACCAGCCTTTCTGCCAGAGCTGTTTTATTTCAGCACACTCATATGTCAGAATTGTGAGAAGTTTCCTGTTTAAACAGGTTATCCTGAAAGCTAATTTGATCATGCTGAGAACTTACCTGTGCTCCCATACCTTATTTCCATATGTATGTATAGCTCAGAAACGAAAAGACTTTAGAATATATACATAGGATTCATTTATCAGTGAAGTAAAATTAGCAAATTGATGATAATAAATCAAAAGATACAATGACTGAATGAAAATTTTGATTAAGAACTGTTCTTCTGACACTAATACCTTCTCGTTCTGTTAAGACTTCACATCACAGGGTACTGTGGAACCACAAGATGAAATCATTTTATCCACACATTTTGTTTTAAGACATGCCCTATATATCTACCAACTGTTTTTATGAACACTGTTTTTTGGATCTTCTTGGTAGAAAATGGAGTCTGAAGTCATAATGTCAGAACTCCTTACTATCCCATAAAAAAGACAAAACAGTGAGTGTTCTCCAATCTGGCTGCATGGAAAAGAAAATACAACTATTTGTGAGAAGTTATCTGTAAGGGAAACCTATTTTGGAGTGACTTTTAGTAAAGGAGAAAGGTTCCATCAAACCAAAATGTTAAAACATCAATGTATTTCAAACACAGCTCCTACAAAGATGCTAACTATTTATGACTAGACAGACTGTCATGTACAGTTGAGAAGTGAACCAAGTGGAAATGTAACACATAGACCAATTTAGAAGCCCACACAGGAAAAAAAATAATATCATCCTGTTGAAGTACTTTGGTTTGGGTACTTGACAAAGAATGTAAATATATGACCTTCAGCAGGATAAGAAAATTCCATTAAGAAAAACATTGTAGCCACTATGTGGGTATGATTGGACAGCAGACACTCTAAAGAAGTCACTGAATACACACAATTACTGCAGGGCCTAAGCAAATCTTACTCCTGCTATTATGTTAGGACAGAGTTCCAAATGAGACAAAATGTAAGTGTTTTTTGTCTATAATTACATGTTCTCAAAATAACTCGACTTGTAAAATTATTTTTGCTTCTTACCAGAATGTCATTCAATCACCTGTTTTTTTTCCCCACCTGAATACAGCTGTATATTTCTACTAGTAACACAGGTTAGAGGAAACTGAACTGTAATTAATTTGAAGTTTTTGTCTGTGAGGCTTGACAGCTCCTTGTACTATTATGGCCAAGTTATTGACCAGACAGCTGCTTAGTCTATGCCCAGGTGTAATGTACTTCTGTGGAAAATGCTCAAGTGAGTATAACAGCTTGTTTTGCAATTGAATTCCCAACCTTCAAATTACACACACACACACACACACACACACACACACACACACACACACACACACGTGGTGGTGGTGTGACAGTGATCAGAGTAAGAGTTATCTACAAGTTTTTACTGATTGTTGATTCTTGTTTCCTAGGATTCGTTCATGCCTGCTGTCCCATATTTGCTTCTGTTTACACTCCAGGAGAAGCTTTCAGTCAGAAGAGGTGACTAGTCCATTTTTTTTTCTGTTGAAGTTGTTTCAAGTATATTAATCTGGACATTTTGGTTTTGTATTTTTAGGACTGCAATCTCAGCCAGTGTGCCTCAGGTTCCAAAGTGCTTTCCAGTCCTTTCCCACTCTTACCCTTAAGGATAATTGATTATTCAAGTCCTTCCACTGTCGTCACCCATCCCATATCCCAAGAGTTTCTTGATTATTTGCAATTACAACTCCTTTCTGTTATATTTAGATGTTTTACGGTTGTCTTTGTCTAATTACCAAAAGGTCAGAACAACAGGCCAGACAGATAGATCTTCAATAAATGGGCTTTCAAACTTCCAACAAATCTAGTTGAGTTGTTCCCAGAGCAACTGCCAAACTGTCTAGACACAGTCTGGGTGTTTCCTTCCCAAGGAGGCCCTGCAGCAAGGGGTTCAGTCATCCCCAGCCCTCTGGCAGGAAACATGCCTCCGAGGCCTTCACGAAGGCCTCATCTTTTCCTACAGCGCCCCGCCCTGGCTCGCGGGCCTGCGGTGCGCAGGCCTCTCTCCCTCTCCCTTCCTCCAAGACTCCGCCCCCTCCCGACCGCAGACACGCTTCTGCGCGTCAGGCCCCGCCCCCGCCCTCCGGCCCTTGTTGCCTTTTTCCTCCCTCCGCGGCCCTGGCAACCACAGTTAGCTCTGCGGAGAGGGACTTCCGGGCCTTGTGTCGCGGGGCTCAGCTGGAGAAGGCGCCTCCGATCTCACGCCGCCAGCGGTTTCCTTCCGCCAGCGGAGCCACCCTTGCGGGCCCCCAGCCCTCCTCAAGGGCGGACGTGTCCGGGTGTGGAGACAGACCTGGCCCTGAGGAGACTCCACACCCAGAGGGGACCGTGGCGCTCGGGAGAACCCCGCGCTGAGGAGGCCGCCGCGCTGAGGAGTCCTGGCTCGGCTGCTGCCTGTGCAATCCCCGCGTCGCCCGCCGAGCTCTTGGTCTTCGCAGTCCGGCCTTCCGAGAACAACGATCTCTTGAAGTCCTCACCTTTGCCTTTGTTGGGGCCCAGCTCAGTTTGAAGACGCTGTCGCTGGCGGCTTGGAGGTAAGCGGAGTTGGCCATGTAGATGTCTGGAGTCCCCACGTCACAGCCACCGGTCAGGAAGTGGGGAGCTGAGCAGAAGGGCGATCGTTCTGAAGACACGAATTAAAATGTGCAACAGATGACGCAGGTCAGGAAACCACTGAAAGTGTTTGTTTCCTATAGAAAGGAGACTTGTCTAACACTGAAACTTAGTGAGGGTCTTTCAAATTCAAGACGGGCAAAGGAGAGGCCTGTTCCTTAAACCCGAGTCTGCGCGCTCTCTGGTGACTCCTGGTGAGGATGTTGAAGGCAGCTGCTACAGGTGAGCAACAGAGCCAAGGGTTCCTTTTTTCAGCCTTCTACCCTATCAGTCATAATTTCTCCTCAGGAAAATAACTTGTTTCTTGAAGCGACATTCTGATTCCTTAAAAGCTAAACTTTGAGTCATAATTTTAAGGGGTCATTTTGACTTTTACCTTTCATAACCAAAATAACTATGATGATGACGTGTGAATAGAAACACGTTTAAATAGCTGAAACAAACACTCTGAGATATGAAATATGTCTTGTAGTTGCTTCTTCTCTGCTAATATTAATTGGGATCCATGTGTTTATGAAAATATGGGGAAAACACGAGAAATGTTAGATTGTAAATAATATAAGATTTTTAACTGTAATACTCACATTTTTATTAAATGGCTTACACTATTTAACTCATTAGTTAATCTCTAAACTCAGGAGACCTGTACCCTTACAAATTTGCTTTGTTTTTTTTTTTTTTCCATCCAGAAAGGAGTGACATGAAAAAGGAACAGAAAACAGTCTTTAGTTTTGCTGAAAGGGGAATTTTTTTCCCAGTTGTTGGTTATGATTTGAAGACGAGCACCTAAAGACTGAAGAGCTTAGATTCTTCTAAAGGTACAGATACATTTGGTAAAAGGAAGATTTGGAAATACTTTAAAAAGATGTTTGAAATGAAGGCAGAAACTTTGATCATGTTTGTCAATCATGTAGGACTTTGAACAATTATTTGGAATATTTTCCTCCCCAAAATGGAAGAAGAAACAATTCACAGATCAAGACTCTGAGAGAAATAAGAAATAGTAAAGTTTGCTCACGCTGAGAAGGACAATATTTTATGATCTTCTCTTTGGTAACAAACAGAAACATACCTTGTATGTGTGGTGAGTTAATCAATAAGGATGGTTTCTTATGCTTCATGCTACAAACAGCTTTATTTAAATTTGGGGATTTTTTTCTCTTTTTCCCATGATTATTAGATTAATGTTAATTAGAGTAAGTAAAGAAAATAAATGCTGGACTCATGGTATTTTCTGGCTACACTGCTGTTTTCTGGGCATTATGGAAACATTGGCGGCACTTATATTCCTTGAAGCTTTATTTTATTGGATGCAAAACTGCCGGGGAAACAGAAATATGATGTAAGTTTTCCTTTCATAACAACGTTCTTTGCTTTGGATGAGCTGAATATCATCTGGATTTCACAGCCTATGAGGTACAAAATCTGTTTTATCTAGATCTTTAATATATAATTTATAATGACCAGATGAGAAACATATTAAACACTGTGTTTAACATGTATGCCTAAGGAAAGATCTTCCTGATGGATCATGGCGTTAATGTTTACAGAACATTTCCTATTTTTAATGATGATGTTTAGTTTTTCTACTTGCGAAGAATCTGTGAGCAATTACTCTGGATGGGCAGTTTTTACAGATGGTATACAACAGTTTAAGAATCAGAAATTAGAAGATTTCAGATCTAACCCAAAACTTCATCCAAATTTGTATTTTGATGCTGGAGATGTACAAACAATGAGACAAAATTCTCGTACAAGCCATTTGCATCTTTTTAGAGCTATCAGAAGTGCAGTGACAATTATGCTCTCTAATCCAACATACTACCTACCTCCACCCAAGCATGCTGATTTTGCTGCCAAGTGGAATGAAATATATGGTAATAATCTTCCTCCTTTAGCACTGTATTGTTTATTATGTCCCGAAGACAAAGTTGCCTTTGAATTTACCTTGGAATACATGGATAGGATGGTTAGCTACAAAGACTGGCTAGTTGAGAATGCACCAGGGGATGAGGTTCCAGTTGGCCATTCTTTAACAGGCTTTGCCACTGCCTTTGATTTTTTGTATAATCAGTTAGGTAATCAGCGAAAACAAAAATACCTAGAAAAAATACGGATTGTTACTGAGGAAATGTATGAATATTCAAAGATTCGCTCATGGGGCAAACAACTTCTTCATAACCACCAAGCTACAAATATGATAGCATTGCTCATAGGTGCATTGGTTACTGGAGTAGATAAAGGATCTAAAACACATATATGGAAGCAAGATGTTGTTGATGTTATGGAAAAGACTATGTTTCTCTTGAATCATATTGTAGATGGCTCTTTGGATGAAGGTGTAGCCTATGGAAGCTATACTTCAAAATCACTTACACAGTATGTTTTTTTGGCACAACGCCATTTTAACATCAACAACTTGGATAATAACTGGTTAAAAATGCACTTTTGGTTTTATTATGCTACGCTTTTACCAGGCTATCAAAGAACTATAGGTGTAGCAGATTCTAATTATAATTGGTTTTATGGTCCAGAGAGCCAGCTAGTTTTCTTGGATAAGTTCATTTTAAGAAATGGAGCTGGAAATTGGTTAGCTCAGCAAATTAGAAAGCATCGACCTAAGGATGGACCAATGGTTCCTTCCACTGCCCAAAGGTGGAGTACTCTTCATACTGAATACATCTGGTATGATCCAAAGCTTACCCCACAGCCTCCTGTTGACTTTGGCACAGCTAAAATGCACACTTTTCCTAACTGGGGTGTTGTGACGTATGGGGCAGGACTGCCAAATACACAGGCCAATACCTTTGTGTCTTTTAAATCTGGGAAACTAGGAGGACGAGCTGTGTATGACATAGTTCACTTTCAGCCATATTCCTGGATTGATGGATGGAGAAGCTTTAACCCAGGACATGAACATCCAGATCAAAATTCATTTACTTTTGCCCCCAATGGACAAGTATTTGTTTCTGAGGCTCTTTATGGACCAAAGTTAAGCCACCTTAACAATGTGTTGGTGTTTGCCCCATCACCATCAAGCCAGTGTAATAAACCTTGGGAAGGTCAACTGGGAGAATGTGCACAGTGGCTCAAGTGGACTGGTGAAGAGGTTGGTGATGCAGCTGGGGAAGTTATTACTGCTTCACAACATGGAGAAATGATGTTTGTAAGTGGGGAAGCAGTGGCTGCTTATTCTTCAACAATGAGACTAAAAAGTGTATATCGTGCTTTACTTCTCTTAAATTCTCAAACTCTACTTGTTGTTGACCACATTGAAAGGCAGGAAACGTCCCCAATAAATTCTGTCAGTGCCTTCTTTCATAATTTGGATATTGATTTTAAATACATCCCATACAGGTTTATGAATAGGTATAATGGTGCCATGATGGATGTGTGGGATGCACACTATAAAATGTTTTGGTTTGATCATCATGGTAACACTCCTGTGGCTAATATACAGGAAGCAGAACAAGCTGCTGAGTTTAAGAAAAGGTGGACTCAGTTTGTTAATGTTACATTTCATATGGAATCTACAATCACAAGAATTGCTTATGTATTTTATGGTCCATATATAAATGTTTCTAGCTGCAAATTTATTGACAGTTCTAGTTCTGGACTTCAGATTTCTCTAAATGTCAATAATACCGAACATAGTGTTTCTGTTATAACTGACTATCAAAATCTGAAAAGGAGATTTGATTACCTGGGATTTGGTGGTTTTGCCAGTGTGGCTAATCAAGGCCAAATAACCCGATTTGGTTTAGGGACTCAAGCAATAGCAAACCCTGTAAGGCACGATAGAGTTATTTTCCCTTTTGGATTTAAATTTAATATAGCAGTTGGATTCATTTTGTGTATTAGTTTGGTTATTTTAACTTTTCAGTGGCGGTTCTACCTTTCTTTTAGAAAGCTAATGCGCTGTGTATTAATACTTGTTATTGCTTTGTGGTTTATTGAGTTTCTGGATGTGTGGAGCACTTGTACTCAGCCCATTTGTGCAAAATGGACAAGGACTGAAACCAAGACAAATGAGAAGACCATAACCTCTGAAGGGAAGCATGTAGATCTGCCTGATGTTGTTATTACCTCACTCCCTGGCTCAGGAGCTGAAATTCTGAAACAAGTTTTTTTCAACAGTAGTGATTTTCTCTACATCAGAATACCTACAGCCTACATTGATATTCCTGAAACTGAATTTGAAATTGACTCATTTGTAGATGCTTGTGAATGGAAAGTATCAGATATCCGCACTGGGCATTTTCATCTTCTTCGAGGGTGGCTGCTGTCTTTGGTCCAGGACACAAAATTTCATTTGCAAAATATTAATCTTCGTGAAACTGGTAGGAATAAACTTGCTCAGTATTTTGCAGCTAATAAGGACAAAACCCAAAAACTGAAAAGGAGAGAGTCTTTGCCAGAACAAAGAAGTAAAATGAAAGGAGCTTTTGATAGAGATACTGAATATATTAGGGCCTTGAGAAGACACCTAGTTTATTACCCAAGTGCTCGTCCTGTGCTCAGTTTAAGTAGTGGAAGCTGGACATTGAAGCTTCATTTTTTTCAGGAAGTTTTAGGAACTTCAATGCGGGCTTTGTACATAGTACGAGACCCTCGAGCCTGGATCTATTCAATGCTATATGGTAGTAAACCAAGTCTTTATTCTTTGAAAAATGTACCAGAGCACTTAACAAAATTGTTTAAAATAGAGGAAGGTAAAAGCAAATGTAACTTAAATTCAGGCTATGCTTTTGAGTATGAATCACTGAAGAAAGAATTAGAAACATCTCAGTCAAATACTGTCTCTTTACTATCTCATTTGTGGCTAGCAAACACTGCAGCAGCTTTGAGAATAAATACAGATTTGCTGCCTACCAATTACCAGCTGGTCAAGTTTGAAGATATTGTTCAATTTCCTCAGAAGACTACAGAAAGAATTTTTGCATTCCTTGGAATTCCTTTGTCTCCTTCTAGTTTAAACCAAATACTGTTTGCCACTTCCACAAACCTTTTCTATCTTCCTTTTGAGGGGGAAATATCACCATCTAATACTAATATTTGGAAACAAAACTTGCCTAGAGATGAAATTAAAATAATTGAAAATATTTGCTGGACACTGATGGATCGTCTAGGATATCCAAAATTTATGGACTAAATGCTGCAGGTCAGCAAAAATTTGCACTAATATATCCCAACCTACTTTGTGGCTATTAACAAGATAATTTTGTTTATTCTTGTACAAGTGTGTATGTACGTGTGTATGTGTGGAGAGAGCATGAGTCTGTTATTTGCGCTGAAAGATACTTCAAAAAATAAGCAGCATATTTGGCCTAGTAGGATTTATTTTTATGTTAACACTTTCCTTGTCTTGATTTTTGAATTTTTTTCTGCTAAAATGTTGTGCTACAGAAGTATATATTGTTGTGTCTGGGAGGATAGGAAGATTTTAATGGAGTTTAACTCACCTTATTTGGTAACTGTGCTAATCTATCTTGGCACCTAAGGCACTATGAAAGGCCTTGCAATTGCTGCTTTGCCCAGTCATCTCTTGCTCTTAAAATGAACTACATAGGTTCCTTGTCTTTTGAATAGGTCTTCTAACACAAAGAAAAAATGAAATAAAAAAATGAATTTCTTGTACTTTGTATAATGTTCTCTGAAATTACTGGGGAAATGATAAAGATTTCTATTAGAACTTTCAGAAAATATAGACGAAGATATAGACTATAGACTTTTTTTTTCTTACTCAAGAGTTAAGATTGTGAACAGAGGATGTTGAAATTCAGTGTATTATTTTGGAAATGCTGCTCTCTTCAAAAGCTTTTATTTGCCTGCCTGAAGCTATCGCTCTTCACCGTCATACCATGACCACCTTATCTAGCCTTTCTGTCATTTTCAAATAAAACAGGCAGTTGTTAGTAACTACAAAATTCTTAGCTTTGGATGTTCCAACAGCCCTTTCCCCTGATGATTAATTTTGTATTAAAGACTGACACATACTTATAATCAAATTTATTTTTGTGGTGTTACCACTCTGACTCAAAGAAAGGAGCAGAAGTCTACTGACAGTGGTGGTTATTCACTGTTTTTGCAGGTGGTGTGGGGTGGTGCTGACATGGCTGGGTGCTGGAAACAGAATTAGAAAGCTGCCTGCCTTATCCTGTATCCTCTGAGTGAATTTATAGGCTGCCAGTGTCTGCAAAAGTTGAAGCCAATTGAAAGATGATGTCAGAGGCATCTATTCCCTTTACCATCTGCAGCTTATAAATGTACCAAACATGAAATGTTCACTCATTTTACTTGGTAGTTTCTGAAATCAAAAATGCTATGCTGTTATAGGCCAGTATAGTAGTTACAACGTGCTGCATGAACATCGCCATTATTGGGATTTAGTGTGAGTCTATGCAGAATGCAGTTTTCTTCCTGATGTTTCAAACTACAGTTTCCTCAAGTTCTCTACCATTTGGATTTTGTCACTCTGATCTAGATAAAAGCACTTCTCTTCCAGTAGCTTGTTGTTTTATCTAAATGATTAAATTCTATCAGCATGATGAAACTGTGCATATGTTACTTTTTAGCTGAATCTAACCTAGCTGTCATTTCTTCTGTTATGGCATGAGTGGAGACTGTTACATGTCCCCTATGTAGTGGTGGGAGCGACGGGCTGCGTTCCCGCCCAGATCCCGGCTAGCTTACCCCTGAAATAAATACACGGAAATTGTATTCTTTTAAACACTGCCTGGCCCATTAGTTTCAGCCTCTTATTGGCTAATTCTCACATCTTGCTTTAACCCATATTTAGTAATCTGTGTAGCACCATGAGGTGGTGGCTTACCGGGAAAGATCCTAACCTTCATCTGTCTCAGAGAGGAGAGTCATGGCAACTGCCTCACTGCCTTCTTCCTCTCAGCATTCTGTTGTGTTTACTCCACCTACCTAATTTTCTGTCCTATCAAAGGGCCAAAGCGGTTTCTTTATTAACCAGTGAAAGTAACACACAGACAGATGACCCTCCTCCATCACCCCTACATTTGTTTTTGCTCCACAGGACTCATAATTTTCCCTTTATATTAAAATGAATAAAAATCAGTATAGATTGAAGACTCAAATCTACATTTATATTTTGAAGGAGGATTACTCTTATCTCAAGTTTCTCAGCAAATGTCCATGTAAAATTACTATTCCCATTATTGGTCAGAGTCTCCCTGCTATTAGTTTTCAGAATATGACCTTAAATCAGAGCAAGCAGAAAAGACCTGGGGTGGAAAAGCATTACATCATACTAAGGTGATAATTAGAAATGGGTACAGGCACAGAAAAAACCAGTGAGATCTACTTCTGCATATTGTACAGAAATGCACCCTTGTGCAGAAGGTGGTAAGTAGATTATGTGGAGGAAAACAGGAAAAAGAGATTTAGAAAATAGACAGAGTGATTTTGAGAAGGTATATGGGAATGTTTTACTGATAAATCATAGTGGAACATAGCTTTGAACTCCACAGAGCAATTTAGAGCTAAACTTTCTCACCTCAGAAGAAATGTAAGACATCAGCCATTTTCATAGTGATTTCCATAATGAAAGTTTGAAGATAACTGCAGATCCCCTCAGGAGAGTATTGTCTGTGGGAAAGGAACCCACTGAATTTACCTGCATATTCTAATGCTTAAGATTTGCTGCCTTACAATTTGAGTACTTAAGGTGAGTGACACATCTGGCACATCTTTGCTTTGATTCCCTTCTGAACTTATTAACAATTTGTGAATAGGATTATTATCATATTTTATTGTTTATAGATAATAAGAGCCATTTAAAATGGCCTATCTGTAAAAGTCATCCCTTTATCAATGTCCTGAAACTTAAGCTTAATTTGTACAACTCCTTAAAAGTAACTTTGGAATTACTGGAAATTTAGGTGATCAACTGATAAAGTAGGGAAACATTAATCATGTAGTATTCAAATCTAGATGAATAGAAAATTACCTATCCTCAAGCTAAACCTCATTTAGAGTTGATTTTTTTTGAAAATCCTGGTTATTAAATTAATGAATATGCTTAAATTTGTAATTTTTATCAAGAGGATGCAATGACATGTACCTATTAGGCCTTGATTACATAAACATTTGGTTTCTTTAGATAAATATAAGAACTAACTGCCTCCTAAGAATAAAACAATGTTTTATCAAGTTTTGAGAGATGTCGGGTCCTATTCAGCTACCCTATGCAACTGTCTTCAAAGAACCATTTTTGTTTCCTTCACATACTAGCACATGTTAAATAGTCCACGTAATGTCATGTTATAATCTCATTGACTGATCTTCTAATTGATATCATTGATCAGAAAATTTGTGGATCATGGTGTAGGTACATTCCTGATGTATGGTGCCTATCTGTTAATTTTGAGAAATATACTGCAGTTTTTACATACAGTCTTGGATTATAACTGGGAAGGCTTTCAATGATGAAGAAAGAAGAAAAATATAAAAGAAAATAGCAATGACATATAAGTATACTTAATCTCAAATATAACAGGATATTGAGTATCGAACCATTTCTTGTTTATTTATTTTGAATAAATTATCTAATGTTTCTATTTATTTTATATTATTTTAGCAGGAAAAATCCAAACAATTAGGAAGATCAAAATGACTTTAATTTTGATGACAGGCAATTTTGTATATGACAGGCAATTTGTAACATTCTTAGCCTTGGTATTTGCACTATACAATTATATGGGTTTATGTTGTATTTAACATAAGCAATGTGTTTAGTTCATTCAATTTTCAAAGTGGATTCAGTGATGTCTATAGACATAGGAATTTTAGGTTTTTTTATTTTTTGGTGTTGCATAAATTTTTCCAGTCACACAGGAAAGAAAACAGAGTAAAGAAGTAGGACTCCCCAATGATATAAAACTGAAGTGCTAAAAGCAATTTGGCTATGATTGGAGTAATTTTGTCATGCAACTCTTTATTTCTTTGGGTCGATAACATCTTGTGTGACACTAAATTAATGCAAGTTGGAGAATGCAGGCATGTTTGATGTTAAGACCCATGTCTGCAAATTCACCTAATAGACTTGGAAATCCCCCCACTTCAGTGGTGGGCACCCTTCCTTCTGTTCTACTAACTTTATTCTAAGCTCTATAACCTTAAATAAGAATCTGTCTATGATGATCATGTGCACACCCATCCCCTGGCTCATGGTAGGTTTTCATTCAGGAATAATAACTTAAAAAAAAATCTCTCTTCAGAGTTATTTGAGGTGCTCTAATTGGTTTTCCAAATAAGAGTCACAGTAAAGACTTTTTAACTTAACTACTCTGAATTGATATGAATTTAAAATCATTGGATTACCATATATATAACATATACAACCCTTAAAATTCTTTGTGGTATTTATGCATAAATTTGAAATTCAAGTCAAATGATTTTCTTAAATTAAAACTGGTGAGTGTTTTATTGAAATACTGACACAGGAAGTTTTTCCAGTGCTAGAATTTATATTTGATTCACTTGAATAAAAATATTGGTAGTTATTTAACACTCCTGCCCAACTAATTTAACATGTAATTATGGTTCAAACATTTAATATCAAAGAATTCTTGGTGAAGAAAATTGCTGAGAGAGGACGGGGTTGAGGGGAGGATGAACTTTCTAGTAATAGAAGTAGAAAGTACATCTTAATTCATTTTTCTTTCCTTTCCATAATACCCTCACAACCACAAGTGCCTCCAGTTAGCCATAATACCCAGCATTAAATCTCGTTCCAGGGGATGTAATGTGAAAACTGTACTATAGCCCTTGCATCAAGGGAGCTACCATCTGATCAGAATTTTCAAATACCTTCCCTTACAATAGCCTATACTAATTTGAAGTGCATGATCATTTCAAATATGTGACTAACCGTCAACCCTATGTGTAAAAATGATTTTTTAATATAGAAAGTGTTTTACTTTTTTATTCTTTGTTTTGTGCAAAATGCTAGAGGGGAAAAGAGAAAAAATGAGAATGCGGAGGTGGGGAGGAATTTATGCAGTGAAAGAAGGAAGAAGGCAGGAAGCAATTATTTAGCATTTATTCCTATCATGTTCACATTATTATTTAAACTATTTTAAAAGATCTTGAAATATTATCGAGGAAAAAACTCAAAAAAGCTATAATCTGAGCACTTTTTACATTGCAGTTGCTTTTGTATTTAATTCTTAAACTAGTTCTGTATCTCTCTGCCTCTTTTGATGTGACTGTCTTAATTCAAGTGTATTGATCCTAATTTTAGATTTCAAATGTTTCAGAATTTCAGAATCTCCAGATGTGTCATATTCTCCCACATTTTCTATTCCTTCCTTTTTAAAATGCTGGGCTTTATACCTTATTCTTTATTGTTTAAGGAGAAAAAAAAATCCTCATGCACAGTAGGTGGCCTTGATAGTCTTTCAACTTTGAAGAGCCAATTCAGCTCACAACACTGACTTTCCACACTGTCAAAGGAACCACATAAACCAAATTATCTGAATTATAGTCTCTAACACTTACATAAACAATACTTCACCAAGGCGTGATATGGTAAAAATTATGCTTTAATCCTTATTTTACTATATTGAAAGATTACCGTCAGGTTTTACTGATACTTGGTTTTTAATATATGATTATTTATTTTTACTACAGTTTAATTGAGGAGATAGATTTTATTGTAAAACTGTTCAAGTCGTGTGGAACTTTACAGTATTGCTGCTTTTAGCTTAACTGAACTATTTTAATTTGGTACCTCAATATATCACGAAACATGCAGGTAAGTTTCATTTGTTATAAAGAAAAAATACAAACCAATTATGAAATTGCATTAACACAATTTCCATTAAAATATATGAAATGTATAGCCAATAAGATTCCACATAAGTATGATAGTTTTTGCTGTTAATTTTCAATTACTAATTATCTTGAGAATTCTCCCTAATTTATTGGTATCTAGAATGCAATAGAATTGCAGTTGGTTTAAGTGCACAAATCTCTATATTGGCCAAAACAAACTGAAATGTTCACACACTTAGTTATTTCTTTTTCTTTTTTCTTTCTTTCTTTCTTTCTTTCTTTCTTTCTTTCTTTCTTTCTTTCTTTTTCTTAAGCAGTTGGAAATTAAGTTATTTCTCTTTCAAAACAACTATACAACTATTTACAATATCTCATTATTGAACACAATAAATACACATTACAAACCCTGGAACGCTCCATTAACTTGGAGTTAAAAGACTTTTTTTCTGTGTTACTGGCAGAGTAAATTTTCACAAGTTTTGTTTCAATATTTTCTTTATCATCTTTAAATTGAAGAGGGAAAATTCTGCTAAACTTTATTCATATAATTTATTGAGTGATATTTTCTAGTCAAAGTTTTCTAGCTCTGAGTTCCTTAGAGTCAATAAGAATATATTTCAGAGTGTGAAAATTAATAGAAAAATATGTTCTCAGTAATCACCTACAGGTCTCTAAGAGAAAGAAAGAAAAGAACTGTTTATAATTGATGCATGTGCTCAAAAAGAAGGCAAACTCATGTGTAATGTAAATTTCACAATAATAAAATACTTAAATATTTCCAGAACGTACAGAACTAAAATATGTAGATCAAGGACAATACATTTTTATAATTTAATATATTACTGAGCTGCACAAGGAAGCAAAATCACAATTTCTGGTTAATACGTTTATTTTTGAAGTATTGCTTTCGACAAATTCAAATTTCAAAACACAGTTTGTTCAGTTTCCCTTCGGTATCTGTAACTTGACTTTTATGATTTTTATCATGATATTTTGTATTTATTTTTGTAATATATTAAGTATAAAACTTTCTAAATTTCAGTACAATGGATATAGTATCTTAGATTTATTCTATGTCAAAAGTGTAAGCTGCATAATATCAACATTAAATTCATGTTCATGCTTTCATTTTGAAATATATCATTGCAATTGTTACATTTGAAACTATTTTAGACAATTTATAATGTGAATATTGTATGTTTGTATGACTATATATGTATTCATGTATGTTTACACAACTATTGCATGTACACAAATTGCTAAACCTTTCTTGGTTAATGTGATATATACATTATCATTGGATTAGACCACTGATGATACCACACTGTCTTAATTACTATTCTTATTGGTAGGTTTGAAATCTGACAACTTAGAATATTTATTTTCTTCTTTCTCATTATATTGCTTCATTTTGAGCATTTATTTGATATTCACTTTGGCATTAAGTTTGCAAAGTTCCATAAAAAAAGAAATATAAAAATAATGCATCTTACTAATAAGTTCATTACATTACTTTTGGTAGTGTGGAAAAATATAGTAAATTAGTTCCAATTCGTATATGTGACATGTCTTTCCTTTTACTATTTGTCAGTCTTTTGATGAAATTTATATTGTTACATTCAACATACTATTATTATAGTAGATACTATTTATTTTTAATTATATATTTTTAACTTTGCCAGAATATAAAACATTCAATTGATTTTTTTGTTTATTTTCTATTAGGAATCTTATGAAATATTGTTACTAATTTTGTAATCCTAAATTCTTTTAAAACACATATGGATTGCTATGTTTGTTTATGGAGAATAACATTTTTTTCTTTTGAGTTTTAAAACATTTAATATGCTTTATTTTTATGGCGTCTTGTAAGATTCTAAATGGATTTTGTGATAGTAGATGCTCATGGAAGGCTTCTTATTTTTCACAATTGATTATAGTCCATTCTCAGCACTTGTTACAGGTGTTCCTTATTAAGATGCAACGTTGCTTTCTATTTCTATTCTGAGATTTACCATGAGTGCAAGATAAAGTTGATTGAATATTTTTACCTTTCCCTAACTATCTAGTCATAATTTTTGTTGTTTATCTGTTAATTTATTGTAACAAATGAAAAACTTTTTAAAGATTAGATACAACTTAGTCTTTATTGAAAAACAGTCTGGGAATTATTTATTGTATTTATTGCTGCCTTGTGATGGTTAGTTATTAAGATATTTGCATAAATATTAATTGACCTGTATACTGTTCAAATCAACAATATACTCATCACGTAAAGTAAACTGGGATGGTCTACATTTATGTTTTCTAGAAGACTGTAAATTGAAATACTCTAATATTCACATATCAGCTTGGACTCATTTATAAAACCACAAGGACATTTTACTTTATATATCGAAATATAAAACCATACAAGTGTTTTTTGTACTTCTGGACTTAATTTATTTACTCCTGCATTTCTGGCTAACTATCTTTGGGTAATTTTATTTTGAAGAATCTATTCTCTTAATTTTTCAAATTTACTTGACTAAATTTGTCAAAGTCTTTTGTTGTCTTTTCTCATCTATCTCAAAAACTTTGTTTTAAAAACTTTAATATGGAGTATATAGATCATATTTCTTAATTAAAATTTGTGTGTATATGTCTACTCAATAGTTAACTGTTATCCTTGTTTTCTGTTTTATTTATTTGATAATGCATTATTTTTAGATTTCTCATATTTTTACAACTTTATAAGTTTCTGTTGGTGTTGGCGGAGTCCACTTGTTTGTTTCTTGGCAGCCCAGATTTGCAAAATAATCACACAAAAACTATATTATTTATAACACTTCATGGCCAATCACTTAAGCATATTGCTAGCTAGCACTTATATCTTTGGTTAATCCCTTTATAATTTTTGATATTTTACCACAAGTCTCATTGCCTACCTACAAAGTTCTTGCTGATGGCTTGTGTGTTTTCTGTCTGGTGGATACTCCACTTCTTTTCCCTAGCATTCAGTTTAGTTTTTCCCACCTACCTCTATTCTGCCCTGTGCAGGCCCAAGATAGCTTTTTTATTAACCAATATTATTCTCAGCATATGGAGGGGAATACCACATGACCTCCACTTTTCTGTCTAAAAAGGAATGTTTTAATTTAACATAGCAAAATTACATACAACAAAACAGGTATCAAGTAAGAATTACAGTATTTATATGTACTTTGTCTTTTATCATAACTTTGGAAAACTATAATTATAACTGTCTATTTTTTAACTCCATCAAAAACTCCAGAAGGATACAATATTACCGAAGTTAACAGGAAGGCCTACCAACAAGGTTCCAGCTGGTGGTATGTGTCTTTCCTCTCTGGTGGCTAGGTGGTGTCTCATTGACTTGACGTTCTTCCAGCATTCAGTTTTATTTCCCTCGCCTACCTCTATTCTGCCCTGTGCAAGTCTAAGGTAGTTTCTTAGACTACCTTAGTTAACCAATGATATTCACAGCATACAGAGGGGATTCCTACATCATGTTGGGTTGTGTTTTGTACCTTACATAATTACATGTGTGGCTCAATGTTTTTGTCAATGTGCTTCATCAGAAAAATAATAGGTATCCATTCCTTTTGCAGTGCTAGCGATTCAGAAGGTATGATTTCTTTCAAAATTAACTCTGTCAGGAAGTAGGGCTAGTAAGATAGTTAGGTATCTGAATAAATCTTATCTAGAAGGAGGTAAATGTAGATACTGAATTTATCATTGTTATAGAAATAGCAATGACTAATATCAGCACTCAGGTTGCAGAGGCAAGTAGATCTTTGTGACCATCCTGGCCTACATATTAAATTCCAGACTACTCAGGGCTATATAATAAGACCTGGCTTAAAAATAAAATTAAGCCAGGTGATGGTAGCTCATACCTTTAATCCCAACAATGGGGAGGCAGAGGCAGTCAGATCTCTGGGAGTTCAAGGTCAGACTGATCTACAAAGCAAGGTACAACCAGGACTGTTTCACAGAGAAATCCTGTCTTGAAAAATATAATAATTAATAAAAATAACAATAAACAGTTACTATAAAAATAAATTAAACCTCTTAGACTTGGGGATCACTGAACCCCTTAAAGAACATCTTAAACACTAAGATATTTCTGCTTACAGTACTTTCTCACTTTGGAATCAGTGGGAAAAACTAGAAACAAAACATCCAAAAGCATTCTATGACTTAATCAAAAGCTATCAGCGTTCTGAACTACATCAAAATGTAAGATGAAGAGCCATAACCTTTCATAGTTTTGATGGTTCTCTCTGCTACCAAATGTTACCAACCCTAGTTTTGTACTACAACACTAGATAAATGTTACTTTTTTAAACAAGTAGGCTCAGCATCACACATACTATTTCTAAGTAGTTTATACTGCAGGGGCGTACATAAAAGACACGTTCATTAAAATTCACTTTCTTAGCATAGTTTTTGTTTCTACATAAGCAGGACTCATTGCACCACTGATACTTAGTCTGTGATGTGCATCTACAGGGGTTTCATGTTGTATGGAAATCTACTCAACCTTTTCTCCTAAGAAAAATATTATGCACTTCTATTGAACTTGAATTAGCAGCCCAAACTCCCCTCTCAAGGTGATTTTATTTGAGGGCTTTACTTCTCTGTCCTGCACAAATAATTGTTTTGAGCTGATATTGAATCTACTTTTAAGGTCTCTTTATTGTCAAATTGTATGAGGACGGGAATGTGGGAGTAAATTGATTGCTGGGAATTCTGCTTTGAGAGATAATATGAAGAGATCAGTTGTTACCACAGTAGTGGATTTGGTTTCTAATTCCAAACCAAATATCAGAGAACAATTTTTCCAAATCCACAAATTTCCTTTCCAAAACCCCACCTTATACTAAAATAAAGGTTGGATTAAAGCTCTCTCTCCCTCTCCTCCTCCTCTCTCTCTGTATGTGTGTGTATATGGGGTTTTAGTGTCAGTAAGTAAGAATAGAAAATAACTCCTGTCTAGACCAGCAAGAGCAGCTAGGACTTTTAAAAAAGCACAGAGACAGGGACATGGACATGAGGTACCACCTTTAGCTGAGGATCTACTAGCTGTTCTCTTTAATAGCGTGAGACCTGCTTTGTAGACTGTGCTCAAAGACAGGTTGCATTCCCAGAAGTAGTAGTCCAAAACAAACTGCACCCATCGGAGAGAAGGAGATGGAGAGAGGGAAAGAGGAAGAGAGATAGAGTAGGAGGAAGAAGGAAAGAGAGAATCTGTATGTGTAATAAAATTGAGTCTGTAGGTTGATGGGGAAGGATTTGGGAGAAGACGGGGGTTAAATATGATCAAAATGCATCATATAAAATTCTCAGGGAATTAAGGGCATTAATTTTTTAAAAGTATGTCATGGTGCAATACATAAAAACACTATAAACCTGCTATATATAATTAAGTTGAAGTAGCCTCAGTATTGTGTCTTAGTTCATAAGGTACCAAAAAGAAAATACTTTTTGGGGATATAACAAAAAGTAAACCATTGTCTATTTCTTTAGGAACGCAAGCAAGCATCTTTAATAAGAGCAGGATTACTCTGTTACTTTATACCTCCTTAAACTACCATCAGAGTTTGCTTTGACCATGGAATTTACATTGAAAAATCTTATCCCTTATAGAAAAACATTGAGAACATACATCATGTATAGAAAACCATTGAGAACATATAACAAGATATTTATTATAGCACCATTTATCAAATCTTGTAGAACATCTAGCATTTAAAAAGTTCTTAAAATAAATTTTATTAGTTAAATATAAAATATTTTCCTTTTTATTTACAAAATGGGTATATAACTGATATTCTGAACTATATAAAATACATGTGATTATGTCAATGTGATTAGATGTTAGTAATTTGAAGATACTCAACCTAATGATCAAATTCATATATACATGAATTATATTTTTCTAATATAATTTCTTACATTTATACATCTGAGGCACAAGGCAAATATCTACAGCAATGGTTTCTAAAAATAGAAAATTCACAGTATTGTGCAAATTTTTATTAGAAAAACTGTCTATAAGAAATGTAGTGAAAGTTTGAAATTCAGTGCCTAGTTATGGTGCTTTCTGAGAAAATTAAATATAAAATTTAAAAACAGATTGACTACTAAGCAAGTAATCGTTTAACCTAAAATCTACTTAGGACATCTTGAAATAAGATCCTAAAGTAGAAAATTCTTTTTAAAAAAATGGTGTTTTAAAACATTTCTGATTCATTTGATACTAAAAGTTTCAAAAGCTGGGAGTGCCTTTAATGCCAAGTAATTGAGATCCAAATAATCCAAGTGCATTTTTTTTATTTAAGATATGTAATATGTGTAATGGAATGAAGCTGAGGTAGAGATAGTTTAAAATAGTTCTATAAGTTATGGAAATATAAAATTGTAATTTTCTTTCATTTACAGAAATTTTTGATCAGTTCTACTTAATCCTAGAATTAGGCATTGTATCTTTTTCTGCTTGGCTTCCTTTTCTGAATTGTAAAATAAAAATTTTGATTAAATAAAATATTAGATAGGCATTACCAAGGGATAGCACTTCACAGTCTTTTGCCAAACCAGCGTAAAATAAACAGCAGCAAACCTTGGAGAAATGCTGACCTTTACTTAGGGATTGTGAATATAAAATAGTAATATAAGTATGTAATTGACCGTCTTGATATTGGCACTTAATTCCCTAATTAATATTTTCTTCTTACCCTGGAGATGCTTGATACATAATCCTTTGACCACTGAGTGTTGATTCCATATGGGGTAGCTTTCATGATGCCTGTTTAGCTAGAGAAATGCATGGAATCTGATCTCAACATAGAGTGGTCTTCAGATGTCATATATTTCCTATATTTTAATATATAAGATTTTCATTATTTTTATTATATTTTATGTTATGATTATTAGTTTTTTAGTATAGCAGCCCTATTGATTTTTTTCTAGCTAAATTTTGATAAGCGTATAGTTAAGATAATTTCAGTACTTGGAATATTTTTGGAATTCAACTTAATGGTTCTGTATATAGTCAATTGTTAGGAAGTATCACTTATGGCAAAACATATGCGTGTGTAGTGTGTGCTCTATTTATTGCTTAAGTAGGGTTCTTATAGACCAAGTCACTTTAGTCCTGACTTCTAGGACAATTTTTAAATTGTGCATATTATTATAAACACATATATGTCTGCCCACATATATTTTTTTCTAATTATGTGCTAAAAATACTTAATGGATTTTGCCTATTTTTCCTTTTATTTTCATAAAGTTGTTTCCTATATTTGTATTTCTGTTAATTTACTTTTATTTTCTTTTCATTTCTACTAGTTTAAAACAGGGATTAAATGTTTATATGAGCACTGTGTTTTTAACATCCAGTTTAATTAATTTTGACCTATGGCCACACATTCTCAGAGACAATTCTTATTAAACAGATCACAGTAATTTAAGTGGCCACTCTTTTGCTTCGGACAGTGGTGAAAGCAAATCTCTTTTCCTGTGGAAGAATCCTGACAGCTCAGAGGCAATAAATAATTTTATCTGCTTAAAAAAAGACAGACAGCAGCTCCATCAATCCCTCTTACTCAGTCCCTTCAGCTAGTTATGGACAGGATGCCAGGGAAGTCATCAGATTCACATCACTATTCTTTCCACACAAAGCTATTTTTCTCTCTTTGAATATTTTTCTTTAAAGTTTTATGGGTCAACATCTATTTGATTATAATGTTGCTAGATATAGAATTTCATACTGTCTCAAGATTTTTTATCTCATGGAAATGTAAACACACATATTAGTGAGTAAATATGTTTGTACATGTGCACATATGTAAGCATACACATGGAGGCAAAAGCTCAGACTTATGTGTCATTAGTATTCAGAATCCATATTCCCTATTTCTTGAAACCCAGTCTATCTTTTAACTACCTGAAACTAGCCTCTTTGGCCAGATTGGTTGACCAGTGTGCTTAAGGGATTCTCATGACTCCACATCATACTAGCTAGGATTACAGGTGCATACTTGGTTTTATATATGGATGCTGGGAATTGAAGTCAGATCCTCATAGCTGCTGCATAAACACATTACCTACAGAGTTAACTCCCCGAGAGAATATAATTTTTTTCTACTTCATGTATTGGTAAATTATTACATTTGTTGAATGTATGCTTTTAATTCAGTCGGGGACATTTTTGTCTATTCATTAAATTTTCTCTGTATATTTTCTCCTATTCTTCTAGAATTAAATTTGCATGATCTTAGTCTTCTGTTTGAAAGGTTAAATTTGCCAAACTCAAGCTTCAAAGTCTACATACTCTGTTGTTTACAGCAATTGAAAATAGTTAAAATCTATATCTCTGTCTAGGGTTTGGGATCCCTATCATGGTTTCAGAATCTAACAGAAATCTGGCGAGATTCTGATTTCTCTCTCTCTCTCTCTCTCTCTCTCTCTCTCTCTCTCTCTCTCTCTCTTCCTTTTCCTTCAGTTCTAGTTCTCTTACTTCAATGGAAGGCATGATATATGGCATTTTTAATTAATGTATTTATTTATTAAAAATTTCCACCTCCTCCATTCCTCCCATTTCCCTCCCACTCCCCCCACTCCCTCTCCCCCTCCCTCTCCATTCCTAAGAGCAGTGAAGGTTCCCTCCCCTGTGTTAATATTCGCTCTTTATTCTGTATGTTTTGTGTTTTGATTATTATATGGCAAGCAGATGCTTTTTTTGATCCAGTCTATTTGGTGTTCCATATGCTTCTTGTACCTTCATAGGAATATCCTTCTTTAGGCTGGGAAAGTTTTCTTCTATAATTTTGTTAAATATATTTTCTGGGCCTTTGAGCTGTAATTCTTCTCCTTCTTCTATCCCTATTAATCTTAGGTCTGGTCTTTTCATGGTGTCCCAGATTTCCTAGATGGTTTGTGTTAAGAATTTGTTGAATTTGTTATTTTTTTTAATCAATGAGTTTATTTCCTTAATAGTATCTTCGGTGTCTGAGATTCTTTCTTCTGTCTCTTGTATTCTGTTGGTTATGCTTGTCTCTGTAGTTCCTTATCGGTTACCCAGATTTTCCATATCCAGCCTTCCCTCTGTTTGTGTTTTTTTCATTACCTCCATTTCATTTTTCAAGTCTGAACTGTTTCCATTACCTATTTGACTGCTTTATTGTGGTTTTCTTGGGTATCTTTGAGAGATTTATTTATTTCTTCTACCTTTTTGTTTGTCTTCTCCACTTATTTACAACAGCATTTCACATCCTGTTTAAGGTCCTCTATCATTTTCATAAATTTACGTTTAAAGTCAATTTCTTCTACTTCTTCTGGAATAAGGTGTTCAAGTCTTCTTGTTGAATGATCCCTGGTATCTGGTGTCGTCATGTTGCCTTTCAGGTTGTTGGAGGAATTCTTGCCTTGGCACCTGCCCACCCTTCAAATTCAGCCAGGAGCATCTTGGTGTTTTGGACAATTCTGTGCTGTGACTGACTCTGGGTGGATCTCCTCAGTGCAGGAGCAGGAACTGTTTCCCTTTGGGTGGATAGCCCGAGTGCAGGAGCAGGAAGTGTTCCTGGGCCAAGGACCTCGTAGACAATAGGGCAAGCTTGGGGGTTCAGGAATGTGTGGAACAAAGAAGCCCCTGCAGCAGGAGCTGAAGGTGCCCAGTGCTCCTTTCCCGGATGTTCTTCACCGTCCCCGTTGTCCTCAACACAGGGACAGGACTCTTGGAGGTCGAAGGACCCCACAGACAAAAGGACGAACTTGACGGGAGGGGTGGGTGGTGCGGAGCTAAGAAGCCCCTTCAACAGGAGCTTGGAGGTGCCGTGCACTCGATATATGGTTTTAAGTTTCCCCAAAAGAGGGGAAATATAGATTCCTTGTCAACTTATAGTGGCTGTGTACAACAAACTTACTGACTGAGGTATTTTCAGACAAAATATATTTATTTATTAAAATTATTATAAAAGTGAACAGACTTGTCTTAACTTTTCCATTTATATACCTTTGGATTATTTATTAATTTATATACTGTATCATCTAATTAGGATTTTTCAGTCTACTAGATAATAAATTCAGTAAAATCTTTAAAACTGAAGAAGTAGAGAGTTAAATGGGGATCTTCTTATCCTTCTGGCTAGGTAAAAAATTCTACCAATAACTAAGTAGTTTTTTTTATTGTCATATAATGAATGACATACGATAGTAACAAAAAGTTCTGAAATTACCTCAGTGCTTATTATTAAATAACGACACATCATACCCAAGTGATCTTGCATGTAATTTATTTTACATTATTTTATACTGCAAATATTTATTTTAAAATCCAAATATTTTGTGAACAACAGAATTTCTGTACAGTAATAGGCATGTATTATGAATGTAAGACTGGAAATATACCGTTCATAGTTTTAAACTTGAACAGAAAAATTGTGGTTTCAGTCAAAATTTATTCATACTAGTCACAAAATAGAGAAAAATATTTCTTTCCCATCATTTCTCACATTTCTTGAAATGTCAAGGTTTTCTTACTAGCAGCACCCTCTGGATGTTCGGCAGCTGTCCTTTTTACTGCACTGTTATGATACCTCAGGAACCTTGAAAAGAAACTCAGATCTCAGGATCCAATTCTGAATGGTCTTTTCCAATACAGAAAAAGAAAATCTACAGATTAAAGGCAAGTGGAAATCTCTCAAATGTTTTGGGAAGTGTTTGATATGCTAAAGAACTCTTCATACCATTTATAGGCCATTAGGCATTGAGAATTGAAACTCATACACCTTCAAACAGATTCCAGTTAAACACGTACCCTTGAAGTATACACACGTTCAGTAAAGATCTGGCTTAATACTAAATGAAACAGAAACAATCCCAGGTCATTCTTAACTATATGACTTATATTTTATGTTTTTCTTGGTCATTAATAGAAATAAAAATAACACCCTACAAATTAAATAATTGAACTACTTAGAGATGTATGTATTCTTTCCCAACAGATTATTATTGAATTGTTAATATTCTGCCTGGAGCAGGGCCGTAATGGTACACGACTTTAATGGTGGCATTCAAAATCAATCCCAGCATTCTGAAGATGGAGGCAGGCAGATCTCTGTGAGTGCAAGGCCTCCCTGTTCTACAAGAACTAGTTGCAGAACAGGCTCCAAAACTACAGAGAAACCCTGTCTCAAAAAACAAAGAAACAAATGAAAACAACAAAACAACAAAAAAAATTCTGCCCAAATTTTTAATAAAGACAAGTTTTTGTTAACATTTTTATTTTAATTATGGCTTATAATCATTGCAACACTATGGTCATAAGACATTATGGTTCTATAATGTACTTTGGAAATAATCATATGGGAGTCTGTTAAAAACCAAAGTAAAAAAATTCAGACAATGACAAAAGCATTAGTATTATTCCTTTTTTAAGATAAAAAAGATGGTGTGTGTTTGTGTGTCCGTCCGTCCATCTGTCTGTCTGTCTGTCCATGTGGGTGTGGGTACCAGCATGTGAGTACAGGTGTCCCTGGGCTCAGTGGGACAAGACTGTAGAGGGAGAATTAAAGGCTAGTCAAAATTATTTTTGAAAACCTGATAAAAAAATGAAATCTCTTTTGATTAGAATTATCTGATTATTTTGGAAACTTCTATTAAATATACTTTTAGTGAAATCTTTTTATTTATGACCCAAAGTTTAAAACTTCTGATGTAGGACAACAAAGCACAGAATAAACTTCTTACAGATAGCAACTTGTTTAAATTTTAAATAATTAGATCAAATAAATTCCTAAAGATGCTGCAAAATATTCAAAAGTTAGTAGAAACTGAGTTTTCCATCAAATGAAGAACACAGCTGACTTCCTAGTCATCTCACATTTGGATGAATGGAAGGCACAGATGACATTTGGTGTTCATCATTCAGAGAAATGCTAGATATAGCTGATTTCTAGGTGAGTGGTCAAACAGCTTAAAGCCAGCCTTGCACAAATGGGGCCAACCATGATAATGAAGAGAGATAGAGACAAGTAAATGCCAGAGACTGGGTTACACATGTTATTTGTATGAGCTCAACTATCTGTATAATTCTAATTAAAAAATTATGTAGTCTGTCTAAAGAAAAATTAGCAAACTGAGTTTTGAATTGTTATTGAAAAGACTTTGTAGGCTGTGAACAGTTATTTTAAAGAAAAACCATAAATTTTATTACATAAGGCAAAATATTAATAGTTTTCATTACATAGTAAAATAAAGAAAAAGAAAAATGGAAGAATATTTATTACTATGTCCCAATATCAAAAATTCATGAAGAGGAAAAAAATCACAATTAGCACAAACACTAAAACAATTGTAGGTAAGAGTACCAGTATGATTTTTAGGCTAGTTTTCATTGTTTTATGTCTAAAAGCCCTTATGAGTGAACACATGATATTTGTCCTGAGTATGGTTTACTTCACTCAAAATAATGTTTTCTAGGTTCATCCATTTGCCTGCAAATTTCAAGATGTCTTTCTTTTTCCTGCTGAGTAATACTCCATTGCATAAAGGTGTCACATGTTTCTCATCCATTCTTGGGTTGAGGGGCATTTAGATTGTTTCCAGGTTCTGGCTATGACAATGTTGCTATGAACGTGGTTGAGTGTACATCCTTGTGGTACGATTGAGCATCCTTTTGATATATACCCAAAAGTTGTATTGCTGGGTCTTGTGAAAGGTTGTTTCCTAATTTTCTGAGAAATCACCATACTGATACTCAAAGTGGCTGTACTAGCTTACATTCCCACCAACAATGCATGAGTGTTCCCTTTACCCCACAACCTGTCTAGCATAAGTTGTCATCAGTGTTTTTGATCTTGGCCTTTCTTACAGGTGTAAGATGGAATCTTTGAATTGTTTTGATTTGATTTCTCTCATGGCTAAGAATGTTGAGAATTTCCTAAGTCACAATCCCAGAGAACCTAGAGAACAATGAGGACCCTAAGAGAAATATATGTAGGTCTAATCTACCTGGGAAGTAGAAAAAGGCAACATGTCCTGAGTAATTGGGAGCATGGAGACCATGGGAGAGGGTTGAAAAGGGAAGGGAGAAGAAGGGAGTCAAGCAGAAAAAAATGCATAGCTCAATAAAATCAATAAAAAAGAGTACCAATATTTAATGTATAGTTAATTTGAACATAAGATAGGTAATGATTGATCTCTGTCGCAATAAAGATTAACATCAAAAGAACCTTAATGAATAATTGAAATTAAATTATTTTTTAAATAAAAAAGCATAATAAGATGCTATTTCAACAAAAGTGTATGTAGATTTGAGTTTTATAGTGAAATTCCATACTTATTAGTAAGATTGTAAATCAGTACTTAATGTGAAGAACCAGTCTGCCTCCATTTTAGACTTAAAAGCAATCTTATAATAAAGACAAACTAGGTTCATTCCTTTTTCGATTAAACCTCTGGTTCTTTACGATTAGGCTATATCTTATTTGTAACCTTGACTACAAATGATTCTCTCTTTGATTACTTGTAAACAATATTCATGTCTTTGCTTATAAAAGTTGTTTATAATCATCTTTCAACCTGACTTTTGTTTCAAAAAGTTTTATGAACACCTTGTTTTGACCAGGTTGTAACCTGTTTCAGAAGGTACTAAATTGTTATGCTTATGTTCTGGTCCTGTAATCCTGCCAGTTTTGCCAGCCAAATCCCCTGTTTGGAAACACTTTACACTTGAGCTATAAAAGCCTTGTCTTCCTCACACCCAATGCTGACCTCTTGAACCCCATCTTAAGGGGGAGATGTAGCCCGTGTACATGAATATAAAAGTTTGCTTTAATTGTTTGCTTTGGCCATGATTCTTTGGGTCAGTGGTCTTTCTTTCCCATCTTTTGGATTTGTAGAAATGTCTAACAAATCTCAGATATGTTTAATCCACAGTACAAATTTAAGGCAATTTTTTTGAAACAAATATGTATTTCAGTAGAAATATACATATGTGTTACTTAAAGAATAAACATTTTATATTTTCTCAAATATTTAGTAGATACTTTGGGAATTTTGTTCTTTTTATAGTACAGAGCATTGAACATAGGTTCTTGATAAACAAATACTCTGTCACTGAACTATGTCACCAGCCCTACATTATTGTATTTAGACATAAAAGCAAGCAAGTAAACCCTTACCCAGGAATTTAAGTTTAGTTTTAAAAGGAAAAAAAATGGCTTACTTTTATTTGTTTATTTACTGAAGAGGTACTGAGGACAAAATATGTAGGACTTTTTAAGTAAGTATTTTTCTACTAAGCTACAACTCCTGACTGAAGTTTTTGCACTCCAACGCAATAATCTCTGCCAATGCAATAATCCAAATCTTAAAACTGAATTAGAAAAAGTCCAGGTTTAATGGATACCAACACTACTAGATGGCTTTCCAGTCCCCCAGAGAGGAACTGGGAAGAAAGACCTGAAAATCATGTGTTTGTTCTCTAGGGTGCTGTTTAAATACCCTTTGGGAGTGGTCATGAGCATCTCTGGGAAGGGGTCATTTTTGGCAGACTTTCTTGGAGTGGAGTCTGGACTGAGGCAACTCACAGGGGACGGGGCTTGGGATGGAACTTCTACACAAACATTGATCAGGAAAATATTTCTAAAAATTAACTTATAGATGTGATACTATGTCTTTCTAATATGATGGTGGTTCTTAATTTTTTAATTCTATGATAACCCAGACATTTGATTTTTTTGTTTTGTGTTTTTATAAAACTTTATTTTAACATCTTTTTCATATATTTCTCTGGTTTTCAACATATCGTGTTAATTTTGGTCTGTGAACAGCAACATATCTCTGCATTTTAGTGACTTTCTTTGTGCTTATGTCTGTGTATGTGTGTATTAGGAGCATGTTGGTACACCCCCCGACACCCACAAACCTCGTATTCTATAGACAGTGTTGGGTTATCCGCAGGATATGAAGAATGAAACTAGAGGTCATCTTGCACTGGGTTGAAATCTTCCAGAGACTGGCCTTGTGGTTTACTTTTATTACAAACTTAAAAATAGAACGTGTGGTCTGTGATCTTTACAGTAAAAATGAATTTTATTGACTGACAAAGAGAGCTAAGGCTAGGGCCTAGAGAAGGATCTGTATTATGGGTAGAGTCTACTGTTGGAGGATGTAAAGTACATGGACCTCTTTCAAAGGGATGTGTTCTATTCACCATATGACTAAAAAATGCTCAGGATATTGGAGAAATTCAGGTGAAAGCTTACTCTGAAAGGAATAGCAATGAATAACAAGGTTGATTGATCACTTTTCATTCTCGCATTTCAGGTGACTAGACATCAATCAGTGAAGAAAATAGGCCCTTGTGATTGACAATCCTGGTTTTTCCAATGCTTATTCCTCTTTGATTCCTACTGGAGGAAGGGGGCACAAGTATATTCTCTCATGCATCTGTAGGCCAGAGGTTGATATCAGGCATCTCTTCATTCAGTTTCTTTTTGAAAGTGTCCCTTTATGACCTAGGAGCAACCAGATTTTCCAGCTCCTGTTTTTCTTTAACAAAAAAAGAAAAGTAAAAACTATTCATTTTTGGAAATTTTCACCATCAGTTATATAGATATAATAAAGGCCTTCCAAAATTGTTAGTTGACTAAAAGTGAATAAGTGCTAATTACAAAAATGTAGCATATACAAATAATTAGAACCTACTGACATTATTTATTGATTTTTTAACATTAGTATTTTTTAAATTATAATATCATTAGATCTTTTCCGAATTTCCTTTTCTCCCTGCAACCTGTCCCATATGCCTTCTATCCTTCCAAAGTATTGTTCATCCTTTTTTAAAAATTGTTATTTCACATATTTTTATTTGTTTCATTTATTTGTTGTATTTACTATTTTTTTATTTTTCCATATTAAAAATATACATTTTCTCATAGATCCATATTTTGGTTCCTCTTACCTCTTTTTCTCCCAGTTTTACCCTTCATTTTAATGGTTTCCCTTGCATCTTTGTACTACTAGGATATTAGATTGTTCTTTGCTCTGGCTTTGGGCCTCTCTGGTATATTAAAGTGTCAGGAAGAAGGTCTTTTCTTATAGTAATGTTTTGTGTCCAATTTTGATGACACAGGGATGTGTTTACTCCTGGTTCTCTTTTAGTCATGATAACAAAAAAAAAATGTTGGATACTGAAGTATCCTTGATGTTCTCAAAATTACTTAAAGAGAAAGCAAGTGTAGCATTATCAGGAGTCTGCAGTCTGTCAAGACTCAGATCTGCAGTCGATTTTCATGGAAGTTCCAAATTTTAAGGAATGAATGCCTGGGTTCTCCCTAGAGTAGCTCTAGTTCACTCTGAGGATGAGAGCATTGTTTATCTTCAATTACATGTCTACGGTGGTTTGCAGGAGAATGATTGTCTAAGCTCATATATTTGACTACTTGGTCTCTACTTAAGGAAGTATTAAGAAATTTGGCCTTGTTGGAGCAGATGTGGCTTTGGAGTTTCAAAAAGTCCATGTCAGACTCTCTCTCCCTGCCATCAAAGTTTGAAGCTGTTGTTTTTTTTGTTGTTGTTGTTATTGTTGTTGTTTTAAGCAACTCTCTCACTGTTCCTACTAATCAGTCACTATTTTATTTACTTATTTATTTATTTATACAAATTTCCACTTTCTCCCCTCCTCTCAATACCCTCCCATTCCCCCCACTCCCTGTCCTCCTCCCTCTCCAGTCCTAAGAGCAGTCAGGGTTTCCTGCCCTGTGGGAAGTTCAAGCCCTCCCTCCAGGTCTAGGAAGGTGAGCATCCAAACAGACTAGAATCCCAAAAAGCCAGTACATGCAGACGAAACAAGACCCAGTGCCACTGTCGATGGCTTCTCAGTAACGCCCCATGTCAGCCACATTCAGAGAACCCGGTTTGATCACATGCTCGTTCAGTCCCAGTCCTGCTGGCCTTGGTGAGCTCTCATTAGATCAGTCCCCATGTATCAGTGGGTGAATGCACTCCTCGCGGTCCTGACATCTTTTTCATGATCTCCCTCCTCCTGCTCCTCATTTGGACCTTGGGGACTCAGTCCAGTGCTCCAATGTGGGTCTCCGTCTCTTTCTCCATCCATCGTCGGATGAGGATTCCCTCAGATCCTGCCGTCCTTGCTCACATTCTCCCTCCATCTGCTTCTCATTTGGACCTAGGGAGTTAAGTCCAGTGTTCCAATGTGGGTCTCTGTCTCTATCTCCATCATAGAGATGATGGAGGATCTATGGTGACATGCAAAATATTCATCAGTATGGTTCTGGACCAAGGCCAGTTCAGGCACCCTCTCTTCTGCTGCCCAGGGAACAATCTGGGGACCTCTCCTTGGGCCTGGGAACCCCTCCAGAATCAAGTCTCATGCAAACCCTAAAATGGTTCCCTTAGTTGAGATATATACCTCCCTGCTCCCATAACCATCCTTCCTCCCTCTCCCCATCCCATTCCCCCAAGCTATCCCCAATCATTCCCCTGTCTCTTCTGTCTAGCCCTCTCCCCTTACTTGCACCCCTCCACCCACCCACCCCCGTGCACCCAAGTTTGCCTGGCAATCTTGTCTATTTCCAATATCCAGGAGGATAACTATATGATTTTCTTCAGGTTCACCTTCTTATTTAGCTTCTCTAGGATCACTAATTATAGGCTCAAAGACCTTTAATTAAGGCTAGAATCCACTTATGAGTGAGTACATACCATATTCCTCTTTTGGGTCTGGGTTACCTCACTCAGTAAAGCGTTTTCTATTTCCATCCATTTGCATGCAAAATTCAAGATGTCATTGTTGTTTACCGCTGAGTAAAACTCTAATCACTATTAAGAGCTGATCTGTGTCCTATCAACCTCCAGTCTACAGACTCGTTAGCATTTGAGTCAAAACATTTGACTAAATGACCTTAACATTGACCTTTTCTCTTTCACTCCCGGGCCCTTGCTGAAATCACCACCAAAAACCAAGACCCTGGACATCAGATTTAGAATTTGGTTACTTGACACATAATTGTGAAAGTAAATACTTGACCAAAAAAGAAAAGTGATATAGAAGTTTAGTTAGATCCAGTCCAAGAATGGAATATAATATCTATTAACAGCTTTGTGTTTCTATGTTACAAGTGTTAGGAACTTAATCTTGCTATTCAAATTATATTTGCACATCCAATTATAATCCCCACACTTTCCTTTAATTGTAAAGGAATTACTCCCAAGAGATTTCAAAATCTCTGAAATTATACCAACAAGATATAAAATTTGCCAGACATTTGTTTTAGTTCTATAACAATTGGTCAAGAATTCTACACAAGATTGTTTTGGCTATCCTGGGTTTTTTGTTTTTCCATATAAACGTAATTATTGTTCTCTCAAGGTCTGTGAAGAAGTTTGATGGGATTTTGATGGGGATTGCATTGAATCTGTAGATTGCTTTTGGTAGAATTGCCATTTTTACTATGTTGATTCTCCCAATCCAAGAGCAGGGGAGGTCTTTCCATTTTCTGGTATCCTCCTCAATTTCTCTTTTCAAAGGCTTAAATTTCTTGTCAAATAGGTCTTTCACATCCTTGGTTAGAGTAACCCCAAGATATTTTATGGTGTTTGTGGCTATCGTGAAAGGTGATGTTTCTCTGATTTCCCTCTCCGTTTCTTTATCCTTTGTGTATAGGAGTGCCACTGATTTTTTGGAGTTGATCTTGTATCCTGCCACGTTACTAAAGGTGTTTATCAGCTGTAGGAGTTCTTTGGTAGAGTTTTTGGGGTCGCTTATGTACACTATCATATCGTCTGCAAATAACAAAAGTTTCACTTCATCCTTTCCAATTCGAATCCCCTTGATCCCCTTATGTTGTCTTATTGCTATTGCTAGAACTTCAAGCACTATATTGAAGAGGTATGGAGAGAGTGGACAGCCTTGTCGTGTTCCTGATTTTAGTGGAAAGGCTTTGAGTTTCTCTCCATTCAATTTGATGTTAGCTGTCGGCTTGCTGTATATTGCTTTTATTATATTTAGGTATGATCCTTGTATCCCCAGTCTCTCCAACACCTTTATCATAAAAGGGTGTTGAATTTTGTCAAACGCTTTTTCAGCATCCAATGAAATGATCATATGATTTTTTTCTTTCCGTTTATTTATATGATGGATTACATTGATAGATTTGCGTATGTTGAACCATCCCTGCATCTCTGGGATGAAGCCTACTTGATCATAATGGATATGGAAAAACAAAAAACCCAGGATAGCCAAAACAATCTTATACAATAAAGGAACTTCTGGAGGCATTACTATCCCTGACTTCAAACTCTATTACAGAGCTACAGTATTGAAAACAGCTTGGTATTGGCATAAGAACAGAGAAGTCGACCTATGGAATCGAATAGAAGACCCAGATACTAACCCTCAAACCTACGAACACCTAATTTTTGACAAGGGAGCTAAAGGTATACAATGGAAGAAGGAAAGCGTCTTTAACAAATGGTGCTGGCATAACTGGATGTCAACCTGTAGAAGAATGAAAATAGATCCATATCTATCACCATGCACAAAACTCAAGTCCAAATGGATTAAAGACATCAACATCAATCTGTCCACTTTGAACCTGATAGAAGAGAAAGTGGGAAGTAGTCTACAAGATATAGGCACAGGAGGCCACTTCCTAAGTAGGACCCCAGCAGCACAGACAATAAGAGAAACAATGAATAAATGGGACCTGCTGAAACTGAGAAGCTTCTGTAAAGCAAAGGACACTGTCAGTAAGACAAAAAGGCTGCCTTCTGACTGGGAGAAGATCTTCACCAACCCCTCATCAGACAAAGGTCTGATCTCCAGAATATACAAAGAACTCAAGAAACTAGACACTAAAACTCTAATTAACCCAATTAAAAAATGGGGTACTGATCTGAACAGAGAATTCACAACAGATGAACTTCGAATGGCCAGAAGACACTTAAGGTCATGCTCAACCTCCTTAGCTATCAGGGAAATGCAAATCAAAACCACTTTGAGATACCATCTTACACCTGTCAGAATAGCTAAAGTTAAAAACACCAATGATAACCTATGCTGGAGGGGATGTGGAATGAGGGGAACACTCATCCATTGTTGGTGGGAATGCAAACTTGTGCAGCCACTTTGGAAATCAGTGTGGAGGTTTCTCAGGAAACTGGGAGTCAACCTCCCTCAGGACCCAGCAATTCCTCTCTTGGGAATATACCCTAGAGATGCCCAAACATACTACAAAAGCGTTTGTTCAACTATGTTCATAGCAGCACTATTTGTAATAGCCAGAACCTGGAAACAGCCTAGGTGCCCCTCAATAGAAGAATGGTTAAAAAAGGTGTGGAACATATACACATTAGAGTTTTACTCAGCGGTAAAAAATAATGACATCTTGAATTTTGCATGCAAATGGATGGACATAGAAAACGCTTTACTGAGTGAGGTAAGCCAGACCCAAAAAGAGGAACACGGTATGTATTCACTCATAAGTGGATTCTAACCATAATTAAAGGTCTTTGAGCCTATTATTCGTGATCCTAGAGAAGCTAAATAAGAAGACGAACCTGATGAAGATTATTTACCTATCCGCCAGGAGGTAGGAAATAGTCAAGAGTCCCAGGTAACCTTGGGTGCATGGGGGGGGGGGGGTGGGAGGGTTGATGGAAGGGGAGAGGGTTAGAGAGAAGGGAGTAGGGGAGGAATGGAGAAAGCTCGGTTGACCGGGATGGGGGGAAGGGAGGAAGGATGAATGTGGGATCAGGGAAGAATATATTTCAACTAAGGGAGTCATATTAGAGTTTACAGGAAACTTGATTATATATGGGATCCCAGGTCCAAGGAGAGATCCCCAGATTGTTCTCTGGACAGAGGAGGGGGTGCCTGAACCGGCCTTGGCCCGTGACCATACTGATGAATATTTTGCTTATCACCATAGATCCCTCATCTGGCGTTGGATGACGATACAGATGGAGGCCCGCGTTGGAGCACCGAACTGAGCCCCCCAAGATCCAAACGAGGAGCAAAAGGAGGAAGAAAATGACGAAGGACTGCGAGGGATACTATCACCCACTGATACAAGGGGTCGGATCTAATGAGAGTTTACCAAGGCCAGATGGACCGTGACTGAACGAGCATGTGATCCAACCAGATTCTCTGAATGTGGCCGGATTTTCTGAATGTGGCTGGCCTGCAGTCTTTCCGAGAAGCCATTGACAATGACACTGGGACTGGTTTCCTCTGCATATACTGGATTTTTGGGATCCAGTCTGTTTGGATGATCACCTTCCTGGACCTGGAGTGAGGGGGGAGGAACTTGGACTTCCCACAGGGCAGGAGACCCTGACTTCCCTTGGGGACAAAGAGGGAGGAGGAGAGGGAGGGGGGGAGTGGGAGGGCGTTGGGAGGAGGGGCGTAAATGGAAACTTTTTATAATTTAATAAAATTACTAAAAAAAAAAAAAAGAATTCTACACAATATGCCAGATACTCAAAGCCATTTTCCATTCTGGTTTTGTTTTCGTTGCATTAGCTATCATTTCTATTTTGCTACTGTCTACAAATCTTGATTTGAAAATGATTCCCTTTATCTATCTTCCTTCTGTTCACTAGTTGAGTTTTCAAGATGAGAGGACTAAGAGTCAACACAGTATACTTTGTTGAATTATATTAAACTTTATAATTTAATATATATAAATTGTTATTTTGGAATTCAATTTGATTGTAGAACTTAAATTTCTGTAAAAAGTTAACCTCCTGAGGGACATTTTCTTTATCTTAACATTAAATAGATTTTACAATAGCTGTTTAAGATACCACTTCTTTGGAGGAGCAGTTTTGCTTTTTAGTTTCTGTATAGTTTCTTCTACAGTTATGTAGTTATCTTGAGGATAGCTTAATTATGCAGTGATATGTAAGACTGGACAGAGAGTCAACCTTTTAAAACGATTCCTGGAAATAATTTTAAGTCTAATAGGTCAATGCATATTCTTAGATTTACAGCATAAGTTAAATACTATATTGTCTTAACAAGGAAATGGAAATAATGAAAAGTACCAGTTACTACATAAAATTCCTAGGCTGGAATATTTTTTGCCTTTCACAATTATTTTGATGAATTCTTAATAACTGGGATCAAGAATCCAAGAATCATCTGCTGTTCATCCAGCACCAAAGTGTTGCAGCAGAATTATTCACACTGCCACTCCATGGTCCCAATAAAGCCACCTGGAATTAAAGATGGAATCAGTAATTGGCTGTGTGTAATTTTAGGCAAAACACGCTTATATTTTGTCTCATTTGGAACTCTGTCCTAACAGAGTAAAATTTGCTTAGGCCCTGCAGTAATTGTGTGTATTCTGTGACTTCCTCGTAGTGTCTACTGTCCTATCATATCCACATAGTGGCTACAATGTTTTTCTTAATGGAATTTTCCTATCCTGCTAAAGGTCATATATTTACATTCCTTATCAATTTCCCAAAACAAACTATTTCAACAGGATGATATTATTTTTTTCCTGTGTGGGTTTCTAAATGGTTCTATTTGTTACATTTCCACTTGGTTCACTTCTCAACTGTACATGACAGTCTGTCTAGTCATAAATAGTTAGCATCTTTGTAGGAGCTGTGTTTGAAATACATTGATGTTTTAACATTTTGGTTTGATGGAACCTTTCTCCTTTACTAAAAGTCACTCCAAAATAGGTTTCCCTTACAGATAACTTCTCACAAATAGTTGTATTTTCTTTTCCATGCAGCCAGATTGGAGAACACTCACTGTTTTGTCTTTTTTATGGGATAGTAAGGAGTTCTGACATTATGACTTCAGGCTCCATTTTCTACCAAGAAGATCCAAAAAACAGTGTTCATAAAAACAGTTGGTAGATATATAGGGCATGTCTTAAAACAAAATGTGTGGATAAAATGATTTCATCTTGTGGTTCCACAGTACCCTGTGATGTGAAGTCTTAACAGAACGAGAAGGTATTAGTGTCAGAAGAACAGTTCTTAATCAAAATTTTCATTCAGTCATTGTATCTTTTGATTTATTATCATCAATTTGCTAATTTTACTTCACTGATAAATGAATCCTATGTATATATTCTAAAGTCTTTTCGTTTCTGAGCTATACATACATATGGAAATAAGGTATGGGAGCACAGGTAAGTTCTCAGCATGATCAAATTAGCTTTCAGGATAACCTGTTTAAACAGGAAACTTCTCACAATTCTGACATATGAGTGTGCTGAAATAAAACAGCTCTGGCAGAAAGGCTGGTAGGTAAATGACACTATTTAAAATGAAAAGTCTTGTTTGCTGTGAACTAAAATGGAGAGCTCAAATTATGACTTTCACATATGAAATTGCCACAAAGTTAATTACAAATAATGCAGCCAACCATACAAGAGGTGAACTATAGTCTGTTATTGAACATCAAATCCCTTTATGAGTGTGGCAAGAGACACTTATACCAATAGCTGCTCAATTCAGAATTGTAGAACAATAACTTTTAATGAAAATGAAGAACAGTACAGAGTATTGCTCTGGGGATTCCTTTCTATATAAAATGATCTTAAGCATACATGATAATTTACACAGTGATTTCAAAATACTTTTGAAAATCCATTTTCTTTATTTGCACCTTTTTCAAATACCAGCTGTTATATACCCAATTAAAAATAATAGACCCAGTGTTTTCTAGAATAGATTTCCTGACCCCTACCCTGGACTAAAATCTGTTTTTTTCTTCTTGTTCTCCATATACCTATTGTCCCGTTCTTTCTTTATTCTACCCTACCTTCTATTGTTTTCCTTCTCTCCTTCCCTCTCTTTGTCCTTCCATTTTTTTCACCTACTACCCCATCCTTCTCTTACTCTGCTCCTCCCTTTGCTTTCCTTTCTTTCCCTAATTTCTATTCTCTATTCTTTAGTCCCTTGATATCTTTCCCAGAGCCCATCACTTTGGATTGAAGATGTTGAAAGTTGATCATATACCGCTACCCCTAGTTAAAGTGGAAGAGAGAATAAAGTAAAAGTCTAAAGTGAGTAGCTTAATTTAAAAGCTCTTTTTCTCATGTGTTGTGATATTTGTTTCTGCATAACCTATGGTTGTGTAATTGTCTTGAGGATAGCTTAATTATGCCGTGATATGTAGGAGTGGACAGTGAGTCAACGTTTTAACAAGATTCTTGGAAATAATTTTATGCCTAAGATAGGTCAATGCATGTTCTTAGATTTACAACATAAGTTAAAATAATATATTGTCTTAAAGAACAATGAAATAGAAATAATGAAAAGTACCAGTGACTACATAAAATTCCTAGGCAGGAATATTTTTGCCTTTCTCTATTATTTTGATGGACTCTTAATAATTGGGATCAAGAATCCAAGAATCATCTGCTGTTCATCCAGCACCAAAGTGTTGCAGGAAAATTATTCACACTCCCACTCCATGGTCCCAATAAAGCCACCTTGAAATGAAGAAGGAATCAGTGATTTGCTGACAAGGATTAACCATAAAGATGTGGGTGGTCTGAGGAACGGGTAGAGAGAGAGACTAGAAGAAAGAAAGAGCAGCTGAGCGAGACTTCTGGGGCTTTTTGATCTGGAAAACATGGAGAATAGGGTCATCCAGCTGCCCCTTCTTTGTTCCTTGAATAGGTCAGGTTTTTGTCTCAATTTTTGATGGCTGAGTTTTATTAATACTAGTCCAATTTAGGTTAAATGTTACATATGACATCTAATGTGGGAAAAATATGTATTTCCACATAGGACCCTAGAAAGCTTTTTTAAAAAAAAAGTTTCAGATACACACACAGTGCCAGACATAGCTTCCTAGCCCCTCCAACTCTCAGGAATGCCACAACATACAGAGACACAGCTCTTGGCCTTTGCCTTCAGACTTGAGCCAGCCAGCACCATGTGTGGAGATGCTCAATGGGATTAAGTTTTGATTCACGTAATCACAAAAGGCTACAGGTGCATAAGAACGTGTTTCAGGCAGCCAAATGTCTGTGTTGACTTATTGTTTTGGAATTTGCTCTTCTGTTTGCTCACTTAATATCATGTCCTTCTTGTGTCTCTGATGGGGTTGAAGATTAGATAGTTATTCTAATGATATTTCAACTGTATTTTAATGAATAAAGCTTGCCTGCAGATCAGATAGTAAAATTGCTCCACTGGTCAACTTTACAGACAGGTAGTGGTAACACACTCTTCAATCACAGATGCCACACTAGTTTGCCATAGAAACTGAGCAGTAGTGCTGCACACCTTTAATCTCAGTCCAAGAGATGAATATACGATATGAAAAGACAGCTCTCAGACACAGTCTAATTCTGAGGATTCTTGGAGACTGAATTGCTATTTTGGACTGAGGTAGAGGTATGAATCAGGGTCTGCCTTTTTTCTGATTTTCTGACCTTCAGGTTGAGCCCTAATAACTTTCTCTGAATTTGTATTAGTCCTTTTACAAGTTATAGTTACAGTTTTCTGTAATATTGATAGAAAGTAAATCAGGTACAAAACTTTGGACTCTCCAAGATAGAATAGATAATGGAATACTTTCTTTGAATTTGCCAAATACTAATGGACTAGACAATGTGAATATATTTCTTTCTTGATAATTGTTCTTATTATAAATAGTTTTAATATGTTAGAGTTAAAACTCTTCATTTTTATTTAGACAAAAGAAGGGAAATAGTATGTCATGCTCAGGTTGAGACCCACAGAGGGACCACCAGAATCCAGTCAAGTTCAGAATGCAAAAGGAAGGTTTATTTTTTTCCAGGCAGGCTGGGAGCTCCTCATTTATATGACACAGCACAGCAGGGAGAGCTTCCCATTCCTGATTTGGCGTTGATATATATAGGTAAAAACTGCAATCCAGGTTCATTAAAGGTCAACTTGCTAAATGCAGGGTGTGGACTACTTCTGTATACACCCTTCCCCCTTTAAGTGGCTCCTTATGCTTCTGTGCATGTCCCCATCTTCTCCTCAAGCAATTACTTCTGCTTTTGTCTGGGCCACAAAGCTGGGTGTTGACAGGTGGCTAACTGCTAGGAACATTTTATGGTATATATTTTTGCAAAGGTTTCTGTTTCAACTAGCTCTTGATGTTGCAAAGTTACTTGAACTCAGTGCAGGTGGGAATGCAAGCTGGTATAGCCCCTCTGGATATCAGTGTGGTGATTTCTCAGAAAATTAGGAAACCACCTTTCTCAGGACCCAGTAATACCACTTTTGAATATATATCCAAATGATTCTCAATGGTGTCACAAGCACATGTGCTCAGCTGTGTTCATACCAGCATAGTTTGTCATATCCAGAACCTGGAAACAACCTATATGCCCCTCAACCAAAGAATGGATAAAGAAAATGTGGTACGTTTATACAATGGAGTACTATACAGCAGAAAAAATAATGATATCTTGAATTTTGCAGGAAAATGGAAGGCACTAGAAAACATCATTTTGAGGACAGTAGCCTAGACACAGGAAGACAATTATCACATGTACTCACTTATAAGTGATTTTAAACATAAAGCAAAGAAAACCAACCTACAAATCACAATCCCAGAGAATTTAGGCAACAATGAAGACACTAAGAGGGACATGTATTAATCTAATCTACATGGGAAGTAGAAAAAGACAAGATCACCTGAGTATATTGTCAGAATGGGGACCTTGGAGGAGGGTTGAAGGGGAGGGGAGAAACAGGAAGGGAATCAGAGAAAAATGTCGGGCTTAATAAAAATCAATAATAAAAAAGAATCAATTTTTTCTTCCTTCATTTCTCTCATAGCAGTCTACTCCTCATCTCACTGCATCCAGGTTTCTCTTTTCTTCTATCATGGCTTTGAAAATTATGGATATTCTAAGTATGTTCAGCTATAAAGATGTGGGATGGTTTTGTTTCTATGTTTTGTTTTGTTTTGGTACTTAAATTTTTTTAAATGCTTATAAATAAAGATCAAAGGACAGGATTTGATGCTACTACTGAACTTCCCAACCCAAGATGTTACATATATTTGTCTTTCTAGTTCTGGGCTACCTCACTCAATATGATGTTTTCTAGATCCATCCATTTGACTGTGGAGGTTGCCATTCCACACCATCCACCTCCCATGAGTTTTATATTTCCTAGGGGTTAAAACACAAAACTCACACACAGATACAGAGTTTGAGTCATCCTCAAGAAGAGAATGTCCAATTTATTCAACTTAATCTAGGGTTAAATACTTTTGGCCCCAGTAAAAAAAAAAAAAAACTCCTCCCACCCAGAGGGGGCTGGGGAAACTGGTATCTGTGAGAGCTCCTTCTCAGGCAGGTGGTCGAGGGTGCAAGGCAGTGCCAGACAGGTAAGATGGAACTTGGTGCCTGAGCTTCTTTTAGGCAGGTTGAGAAATTACCATTTTAAAATAATATAGACCCCTCAGGATATTGTACCAGGCTGTAGCAGAGCAAGCACGGAACGGAGCAGGAAGCTTAGCTGGTTAACGTAAACATTACTTGCAGCCTGTGCTTTGGCCTCGAGGAACAGGGAAGACAGGGCCTCACATGTCCCCCTTTTATATAAAATATGATGACTAGCACCTGTCTTAGGTGGCATGGCATCAGACATGACTCCTTACCCATCTTTGGAGAGTGTGCTCAGGTCCAACACAACAACCCCTGTCTTAGGTTGGAGAAAGTCTGCCAGAGACCTCACCCGTCATAGGCTTACTAGTCAAACATTGAGACCAGCCAGATTTATGCTGAAAGATATTTTGAGGCGAATGCCAAAAGGACTTGACCTGAGTAGTCCTGACTCCGGCTTTATGAGATCATGAAGGTCACGTTTCAGCATATACAAGCATTCCCAAAGGAGATTGTGCTTTGGCACAATCCTGAAAAGCCTGCTCAGAATAGAGTCCCTTTAAGTAAGGTCTCAATAGCCCTGATGTAAGGTCCCTGGAAAGCTAACTAGAATAAATGACAGCCAATTAGTAAATTTTGTATTTCAGGGGCCATGAAAAATAGTAAATATCCTATTTGTGACCAGAGGTCAAAAACCATATCCAATCTGTCAGGATTAACCTCAGTATCCAATTCTTAATTTGAACAACCATGGCATTTTGTAACCTGCCTTGAAGATACCCATAGTGCTCAGCCGAAACAGCTGACAGGATAAGGGAAAACCCAGTAGTACAGAATGTACAGCAATAACGGTACAGCAATGACTGTTAGATCAAGGGTAGGGAGCTGGGGGAGGATGAATCCAGGTGCTGGATCACTTTTCAGGAACCCGCCAGCTCCACAGCAATCAGGTCAGACAGACCCATAGCAGAGGCTTTGTCCTCAGGCCTGTGGACAGATAGATCCATAGCCATGTACAGCACAGCACAGCATAGCACAGCAGCAGTACCCAAATTGATGTCAGCATTTCTGGAAGAGACATAAACAAACTACTTCCCCAAATTAATGCATGAACTGGGCCACATTGTATGTTGGGAGTAACAAAATACTCAAAAAAATCTTAGTTCAGCCAGTATAGATGCCGGCTGGTCTTGAACTTAGAGACCTATAGGTCTCTGCTTTAAAGAGCAAATCCTATTGGCCTGCTCCATTGCAACTGGCCTTTGAATTGGCCTGAATAGCCAACTTCAAAACATCTCTTAGAATCAGCTCTGCCTGGAACTTTTCCAGGGGCATAAAATAATTATCTGATCCAGTATATGAGCATTTATACAACTGGATAGTATTATTTAAATTGTTATCTTTATGGGGGCACATAAGTCTCCCATCAACATTAGAGAAATAATTAATAGGATCTGTAGAACTGAGAAGCTTTCGTATAGCACAGAACAGTCAACAAGACATATCTGGCTAAAGACTTGGAAAATCTTTATCAGTCATCAATCCATATAAAAAATATAAGGACTCCATAAATTAGTCCTTCAAGGAACAATTAATCAAATAAAAATATATGTAATAAACCTAAACTGAAAATTTTTAATAGATGAACTTAAAGTGACTGAAAGACTTTTAAAAAACTTTTGAGACTCCATCTTATTTTATAATATGACCGAGATCAAATACTGCTCATAACCTATGTATAAGAGAAACTCCTCTACCATTGGTGGAAATGCAAACTGGCACAGCCATTTTGGATCCTAGTATGTTGAAATCTTAGAAAATCAGGCAACAAACCATCCCAAGACTTAATTATGTCTCTATTGGGTCTGTATAATTAAGGAACCTTTGAATCTATTACAGTCTCTAACTTTAAACTGCCGAGGCTGCACTGCACAGCGGGGGGCGGGACACAGGCCCGCTCCGTCTGCAAACTGCCACCTGAGCTCCCATGGGCGGATTTTTAACTATCCTTTTGTACTGCCAAGGCCTGGCTATTGTGGCTCCTTGTGTGCTGTATGCCCATGTCTCTCCGCCCTTGTTTTGTGGCACGCACCTAGCATTTCTTTTTGTGTCACCCGGCAGTTCACCTGGTCCCGTTTGTAACTCTCTCTCTCTCTCTCTCTCTCTGGCTCTTTTGTCTCCTTTAGAAAATCCTATTGGCATGCGCCACCATAACTGGCACTGTGCCCTGTTTTAGGGGCACCATGGGTGGTCCCTAGGGCCCGCCATTCACAGCCATGTTGGGCGTGGGAGCCATCGCAGAACGTATGGCCTTGACCACTGTGCTCCAGGCAGGCGCTGTTTTGTGTCGCTATGCTGCTCCCTTCCCTCCGCGTTTGTTCGTCCATCTGCCCGCCCAGGCATCACCTTTTACGGCCGCCTGGCATCCGGCCCGTGTATGGACCCTGTATGTCCCAGTATGGTCTTTCGGCCTCTAGGGGGCCCTCTGTGTCTGGGCAGCATGGCCCGCGGCTCCCAGACGAGTTTGTACCCGGGCCTGTGTGTTTCAGCCATACCGCTGCTTTTCTCCCCTCCTTGGCCTGTCTGTCATAGCCCGGGCCCATTTGACAGGGTCCAGCGACCGCCTGCTCTCCTCCCTGCGCACCTTGGCTGCCTGTATCTAAGTGTACCTTGTAGCATCATAGCTATCTCAGCCGCGGTGAGGGCCTGTGCGCGGCCCTATGACCCGCATTCAAGCATGCATGGGAGCTTTCTAATCTCCCTGAAAGACAGGCTCTGTGAAGCTGTTCTTTTGTTTCTCAAAAACTCTTAATAGAACTTACAAATATATTTTTGACTCTTCTCTCAGCCCGAGGCCCGCACTTTCATGGGCCCTTGGCTATTTTATTTGCTAGTTGCCAGCTATGCTGGGCCCTGTTGCCTTGGGAATGGATTCCCGCTGGGCGCTAGCTGCCGTCCAGCCTGTTCTCTTTAGTAAAAGTTAAAGTTCCCTGCATGTGAGAGCCAGGGACTGATCTCTCTCATAAAAATTAGGCAAACAATCACCTCAAAAGGCAAACTGTCTTAATGAACTCTCACGTCTACATTAAAAATGTTGGTGCTTCTCCAAAAGCACTGTCAATTGACCTTAACTGGCCTCCCGATTCTGAACAAGAACAGAGATACTTGCATTTCCAAAATTCCCAATTCACCTTTACCTTTACATAGCTGGCCAGCCTTTTTTTTTTCAGGGCGACCCCATAGGTTTTTTTACCTTTCCAGAAACTCGTGACTGCTTCCTCTTCGCATCCCAGTGGTGCCTCCATCTGTGGGGGTTGCCATTCCACGCCACCCACCTCCCACAAGTTCTATATTGCCTAGGGGTTAAAACACAAGACACACACACAGATACAGAGTTCGAGTCATCCTCAAGAAGAGAATGTCCAATTTATTCAACTTAATCTAGGGTTAAATACTTTTGGTCCCAGTAAAGAAAAACTCCTCCCACCCAGAGGGGGCTGGGGAAACTGGCGTCTGTGAGAGCTCCTTCTCAGGCAAGTGGTCAAGGGTACAAGGCAGTGCCAGACAGGTAAGATGGACCTTGGTGCCTGAGCTTCTTTTAGGCAGGTTGAGAAATTACCATTTTAAAGTAATGTAGACCCCTTAGGCTATTGTACCAGACTGTAGCAGAGCAAGCACAGAACTTAGCAGGAAGCTTAGCTGGTTAGCGTAAACATTACTTGCATTCTGTGCTTTGGCCTCGAAGAACAGGGAAGACAGGGCCTCACAGGCTACTTCACTCAATATGATGTTTTCTAGATCCATCCAGTTGATTGTAAATTTGAAGTTGTCATTATTTATTTTCTGCTGTGTTGTATTCCATTGTGTAAATGTTCCACATTTTCCTTATCTATTCTTTCGTCAAGGGGAATTTAGGCTATTACCAGTTTCTGGCTATGACAAACAATGCTGCTATAAGCATAGTTGAGCAGAAGTCTTTGTGGTATGATTGAGCATCATTTGGGTATTTACCCAAAGGGAGTATTGCTGGGTATTGAGAAAGGTTGTTTCCGAATTTTCTGAGAAACCACCACACTGACATCCAAAGGAGCTGTATCAGCTTGCATTCCCACCGGCAATGCAGAAGTGTTCCTTTTTCCCCACAACCTCTCCAGTATAAGTTGTCATCAGTGTTTTTGATCTTGGCCATTTTATAGGTGTACGATGGAGTCTCAGGGTTGTTTTGATTTGCATTTCTCTGATGACTAAGGATGTTCAAACATTTTCTTAAGTGTCTTTCAGCCATTTAAGATTCCTTGTCAAAAATCAGGTGTTCAAATATGTGTGGATTAATATGCAGGTATTATATTTGGTTTCATCAGTCCTCCTGTCTGTTCTTATGCCAATACCAGGCTGTTTTCAGTACTGTAACTCTGTAGTAAAGTTTGAAGTCAGGGATTGTGATGCCTCCAGAAATTTTTTTATTGCCCAGAATTGTTTTGACTTTTCTGCATTTTTTGCTTTTCCATATGAAGTTGAGTACCATTGTTTAAGGGTCTGTGAAGAATTTTGCTGGGATTTTGCTCGTCATTGCATTGAATCTGTAGATTTCTTTTGGTAAGTTTGCCATTTTTACTATGTTAATTTTGCCTACCCAAGAGCATGGGAGATTTTCCACTTTCTGGTGTCTTCTTCAGTGTCTTTCTTCAAATATTTAAAGTTCTTGCCATACAAGTCTTCCACTTGTTTGGTTAGAGTTACTCCAAGATATTTATGCTATTTGTAGCTATTGTGAAGTTTTATAATACTGTGGAGTACAGATTTTTGAAATATGACTTGATGATTCTCTGTATTTCCTTCATATCTATTGTTATGTCCCCCTTTTCATTTCTGAATTAGTTAAATTGTATATTCTCTCTCTGCCTTTTGGTTAGTTTGGATAAAGGTTTGTCTATTTTGTTGATTTTCTCAAAGAACCAACTCTTTTTATCATTGATTCTTTGTATTGTTTTCTTTGTTTCTATTGTGTGGATTTCAGCTCTCAATTTGATTATTTTGCCATCTAGTTCTCTTAAGTAAGTTTGTTTCTTTTTGTCTAAAATTTTCAAGTGTTCCATTAATTCACACATATGATATTTCCCAACTATTTTGTGTAGGCATTTAGTGCTATGAACTTTCCTATTAACACAACTTTCATTTTGTCCCATAAATTTGAGTATGTTTTGTGGTCATTTTCTTTGAATTTTAGGAAGTCTTTAATTTCTCCCTTTATTTCTTCCTGGACCTTTTGATGATTCAGGTGAGTATTGTTTAATTTCCTTGTGTTTGTGGATTTTCTGGAATTAGTATTGCTGTTGACTTCTAGTTTTAAACCATGGTGATCTGATTTTGTATATTGGGTTATTCCATTTTTTTTGTATTTGTTAAGGTTTTTTTGTTAACTAGTATGTGATCAATTTTTGAGAATGTTTCATGAGGTGCTGAGAAAAAGGTATATTCCTTTCTGTTTGGATGGAATGTTTTATAGATGACTGTTACTTCGATTTGAGTCATAACCTCTGTTAGTTCCCTTATTTTTCTCTTCATTATTTATCTGACTGACCTGTCCAGTGGTGAGATGGGAGTGTTGTAGTCTCCCAATCTTAGTGTGTGATGTTTGATATGTGATTTAAGCTTTAGGAGTGTTTCTTTTACATATGAGGGTGCCCTTGTATTGGGGGCATAGATGTTCAATATTGAGATTTCCTCGTGATGGATTTTTCCTGTGACTAATATGAAATGTCCTTCTTTGTCTTTTTTGATTGGTTTTAGCTCAAAGTCTATTTTGTTGGATATTAGGATAGCTATACCCACTTATTTCTTAGGTCCATTTTATTGGAATAATTTTTCCCAACCCTTTACTCTGAGATGATGTCTGTCTTTGAGGTTGAGATGTGTTTCTTGTAAGCAGAAGAAAGATGGATTCTATTTTTGTATCCAATTTGTTAGCCTGTGCCTTTATAGGTGAGTTGAGTCCGTTTATTGTTGGACCCCGCCTTCCTGTGGATACCCACACCCGATCCAGGTGCGTGCCTTCCCGAACTCGGGCCCACGAGAATGGATGACTGTCCTGAGGGTTTAAAGAGACACACACAAAAAAGAGACCTTGCTCACTTACCAAGAGTAAATGGCCACTTTATTAAACTCAAGTCGGGTATTTATACCAGTGGGCAACCGGGATCAAAAGGGCAAGGCCTCCTCCCATCCAGGAGCAGGAGGAGAAGATTACAGGCCCCGGCGCCTCAGGCAGAATCAGCTGGGGGAGGCCAGGCGTGTGGAGCCCACTGCTAGAACCTTGAATACAGGTGAAATCACCATAACAAAGAGAGCCAGATTCTTCCTAAGCTAACCCCTCAAGCCAGTGCTAGTGCAGAATCTCCAGGGAGCTGGAGGTCACACGGCCCTGCGAATCGCCAGGAAGAAGGGAAAAAGACCTTGGTACCTACAATTTATATTAAGGGATACTAATGACCAGTGATTGCTATCTCCTGTTAATATATTTGTCATTGTTGGTGATGTTAATTTGTGCATTGTTCCCTTCTTTGGGATTTGCTGCTATGAGACCACCACCAATTGTCTGTGGTTTTGTTGGTGTAGCCAACTTCCTTGGGTTGGAGTTTTCCTTCTAGTATTTTGTGTAGGGCTGGGTTTGTGGCTAGGTATTGGTGAAATCTAGTTTTGTCATGGAGTATCTGTTTTCTCTTTCTATGGTGATTGAAAGTTTTGCTGGGTAAAGTAGTCTAGGCTGGCATCCATGGTTTCAATGTCTGCATAATGTTTGAAAGGACCTCTGGCTTTCATTGTTTCCAATGAGAAGTCAATGTGTAATTCTGATAGGGCTACATTTATATGTTACTTGGCATTTTTCCATTGCAGCCCTTAATATTCTTTCTTTACTCTGTATGTTTAGTGTTTTGATTATTATGTGGCAAGAGGATTTTTCTTGATCCAGTCTATTTGGTGTTCTGTAAGCTTTTTGTATACGCATCTTTCTTTAGGTTGCGAACGTTTTCTTCTATGATTTTGTTAAATGTATTTTCTGTGCTTTTTAGTTGAACATTTTATCCTTCTTCTATACCTGTTATACTTAGATTTGGCCTTTTATGGTGTTTCCTATTTCCCAGATATTTTGGGTTAAGCTTTTGATAGATTTAATGTTTTCTTTAAATGATGAGACTATTTCCTCTATTGTATCTTCAGTTCTTGATATTCTCTCTTCCATCTCTAATATTCTGCTGTTCATGCTTCCTTTTGTGGCTCCTGATTCTTTTTTCATGATTTCTGTTTCTATAATTTCATCAGTTTGTGTTTTCTTTATTGTCTCTATTTCAGTTTCCAAGTCCTGAATAGTTTCTTTCATATGTTTGATTGCTTTTTCTTGGTTTTCTTTAAGTGATTTGCTGATGTCTTTCAAACTTTTTGTTTGTCTTTTCCTCCATTTCTTTGAGGGAATTTCTCATTTCCTCTTTAAGAATTTTAAACATTCCCTTGAAGTTATGTTTTAGGTCATTTTCTTCTGTTTCATTTATATTTGATTGTTCAAGTCTTGCTGTTGTGGGGTTTTACTGGTGTGTTGTTCTTTGTTGTGTTGCTCATCTTTTCCTCTAATAGGTGTGGTTGTGGCTATCTGAGATTCCGTTGATTAATCTTCTAGTTGCCAGTGAATCCAAAGCTCAGATGGTTGTTTCTTGTACAGTCAGTGCCACAGTTCTAGTTACCCCATCAGTTACCTCGTGTTCCTGGAGTGCTCTTGAGCTTTGCTCTGTTCCTTTGGAGTTTGCTGTCTTAGGCATAGTTTGGTCTAGGTACTGGCTTTGACTTGTTTCTGTAAATCCTGGTCTGGATCTCCTCCTACAGAAATCCCTGACTTAGAGTTGGTCCTGGAAATGTCTTTCTTTCTGGTCTATTGCCTTGGAGTTCCCAGGCTTGGGAGCATCTAGAACTTCAGATATCCTGACTCAGACCTACTCCCTTTGAGGTTCCAGACTCATGCCTCAACCCACAGAGATCTCTGGATCCTACCTACTCCTTCACAGGTCTCAGATTCATGCCCAGACTGGCAGAGGTCATGGTTCAGGCCTAGTTCCTCAGGAGTCCAAGACTCACCCCCAGACCCACAGGGGTCCTGGCTTAGGTCTACTCCCTTGAAGGTCCCAGATTCATGTCCAGACCCTCAGTATTCTCTGGCTCTAGTTTACTTGCTCAGCAATTACTGCCCTGTACCTGTTGCGGTAAAGTTTGCTGTCTCTCAAGTCAAAGTTTTATATGAGAGAAAATGTATGGCCTTTACATTATCTTAGAGAAAATTTTGCTTATTCTGTGACAAAAAAAAAAATTGAAATTTCAAAGGTGTCACAAGGTGGATTTTCAAGTCACTTCCAACTGTTATGTTTTTTTCAACAATCCCCAACACACTTGTGTTTCCCTGTTTGGAGTACTTTTGCCACCTTGGATGCATTTAACATCATATTAAGAAGTGTCTAATTATTACAATTGATGTGGTGTAGATATGGTGCTGCAAGCATTAGTGGGTACTCTTTGTGTTGATGTTAACCACAATAAAATACCATAATGTAGCCCAGAATGCCAACACTTCAAAATTCTAGAACTCCATTCCACTCCACTGAGTCTAAAAGATTATGGTGTACAAACTGCAGTAATTCAGATAGAGGTTCATTTCAATCACTGTATCATTCATGGTGGAGTATCTCTGCCATGAAATGGCATCTCCATCTCTCTCTCTCCTTCTCCCTCTTTCTCTGCCTCTTTCTCTTTCTCTCTCTCTCTCTTTCTCTCTCTCTCACTCACACACACATACACACACACGTACACACACACATACAAACTGTGTGTATATATTCATATGTGTGTATACATGTATACAAACTTTATTGTGTGGAGGTTTATGAAAAAATCATCTTAGAGCAGAAAACAAGCTATCAATGGTGCAATTAGTACCTCATTTTTAAATCGACCTGACTCAAGAACTCAGAAAAACAAGTCCATACTTTGTGTAAGTACTGGTCTGTGATATTTCCTTGAGTTAGCAGCTCATACTTCATTTGTTCACAATTGAATTTCTGGTATTTACTAGACATTAGGTCTGTTTCTCCCCAGTTATCCTAAAACACTTCACAACTTAGGCATCCTCTCTATAGAAGTGTGGGCTATGTCTAAAGAAATGTGTCAGAGATTAAAAACACATGCTCTCTTAAAATAGTTACCATAACCCACATGAATGACCTCACAACAATCTGTAACTCCATCTCCAGGGAATCCAACAATGTCTTCTACTTTTCTGACCTCTGTAGGCACCTGAACTAATAAACATATGTGCATGCACACACACACACACACACACACACACACACAAATAATTTATTTTAAACTATAGGTTATAACTATAGTCTGAAATAAAAATAAACTAATATATGTCAAATATCATTGAGAGTGATGTGACATTTAGGCTTTTCAGAATTGCCTTTCAGATATCAATAAAAGGATTTTTTCTTTAATCCTTCCCTTACTATAGCCTAAACGCCTTATTGAATTTTTTCTTCCTGAAAATTTCCTTCAATTTAATACTCCTTTTAAAAATTAGTTTACAATTATGTTTTCTTTTGTGTTGCCAAGATAAAGAAATACTCAGAAAAAAGGTGACATCAGAGAGAAAGAATTTCTTTGGTTTAGAATTCCAGGATGTTTTCCTTTCATTTCATGGAAGTCACAGAGGCAAGAGTTTAAAGCAGCTAGTCATATCATATTCACAGTCAGGATCAGTTAAAAATAAATTTGTGCATGTTTGCTTGCTTACTCAATTTCTTTACCCTTATACAGTTCAGGATTCCTTGGCTGGTGAATAGTGTTGCATATAGAAGACTGAGTCTTTTCACATTAATTTAGATAGTCCCCAAGAGACATATTCATAGGCTAAGGCTGTGTAGACAGTCTTTCATCAAAACATTCTACTCAATTAATTTTTGGTTGCATAAAATTGATAATTAAAGCTTACCACCACAAAGAATGTAGTATGTTTCTATATAGGGTTTCACATGCTTTACTTTGGGTTAATTCTCCTCTTTACTCACAACCCCCCTAACAAACACATTTGCTCTTTCCACATGTTCTTGCAAAGCTTTCCCTTCTTAGCCTTTAGAGTTTTGTTTTTACTTTAGGGAAAATTGCCTGATTCAGAAAGCTAGTGACATTTTTTCAAAACATAAGTTTCACAAACTAATTTTACTGTATGAATAATATCTTGTTCCTTTCAATTCTTCTATAGAAATTAATGTATTCATTACTTTATTGTTGTTGTAGTACAATGTCATAACCAAAAGCAACTTACAGTTGAAAATGTTCATTTTGGCTTTTATTGAAGATAGATGAAGCTATCAGGGAAAGAAAGCTTCATATCACAGTCCATTTATGGCAGCAGGAGTAAAAAGCTGAGAAACCATATACCAACACCCAAAACAAGCAGAGAAATTGACTGGAGGCAAAGTGAGGATATAAACACTTAAGGTCTTCTCCCAATGCCATGCTTTACTATCAGAGGCCATGAGAGTTACAACAGATGACAACTTGTGTTCAGATGTCAACTCACCAAAGGAGTGATTCTCTAATGGAAGTTAATCTTATATCTGCAAGGTCTGCAGGACCATCAACTCTGGAAACCATTGCTTTCATTTGCTAAATCAACTTAGTATCTTAATTGTAGTGTGTAATCTCATTTGATGTATATATGTAATCTCATGATTGCATCTCAGTCTTACCGTCATGTATATCTGTGGATGATCAGGAAGATGACATTTTACTTAGCTGTTTAATTTATATAGAGAGATAATATATTAGTACTTGCTTCCTAACTAAATCTGTTTGTTGCATGAGGACTGTTGTAGATTAATAAAGACCTGATTTGTTTCTTTTACTAAGATTACCTCACACAATTAATTCACCTTAACCTCAGTTCAAACTAGACTAAAATCTTTTTTAAATAGATCATAAATTTAAAACTTTATAGCAATACACAAGGTCAGAGTCACAGATGTCCAACCAAGATTGCTAACATAAAGCACCATTCAGAAAAGCATGACAATTCTTTACTTGCTAACTCTGCTGACAATAGACCTACATCTCAAAGTTTGTCTCTGGACACTATGCCTTCCCTTGTCTCATCACAGTCTTACTCCTGTAATCTTGGAAACTCATGTTGCTACAAGAATGGCCTGGCTCCTCTTAATATGCCCTATGAATATGCTTTTTACCAATAAGAAGTAACTCTTGTGATTTTTATTGATCTAAGCCTCCTGTAAAAAGAAAGAGAGTTTAAGCTGGAGGAGAAGAATCTAGGAGGAATTAGAAGCAGTACAGAAGAAGTAGAATAGAGGCAGAAAAATAAAGAGACTTTTTTCAGATAACATAGTGTGAGAGAATTCATTTGCCTTCAGGTACAGAAAGTTCTCATTGCTTCTTGGAGCATCTAATCTGAACTCTGAAAATTCCTTGGGACTGGACACCAAAGTCCCTTGTTACTTTACTTTCTTCTTTAGCAAAGCTACATTCCTAAAAGTTTTAAAATTTTTCACAGAGTACCTCCAGGCTGTGTACCCTAATCTATGAGGGATTTTCTTCTTTCAAACCATCACAGGTGAAAAACCTGAACCACTGTGATAAGGTCATTTTCATGCATTTCTCTTTCCATATATACCTGAGCACTAATTGTCTGGGGATTGTTTCAGTCAGAAAGCAGCAACATCTTTAGCTTGGCAGGAGGAGCTGTTATTTAAGACACTTAAGAAGTTGGTTTGCAACTAGTTTATTTTACATGAAAATTGTTTATATGAGAGAATGCATTGTTGAATACTAAAATATAAAATAGTATATGATATTTGAAAGAAACAATGATTAAGACAATCTAGGAACGATAAAAATTTCCTAACATACTTTTTGGTCAAATTTATTAACTGGCAGTTAGCAGAGAAGTCAGTTGCTAAAACCCTGAGTGACCAGGTAGGAAGCAGATATAAGAGGCTGTCTTGGTATAGCAGCCAGCAACTTCCCATTAACATCTCCATAATCTTCTGATCTATCCCACACTGTACTTTATAAGAGGTATCCATAGTAGGCCACTGTAAGTAAATTATTTTTTCCAACCCTCTAAGCCCAAGATTATATATTCATTCTTTTTCGCAACACTGAAAAACACATTTCATATGCTAGATCACATTTGCCCTTCTCAAGTTCTGCTCATAATTTTTCTCTTTTTCTCTCCCTAAATAACACCTCCTTGCTTTCATATCTTATTATTTTTAATGTGGCTTCACATGGTTCACAGCTCAGTAGACTGATGACAGCTTTGCTTTCCTAGTGGTGCATCCAGAAACTTCCACCACAATTAAAGCTGGCCAGTAGGGGTGAAACTTGCAGGTTGATATCAGCTTGACTTAGCCCTATCCTATTACTCAAGGATGTGGTATCTTCATCGATATGGTCTTCCCACCAAGTTCTGGGCAATGAAACAAGAGTGATGGCAACAGTCTTTAATTTTCGGGATGGGTCACAGGACCCTTTTTATTTATAAATATGCATATATTCTCAAACATCTCTGCAATAGTAGGTCCCCATATGTCATTTATTTTTTAATAATTCATAAAAATTTCCACTTCCTCCACTCCTCCAAATAGACTCCCACTCCCCTCCCCACTCCCTCTCCTCCACCTTCTCCAGTTCTAAGAGCAGTCAGGGTTTCCTGCCCTGTGGGAAGTTCAAGTTCCTCTCCCCCTCCCTCCAGGTCTAGGAAGGTGAGCGTCCAAACAGACCAGGATTCCAAAAAGCCAGTATATGCAGACTAAACAAGTCCCAGTGCCATTATCAATGGCTTCTCACACAGCCCACATGTCAACCACATTCAGAGAGTCCGGTTTGATCACATGCTCGTTCAGTCCCAGTCCAGCTGGCCTTCGTGAGATTTCATTAGATCAGTCCCCTTTTATCAGTGGGTGAATGCACCCTTCCCTGTCCTGACATCCTTTTTCATGTTCTCCCTCCCTCTTCATTTGGACCTTGGGGCCTCAGTCCAGTGCTCCAATGTGAGTCTCTGTCTCAATCTCCATCCATCATCAGATGAAGGTTCCCTCTGATCCTGACTCCCTTCCTCACGTTCTCCCCACTTCTGCTTCTCATTTGGACCTAGGGAGTTAAGTCCAGTGTTCCAATGTGGGTCTCTGTCTCTATCTCCATCCATCGCCAGATGAAGGTTCTATGGGGATATGCAAAATATTCATCAGTATGGTTATGAGCCAAGGCCAGTTCAGGCACCCTCTCCTCTGCTGCCCAGGGAACAATCTGGGGACCTCTCCTTGGACCTGGGAACCGCTCTAGAATCAAGTCTCTTGCAAACCCTAAAATGACTCCCTTAGTTGAGATATATACTTCCTTGCTTCCATATTCATCCTTCCTCCTTCCCCCCATCCCATTTCCCCAAGCTATCCCCAATCCTCCCCTTCTCCCTTCTCTCTGACCATCTCCCCTTGCTTCCACCCGCAGCCCCCGTGCACCCAAGTTTGCCTGGCAATCTTGTCTACTTCCAATATCCAGGAGGATAACTATATGATTTTCTTCAGGTTCATCTTCTTATTTAGCTTCTCTAGGATCACGAATTATAGGCTCAAAGACCTTTAATTATGGCTCGAATCCACTTATGAGTGAGATTGGCCTGTAATTCTCTTTCTTGATGGTGTCTTTGTGTGGTTTTGGTATCAGAGTAACTGTAGCTTCATTAAAAGAATTTGGCAATGACTCTTCTGTTTCTATATTGTAAAATACATTAAGGTATTAGCTCTTCTTGGAAGTTCTCATAGAATTCTACATTGAAAGCATCTGGTCCTGGGCTTTTTTTGGTAGGGAGGTTTTTGATAACAGCATCTATTTCTTCGCTACTAACAGGTCTATTTAGATTGTTCACCTGGTCTTGATTTAACTTTGGTAAATGTTACTTATCTAAAACAGGTCCATTTCTTGTACATTTTCCAACTTTGTGACATATAGGCTTTTGCAGTAAGATCTAATTATTCTCTGAATTTCCTCTGTGTCTGTGGTTATGTCCACATTTTCATTTCTGATGTTATTAATTTGCATGTTTTCTCTCTGCCATTTGATTAGTTTGGATAGGGGTTTGTCAATCTTGTTGATTTTCTCCAAGAACCAGTTTTGTTTGATTGCTTCTTTGGATTGTTTTCTGTGTTTCTATTTTGTAGATTTCAGCCCTCAGTTTGATTATTTCCAGTCTTCTACTCCTCCTGGGTGAGTCTGCTTCTTATTCCAGAGCTTTCAGGTATGCTGTTAAGTCTCCAATGTGTGCTTTCTCTGTTTTCTTTAATTGGGCACTTAGTGCTATGAACTTTCCTCTTAGCACTGCTTTCACTGTGTCCATAGGTTTGAGTATGTTGTGTCTTTATTTTCATTAAATTCAAGGAAGACTTTAATTTCTTTCTTTATTTCTTCCTTGACCCAGGGATGATTCAGTAGTTGACTGTTCAGCTTCCATGAGTTTGTAGGCTGTCTGCGGTTAGAATTATTGTTGAATTCTAACTTTATTTCATGGTGATCCGACAAGACACAGGTGGTTACTAATATTTTTTTGTATCTGTGGAAGTTTGCTTTGTTACCGAGAATGTGGTCTATTTTCGAGAATGTTCCATGAGCTTCAGAGAAGAAGGTATATTCTTTCCTATTTGGGTGGTATGTTGTACAAATATCTGTTAAGTTCATTTGATATATTACTACTATTAATTCTCTTATTTCTCTGTTAGGTTTCTGTCTGATTGACCTGTCCATTTGTGAGAGAGGTGTGCTGAAGTCTCCTACTATTAGTGTGTGTGGTTTGATGACTGCCTTGAATTCTAGAAGTTTTTCTTTTACATAAGTGGGTGCTTTTATATTAGGGGCATAGATATTCAGGATTGAGATTTCCTTTTTATGAATTGTTCCTGTTATGAGTATAAAATGTCCATCTCCATCTCTTCTGATTGATTTTAGTTTGAAGTCAATTTTGTTGGAAATTAGAATAGCCACACTCGCTTGTTTCCTAGGTCCGTTTGCTTGATAAACCTTTTCCCAGCCCTTTACTCTGAGTAGATGTCTGTCTTTGTGATTGAGGTGTGTTTCTTGTAAACCACAGAATGTTGGATCCTGTTTTCGTATCCAATATCTTATTCTGTGCCTTTTTATAGCTGAGTTGAGTCCATTAATATTAAGTGATATTAATCACCAGTGGTTGATGACTCAGGTTATTTTATTTTATTTTTTTTGTGTAGTAGAGTTTGTGTGTTTCCCTTGTATGAGTTGTGCTTGTGAAGGGTTGCTAGATGTCTGAGTTATTGTAGGCAATGATGGCAATGTTAGATTCCTTGGGTTGTGATTTTCCTTCTATTACTATCTGTAAGGCTGGATTTGTGGCTATGTATTGTCTAAATTTGTTTTTATCCTGGAATATTTTGTTTTCTGAAGTGATAGTGAATGATATCTTGACTGGGTATAGTTGTCTGGGCTTGCATCCATGGTCTCTTAATTTCTGCAGTACCTCTATCCAGGACCTTCTGGCTTTCATGGTTTCCATAGAGAATTCCAGTGTAAGTCTGATAGGTTTACCTTTAAAAGTTACTTGACCTTTTTCCTTTGCAGCTCTTAATATTATTTCTTTAATCTGTATGTTTTGTGTTTTGATTATTATATGGCGAGGGGATTTTTTTTTTTGGATACAGTCTATTCGGTGTTCTGTATGCTTCTTGAACCGTCATAGGAATATCATTCTTCTTTCTTTAAAGTAATTTTATTAAATTATAAAAGTTTCCATTTCTGCCCCTCCTCCCACCACCCTCCCACTCCCCCCACTCCCTCTCTTCCTCCCTCTTCATCCCTAAGAGCAGTCAGGGTTTCCTGCCCTGTGGGAAGTTCAAGTTCCTCCCCCCCTCCCTCCAGGTCCAGGAAGGTGAGTGTCCAGACAGACTGGACCCGCAAAATCCAGTATATGCAGAGGAAAGAAGTCCCAGTGCCATTGTCAAAGGCTTTTCAGAAAGACTCCGGGCCAGCCACATTCAGAGAATCCGGCCACATTCAGAGAATCTGGTTGGATTGCGTCCTCGTTCAGTCCCAGTCCAACTGGCCTTGGTAAACTCTCACTAGATCCGTGCCCTTGTATCAGTGGGTGATCGCATCCCTCACAGTCCTTATTTCCTTTTTCATTTTCTTCATCCTTCTGCTCCTCATTTGGGCCTTGGGGGGCTCAGTCTGGTGCTCCAATGTGGGTCTCCATCTGTATCGCCATCCATCGTCAGATGAAGGTTCTCTCTGATCTTGCCTTCTTTGCTCATGTTCTCTTTCCTTCTGCTTCTCCTTTGGACCTAGGGAGTTAAGTTCAGTGTTCCGATGTGGGTCTCTGTCTCTATCTCCATCCATCACCAGATGAAGATTCTATGGTGATAAGCAAAATATTCATCAGTATGGTTATGGGCCAAGGCCGGTTCAGGCACCCTCTCCTCTGTCCAGAGAACAATCTGGGGATCTCTCCTTGGACCTGGGATACCATTTATAATCAAATCTCCTGTAAACCCTAAAATGACTCCCTTATTTGAAATATATTCTTCCCTAATCCCATATTCATTCTTCTTCTCTCCCCCCATCCCAGTCCTCCGAGCTTTCCCCAGTCCTCCGAGCTTTCCCCATTCCTCCCCTACTCCCTTCTCTCTAACCCTCTCCCCTTCCAACAACCCTCCCACCCCCCCCAAGCACCCGAGGTTACCTGAGACTCTTGTCTATTTCCAATCTCCAGGAGGATAGCTACATGATTTTCATCAGGTTCACCTTATTTAGCTTCTCTAGGATCATGAATATTAGGCTCAAAGACCTTTAATTATGGTTAGAATCCACTTATGAGTGAATACATACCGTGTTCCTCTTTTTGGGTCTGGCTTACCTCACTCAGTTAAGTGTTTTCTATTTCCATCCATTTGCATGCAAAATTCAAGATGTCATTGTTTTTTACCGCTGAGTAAAACTCTAATGTGCATATGTTCCACACCTTTTTTAACCATTTTTCTATTGTGGGGCACCTAGGTTGTTTCCAGGTTCTGGCTATTACAAATAGTGCTGCTATGAACATAGTTGAACAAATGCTTTTGTAGTATTTTAGGACATCTCTTGGGTATATTCCCAAGAGTGAAATTGCTGGGTCCTGAGGGAGGTTGACTCCCAGTTTCCTGAGAAACCGCCACACTGATTTCCACAGTGGCTGCACAAGTTTGCATTCCCACCAATAATGGATGAGTGTTCCCCTCATTCCACATCCTCTCCAGCATAGGCTATCATTGATGTTTTTGAGTTTGGCTATTCTGACAGGTGTAAGATGGTATCTCAAAGTGGTTTTGATTTGCATTTCCCTGATCGCTAAGGAGGTTGAGCACAACCTTAAGTGCCTTTTGGCCATTCGAAGTTCATCTGTTGTGAATTCTCTGTTCAGTTCAGTACCCCATTTTTTAATTGGGTTAATTAGAGTTTTGGTGTCTAGTTTCTTGAGTTCTTTGTATATTTTGGAGATCAGACCTTTGTCTGCTTCTTGAACCTTCATAGGAATATCGTTCTTTAGGTTAGGAAAGTTTTCTTCTATAATTTTGTTGAATATATTTTCTGGGCCTTTGATCCGCAATTCTTCTCCTTCTTCTACTCCTATTATTCTTAGGTTTGATCTTTTTATTATGTCCCAGATTTCTTGAATGTTTTGTGATGAGAATTTGTTGGATTTGCTGTTTTCTTTGATCAGAGCATTTATTTTCTCTATGGCATCTTCAGAATCTGAGATTCGTTCTTCTATCTCTTGTATTCTATTGGTTATGCTTGATTCTGTAGTCTCTGTTCATTTACCTAGATTTTCCATATCCAGCCAGCCCTTGGTTTGTGTTTTTTTCGTTGCCTCCATTTCAGTTTTCAATTCTTGAACTGTTTCCATTACCTGTTTAATTGTTTTTTTCTTGTTTTCCCAGGGTACCATTCACGGATTTACTCATTTCTTTAAACTTTTTGTTATACTTCTCTTCCATTTCTTTACTCATTTCATTAAACTTTTTGCTATACTTCTCATCCATTTCTTTGAGGGATTCATATCCTGTTTAAGGGACTCAATTGCTTTCATAATGGCACTTCTTTCCACTTTTTCTGGATTAGGGTTTTCAAGTCCTTCTGTTGTAGGGTCGCAGGGATCTGGTGTATTCATATTGTTTTTCAGATTGTTGGAGGGTTTCCTTGGTATCTGTCCATCTCTTCCTTCAAATGCTCTCTAATGGATCTTATGGTACTGGGTTAGGTTCCCTTGTTTGGCAGGGACCTCACTGACAGAAGGCCTACCTTTCTGCAGCAGGCTATTGAAACACAGAAATTCCCTCTTGCTTGGTTGCACTTACAGTCCAGCTGACTGAGCTGGGAGATTTTATGGCCCCGAGGAGGAGGAAGGGAGATATAAAGGAAGGGGTTCCTGGGTGAAAGCTGGGATGGGATAGGAGGCAAGAGGGCTTAGCCCCTGCAGAGTGACCAGGGAGTCAAAGGGGTCAGGGAATGTCTGAGCTCCTCCTTGCTGGGCTTCTGCCATGGGTCAGGAGCAAACTCACCCCACTGATGGATCTTCTGCTGGAGGATCAATGCCCCTTGCTGGCCAGGAATCTCACTGAGCTGACACAGGGCCTACCTTTCCACAGGCAGGCTATTGAAACACAGGCACTCCCTCTTGCCAGGTTGCACGTACAGCCCAGTCCCAGTATGCAATCCGGCTGAGCTGGGGGATTTTATGGCCCTGAAGAGGAAGGGAGGAATAAAGTAAGGGGTTCCTGGATGAAAGCTGGGATGGGATAAAAGGCAAGAGGACTTAGCCCCTGCAGAGTGACCAGGGATTCAAGGGGGTCGGGGAATGTCTGAGCTCCTTCTTGCCAGGTTTCTGCCACATGTCAGGCGCAAACTCACCCCTCTGATGGATCTTCTGCTAGAGGATCAGTGCCCCTTTCTGGCCAGGAATCTCGCTGAGCTGACACAGGCAAGATTATATATTCTTTTACTTACAAACGTATTTTGTTTATCTCATTTTCTGAATATTGACTTCCTATTCCTTGGTGAGAAACCATTTCAATACGGCTGTCTTCCAACATTGGATTATATTGGTCCTGCAACCAAGGAGAAATAAATTATAGTTTAGAACACCAGATCTAAGTACTTAGTCAAGATGGCTGCTTTCTTGGGCTATGATTCCACTATGACTCAAACACCAATAGAATGTAGTTCAGCATTATAGAATCTAAATCCACACAACTGCAGAAGTCATTCATGAGCATAGAATATGAATTATCTTAGGAGAACAGTACAGCATATACCTTAGAACTGTTTTATTAAAAACAGAACAGAGTGAAAATTGAAGACATTAATTTGAGTCTAAGTAAGCTGTTCATGTTGAAGTCTCTTAGTGTAGGGTAGTGTGAATGTAGAGTTAAGATGACCGCACATCAAGTTAGGATATCTGGTTTGTTTTACTCTCTGAAATTTATTCAATAATAAAGTTTTTAAATTTATGTAATCATAAGAAGCATCTACAGCTGCAGAAGAATCATAAATTTGTACTAGGTTGAGCTATAGAGAGACCCTGCATCAAAATATAAGCACAATCATTGTCAAAATTAGAAAATCAAATGTCTGAGGTCTTTCATATAACTATAAAGAAAGTCAAGGAAAAAAAGAGACAAAAATCTATATTTTATGGTATTATCATTTTGTTACATTAAATTATCCTCAAATAGAGTGAGAAAAAAATGGTGTCTCTAGTTAGATCAAGTTGGTCTAAAATTCCTTGTCCTTCTTTCTTGACCTCCGAAGATTGTAATTTCAGGTGCAACCATAATGTCTGTTCATGCTAATTGTTAAAATATTTTTTGGGGACCAGCAAACTCTCAAACTGCTTGTGCTTACTCAGCTCTGACTCTGGAAAACATTCTCTTTTCTGTAAGATCTACATTTTAAGATTATGTATACAAATTCACCTCTTTGTACAGTGTGTTCCATCATCCACATTACTGTGAATGACAGAATCTCATTAACTATAATAGCTGTATAATATTCTGTCATGCATTCATGCCATATATTGATGTCCATTCATCTGCTTAGGGATACTTAAGTTGCCCCATATTTTTTGGTCATTATAAGTGCTGTAATGAACATAGAAGTTCAAAAAAATAAAAGTTCAGACACAGTAATTTCAGTGTAAAAATGCCACAGGTAATGTACTTGATAATTAGTTTAGTTTATTCAATCCATTATGTACCTATACACTTTCTAATATTTTAGATAACAAAATAAAATTTTATTTGTAATTAAAAATTATTGCCAGTTACAATACTATTATAAATTTCTTTCATAGTAAGGAGCAGAATTTGATAAAAGTTTTCAGGGAGGAAATTAATGGACAAATGCAGCTATTATGTTATGCTATCCATAAATGAAATATAATGAAAAATGAATTTCCCTAGTTTTGTTATTCAAATTAATTTATGTTTAATGACAGTAGTATTGAAAACACAGCTCTAAAGTACCTTATAATGGAAAACAGTGAGAGAATAGTGCCAAGAAATGAGAAACGGTATTTCAGGGCCTGTTATGGCCTGAACAGTTATGGGCTTGTGCAGATCTGAAAAGCACTTAAAACAGGAATGAAGATGTTGATATTCTATAGTAATGACTGGCATTGAGTTGGAGAGAGATGTGAAAGACATTTCTAAGCATTATATGTAATGTTTCAAACAAGAGAATTACTAACCACAATATCACATATGTGATTGATTATTAATGTGAATCAGACAACTGATTGTTTCCATTGTTAAAACATAGAGCTAGGCCTGACATGATAATCTGGTTTCTAAAGGAAAGCCAAAATATCTGCACTTATTTGTTTTAAAGAGAAAATATTTTATTTTTAAAAAGTTGTTGAAATTTTTTGAAAACCTTCTGAAGATTAGATAAAATAATCCTGTGTTATAGATTTAAATGCAAAATTATAGAGGTTTGATTTTTGACTGAGACGTTGAAGGCATAAAAATAGGTATTCTTATTTTGATGATTTTGACAGACACAGCAGGAGTTCTCCTTCTGTTTAATGATGAGGAGAGAAATATCATCTAATATCATCTTAACTGTGAAGCTATTACTTTAGGAGATTCTTCTTTGTGTGGAACAGTTCATGACTGATGATCTATTGCAATATTTATATATATTTATATATATATATCAGAAGAAAATTTTTTAATTTAATTTTCTAAATGTAGTCAATTATTAGGTACTGTACCATACACTGGAAACGTTGAGGGAAGAAACAAATCATAGTCAAATGAAGCTTAAAATCTTTTAGAGACTAAATAACTGACTACAAGATATGAATTATACTTCATTTTTTTCTGCTTTTAATCATTGCTTTATCAGATTTAAATGACTTTCAAAGATAATCTACATCTTTTTGCACATTATTTTTCAAAATAATTTAAATGGATGAAAACAGAAAATTAAGAGTGATTCTGTAGCTAGGGAAATAAAAAAAATGTTAATTTTACAAAGAATTGTCAGGATGTCGGAGACTCTTCAGAGTTACACCCATTATGTTCATATACCTGGAATGCAGCCAGGCAGCGTGCAAGCTGGCTGAGGACTACAGGAAGAAATCCTGGAACTGTTGCTGTTTTCAAGAATTACCAACTTATCAAGTCAGCAACTTCCTCTAAACAAGGAAAGAGCTAAAAATAAATTATGATAGTTTGGGTATTTATTTAGCAATAGAGATAGGACAATCCCCTTCTCCCTTACAGCTGACTGCAAAACAGGGTACTGTGATGACTTGAAATGACAGGACAGAACAGTTTTATTGACAATAATCCAATGGAGGGGCATAGCTTTTTATTTGAAGGATCTATTCAAATCTCCATGGGAAAATCAAAAATCATCTCTTTTGTGTATATTTTAATCATAATAAATATAAAGAAAACAGTGGGTGCAATCACATTTTACAAAAGCACTTCCTGGTAAGAATTGTGATAGGCACCAAATAAGGTACTTTTAGTCAACTGTCGTCTGTCATTTCAGGAGTGTGCTGTGTACACTCCTAGGCAGATGATCATACACCTGGACTTTGGAATCAGGCAGTCATAAGTTTAAATAGAAACAAAGAATTTTGATGTATGTTGCTTTAAAAGTACAATTTTCTATATTGTCTGGCAGATAAATCTACATATAAAAACGTGAGGTGCTAATTTCACTAAATCCATGTTGAAGGAGGGAAGTTTAAAGTTTAGGTGTATTAAAAAAAAGCATCTGTGGCTTTCTAACTGAAAGCTCCATAATATCATCTATATACTTGTATATACTTGTATTTTGTTTCATTTATTCTTTTAATAGTTAAATAAAGAATGTATGATTAACTCAATATTATGTATTAAAAAGTTAAAGAAAATAAAATTGAAAATATCTCAGGATAGTGTGGCAAAAATGGCACTGATATATAGTAAATGTATTGTGAATTTATCAGTTGCTACAAAGAGGGTGTTTTCTAATGAAGCATGCATGTCTAATCATTTATCAGTAAAGAGAAAATGAATCTATCCACTGTGAGAAATAGCTTCACACTAGACACCAGAAGCTGCAGGATCTATACTACTACCCACAGCCTTGTTCTGACATCATTAATATTCTTTAAGTGATTCTCATTTTGGATTTGATCTTTTATGATATGTTATCTGCCTATTTTAGATTTGCTTCTTCTGATAATTAAAATACAACTCAAAATAGCTATTTCATAGGCTACTAAATATAATAGAAAAGTTTCCTAAAGTATTTCAAGACCAGTTATGCAAAAATTGTTTCAGGATATGTTTAACAAATTACATATCTATTTTTGTCAAACATGCTGATAGAATAAAATCCTGACTAGGTATGCAGTGTATGCTTTTTAGAAAAGATACTGATAAAAGTTTTAGATAAATTAATTCATCTGATATTTCCTTAATGTCATTTTATTGAAACCACTATTTAAAATAATGTTAAAGCTTATTAACTTAGCACACTGTCAAGTTTACCCATGTCTTTACTTAGCAATTGCTAGTGGAATTTCTGTTACATATAAAGCTCCATTGTTAGCACTGGACATGCAAAAATATAAAAAGTGGGATGAACCTATATTTCTCAGTGAATTTAAGGTCTATTGCAAAAAAATGTTCTAGAGACATCTTCATATTGATATTAATGTAAACATACACTGATTGCAGGGTACTATAAAAATTAATAGGGAATATCTTTCTGTAATGACCAGAAATTGATTTTGAGCTATGAATTGTATAAAAAAAAATCAGATCTTCTATAATTACTTAAACTTCTGGTCTTGTACTCGATTATTTAAAATATTTTAGCTTAAAAAGAGATCTTCAAAATTTGACAGTTCCAGGTAAGGTAATCTGTTAAAGATTGTGTAGATTGGTCTAGCATAGAGTTTGCTTCTTGGAACCTATTCCAGGCTAGATTATCTCACCAGGCCTTTATTCTGGGGGAAGAGCTAGGTCCTACCTCACCCTCAACTTGATATGCCATGCTTTGTTCAAGTCCATGGGAGGCCTGGTCCTATCTGAGTGGAAACTAAGGAAGAATGGATGGGGAGGAAGGTAAGGAGGTAGATGAAAGTCTGGAGGTAACTGGAGGAGAGGAGTAAGAGGAAATTAGTCAGTATGTAAAATAAATGAAAAATATCTTAATTAAATATAATAAAATTAAAAATATTTTACTACTCTGAGTAATTTTGTTAATAAATATGAATACTTTATTGGATGTCATTTAAAAATGTATGCTGTAGAATTTTTATTAAATAGCAATTTAAGATCCATTAGTTTCTAATAATGTGCTTTGAACTTTTCTATACCTTACTTTTATTTGACAACACTCATAAAAAAGTTATCTTGCTTGCTGGCCACAAGGAAAATATAGGAGAAAGCCTTGCTTATATTGACATGTACAGAAAAAACTGTCTTTTTGAAAATAGTATGCATTAATACAATGGTTCCATGTCTTGACTATTTTCTCTGCATTTTATATAATGCAGCTATTATATATGATAAAGATCATCAGGATTTTGTTCTAAACTCCTTTTGCTCATGGATCCCTGTGATCTTCAAGGGAAGAATTTAAATAAAGAACATCAAGAGCAATTCAGAAATTAGGCTGAGTTTATTGAAGACTATAGCAAAGTTCAAGGCTGACCGTGGACAATGACCAAAGGAAATTTTATGCTAGTTTCCATTTTAGACACTCTGTTGAACAAGCAGATTTACTTGGGCAATGTTGTCTGTTTTTTCGGTAGATTATCCCTTTTGACTTTTAGGGAACAGGACCATAATATGACTCTTCTTTGTCGGGAAGCCTTGTGCTATACAGTAATTTTGTAAGGTTTAGGATTGATAGAATGAAGTTTATAAAGTTAGACATTAATGACTTTTCTGGGAGTTCAGTATGACACATTTTTTTCCCAGTACCAGAGATATAATTCAGATTCCTTTCTACTGACTAACGATTAGAGTTCTGGAAGAGTCCAGTTCCAATGTTATTTTACTTTGGTAATCTAACCAATTACCAAAGAGCTGCCCCTAATGTGTTCATGTCTTAAAATCAATTAGAACATGAATGTCAGTTCAATATGGATATACTTTGCTGAAATAAGTCACAAAAATATTTAAATTCTTCAATTTTGGCTGGTTTTCATGCTCAACAAGTGAACAAAGGATGCCAGATAGATGGTGGTAAACTTCCACAACAGTATCTGAAGATGAACTGAACTTAAATTAGAGGAAATAAAATAACAACAAGAGATAATCATTTATGTTCTAAAGACTAATGGCATCACTACTAGGATAGTAATGGGTATGATTCAGTTTCCTCATGAAAATACAAAAATCCAATATTAAAATTGTTCACCAAAGGATGATGGTGTTTGACATGACTTAAATCTAATTCTGCATAGCTGGTTGAACAGATAATACATTTGCATAAGTATCAAGAACTTTATCATTTACCTTGACATTAATATATAAGTTCTCCTACATATCCATGAAGATATCTAAAGTCATACCATTTTGTATATTTTGACAGTTTCTGGCTATTATGAATAAAACTACTATGCATGTGATTGAGCAAGTGGCATTTGGTAGTGTGGGATGTCCTTTGGCTATATGCCCAAGAATAGTATAGCTGGATCTTGAGGTAGACTAATTCCTAATTTACCGAGAAATTGCGATGTTGGTTTTTATGGTTGTACATGTTAGCACTCCCACTTCATCACCAGCATGAACTGTCACTGTGTTTTTGATCTTAACCATTTTTACAGGTGTAAGATAGAATTCACTGTAATTTTGATTTTTGTGTCCTATCACTAAGAATAATAAACATTACATTAAGTGCTTCTCAGGCATTTTATTCCTGTATTGTACATTGTCTGTTTAGACCTGTGTTGTGGGAGGTTGCTTCTTTGTTTCCTGGCTTCCCAGACTCCAGAAAAATCACAGGGAAATTTGTATTAATTGTATACAACAGATTAAGCATATTTCTGGCTAACTCTTATATTTTAAATTAACTCATTTCTATTCATCTGTGTATTTTCATGTGGTTGTGACACCAGGTAAATTTCCATCCGACATCTGTCTCCAGTGGGGCTACATGGTTTCTCATAGACTCTGCCTTCTTTCACCCAAATTCAGTTTAGTTTCCCGCCTAGCTCTTTTCTGCAAAGCCACTGGCCAAATATCTTTATTCATTAACCAATAAAAGCAAAACATATATGGAAGTATTTCCCACCTGATTTTCCCATCGCTGTTTAAATAAAAAGGAAGGTTTTAACCTTAACATACCAAAATTACATAAATAAAACAGGTATCAAGCAAGAATTATAGTTACAAATAATTAAAATATTTATATCTACTTTAACTTTTATCATAACTAAGGAAAAGTATAATTATAAATATTCTTCAACTCCATCAAAGATTCCAGAAGTATATAATAATACCTGAGTAAACAGAAAGTACATTGTAAACAACTTTCAAAACTTTAGAATTGACAGAGACATCTCACTGCCTGGACAATCACCCAAAGTTCTTTTCTATCAAAATATCTGAGTGTATATATTCCATATTTTCTTTACCCATTCTTCCATTGAGGGGCACCTAGATTGTTTCCAAGGTCTGGCAATTACAAATAATGCTGCTATGAACATAGTTGAACAAATGATATTGTAGTATGAGAGGGCATCTCTTGGGTATATTCCTAAGAGTGGAATTGCTGAGTCCTGAGGTAGGTTGACTCCCAGTTTCCTGAGAAACCACCACACTGATTTCCAAAGTGGTTGCACAAGTTTGCATTCCCACTAACAATGAATGAGTGTTCCCGTTGCTCCACATCCACTCCAGCATAGGCTATCATTGGTGTTTTTGATTTTAGTCATTCTGACAGGTGTAAAATGGTTTCTCAAAGTTGTTTTGATTTGCATTTTCCTAAATGTTCGCCAAGGAGGTTGAACATGAGTCTTTTGGCCATTTGAACTTCATTTGCTGAGAATTCTCTTTTCAGTTCAGTACCTCATTTTTTAATTGGGTTAATTAGAATTTTCATATAGAGTTTCTTGAGTTTTTTACATATTTTGGAGATCAAACCTTTGTCTGAAGTGGGGTTAGTGAAGATCTTCCCCCATTCATTAGGTTGCCTTTTTGTTTTAATGACTGTGTCCTTTGCATTACAGAAGCTTCTTAGTTTCAGGCGGTCCCATTTATTCATGGTTGCTCTTGATGTCTGTGCTACTGTGGTTATTCATAGGAGGTGGTCTCCTGTGATCATGTGTTGCAGTCTACTTCCCACTTTCTCTTCTATCAGGTTCAGTGTGGTCAGATTTATATTGAGGTCTTTAATCCATTTGGACTTGAGTTTTGTGCATAGTCATTCTTCTACAGGTTGACATCCAGTTATGCCAGTACCATTTGTTGAAGATGCTTTCTTTCTTCCATTGTATAGTTTTAGCTCCCTTGTGTAAAATCAGGTGTTCATATGTTAGTGGGTTAATATCCGGGTTTTTAATTCAATTCCAATAGTCAATATCTCTGTTTTTATGCCAATACCAAGCTGTTTTCATTACTGTAGCCCTGTAATAGAGTTTGAAGTCAGGGATGGTAATGCCTCCAGAAGTCCCTTTATTGTACAGGATTGTTGTTGCTATCCTGGGGTTTTTTTTGTTGTTTTTCCATATAAAGTTGATTATTGTTTTTTCAAGGTCTGTGAAGAATTTTGTTGGGATTTTGATGGGGATTGCAATGAATTTATTGACTGCCTTTGGTAGAACTGCAATTTTTACTATGTTGATCCTACCCATCCAAGAGCATGGGAGATCCTTCCATTTTCTGGTGTTCTCTTCAATTTCTTTCTTCAAAGCCATAAAGTTCTTGTCAAATAGAACTTTCATTTCCTTGGTTAGTGTAATCCTAAGACATTTTATGCTATTTGTGGCTGTTGGGAAAGGTGAAGTTTCTCTGATTTCCCTCTATGTTTCTCTATTCTTTGTGTATAGAAGGGCTACTGATGTTTTGGATTTGATCTTGTATCCTGCCACATCACTTAAGGTGTTTATCAGCTGTAGGAGTTCTTTGGTAGAATTTTTGGGGTCACTGATGTACACAATCATATCATCTTCAAATAATGAAAGTTTGACTTTTTCCTTTCCAATTTGAATCCCCTTGATCTCCTTATGTTGTCTTAATGTTATTGCTAGAACTTCAGTCACTATGTTGAAGAGATATAGTTAGAGTGGATAGCCTTCTCTTGTTCCTGATTCTATTGGAATGGCTTTGAGATTCTCTCCATTTAATTTGATATTAGCTGCCGGCTTGCTGTATATTGCTTTTATTATATTTAGATATGATTCTTGTACCCCTATCCTCCCCAAAACCTTTATCATAAATGGGTGTTCAATTTTGTCGAATACTTTTTCAGCATCTAACGAAACAATTATATGGTGTTTTCTTTCAGTTTATTTATATGATGCATTACATTGATAGATTTTTGTATGTTGAACCAGCCCTTCATCTATGGGATGAAGCCTACTTGATCGTAATGGATTATTTTTTGATATGTTCTTGGATTCGGTTTGCCAGAATTTTATTGAGAATTTTTGTATCATTGTTGATGAGTGTGATTGGTCTGTAATTCTCCATCTTGGTTGAGTCTTTGTGTGGTTTTGGTATCAGGGTATTTGTAGCTTCATAAAAAGCGTTTGGCAATGACTCTTCTGTTTCTACTATGTGAAACACCTTAAGGAGTATAGGTATCAACTCTTCTTGGAAGTTCTGGTAAAATTCTGCATTAATCCCATCTGGTCCTTGACTTTTTTTGTTGGCAGGGTTTTTTTTTATGACAGCTTCAATTTTCTCATGACTTATAGGTCTTTTTAAATTGTTCACCTGGTCTTGATTTAATTTTGGTATATTGTACTTATATAAAAACAAGTCCATTTCTTTTATATTTTTCAACTTTGTGGCATATAGGCCTTTGTAGTAAGACCTAATGATTCTCTGAATTTCCTCAGTGTCTGTTGTTATGTCCCCCTTCTCATTTCTGATCTTGTTAATTTGTGTGTTTTCTCTCCACCTTTTGATTAGTTTGGATATGGGCTTGTCAATCCTATTGATTTTCTCAAAGAACCAGCACCTTGTTTCATTGATTCTTTGGATTGTTTTCTGTGTTTCTATTTTGTTGATTTCAGACCTCAGTTTGATTATTTCCAATTATCTACTCCTCTTGGGTGAGTCTGCTTCATTTTTTTTTTCTAGAGCTTTCAGCTGTGCTGTTAAGTCTCTAATGTGTGCTTTCTCCATTATTTTAGTGTGGGCATTTGGTGTTAGCACTGCTTTCATGGTATCCCATAGGTTTGGGTATGTTGTGTCTTTATTTTCATTGAATTCAAGGAAAACTTTAATTTCTTTATTTCTTCCCGACCCAGTGTAGTTCAGTAGTTGACTGTTCAGTTTCCATGAGTTTGTAGGCTTTCTGGGGGTAGAATTGTTAATTTTTATATTTATTCCATGGTGATCCGATAAGACACAGGTGGTTACTAAATTTTTTTGTATCTGTGGAAGTTTGCTTTGTTATTGAGTATGTGATCAATTTTTGAGAAGGTTCCATGAGATGCTGAGAAGAAAGTATATTCTTTTCTGTTTGGGTGGAATGTTCTATAGATGTCTGTTAAGTCCATTTGATTCATTACTTCCATTAGTTCTTTTATTTCTCTGTTTGTTCATTACCTCCATTAGTTCTTTTATTTCTAGGTTTCTGTCTGTTTGACCTGTCCATTTGTGAGAGAGGATTGAAGTCTTCTACTATTAGTGTGTGGGGTTTGATGTGTGCTTTCAGTTGAAGTAATATTTCTTTTACATATGTGGGTGCTTTTATATTAGTGGCATAGATATTCAGGATTGAGACTTCATCCTGATGAATTGTTCTTGTTTTGAGTATAACATGTCCGTCTCCATCTCTTCTGATTTACTTTAGGTTGAAGTCAATTTTGTTAGATATTAGAATAGCCATGCCCACTTGTTTCTTAGTTCCATTTGATTGAAAAACCTTTCCCCAACCCTTTAATCTGAGTAAATGTCTGTCTTTGTGGTAGAGCTGTGTTTCTTGTAAGCAGCAAAATGTTGGATCCTGCTTTCACATCCATTCTCTTAACCTGTGCCTATTTTTAAGTGAACAGAGACCATTGATATTAAGTGATATTAATGAACAGTGATTGTTAACTCCAGTTATTATTTTTTTTGATGGTAGAGTTTGTGTGTTTCCCTTCTTTGGGTTGTGCTTGTGGAGGGTTGTTAGATGTCTAAGTTATTGTTGATGTTGTTGGGTTCTTTGGGTTGTGATTTTCCTTCTATTACTTTCTGTAAGGCTGGGTTTGTGGCTATGTATTTTTTAAAATTTGTTTTTATCCTGGAGTACCTTGTTTTCTTCATCAATGGTGAAAGAAAGCTTTGCTGGATATAGTAGTCTGGGCTTACATCCATGGCGTCTTAGTGTCTGTAGCACATCTATCCAAGACCTTCTTGCTTTCATGGCTTCCATTGGGTTTACCTTTATATGTTACTTGACTTTTTCCTTTGCCACTCTTAATATTCTTTCTTTAATCTGTATATTTTGTGTTTTGATTATTATATGGCAAGGGGATTTTTTTTGATTCAGTCTATTTGGTGTTCTGTATGCTTCTTGTACCTTCATAGGAATATCCTTCTTTAGGTTGGAAAAGTTTTCTTCTATAATTTTGTTGAATATATTTTCTGGGCCTTTGAGCTGTAAATCTTCTCCTTCTTCTACCCCTTTTATTCTTAGATTTGGTCTTTTCATGGTGTCCAGATTTCCTGGTTGTTTTGTGTTAACAATTTGTTGGATTTGCTGTTTTCTTGATCAATGAGTATGTTTTCTCTATAGTATCTTCAGTGTCTGAGATTCTTTCTTCTATCTCTTGTATTCTGTTGATTAGGTGCTCATAGGTTTGTGGGTTAATATCCGGGTTTTCTATTCGATTCCAAAGGTCGATTTCTCTGTTCTTATGCCAATACCAAGGATAGCCAAAACAACCTTATACAATAAAAGAACTTCTGGAGGCATTACCATCCCTGACTTCAAACTCTATTATAGAGCTACAGTATTGAAAACAGCTTGGTATTGGCATAAGAACAGAGAAGTCGACCTATGGAATCGAGTAGAAGACCCAGATATTAACCCACAAACTTATGAACACCTAATTTTCGACAAGGGAGCTAAAGGTATACAATGGAAGAAGGAAAGCATCTTTAACAAATGGTGCAGGCATAACTGGATCTCAACCTGTAAAAAAAATGAAAGTAGATCCATATCTATCACCATGCACAAAAATCAAGTCCAAATGGATTAAAGACATCAACATTAATCCGTCCACTTTGAACCTGATAGAAGAGAAAGTGGGAAGTAGTCTACAAGATATTGGCACAGGAGGCCTCTTCCTAAGTCGGACCCCAGTAGCACAGACAATAAGAGAAACAATGAAAAAATGGGATCTACTGAAACTGAGAAGCTTCTGTAATGCAAAGGACACTGTCAGTAGGACAAAAAGGCTGCCTTCTGACTGGGAGAAGATCTTCACCAACCCCTCATCAGACAAAGGTCTGATCTCCAAAATATACAAAAAACTCAAGAAACTAGACACTAAAACTCTAATTAACCCAATTAAAAAATGGGGTACTGATCTGAACAGAGAATTCACACCAGATGAACTTCGAATGGCCAGAAGACACTTAAGGTCATGCTCAACCTCCTTAGCGATCAGGGAAATGCAAATCAAAACCACTTTGAGATACCATCTTACACCTGTCAGAATAGCTAAAGTTAAAAACACCAATGATAACCTATGCTGAAGAGGATGTGGGGTGAGGGGAACACTCATCCATTGTTGGTGGGAATGCAAACTCGTGCAGCCACTGTGGAAATCAGTGTGGTGGTTTCTCAGGAAGCTGGGAGTCAACCTCCCTCAGGACCCAGCAATTCCACTCTTGGGAATATACCCTAGAGATTCCCAAACATACTACAAAAGTATTTGTTCAACTATGTTCATAGCAGCACTATTTGTAATAGCCAGAACCTGGAAACAGCCTAGGTGCCCCTCAATAGAAGAATGGTTAAAAAAGGTGTGGAACATATACACATTAGAGTTTTACTCAGTGGTTAAAAACATCTTGAATTTTGCATGCAAATGGATGGAAATAGAAAACGCTTTACTGAGTGAGGTAAGCCAGAACCAAAAAGAGGAACACAGTATGTATTGACTCATAAGTGGATTTTAACCATAATTAAAGGTCTTTGAGCCTATTATTCGTGATCCTAGAGAAGCTAAATAAGAAGATGAACCTGATGAAGATTATGTAGCTATCCGCCAGGAGGTAGGAAATAGACAAGAGTCCCAGGTAACCTCGGGTGCATGGGGGGGTGGCTGATGGAAGGGGAGAGGATTAGAGAGAAGGGAGTAGGGGATGAATGGGGAAAGCTCGGTGGCCTGGGATGGGGAGGGAGGGAGGAAGGATGAATATGGGATCAGGGAAGAATATATTTCAACTAAGGGAGTCATTTTAGGGTTTACAGGAGACTTGATTATATATGGGATCCCAGGTCCAAGGAGAGATCCCCCAGATTGTTCTCTGGACAGAGGAGAGGGTGCCTGAACCGGTCGTGGCCCATAACCATACTGATGTATATTTTGCTTATCACCATAGATCCTTCATTTGGCGAAGGACGGCGATACAGACGGAGACCCACATTGGAGCACCGGAATGAGCCCCCCAATGTCCAAATGAGGAGCAGAAGGAGGAAGAACATGAAAAAGGAAATCAGGACTGTGAGGGATGCTATCACCCACTGATACAAGGGAACGGATCTAATGAGAGTTTACCAAGTCCAGTTGGACTGGGACTGAATGAGGACGTGATCTAACCAGATTTTCGGAATTTGGCCGGACTCTCTGAATGTGGCTGGCCCGAAGTCTTCCTGAAAAGCCAATGACTATGATACTGGGTCTTGTTTCCTCTGCATATACTGGATTTTGGGGATCCAGTCTGTTTGGATACTCACCTTCCTGGACCTGGAGGGAGGGGGGAGGAACTTGAACTTCCCACAGGGCAGGAAACCCTGACTGCCTTAAGGGAATAAGAGGGAGGAGGAAAGGGAGTGCGGGGAGTGGGAGGGTGTTGGGAAGCGGGGCGGAAATGGAAACTTTTATAATTTAATAAAATTTACTTTCAAAAAAAAAAAGGGAGAGGGGAAGGGTAGAGGTTCCAGGCAGAAAGCTGGGATGGCGTAGCAGGAGAGAGGGTTTAGCTGGGCGAAGCTGCCCCTTTGAAGTAGCCAGGGAGATAAGGATGGCGGGAATATTGTGTGTTCCCTAACCGGACTTGTGTGGCAGTCAGGAACAACACACTTACCCTTCCATTGTATCTTCTGGTACAGGATCAGAGCCCCTCGCTGGTCAGAAGTCTCCCTGCCTGCAGTCTTAGCTTGCTGCAGGCCGGCTATTAGAACAAAGGGACCTCATCCATTTCTTTAACGGAGTTTTTCATTTTCTGTTTAAGGGACTCTATCACTTTCATAATGTTACATTTAAAGTCTATTTCTTCTATGTCTTCTGTATTAGGGTGTTCAAGTCTTCCTGTTGTATGTTCGCTGGATTCTCGTGTTATCATGTTGTTTTTCGGATTGTTGGAGGAATTCTTGTATTGGTGCTTGCCCATCTCTTTCTTCAGATGCCCTCCTGAAGGATGGATCATTTTGTACAGGATCTAGGCTGCTTGCTGGCCAGAGACCTCGCAGACAAAAGGTCATGCTTGCCCTCCAGAAGGACAGATCTTCTTGTATAGGATCCGGGACACTTGCTTGCCTGGGACCTAGCAGACAAAAGGGCGTACTTGCTGGTTGCAGGCACAGTGGGACACAGAAATTCCTGTAGCATTTCCCTCACCACTTTGACCCCACAACCTCAGCTCCAAAACAGGCTGAATTGGAGAATCCTCTGACCTGGCAGATGGAGAGGGGTGTTTGGGCGGGGGAGCTGGGATGAGATAAGAAGTGTAATGCTGCAGCCAGGGGGAAGCTCCTGCTGAATGGCCAGAAAGTTTATGGGAATGGGGGGGGTGCCTAGCTTCCCTTTTCAGGTCTTCAGGCCAGCCACTGATTGGGTACTCACTCACCCCTCTGGAAGGACGGATGTTCTGGTATACATTACATTTTCAATGAGATGCACATTGAGGCGTCTTGTTTCATCAAACCATATTATTGTGAAAGAAATTTATAGGTTCCCATCCTCTGTGGAAACAAAAGTAGAACCTTGTTTCTAAAATTGAGTCCTTAGGCTCAATTTTGAAGTCAAGATACCTTTAAAATTCTTACATTGCTTTCGAATCAGATGTCTTTCAGCACATAGGTCTTTGGCAGTCAAAAAATGCAAAGAAAATACAATTATATATATATGATCCAAACTCGTCGTGTATTTTCCATCTTTATAGGGATACTTTTTTACTCTATTAATTTCTAATAGTGTTTTTTATTGTCTTTACTTCTTCAATCTATGACTATCTGTACAATCTTCTCTCTCTTAAGCCCATGCATATTTATCCAACCCTTTGACCCATTCACAGGTCTTTCTTCATTCTAATTTCCCTTATTGTGTATCTGTAAGAATTTTCAGACCAAGAGCGTTTTTTTTTAATGCTAAGCTGGCATGGCTAGGATTAATGCTTCACCTTTGCCTATTGGCCCTTCCCAGTCCAACATGGCAGACATATGTTCACTGCTTCTGTGAGCCATACTTACTGCACTAGCCCTATGGATGCACTGGGTCTTTGTTGTCATTTTGTAACTAGTAACATGTTGCTAGCACACCCCATTCAAGTACACTGTAACAGGACCTCCTGGAAAAAAGAGTCATCTGTACCACCAGCTCAAATCAGGAGGCTGTCTCTTAAAAAAAAAACTGTGCAGATTTTGCTGCTAATTCTCAGTCAGGAAGCCATCTCTTAATGGAGCCATGACTGTGCTTGCCACCAGCAAACAGAGCCTATCAGAAAAAAATGTGGCTACGGGGTCCACAAGATCTCCCCAGAGCTGCTCGCTTACATGCTGAGCCTGGGCTGTGGGTTCAGCCGGGCAGGGGTAGTTCCTGTGCTTTGAGAGCCTGCCTGAGGACAGGCAGGCCCTGAATCAGCTCAGCCACATTCCTGGCCAGCAAGAGACAGTGAACTTCTAGCAGACATTCATTGGAAGAGTGGTGAGTTTGCTCCTGGCCTGAGGGCATCGGCTAGGAGGAATTCAGACTTTCCCCGCCCCCCTCTACTTTCTGGTCGCCCTGCAGTGGTGGCTCCACCCTGTGGAGCTTTCCCGAATCCCATCCCAGCCTTCCTCCAGGTATACCTTCCTCTCTTTCCCCCTTCCCCCCTGGGGCCACAAGATCTCCCCAGAGCTGCTCCCTTGCACACTGAGCCTGGGCTGTGGGATCAGCCGGGCAGGGGCAGTTCCTGTGCTTTGAGAGCCTGCCTGAGGACAGGCAGGCCCTGAATCAGCTCAGCCACATTCCTGGCCAGCAAGACACAGTGAACTTCTAGCAGGCATCCATTGGAGGAGGGGTGAGATTGCTTCTGGCCCGAGGGCTTTGGCTAGGAGGAATTCAGAATTTTCCCGCCCCCCTCGACTTTCTGGTCACCCTGCAGTGGTGGCTCCATGCTGCGGAGCTCTCCCGAATCCCATCCCAGCCTTCATAGAGGTACACCTTCCTATCTTCCCACTTCCCCCTGGGGCCACAAGATCTCCCCACAGCTGCTCCTTGGCGTGCTGGGCCAGGGCTGTGAGTGCAACTCGGCAGGAGGGAGTGCCTGTGGTTCAATAGACTGCCTGAGGAAAGGTAGACCTTCTGTCAGTGAAGTCCCTGCCCAACAAGGGAACCTGACCTGGTACCAGAAGATCCAATATAGAGCAGGTGAAGGAAGAGATGGGCAGATGCCAAGGCAAGAACTCCTCCAACAGTATAAAAAACAACATGAAATCACCAGATCCCAACGACCCTACAATAGAAGGACTTGAACAGCTTAATTCAGAAGAAGTGGAAAAAAGTGCCATTATGAAAGCAATAGAGTCCCTTAAACAGGATATGAATAATTCCCTTAAAGAACTGGATGAGAAGTACAACAAAAAGATTGAAGAAATGAGTAAAGAAATGGATGAGAAGTATAACAAAGAATTCGAAGAAATGAGTAAATCCATGAATGATACACTGGGAAACCAAGAACAAACAATCAAACAGGTAATGGAAACAGTTCAAGAATTGAAAACTGAAATGGAGGCAATGAAGAAAACACAAAAGGATGGCCGGCTGGATATGGAAAATCTAGGTAAAAGAACAGAGACTACAGAATCAAGCATAACCAATAGGATACAAGAGATGGAAGAATGAATCTCAGAGTCTGAAGATACCATAGAGAAAATAAATGCTCTGAGCAAAGAAAACAGCAAATCCAACAAATTCTCTTCACAAAACATTCAAGAAATCTGGAACACAATAAAAAAACCAAATCTAAGAAAAATAGGGATTGAAGAAAGAGAAGAACTGCAGATCAAAGGCCCAGAAAATATATTCAACAAAATTATAGAAGAAAACTTTCCCATCTTAAAAAGTGATATTCCTATGAAGGTGCAAGAAACATACAGAACACCGAATAGACTGGATCAGAAAAAAACATCCCCTCGCCATATAATAATCAAAACACAAAACATACAGATTAAAGAAAGAATATTAAGAGCTGCAAAGGAAAAAGGTCAAGAAACTTATAAAGATAAACCTATTAGATTTACACCGGACTTCTCTATGGAAACCATGAAAGCCAGAAGGTCCTGAATAGAGCTACTGCAGAAACTAAGAGACCATGAATGCAAACCCATACTACTATACCCAGCCAAGCTATCATTCACTATCAATGGAGAAAGCAAAATATTCTAGGATAAGAACAAATTTAAACAATTCGTAGCCACAAACCCAGCCTTACAGAAAGTAATAGAAGGAAAATCGTAACCCAAGGAATCTAACATTGCCAATACTGCCTACAACAACTCAGACATCTAGCGACCCTTCACGAGCTTATCTCAAAGAAGGGACACATACAAACACTATTAAACAAACAAACAGAAAATAATAATAACTGGAGTCAACAACCACTGATCCTTAATATCACTTAATATTAATGGAATCAATTCACCTATAAAAAGGCACAGACTGAGAGATTGGATACGAAAACAGGATCCAACATTCTGCTGTTTACAAGAAACACACCTCAACCACAAAGACAGACATCTACTCAGAGTAAAGGGCTGGGAAAAAGTTTTTCAAGCAAATGGACCTAAGAAGCAAGCGGGTGTGGCCATTCTAATATCTAACACAATTGACTTCAAACTAAAATCAATCAGAAGAGATGGAGATGGACATTTTATACTCATAACAGGAACAATTCATAAAAAGGAAATCTCAATCCTGAATATCTATGCCCCTAATATAAAGCCTCCTACTTATGTAAAAGAAACACTTCTAGAATTCAAGGCAGTCATCAATCCACAGACACTAATAGTAGGAGACTTCAACACTCCTCTCTCACCAATGGACAGGTCAATCAGACAAAAAACTAGCAGAGAAATAAGAGAATTATGGGAGGTATTGAATCAAATGGACTTAACAGACATCTATAGAACATTCCACCCAAATAGTAAAGAATATACCTTCTTCTCTGCTGCTCATGGTCCCTTCTCGAAAACTGACCACATACTGGGTAACGAAGCAAACTTCCACAGATACAAAAAAATATTAGTAACCACCTGTGTCTTGTCAGACCACCATGGATTAAATTTAGAATTCAACAACAGTGCTATCCCCAGGAAGCCAACAAATTCATGGAAGTTGAACAGTCAACTACTGAATCACCCCTGGGTCAAGGAAGAAATAAAGAAAGAAATTAAAGTCTTCCTTGAATTTAATGAAAATAAAGATACAACATACTCAAACCTATGGGACACTATGAAAGCAGTGCTAAGAGGAAAGTTCATAGCACTAAGTGCCCAATTAAAGAAAATGGAGAAAGCACACATTGGAGACTTAACAGCACACTTGAAAGCTCTAGAAAAAAAAAGAAGCTGATTCACCCAGGAGGTCTAGAAGACTGGAAATAATCAAACTGAGGGCTGAAATCAACAAAATAGAAACACAGAAAACAACCCAAAGAATCAATGAATCAAAAAGCTGGTTCTTGGAGAAAATCAACAAGATTGACAAACCCCTATACAAATTAATCAAACGACAGAGAGAGAACATGCAAATTAATAAGATCAGAAATGAAAAGGGGGACATAACCACAGACACAGAGGAAATTCAAATAATCATTAGATCTTACTACGAAAATTTATATGCCACAAAGTTGGAAAATATAAAAGAAATGGACATTTTTTTAGATAAGTACCATATACCAAAGTTGAACGAAGACCAGATGAACAATCTAAATAGACCTGTCAGTCCTGAAGAATTAGAAGCTGTTATCAAAAATCTCCCAACCAAAAAAAGTCCAGGACCAGATGGTTTCAATGCAGAATTCTACCAGAACTTCCAGGAAGAGCTAATACCTATACTCCTTAATGTATTTCACAATATAGAAACAGAAGAATCATTGCCAAACTCTTTTTATGAAGCTACAGTTACTCTGATACCAAAACCACACAAAGACACAACCAAGAAAGAGAATTACAGGCCAATCTCACTCATGAACATTGACACAAAAATACTCAATAAAATACTGGCAAACCAAATCCAAGAATACATTAGAAAAATTATCCATTATGATCAAGTGGACTTCATCACAGAGATGCAGGGCTGGTTCAACATACGCAAATCTATCAATGTAATCCATCATATAAGTAAACTGAAAGAAAAAAAACATATGATCATTTCATTGGATGCTGAAAAAGCATTTGACAAAATTCAACACCCATTTATGATAAGGGTGTTGGAGAGATTGGGGATACAAGGATCATACCTAAATATAATAAAAGCAATATATAGCAAGCTGACAGCTAACATCAAATTTAACGGAGAGAAACTCAAAGCCATTCCACTAAAATCAGGAACACGACAAGGCTGTCCACTCTCTCCATACCTCTTCAATATAGTGTTTGAAATTCTAACAATAGCAATAAGACAACATAAGGAGATTAAGGGGATTCGAATTGGAAAGGATGAAGTTAAACTTTCATTATTTGCAGACGATAAGATAGTGTACATAAGCTACACCAAAAACTCTACCAAAGAACTCCTACAGTTGATAAACACCTTTAGTAATGTGGCAGGATACAAGATCAACTCCAAAAAATCAGTGGCCCTCCTATACACAAAGGATAAAGAAGCAGAGAGGGAAATCAGAGAAACATCACCTTTCATGATAGCCACAAATAGCATAAAATATCTTGGGGTAACTCTAACCAAGGAAGTGAAAGACTTATTTGACAAGAACTTTAAGTCCTTGAAGAAAGAATTTGAGGAGGATACCAGAAAATGGAAAGACCTCCCCTGCTCTTGGATTGGGAGAATCAACATAGTAAAAATGGCAATTCTACCAAAAGCAATCTATAGATTCAATGCAATTCCCATCAAAATCCCACGAAACTTCTTCACAGACCTTGAGAGAACAATAATCAAGTTTATATGGAAAAACAAAAAACCCAGGATAGCCAAAACAATCTTATTCAATAAAGGAACTTCTGGAGGCATTACCATCCCTGACTTCAAACTCTATTACAGAGCAACAGTGTTGAAAACAGCTTGATATAGGCATAGCAACAGAGAAGTCGACCTATGGAATCGAATAGAAGACCCGGGTATTAACCCACAAACTTATGAACACCTGATTTTTGACAAGGGAGCTAAAGGTATACAATGGAAGAAGGATTGCATCTTTAACAAATGGTGCTGGCATAACTGGATGTCAATCTGTAGAAGAATGAAAATAGATCCATATCTATCACCATGCACAAAACTCAGGTCCAAATGGATTAAAGACCTCAACATTAATCTGACCACTTTGAACCTGATAGATGAGAAAGTGGGACATAGTCTACAAGATATAGGCACAGGAGACAACCTCCTAAGCAGAACCCCAGGAGTGCAGACAATAAGAGAAACAATGGATATATGGGACCTACTGAAACTGAGAAGCTTCTGTAAAGCAAAGGACACTGTCAGTAAGACAAAAAGGCTACCTTCCGACTGGGAGAAGATCATTACAAACCCCTCATCAGACAAAGGTCTGATCTCCAAAATATACAAAGAACTCTAGAAACTAGACACTAAAACTCTAATTAACCCAATTAAAAAATGGGGTACTGATCTGAACAGAGAATTCACAACAGATGAACTTCGAATGGCCAAAAGGCACTTAAGGTCATGCTCAACCTCCTTAGCGATCAGGGAAATGCAAATCAAAACCACTTTGAGATATCATCTTACACCTGTCAGAATAGCTAATCTCAAAAACACCAATGATAGCCTATGCTGAAGAGGATGTGGAGTGAGGGGAACACTCATCCATTGTTGGTGGGAATGCAAACTCGTGCAGCCACTGTGGAAATCAGTGTGGCGGTTTCTCAGGAAACTGGGAGTCAACCTCCCTCAGGACCCAGCAATTCCACTCTTGGGAATATACCCAAGAGATTCCCTAACATACTACAAAAGCATTTGTTCAACTATGTTCATAGCAGCACTATTTGTAATAGTCAGAACCTGGAAACAGCCTAGGTGCCCCTCAATAGAAAAATGGTTTAAAAAGTTTTGGAACATATACACATTAGAGTTTTACTCAGCGGTAAAAAGCATGCAAATGGATGCAAGGTAAAAAGCATGCAAATGGATGGAAATAGAAAACGCTTTACTGAGTGAGGTAAGCCAGACCCAAAAAGAGGAACACGGTATGTATTCACTCATAAGTGGATTCTAGACATAATTAAGGTCTTTGAGCCTATTATTCGTGATCCTTGAGAAGCTAAATAAGAAGGTGAACCTGATGAAGATTATTTAGCTATCCGCCAGGAGATAGGAAATAGACAAGAGTCCCAGGTAACCTCGGGTGCATGGGGGGGTGGGAGGGTTGTTGGAAGGGGAGAGGGTTAGAGAGAAGGGAGTAGGGGATGAATGGGGAAAGCTCGGTGGACTGGGATGGGGGGAGGGAGGAAGGATGAATATGGGATCAGGGAAGAATATATTTCAACTAAGGGAGACATTTTAGGGTTTACAGGAGACTTGATTATAAATGGTATCCCAGGTCCAAGGAGAGATCCCCAGATTGTTCTCTGGACAGAGGAGAGGGTGCCTGAACTGGCCTTGGCCCATAACCATACTGATGAATATTTTGCTTATCACCATAGATCCTTCATCTGGCGATGGATGGAGATAGAGACAGAGACGCACATTCGAACACTGGACTTAACTCCCCAAGTCCAAACGAGAAGCAGAAGGAAAGAGAACGTGTGCAAAGAAGGCAAAACCAGAGTGAACCTTCATCCAACGTTGGATGGCGATACAGACGGAGACCCACATTGGAGCACTGGACTGAGCCCCCCAAGGTCCAAATGAGGAGCAGTAGGACGAAGAAAATGAAAAAGTAAATAAGGACTGCGAGGGATGCTATCACCCACTGATACAAGGGGACTGATCTAATGAGAGTTCACCAAGACCAGTTGGACTGGAACTGAACAAGGACGTGATCCAACCAGATTCTCTGAATGTGGCCGGATTCTCTGAATGTGGCTGGCCTGGAGTCTTTTTGAAAAGCCATTGACAATGACACTGGGACTTATTTCCTCTGCATATACTGGATTTTGGGGATCCAGTCTGTTTGGATACTCACCTTCCTGGACCTGGAGGGAGGGACGAGGAACTTGAACTTCCCACAGGGCAGGAAACCCTGACTGCTCTTAGGGATCGAGATAGAGTGGGGGGAGTGGGAGGGTGTTGGGAGGAGGGGCGGAAATGGAAACTTTTATGATTTAATAAAATTACTTTCTCAAAAAAAATGTGGCTACCAAGAATCTGTGCATGGATCCCATTTTTCTCTGTCTATAAGCCTTCTTTATATTATTACACTTTTTAAAGTTTTATGTGAATTCATGCTAGACGTTTGGTGCCACTTGTAAATGGAGAATTTGTATTCATTTCCCAGTCACTCAGATCTGAATAATCATACAGAAACTACATTAATTACAACAGTGTTTGGTCAAAGCCTTAGGCATGTTTCTTGTTAGCTCTTACATCTTAAATTAACACATTTCTATTAATATATGTACTGCTATAAGACTGTGGCTTACTGAGAAGTTTTGGACATCTTCCTCTTTTGGCAACTACATGGCATCTGCCTGACTACCCCTTTGTCTCTGCATTTAGTATAGTTTGCCCACCTAGCTCTATTCTGTTCTGCCATAGGCCAAAATAACTTCTTTTATAACCAATGGTATTGAAACATACTCACATCCCAGAGAAGGGAATCCCGTATCAGGTGAAGTCTTATGAACATTTCCCCATCATCAATGACATCTATATTGTTTTCATTGCTTAACTTATTTTTAGTTAGTCATGTTAATGAGACTATGGGCTTAGCTTCTGACAGTAAAAGGAGATACAATCCCATACCAGGCTCTTCTTCTAGTTTTTGAAATCTTTCTGCCTCCTCTTACATCATTATTCCTGAGCCTTGGGTGCAGAAGTTGTGCAGTAGACATATCATGTGAGACCGAGTTCCACAACACTTTATATTTATTGTTTGTAGTATTCTGTAGTGGTCTCAATATATTGCATAGAGAATTTTCCTTGATAAGAATTGAGGACCTTTTTAACATATGTGTAGTATGGTAATTTCTAGCATATGAACATCCAAATTGGCTTCTTTCACTCAGTATTGTGCTAATGTTTTATAACTTGGTATTTCTGTAGCTTGATATTTTTAGTGCTGAATAATATTACATTATCTGATTGTAACATGGTTTATTTGTCTACTTATAGACTGGAAGACATCTTGATTGAGTTCAACTTTAAAAAAAAATACGAGTAAACCTGCTACATACAGTCACATAAAGAATTTTGAATATAAGTTTCTAATTCATTTGGCCAAATATTAATGTGTAATACTACTCAGTTTTGTGGGCATTGAATACATTGGAAATTGACAAAATATTCTTTGAAATAAAGGGTTAAATGACATAAAACATTTATTAAAATAATAAAAAAATCTTAAGGGTAAACACTGTCTTATTTTGGTGCTTTCTGTTGGAAATTGGTAAAAACATTTTCTAAAACTACCATGTCACATCTACCATTGTCAGCAACAGCATGACTACCATTGTCAGCAACAATGAGTAAGGGTTTCTGTTATTCTACAAACTTAGCAGCATTTGATGATATCATTGTTTCATATTTTGGCATCCTCATGGTTGCACATCTGCTTTGCATTTTCCCTTTTCTTTGCAGTTCTCTAAAGCATACATTGTAGACATACAATATTTCTTTCATAGTTACTTGGCCTTCATTTGTAAATTGTCTGTTGATTTCTTTAATCTAGTATTGAATGATGGTTAGTTGTTGTCCAATATGAAGAGTTCTTTTTTTATTATGAATGAAGACCTTGTGGTATTGTGCAATGCAGGTTGTTATTATGGTCCATAGGTATCATATCTGTGTAGGAGTGTTGGTTGAATTCCTCTTTTGAAAACTTGCATGGGATCATCTGGTATCACAAAAGCTGGTTCTTATGGAGGGGAATTTCAGGTCATTTCCAGTACAGAGAACTCTAGGTCCTGTGTCAGAAAAGCCTAATGATTTCAGCAATAGGGAATTACTTTCCATCTCTCAGTTACAACTAGGACAATAGAAATACCTGTATATTTCGGGGAATCTCTTGGTAAAGCCTGGTCAGTACATTAAAAGATGACTTCTCATGCCTGGTGTTGGGATTTTTTGTTAGGTGATCTTTGGCAATTGTATTCAAAGAAATTGTTACTTTTCCCTTTTTCATTTCTGAAATTACTCCAAGATATGTACTCACATTTGAAGATTTGAGTTTAATACTCTTTAATGAGAGATAACATGCCCCTGAGCTTGTTACTTCAGTTAAAATGATCTTTCTAGTTTATCTATTTATTGGCAAAGTTTATTATTTCAATTTTAATTAAAAATGAATATTTTAAGTATTTTCTGACCAACAAACCCTTTTGCTAATGCAATAATCCAAATCAGAGCAAATTAGAAGATGCCCAGATTTAATGTTAATTTATTAAATTAAATTAATTTAATCCATTTCAGGATGGACCCCCGAGAAAACATGGAGAGAGGAGAAAAAGAACTGGAGTGACCACCAGAGAGAAACAAGGGTAGACCATGTGTTCATTCTCTGGGGTTCAGTTCAATAGCCTGTGTGGGTAGTATTGACCTTCTCTGGGGAAGGAGTCACTGTTTGGCTGGCTTTCTGCCAATCATTTCAATATGGACGCCAAGGTGAAACCCCCCCAAATAAATATTCTAAACTCTTTGTATAAAGGGGTGTTACAGAGCTCAGATAATGCTTTTAACCAAACAAATATTACTGCACATGTAACAAATTCCATTTTTATGCACTGAAGGAAGATTAGGCCATTTCTATGCCCTAGTTATTATGAATAGAGCAACAATGATGTCTGAGCAAGTACATATGCAGTAGAATAACAAGTACTTTGAGACTATGTCAAAAACTGCTGTAGGTGGGCCATATAATACATTTATTTTTACCATTTTAAGAGTTCTCTACACACATTTCCACAGCGACTATACAAGATTGAAATCCCAACAGTAGTGAATACAAGTTTCCTTCTCCTCACACCCTATCCAGCTGTTGTGAGGTGACTTGTTGATCTTTATTTATCATTCTGATTGGGGCAAGATGAAGTATCAAAATTAATTTTATTACCTTGATTTACATTTCCTTATTTTCTAGAGATAAGAATCATTTTTTTCAATTTTTCTTTCCTAATTATTTTCTGTTTTGTGAGAGTTCTCTGTGTATCCTGGATATTAATCCTCCCTCAAATATAGAGATGCCAAATATTCTCTCCTATTCTGTGAACTTCCTAGTCACATAGTTGCTTGCCACTTTTGTTGTACATAAACTTTCAATTTTATGGTCCAAGTTGTCAATTGTTGATCTCAATTTTTATGGAAATGAAGTCCTATTCAGAAAGATCTTTCCACATATATATCAGATATGCTACTGCCTATGTTTTCTTTTTCTCTGACAGTTTCAGTTTCATATTTAGGCCTTTGATTCATGGAATTATTTTTTGTGTGTAAGGTGAGAGATAAAGGCTAGTTCCATTCTTCTGTTGTGTATATCTAGTTTTCTCAGCACCATTTATTAAAGATACATTCTTTTCTCCAGATTATGTTTTTGGCTATTTTTGTCAAATATTAGATAGTTGTTATTATATCTGCTAATATTTGTGTCTTTGACTTTGTTCTATTGATCTATGTTTCCATTTATGTGACACACTATTGCTTTTGTTATTGGAACTCTGTAATATATCTTAGTATCTGTGATGGTAATAACTCCAGAATTATTCTTTTGTAAATGTTTGTTTTGTGTCTCCATGTGTATTTTAAGAATGATTTTTTTCTTTCACTTTTTCGGTTAAGTCTTTTCCCATTATTTTATTTGTTTGTTTTGTTTTGTTTTGTTTTGATTGAGACTGTTAAGAATGGGAATGTGTGTGTGATCTCTTTATCTCTATGCTTGTTGGTTAGGTATGGTAAAGCTATTGGACTGTGAAAAATGATTCTTTACCCTGCCACTAGGCAAAGATGTGTCACATTTGTTTATGATGGGCAATGTAACTTTAACTATGTGGAGGTGTGTTGCATTTGTTTCTGCTGCCATTGTTAATAACATAAAGATGTATTATACTTGTTTGTGCTGCATTAGTTTAATTATGCATAGATGTGTTGAATTTTTTCACCCTGATGACCTAAGATACATCTGTGATGTCACAAGCAGGAAAGGGCATATTAGGAAAGGGCACTGGACATAGGACCTGAGCTATATATGATAGGGTGGGGGTGGTTTTATGAATGGAGTAGGTCAGGAAACCTCACATAGCTAGAATTTGGAGCTGTATGTGGAAGATATATCTTGTTGGTGATATTGAGTATGGTGCAGAAGAGACTTGTGTCTTGTGGCTGGTAGGATGGGTGTTGCTAAATATTTAGAGCAAGTTGTGGTACAAACAGAAGGTAGCCAAACTAGACTGAGGCATTTGATTTGGAACCTGGGCTAGAGCTGACTGATTAGAGAAGGACACCCTTGTGGAAGGCAGAGGAGACTCATTTGGACTAGAAATGGGAAGAAGAAGTAGGAAATCCATCTAGTTAGAGAGGTAGGATACAATACTGAAGAGACATTTGGGTGGTGGCAGGTAGGAAGTATCCTAGTGGAAGCCTAGTCATTGATTTTGACACAGGCAGAATTGGTCACACTATGCTCTTCAACGGGTTGCGGTACCTGGTTTGGCAGTTTTAGGAGACGGTCTGGATGGTGAGAGTCACAGAGACTAATGGGAATAGATCCTGCAGCAGCTTGATTTTTTAAAATTTACTCAATTTTTTCTTTAGTATCCTGTAACTATAGAAAAAATATAATCTATTTAGTATATCATGCACATATTTTGATTCAAGGTAATAATTAATTACCTTGAATAAAATTAAATTTAATTACCTTTAATTAAATTAAAACAATAATTTAATTGTTTTTATTTAATCATTAATTACAATTTGTTAATAATATTAAATAATGAACATGAATTTCTCCACCACCAATGGAGAGTTACATTTAGACTCAGAAAAAAACTGTAATTTATTTTCTTTATCTTTTATACTTTAATTATTATACAAGTTATGACAACTAAAGCTTGCTATATTAATAAATATTTTCTTTGCTTTTTGTGGGGTGAATTCTTCATAGATAAGTTTCCATCACCAAAATTAGTCATTTAATATTGACATAATAGTCAGTAAGCTTCCAAAACTATGCCCCATCAAACATTAAGAAAATATTATTTAGATAAAAGCAACAAAATTTCTTTTAATTTTAACATCAAAAATTCACCAAATTTTAAAGAAATTTAGTTCTTCAAAATGGAAAAGCACCTTGAAATATTTAAATGTATCTGATTTTATGTCTTTAAGTATTTAGAAACATAATCAAGCAAATCTGTGGACCACTTCTGGTTATTATTTTTCTGACTGGAAATTAAATGTGGTAATAATAGTACATTTGGAAAGCTCTCTGCATTGATATTTTATGGATCTATGATTACATAGCATATGAATCACTGGTTGATTAGTACAGTATTTAAGTGTTCCTCCTGTAAATATCCTCAGAAGAGATCAGGAAATAACTGCTCTGAATATGCTTGTGGATGTTTTAGTTAATTCAATAATAGGTTTATAAGCCACTAATTTTATAATTCAATCAAGTCTTACAAGATGATTAAACTTGTGAAATGTGTTAATAATACATTTAAGCTCTGGCTTAAATGAACGTGTGTGTGTGTGTTGTTTTAATTTATTTTTATTACCTTTCATTAAAGTTGCTGCATTTTTGTCAATGTTTCTTTCTAATTTGAACACTGTAGTAGCATTATATAGAGCTGTAGTAAAGACACGGCTAAGCAAAGACATTTCGGGATTCACTAGATCAGAAACCTGCTTCTACTTCTCATGTGTGTGAACTATCAATACAAGGTTCCCTTTTCATTATATTTAGTTGTATTTGATCCCATCTCTTAACTTGAAAAGATGACTATTATTTTGACTCCATTTAAACTATTTGTTAGAAATAAAAGAAGTAGAAAGAACAATAGAAATGAAAAATAAAACAAAAGCTGAAACCCAAAGATCTGTGTCTGACTTTGCATGAAGGACATTTGCTTAACCAGAGAAGATGAGCTTCCATTTCCACAGTTTTGCAAATTTTAGTTATTGACTGAAAGACTAGAGAAAATTTAAAAAGTCAAAAGGTAAGAATTGGACCCCCATGTGAAAACAAAATGTAAGTAAAATGAAAGAAAATGCTATTCAGTCAGTGGCACCTGAATAATTATCTGTCAAAGAGTGAAAGCACAAAAACGTGTGTGCACATTAAATCCTCCTCACAGGTTTTTTTTTTGAGCTAGCTTATAAACAGACATATAAAAAGCAGAGCTGTAACAAACTTAGGATAATACTTGAACATATTTTAAACCTTAAGAAAATATAAATATAGACCTTTGCCTGGAATATCTGCTAAGTTCCTGAAATATAAAAGTAAACAATAAATGTACAGTCAACACATTTGAAACTGTGCTAACTTTGTTACACCTTCTGCACTAAATCAATGTTTACCTTGTATTCTGTACTCTTCTTTACTCTTAGTAGATTATAGAGAGAAAATAATCTTCTTTTAGAGAATATCTGTAAGAATTGAGCTTTCAAAAATCTATGAACAGAACTGACTGCCTGGAAATGAGTAAATACGATAATTAAACACAAACACATCTACATGACAAACTACCAGACAACTCTAGAAACAAACATAAATTGAATATGTCTTTAAATCAGTGAAAAGCAAAGTATTAATGCCTTCAAAATAAAGAGGGCTACACTGCAATTGGTTGAATACATGTAATTATAGTTGTTCATGAGGCAAGAAAAGAGCCTCTCAGATTCAAGTCTAGCCTGGTATAGATGCCAAGAATTTGTCGCAAACAATCCAGCAAAATGGAGAGCTGTCAACAAAATGAGTACAAAATATGTTTTTTTTAAACTTTTCCTAATGGGAATTCAGACAAAAGGTATATGAAAGAGAGGCTGGGAAAGAAGAGAGGTAGAGTGGGTGGGAGAGAGAGGGAGAGAAAGAGAGAACAAGAACCTAAGGGCAATGAGAATATAAGATAGCTTCTTTACAGTTAGATAAGCAATGCTCAGAAGTAAAATTAGACCTCACTCTTTAAAATTATCAGTACAGAACATAGATATGAAGGGAAATCTGTAATCTTTCAACATCTTAGTGTAAAAAGCAAATCAGGAGAATGTATTTAAATAGACACACTCATCATTTTACTTATATTCTAAATTCTTGTTAGAATTTTCAGAGACTCTAACATTTTTTTTAGAGAAGTACTGTTTTTTATCTATAGAGGTAAACATTTAAACAATAAAAAAGGGGTAAATTGCTTCATTTGCTCAATAAACATAGCATAGTAGATAAAGGAATGTTAGTTGTTACAAATGATGCATTAGTCTGCTGACATCACCATTAGGGCATTTCATAAATTTTCAGGGAAAAATGGAAGTGAAGTACAGTGAGAAAATAAGAAAATGAGGTTACTAAACAAAGAAGTACAATTTGTGCCTATTTCTGGATATATATATCCGGATTTTATATCTTGTGGACATGGAAAAATACATGTTCATGTGTGTCTGTATACATGTGTCTAGGTATATGTGTACATGTAGAGGTTAGTAATCATTGTATATGATGGTCCACAATGCTCTCTATCTCTTTTATTTTTACTTATTATATTTTTGATATTATAGTATAGTTATGTCATCCCCCTTCTTTTTCTTCCTCCAAACCATCTAGTATACATTAATTATTGTTACATGATTGTATGTAAGTGTATATGAACACATGTTAATGTGGATTCTTTGTCCACAATTGATGGAGCTGTTTGGTAAGAATTAGGAAATGTGAGTTTGTTGAGGTGTTGTCATTTAGTGGTAGGCTTTGAGGTTTCAAAATTTTACGCAATCCCCAGATATATCTTTTTTCTTCCTGCTTATGAATCAGGCTGAACATTCAGCTTTTTCTTCAGAGTCATGACCACCTGGCTGCCTGCCAGTTGAAAGGCACTCTGCCATCACCACCAACAACTCTAACATTCTGGAACAGTGAATCCACAAATTAAGTGCTTCTTTGATGTAGTAATTCTTTCTGTATAGTGTTGCTTTTATTGGTTAATGACTGAAGAATCTGCATTGGCCTGTGATAGCACAAAGTAGAGCTAAGCAAGGAAAACTAAACTGAATACTGGGAGAAAGAAGGCAGAGTCGGGAAATGCCATGTAGCCACCAGAGGAAAAAGGTGTAAGCTGTTAGTTAGATCCTTGCCGGTAGGCCAAGAGCATTGTGGTAAATTATAGAATAGTAGAAATGGCTTAAATTAAGATATAAGAGTTAGCCAATATGAAGCTGGAACTAATAGGCCAAGCAGTGATTTAATTAATACTCTTTCTGTATAGTTATTTCAGGGATTTTAATGCATTAAAAACAAACTTATACTCTGTAATATTACTTATATGCATGTTTTTGAGTTAAGATCTCTCACAGAACCATGCTGGTTCAGCTAAACTGGCTGAAACTGGCTGTTCAGTGAGGCCCTGTCAATCACTGCCTGAACTTGTTGATGTTAAGTTTATAGAACTGAATCTCCATTCCAATCTTTCTACTTGTATGCTAAGGGTTTAACTGAAGTCCAACTTCATAAATCATAGTTATAAAGAAAGCAACTTCTCAACAGAGTAACAAACCCAGTCCCTAAATACTTTTCATGTTATGTGTTTTAAAGTGTGAAATGAGTGTCTTTAAACAGAGAAATGAGTAATTATGGGACATAGGAGAAGAATAAATTAACAAAGCTTAGACATTTGGATGTTCTTATCATTTATCACCATCATAAATGTATAAAACATTTTAAAATCATATGTGTGTGTATATAAGTTGAATGTATGTATTGTGTTGAGACACTTGGTTGGGGGACACTTTCCCAACTACCTTAGCTATGAATGACCCTGGATAGTGCTGCAGACATCAGGTCACAGGAAATGCAGAGTAGAAGACACAGCTGCATACTTTATTGCAAAGCCAGTGCTCTTTTATAATACTCAAATCACAATCCAAGCTAGCTTTCTATAATACTTGAAAATAGTTACATAAACTAATAACTTTGTTACAAATTATTTCAAGGGCTTTGTGCCTTCGTTAATCCAAACAAGAAGCCTATTTTAATGAGAATAACTTTTGCTGTTATATAATATGTAAAAAAGAAACTTTATCAGAAAACAAACCACAATCCAATCAGAGGCTTTTAACTACAGTGCACATCTGTGTTCTCAAGGACTGACTATTGGCAGGGCATTCTACTGGTAGAAGAGGTCTGCCTCCTCCTAACTTGGTCAGCCAATCATTTCAGCAAGAATGCTACCTCAAGTCATCTTTGCACAGAGTTTCTATGCAGTTCAAAACTGACCCTCCACATCTTCCTTCTTTACCTTTTTTAATGAGTTATTTTGTTAATCCACATATTTAACAGCAATTCTTTCATGTTCAACTGTTGAGGCTTAATGAGCAGTAAATAAAACAGTAACATAAGCAAACCCATAACATTAACTACTATCCCCATACTGCCAGCAGTATGGGACAAACTTTGTACCCAAGCCTTATGGTCTAATCCCTCTATTTTTTCAGCAATCTGTTGAGCAGTGCCAGCATTTGTCATCTCCAAAAACCTCTGTGTGACTGTAGATTCAATATTAAAGTGCAATTTTTCAATTTCCTGTCTTACACATTCATTGCCCAAACAATAGTTTTGTATTTTCTCCCAGGCTAATACAGATTCATTAAAAGCCAAGTCAATAACACAAAAAGTAATGGAATTTCAATCACAACGTAATCTTTGGTCATTTTCTAACATCATCACCTTTTCTCCCAAGCAGGATACCATCTGCTAAATTATCAACTTCGTTCTGTAATCTGGCATCAATTCTAGCTTGCTGGGACCAAAGTTCATGAGAATCTTTATGCCAAGTCTCAACATAATGTTTAGTATGCAACGAATTGTGCAAGGCCTTTCCAGATACCGTGGCTAGTGTCACAACTGAAATTATGCTTAATAATACAGCAACAACTATTCCAATAATTTTTTTCTATGAGCAAATAATTTCTTAAAAAAATTTTACTGTTAACTGGTTTAACATATTAGATTACCAATGTCTATTTAACTTCACGGGTAACCAGATGTAGGTTTGCTCACATTCATGATGGACTGACCATTTAAAGGAATAGAATTATTTAAGCAAGTGTATAAGGCACAGTTGACACAATAAAAATTTCCAGAAAAAAACAAAATTTCCAGTTAACAGTAAATAAGGCAAAGAAACACAAGCTGCAACATTCCAGCTTTTATTCATAGTGAAATTATACACAGAAACACTGGAAGCAGTCCCCAAAAATGATTCATTATAGAAGTGCACAGTTTTTAAGGCAGCAGCCAGCTTCCAAATATGCATCTGAATGTTATCAGGAAATTGTAGAGTAGCCATTCAAGGTCCACTTATCCCTCCAACTTCCCAGGCCATAAGCCAAGGACCATTAACTGTCTTGGTGTTCCTCATAGTTAGAGCCACTCTAGTGACATTAAACAGATCACAGGCAGTATTATCCCATTCAGAACATGTATTAATAAACATCCCATATGGTCCCAAATTTATCCAAGTGCTATTAATAATTTTTCCAAATTTATCTAAACAATTTTTCCAAATAAAAGGTTTATATTGCAAAAAAGTAAGTAAAATCTTTGCATACTAGAAAATTAAAATATGATTCGTAGATAACATTTTGACATGTCTGGTTAAAAGAATAGGCAGACAACTTCTGTAAGTACATTCATGTTCCAGTAACATTAATACCAGGCAAAATCCAAAGTTGATAAGCCATGGATAAGCATGGAGGAGGCCCTAAGCATACAAAATGTTCTGAGCTAGAATATGTAAAATCATATTTAGACCCATCTGAAAAATTACTAGCTGTTAAGTTATTCCAAGGAAAAGATAACACCTTTGGGGTGGTATCTAAGAGAGAGGATGCTCCCCATATCACATGCTCCAGTAAAGGGGGATTTGGAATGTATGCCCAGTATGAATGAATTACAGCTTCTGTAGAAGTGACTGTCACTAAAGCACACATGGCCAGGGACAGATTCTCAGCTGTAACAGGTTGACCACACTTCTGCAGAACAGCTTAACCATTAGCAGTGAGAGACTTAATTTGACCCCAGATAGGCAAAGGACAAGGATGTTTCCTGGCTAATGATAACTGGGCCATTGTTACCACCAGCACCTCAAGATCATCCTCATTTTCACTTGATTCCATTCTTTGTTCTCTGCGTAGCCATTTTAATCAATCCTTTGGACCTTGATCCAGCAACCTGGAATCCACTGTTGGTAGCCATGCTAAAAAGACATGATACCATACCCTGTTCCATCTACCAACAACTGTGCCAAAACCCATTCAGCATCAACAGCAGTTTTTGCCCAAATTTCCTTGAAAGAAGCTGGCTCCAAAGCCTGAAACTTTTCAGACACAAAATGCTTCTCAGATCAAGTTAGAATATCTCCCTGTGGTAAATTCAGAAAGTTTAAAATAAGCAAAGTCTGATGCATAATAACTCTAGGATTATTCTGTAAAGCCCAAATGTGTAACATGAGGGGCCAGATGTTAGTTGGGGTTTCCATCCTGTCCAGTTCCCACAGCTGGAAAGTCCCAAAGAAAATCACACAGAAGTCTCCATAAGATTATATACTGATTGGCCCATTAACTCAGGATTCTTGTTAACTCCTGTAACTGATATCAACCCATTATTCTTATCTATGTTAGCCACATGGCTCAGTACCTTTTTCAGTGGGGCAGGTCACATCCTGCTCATTAGGTGGTCTGGCCAAGACTGTGAGGAATGAGCTTCATTCTTCCAAGAATTCTCCTGTTCTCATTGTGCCACCTCTACTTCCTGTCTGGTTTTCCCACCTATACTTCCTGCCTGGCTACCAACCAATCACTGTTCATTTAAAACATATTTGACAGAAAATTGTTCTCCCACATCACAAATGTCTTTCATGCCAAAGTTCTACATTTTCCTCCTTTTTAGTTTTTAATATGTTGCTTCAAGGTAGCATAGGCTCTTTCTACAATGGCTTGTCCTTGAGGGTTATATTCTATACCAGTCACATGTTTAATATCATATTGATCACAAAATTGCTAAAATTTTGTAGAATATGCATGTCCATTATCTGTATTTGTTATGGTTGGCATCCCCAATACTGTAAAAACTTTAAATAATTTGGACATGACATAAATATATGTCTCCCCAGATAATGGCATAACCCATATCATGGAGGAGAATGTATCTATGGTCACAGGATCTGGCCAATTTCTGGTATATGAGTTATATTCATCTGCCAAATATGGTTGGAATTCAATGCCTGAGGAGTGGCGTCAGGGATATTTTGTCTTAAATGTAGGGGATGACAGATAAGACAGTTAAGAATAATATGCCTAACTTGTCTGTAAGGAATTGTATATTGAACATGTAAATGAGGAGCATTGGTGTGAAAATGCTGATGCTCAGCCTCAGCTGAAGCAAAGTTTACAAGATTATTCTCCTTTGTTAGATAGTCAGGCAATTTGGTATGTAACATATGCACAATAAACACTACATGATTTTGTTTTTTCAACAGCTTTTGTAATGTTAATAATAACTCTTGCAGAATAGAATTATTAACATGAATAGAAGCAGTATAAATGGTCTTTACAACCCGAACTACATATTTGGAATATTATAGGCTTCAGTAGAAAAATCCTGCAATACCTGGATGGCTGCCCATAATTCATTCTATTGTACCAATATATAAGGAGATAATTGTGACCCAAACTTTGATTCAGTACAATAAGCGGCATGAGTTCTAGAACCATCATCAATAAAGATAGTTTGAGCTTGTGAAAGGGGCTGTTCAGCTATAAGGTTATTAATGACAAAATGCTGCTCTTTAAATAATGCCCTGTCTCTGCTTAGTCTATCATCTCAAATCCTTGAGATGAATTTATTACAGAGGCTGATATTGAGATTTTAGTAACAATAGTTTAATGGCACCAAGATAGGAATTATTTTTATTGAAGGCATTAATGACCAAAATTCCTGAGATAAATGACAGAGAAATTTCTTTTTTACCTAACATTCAGGGAGGGGGGCAGGGATGATGTATTCATTTCTGTAATTACTTCCTGTTAACCTTAGGACATTGTTCTTAGGGCCCTCGAAGACTAGAATTTTAGTCAAAAGCAACGAGGGATCTTAGGAGGATCTGGCTCATTAACAAGCTGAAAAAACAGCAATCCCATTGGCTGGATAGGTCCACATCAGGTTTCAGCAAGTTCAGGACTCATAGACATTTGAAGCAGGTTGTTATCAGCAATTGATGCTTTGATGAATTTTGTATGCCAAGTGGAAACCTTATAAAACAGATATAAACTGGGAACAGAATTTAAATTTAGGAACTTATTTGAAGCTTGTTTACTCATATTCTCAATAATTAAGGAAAGGGAAGGGTCCCAAGACCAGGAGAGAGAAAAAATACTGTAATTATTTTGACTTGTGGGAAGTGGATTTAAGGAGTATAATTTGTTAAATTTCTTGAAGTTTGAATGAATCTCCATGAATACCTCTTCTCATGGGTTTCTCTAGCAGTCCAGAGCATTGCATAGATACATTTCAAACAAAAGCCTATATATATATATATATATATATATATCACAATAAAATAACTTAAATTGTAGTGACATATTAAAAACCTCTACTAATGTAAAACTTTTGAAACCAGCAGTGCCTTTCTTTATCTTAACCAATAATAATTTGTACTCAATTCCTTTTAAAGTCCTCCTGTCAGATTCCCTTAATAGAAGAGGAGGTACCCATTCTCACTGCAGTTTGACATACCTACCATTTCTGGTTGTTATCCATGGGAGGTCTGCCTGTATCTAAACAGAAACAGTGAAGGAGGAGTGGATGGAGTGAGAGAGAGGGAGAGTGCAGTGGACCTGGGAAGAGAGGAGGGAGGGGAAACTTTGAGTGGAATGCAAAAACAGCAACAAAATGAATAAATAAGTAAGTAAGTAAATAAATAAATAAAAATAAAGTTGAGAAGTATCTGTAACCCACTGAATTTCAATGATTAAAACTCCTTTGCAGGAGCTGCTGGCTGGCTGTGGGCCAGAAAATAATGAATGGATGTGGCCAGTGTCATGTCTCTCCTTAGAGAAGTTTTTCTTCTGGGATCTAAAGTCCTGGAACTGATCCAATAAATATGCACAGGAGGCTAGACGCAGAGGCTGCCTGCCTCATCTCTTCCCAGATAACAAAGATCAATAGACAACAATGACAGACAAACAGGTACCAGTACCACTTAAAATTTTCAAAGGAATGAACAAATAAAGCAGCAACATAATGGTTGGTGCCCACGTTTCTTCCCCTTTGTTCGTGGCGCTATGCAGGGCCATTTTACCTCTGGCTTCCTGGCTTCTCTGCTCTTGCACCGGCCTGAGGGTTTAGCTTAGAAAGAACTTGGCTCTCTTTTGTTATGGTAATTCCACCTGCAAGCAAGTATCTCACTGGCAGCGGCTATGCGGTCTGCCACCGCAGCTGCTGTCTGGCCTTGGGTGCTGGACACCTGACATCCTCTTCCCCTGTTCCGGATGGAAGGGGCTATTTTTCCCTTTGCCCCCTAGTATATATACCCGACTTGTGTTTAATAAAGTTGCTATTTACTCTTTGGTGAATGAGCATGGTCTCTTTGTGTGTGTCTGTTCAACCCTTAGGATATTCATCCATTCTCGTGGATTTGATTCGGGAAAGCGCTGCGCACCTGAATCGGGTGTGGGGATTCATAGAAAAGTGCAGCCAACACATAATAACAGTCAAAACACAGACCAAGACAACGCACACTCATACATTGACACACATCATACTTTCTTCTACAGGGAACCAGGGCCACACATCCTTTATACATTTCAAAGACTGAAGCAATTGTTGTTGTCCTTCCTTAGTAGCCCTAACCTTTAAAGAATCTATAAGTAAATATACAAAACAGCTGTTTGCTGCTTTCTTGGTCTATACTTACTTTTTTTACACTTATATACAAGTTAGTTCTTAAGTTACTTCTTATTTTACAATTATACTCAAGTCACTTTTTACTCCTTTTTTATGTTGAGCAGCTAAACTCCTTTTTGTATTTACACTGTGCAACTGCTGGTACTACTGGGATATCCTTATCACACCTCAGGGTGCCCTTAGAATCTGTGGTGTCTCCACAAATATATCCCTCCCCAGAAAGCTGAACAGCTGAGTGCCATCTGTAGGAGCCTGTTCCTACAAGGTCAGCTAGGGTTTATGTATAGGGGATTCTAAAGGCCAGAGAGAAGGCAAAATAAACAGAAGACAGGATAGAATCCAGAGGTCTGTCTGGTCATATTGAAGGAACCAAATGCCCCAGAGTTTATTTCAGAACTTGCTTAAATACAAAAGCAGAACAAAACACATCACATATGGTCAGTCAGTATCTAACCACAAGATCATTCCTTTCCTTGAGTGAGAAGTCTCCTTTCTACTATGTACTTGCTGCTTGGAAGCAGCCTTACTTTCTATCTTGATGTTTCTGAGGTTTGTCATTACCAAACTGTCTACTAGTTAGAATATTCTTTTCTCACAAGTTAAATCAGAACTCTCTCATAACCCTCAATGTTATAAGAAAAAGTAGAGTAGGCAAACTTGAACTCAGATGATTTCTTTAAATTATAAATGTCTACAGATGGAGACTGAGTCACATATGGGCTCCCAATTTTTCATATTCGTTAAATTCTCATATGAGGGAAACCAAGGATATTATTCTTTGATAATTTTCAGACACATCTCTATGTCTAACCTAGATATATGAGTGCCATGAGTTTTCAGCAAATGCTTAATCATAGACAGAAATGAAGAAGCTTGTCCCATTACCCTGTAATTACTTATCTTATTATCTGGCACTCCTAATGTTCTTTCAGGGTTCCTGCTTGGACACCAATTGTTCGGGATCTTTCCTCAACTACCTCATCTATGAATGACCCTGGGTAGTGCTGCAGACATCAGGACACAGGAAATGTAGTGTAGGAGACACAACTGCATACTTTATTGCAAAGCCAGTGCTCTTTTATAATACTCAAATCAAAATCCAAGCTAGGTTCTCATAATACTTGGAAATAGTTACATAAACTAATAATTTTGCTACAAATTATTTCAAGAGCTTTGTGCCTTCGTTAATCTAAACAAGAAGCCTATTTTTAGGGAATAACTTTTGCTGTTATGTAATATGTTAAAAAAAACTTCATCAGAAAACAAACCACAATCCAATCAGAGGCTTTTAATTACAGTTCATGTCTTTATTCTCAAGGACTGACTATTGGCAGGGCATTCTACTAGTAGAAGAGGATTGCCTCCTCCTAACTTGGTCTACCAAGCATTTCAGCAAGAATGCTATCTCAAGTCATCTTTGCACAGAGTTTCTATGCAAAACTGGCCCTCCACAATACTTAATTGTAAAATAGAAAATTCTACTCCCACTATAATGTGTGTATATTGTATATTTGCATAGGATATACTTACTAGTAAAACAATTAAAATGATGCACTTGTAAAAATAATATTGTAGCTATCTTTATTTTTATTTTACTTTTTAAAAATATTTATTTATTTAAACCATGACTGTAGTTTTCCCTTCTTTCTCTCATCCAAATTCAATCCCTACCTCCCTTCTGCCAAAATTCCATCCATTTCTCCTCTGTTTCTGTTCAGAAAGGGACAGACCTCACATAGGTTTCAATAAATAATGTCATAGCAAGTTGGAGTAATACTAATCACCTCCCCAATGTCTTAAGGCTAGGCAATGCAATCCAGTATAAGGAGTAGGTTCTTGAAAGCCAGGCAAATCATTAAAGACAGTGATTTCCTTCTCTATTATGAGTAGACAAGCTATCCAATTGTCACACATATATAGAGGTCCTAGGCTGATCCCATATAGGCTCTCTGGTTGTTAATTCAGACTCTGTGAGCTCCTATGAACCTAGGTTTGTTGACAGAGATTTCAGTCCCACCCAAGCCCACAACTGGTCAGTCCCAAAGAAACACAAGAGATCTACATTAACTATAAATGGGTTAGCCTAGTAGCTCAGGCTCCTTATTAACTCTTATAATTTATATTAGTGTATAATTATTGTCCATGTTTGTCATGTGACTTGGTATCTTTTATCAGTGAGTCAGTCTCATCTTGGGTCTGGATGACAACTTCAGATTCTTTCCTCTTCCCAGAATTCTCCTGTTCTCATCAAACTGCCTTTACTTCCTTTGTCATCCCACTGATACTTCTTGTCAGGCCACTAGCCAATCAGAATTTTATTAAATCAATACAACTGATAAATCTTTATAGGGTACAAGATCATTGTCCCACAGAATAGGTTAGTTGCTTTTGTGGTTTTTCTAGTGATATCCTTGACTTCTCTGGGTGGTGCAGTTCTTCTTCCATTTCTTCAGCAGGATTCTCCAAACTTGGCCTAACTTTTGGCTATGGGTCTCCACATTTGTTTCCACCAGATTCTGAATGAAGCCTCTCTGGTGACTACTGGCCTAGGCATCACTATATGAGTATAGCAGAATATCATTAGGCCTCATTACATTGATGAGTCTTTGTGCAGTTGTGTATCAGGGAGATGATTGCCTCTTAAAATGAATTTAGTAATGTTTCTTCTGTTTGTGTTTTATGGAATAATTTGAGGAGTGTTGATAATAGGTCTTCTCTAAAGTTCAAGTAGAATTCTGAAACCCTCAAGCCCTGTGCATTTTTTTTCAGTTTAATGACTGTTTCTATTTCACTGGTGGTTATAGGTTTATTTAAATTGTTTATCTGATCTTGACTTGACTTTGGTCAATGGTTATTATCAACAAATTTCTTTTACATTTCCCAGTTTTGTGGAAAACATGTTTTTGACAAAATGACCTAATAATCCTTTGGATTTCCTCAGTGTCTGCTGTTACGCCACTCTTTTCATTTCTGATTGTGCTAATTTGGATATTCTCTCTGTCTTTAAGTTAGTGTGGATAATCATTAGTTTATCTGGTTGATTCCTCTAAAGAATAAACTTTTTGTTTCATCAGTTTCTTATATTGTTCTCTTTGTTTCTATTTCATTAATTTCAGTCATTTGCTTCATTATTTCCAGTCATTTACTCCTCTTTGTTCTATTTGCTTCTTTTTTCCTAGAAATTTCAGGTGTTCTGTTAAGTCACTGGTATGAGAATTCATAATTTCCTTATGAACTCACTAAGTGCTAATAACTTTCCTCTTATCATTGTGCCCCATATGTTTGGGTGTGTTGTGCATTCATTTTCATTGAATACTGAGAAATCTTTAATATCTGTCTTCATTTCTTCCTTGTGCCAGTGGTAATAAAGTAAAGTTGTTCAGTTTTATGATTTTGTAGGCTTAATTTATGACAATCTGAAAAAATACAGAAGGTTATTACAATTTTCTTGTTTCAAGTGAGGCTTGCTTTGTAACCCAGTATATGGTCAGTTTTTGAAAAGGATCCATGATGTGCTGAGAAGAAGGTATATTCTTTTGTTTTTAGATGAAATATTCTTTGGGTATCTCTTAGATCCATTTGATTCATAATATCTGTTAGTTCCATTACTTCTTTGTTTAATTTCTCTATGAACACCCTGCTAATTGATGAGGGAGGGGTTTTGAAGTCTTCCATCATTAATGTGTAAATTTGCTATGTTATTTAAGCTTTAATAATGTTTTACTAAATGTCTGTTTTACTAGATAGACTTCTGCTCAAAAGAATAACTCAGCTATCTTTCCCCAGAAGAGACACCAACATACTATACCATACCTCGTCTCAACTAAATGTGCTTCAATTTCCTGCAAATCTGCAAAATTATTTAAAAATAAAAATGTCATTTTTTATAAGAATTGCTGTTACCTCACCCTCTTGTTGCTACAATGCCAAATTACTATATCCTGAGTGATTTAATTCTGCACGTGAGCTAGACCTGTACGATATGTTGTATCTTTTTTCCTTGAGCTTTATGTGTGATTAGAAGATGTGGACAAATCCATCTATCTGGCATTGACATGTTACATGTTTGGAACACATAACTCCTCTTAATTAGCATAGTAGTGAAATGAACACTTACTCCAACTACAGTAATCTACTCTCTAACCTCACATGTATATTGGATGAATTCATCACAGCACAAGAAAAGATAATATAGTGCTCTGCCCAGTCATTTGACTCTTTTGGGAGATGGGGCATTTGGAGTAAAGTGCTATGGTTTGTTTGATGGCAATTAGGCTTGCTGTGTGCCTAAAAGGGGGTCATTGCTTGCTGTGGCTCAGAGGCATGAGTGGCTCTGCCATGTTGGACTGGGCAGGGCAAGCCCGCAGTACCTGTTTTTGACCTAGGGATGTCACATCTTAGATTCTTAAGCGCTTAGTGATTTAAAAGTGTAAAGCAAAAAAAATGTTCCTGGACAGTAGAAAATTACAGATTTACAATAAAAGACCTCTAAATGGATCACACTGTTGGATGAGTGTATGTAGACTTGGGAGAGAGAAGAAAAAGAATATGCAGAATGAAGTTAATGCCTCTAAAAAAAAGGGTAAAGTCTTTAAAGACACAGAGTACAGATAGTTATAGATTAAAAGAGATAAATAAAAATAAGCCACATAAAAATGGAAAATTCACAGAGAGTCTGGATTATGTACATTGTGTTTTCTTTAAAATTTTTGACTGTGAAGGAGCTAAGTACAGAGAGACATTTCATTATATGGGCTGCCAAGCTAAACCATAATAAATATCATGAGGGTATTGCGACTTCGAATTTGAGTCTAAGGATATGATGCTTTTGAAAAGAGGGTCTTCTTTTGTTTTCACAAAGGATGAGACCCTGTGGATTGCTTCTATCCTAACATGGTATGACAGACCATGCCCTCCTGAAAGGTTGCTGTGAACACCCTCAAATAATTACTTCACTCAACTGCCGACTGAGATGAACCTAGCAGACAGGTTATACCATGAAAGACCGAATTAACAGTGCCCCAATAGAGCAGAAAGAAGTTTGGAGAGAAATAACTATGTCCATATTCCCAAATATTGTTTATAAATGTTCTTTTACATTTAAAGGGGGATATGATATAAATAGAAATAATTTACATTGGTATAAATTTTATTCTATTGATATAAATTAAAGGTCAATTTTGTTATATGTATAGTTGTTTCTGATCTTGATTAAGGTATTGTGATTGTGTAGTTCATTAAAAATGTAATAATAAAAATAAATAATAAAATAAAAAAGAAATATAGGTTTTTAGTGGATAATCATCAATAATAGTCAAACTTGTAGTCATAATTAGATTGTCTAGATATATAGAGATATATTTCAGTTAGATAGTCATTCTTCATACCTTTCAAAGACTACAGAATATGGCGTTTTAAATGTTTTAATAACTTAGGACTTTTCATGACAATGAGACACGTCTGTTCCTGGCAGCACCAGCTACTTCAAGAAGAAGATAGGCATCAAAGAGGCCCCTTATGGAGTTGGTTAGCCATTTGGGCAAGAAACTGCTATTGCCTGGACATAAACTGTACACAAAGATCCCTCAGAGATAGGACTGTTGAACTTGTCTAAAGGTGAGATAGTCTTTCGGGGTTACTGATTCATGAAAGAGTTTGCGAGAGATTCTGCAGGACACAGCAGATAGTGACTGACTGTTTTTGAAATTTTCTGCTTCTTGGAAATGTCTGCTGGATACTATGGGCCTGAAGGCTGAAGATGGATGTCCCAATGGTACAAAAAAAACTTTTCAGGCAGAGAGATGTCTCTGTCATTTCTAAAGTTTTGGAGGTTGTTTTTTTCTTGTTTACTTAGGTAGTATTATATCTTTCTGGAGTCTTTGATAGAGTTAAAGAATAAATACATAGTTATAGTTTTCCTTAGTTTTGATAAAAGATAAAATAGTTATAAATATTGTAACTATAATTCTTGCTTGATAACTGTTTTGTTATATGTAATTTTACTATGTTAAAGTGAAAGCCTTTCTTTTTTGTTTAAACAGAAAAAGGTGAAATGATGTAGGTGGGTCATCTGTCTATGTGTTACTTTCATTGGTTAATAAAGAAACTGTCTTGGCTTTTTGATAGGGTAGAACTTAGATAGATGGAGAAGATAGAACAGAATGCCGGGAGAAAGAAAGCAGTTAGGCAGATGCCATGATTCCCCTTCCCGAGATGAATGCTGGCTAGACTCATGCCGGTAAGCCAAGACCTCGTGGTGGCATACAGATTGTTAGATATGGGTTAGTCAAGATTTGAGAGTTAGCCAATAAGAGGCTAGAACTAATGGGTCAGGCAATGTTTAAATGAACAGTTTCCATGTAGTTATTTCGGGTGTAAACTAGCCAGGGAGCTGGGCTGCGGGAACTCAGCCTGTCGCTATTTTTGCAACAATTTCTGAGATGAAAATCTGACTTTTTCTGCAGTTGGATTTCTTCCCTGTAACATTCCAGTTTCTTATACCATATCCAGCATTTTGAATGAGCATTAGAGCACTCCAGCTCATCATAGAAGACTGTAGCATCTTCTCTCTCTTCAAAACTTTCCCCTCACCTCAGGAATTAATGTAGAAAGTGTCTCCAAAATTCCTATCCATGACAAACCTCTATTCAAATCTTGCTTGTTAAGGAACTGAATCTGTGGGCCACCACTTCCATCACAAGCACCAGGATTGCATTAAAATGAAATTGGCAGATATTTATCTCAGGTCTATGAATTAGAAATCTAGGATTATAAGTTGAGGGTTATCTGCATTATTAAAAAAGCACCCTAGAAACTTATTTTTCACATTAGAGTGGCACTAACAAAGACAATTGTAATTATCTTGATTATATACAAAACTAAAGTGATGAAATGTAGAGGGCAAAATTTTGAAAGAATTTCAAAGTCTTGGCCAGCCATCCCAGCTTCCATCCAGAGGGCCATCGGAGGGGTGAGTGTGTTTTGGGCCTGCGGCAGGGGCCCTGCGAAGAGGAGCTCGGTCTTTCCCCAACCCCATAGACTCCCAGGTCAGCCTGCGCTGCTGGCTCCACCCTGCTAGCGCCCCCACCAGCCATCCCAGCCTCCAGCCAGTGGGCCATCGGAGGGGTGAGTTTGCTTCAGGCCAGTGGCAGGGGCCCGGCGAGGAGGAGCTCGGTCTTTCCCCGACCCCATAGACTCCCAGGTCAACCTGCAGTGCTGGTTCCACCCTGCTAAGCTCTCCCACCTGCCATCCCAGCTTCCATCCAGGTATAAATTTCTATATTTCTCACCTCCCACTGGGGCCATAAAATTTCCCCAGCTCAGCTGCCTTGCACACTGGGCCTGCTCTGTAGGCCCATCCCGGAAAGAGGGAGTACCTGTGCTTCAATAGCCTGTCTGAGGAAAGGTAGGCATTCTATCAGTGAACTCCCTGCCCAACAATGGAACCTGACCCACTACCAGAAGTTCCAATAGAGAGCATTTGAACGAAGAGATGGGCAGACGCCAAGGCAAGACCTCCTCCAACAATCTGAAAAACAACATGAAAACACCAGATCCCAACGACCCTACAACAGAAGGATTTGATCACTCTAACCCAGATGAAGTGGAAAAAAGTGCCATTATGAAAGCAATAGAGTCCCTTAAACAGGATATGAATAACTCCCTTAAGGAACTGGTCGAGAAGTATAACAAAAAGTTTGAAGAAATGAGTATAGAAATGGATGAGAAATATAACAAAAAGTTTGAAGAACTAAGTAAATCCGTGAATGATACCCTGAGAAACCAAGAAAAAACAATCAAACAAGTAAAGGAAACAGTCCAAGAATTGAAAACTGAAATGGAGGCAATGAAGAAAACACAAAACGAGAACCGGCTGGATATGGAAAACCTAGGTAAACGAGCGGAGACTACAGAATCAAGCATAACCAATAGAATACAAGAGCTAGAAGAACGAATCTCAGATTCTGAAGATACCATAGAGAAAATAAATGCTCTGGTCAAAGAAAACAGCAAATTCAACAAACTCTCTTCACAAAACATTCAGGAAATCTGGGACACAATAAAAAAAATCTAAGAATAATGGGGATAGAAGAAGGAGAAGAACTGCAGATCAAAGGCCCAGAAAATATATTTAACAAAATTATAGAATCTATTTAGATTCTATAGATTCTATTTAGAATCTTCAGATTTAGAATACCAATCTAAAGAATGATATTCCTATGAAGGTTCAAGAAGCATACAGAACGCCGAATAGACTGGATCAAAAAAAAAAACATCCCCTTGCCATATAATAATCAAAACAGAAAACATCCAGATTAAAGAAAGAATATTAAGAGCTGCAAAGGAAAAAGGTCAAGTGACTTATAAAGGTAAACCTATCAGGCTTACACCAGACTTCTCGATGGAAACCATGAAAGCCAGAAGATCCTGGATAGAGGTACTGCAGAAACTAAGAGACCATGGATGCCAACCCAGACTACTATACCCAGCCAAGTTATTGTTCACTATCAACGGAGAAAACAAAATATTCCAGGATAGAAATAAATTTAAACAATTCCTAGCCACAAATCCATCCCTACAGAAAGTAATAGAAGGAAAATCGCAACCCAAGGAATCCAACATTGCAATCACTGCCTACAATAACCCAGACATCTAGCGACCCTTCACAACCACAACTCAAAGAAGAGAAAAACACAAACTCTACTACACACACACACACACACACACACACACACACAAATAATAAACGGAATCAACAACCACTGGTCATTAATATCACTTAATATTAATGGACTCAACTCACCTATAAAAAGGCACAGACTTAGAGACTGGATAAGAAAACAGGATCCAACATTCTGCTGTTTAAAAGAAACACACCTCTACCACAGAGATATACATCTACTCAGAGTAAAGGGTTGGGAAAAGGTTTTCCAAGCAAACGGACCTAAGCAACAAGCTGGTGTGGCCATTCTAATATCTAACAAAATTGACTTCAAACAAAAATCAATCAGGAGAGATGGAGATGGACATTTCATACTCTTAACAGGAACAATTAATCAGGAGAAAGTCTCAATCCTGAATATTTACGCCCCTAATATAAAAGCACACACTTATGTAAAAGAAAAACTTTTAGAATTCAAGGCAGTCATCAAACCACACACACTAATAGTAGGAGACTTCAACACTCCTCTCTCACCAATGGACAGATCAATCAAACAGAAACTCAACAGAGAAATAAGAGAATTGCTAGAGGTAATGAATCAAATGGACTTAACAGAAATCTATAGAACATTCTACCCAAAAAGGAAAGAATATACCTTCTTCTCTGCAGCTCATGGAACCTTCTCAAAAATTGACCACATACTCGGTAACAAAGCAAACTTACACAGATACAAAAAAATATTAGTAATCACCTGTGTCTTGTCAGACCACCATGGAATAAAGTTAGAACTCAATAACAATTCGAATTCCAGAAAGCCTACAAATGTGTGGAAGTTGAACAGTCAACTACTGAATCATCCTTGGGTCAAGGAAGAAATAAAGAAAGAAATTAAAGTCTTCCTTGAATTTAATGAAAATAAAGACACAACATACTCAATCCTATGGGACACAATGAAAGCAGTTCTAAGAAGAAAGTTCATAGCACTAAGTGCCCAATAAAAGAAAACGGGGAAAGCAAATATTGGAGACTTAACAGCACACCTAAAAGCTTTGGAAAAAAAAGAAGCAGACTCTCCCAGGAGGAGTAGAAGATTGGAAATAATCAAACTGAGGGCTAAAATCAACAAAATAGAAACACAGAAAACAATCCAAAAAATCAAGGAAACAAAAAGTTGGTTCTTGGAGAAAATCAACAAGATTGAAAAACCCCTAGCCAAACTAATCAAACGGCAGAGAGAGATCACTCAAATTAATAAGATCAGAAATGAAAAGGGGGACATAACAACAGACACAGTGGAAATTCAGAGAATCATTAGATCTTACTATGAGAGTTTATATGCCACAAAGTTGGAAAATGTACAAGAAATGGATTGGTTTTTAGATAAATACCATTTACCAAAGTTAAATCAAGAGCAAGTGAACAATCTAAATAGACCTGTTAGTCGCGAAGAATTAGAAGCTGTTATCAAAAAGCTCCCCACTAAAAAAAGCCCAGGTCCAGATGGTTTCAATGCAGAATTCTCCCAGAACTTCCAGGAAGAGCTAATACCTATACTCCTTAATGTATTTCACAATATAGAAACAGAAGAATCATTGCCAAACTCTTTTTATGAAGCTACAGTTACCCTGATACCAAAACCACACAAAGACACAACCAAGAAAGAGAATTACAGACCAATCTCACTCATGAACATTGACGCCAAAATACTCAATAAAATACTGGCAAACCGAATCCAAGAATACATTAGAAAAATTATCCATTATGATTAAGTGGGCTTCATCCCAGAGATGCAGGGCTGGTTCAACATACGCAAATCTATCAACGTAATCCATCATATAAATAAATTGAAAGAAAAAACCATATGATCATTTCATTGGATGCTGAAAAAGCATTTGACAAAATTCAACACCCCTTTATGATAAAGGTGTTGGAGAGATTTGGTATACGAGGATTATACCTAAACATAATAAAAGCAATATATAGTAAGATGACAGCTAACATCAAATTGAACGGAGAGAAACTCAAAGCCATTCCACTAAAATCAGGAACACGACAAGGCTGTCCACTCTCTCCATACCTCTTCAATATAGTGCTTGAAGTCCTAGCAATAGCAATAAAACAACATAAGGGGATCAAGGGGATTCGAATTGGAAAGGATGAAGTTAAACTTTCATTATTTGCAGACGATATGATAGTGTACATAAGCGACCCCAAAAACTCTACCAAAGAACTCCTACAGCTGATAAACACCTTTAGTAATGTGGCAGGATACAAGATCAACTCCAAAAAATTGGTTGCCCTCCTATACACAAAGGATAAAGAAGCAGATAGGGAAATCAGAGAAACATCACCTTTTATGATAGCCACAAATAGCATAAAATACCTTGGGGTAACTCTAACCAAGGAAGTGAAAGACCTATTTGACAAGAACTTTAAGTCCTTGAAGAAAGAAATTGAGGAGGATACCAGAAAATGGAAAGATCTCCCCTGTCCTTGGATTGGGAGAATCAACATAGTAAAAATGGCAACTCTACCAAAAGCAATCTATAGATTCAATGCAATTCCCATCAAAATTCCATCAAACTTCTTCACAGACCTTAAGAGAACAATAATCAAGTTTATATGGAAAAACAAAAAACCCAGGATAGCCAAAACAATCTTATACAATAAAGGAACTTCTGGAGGCATTACCATCCCTGACTTCAAACTCTATTACAGAGCAACAGTATTGAAAACAGCTTGGTATTGGCATAACAACAGAGAAGTCGACCTATGGAATCGAATAGAAGACCCGGGTATTAACCCACAAAAATATGAACACTTGATATTTGACAAGGGAGCTAAAGGCATACAATGGAAGAAGGAAAGCATCTTTAACAAATGGTGCTGGCATAACTGGATGTCAACCTGTAAAAGAATGAAAGTAGATCCATATCTATCACCATGCACAAAAATCAAGTCCAAATGGATTAAAGACCTCAACATTAATCTGACCACTTTGAACCTGATAGAAGAGAAAGTGGGACGTAGTCTACAAGATATAGGCACAGGAGACCAGTTCCTAAGCAGAACCCCAGGAGCTCAGACAATAAGAGAAGCAATGAATAAATGGGACCTCCTGAAACTGAGAAGCTTCTGTAAAGCAAAGGACACTGTCAGTAAGACCAAAAGGCTACCTTCCGACTAGGAGAAGATCTTCAAAATCCCTCATCAGACAAAGGTCTAATCTCCAAAATATACAAAGAACTCAAGAAACTAGACACTAAACTCTAACTAACCCAATTAAAAAATGGGGTACTGAACTGAACAGAGAATTCACAACAGATGTACTCCGAATGGCCAAAAGGCACTTAAGGTCATGCTCAACCTACTTAGTGATCAGGGAAATGCAAATCAAAACAACTTTGAGATATCATCTTACACCTGTCAGAATAGCCAAACTCAAAAACACCAATGATAGCCTATGCTGGAGAGGATGTGGAAAGAGGGGAACACTCATCCATTGTTGGTGGGAATGCAAACTTGTGCAGCCACTGTGGAAATCAGTGTGGCGGTTTCTCAGGAAACTGGAGTCAAGTTCCCTCAGGACCCAGCAATTCCACTCTTGGGAATATACCCAAGAGATGCCCTATCATTCCACAAAAGCATTTGTTCAACTATGTTCATAGCAGCACTATTTGTAATAGCCAGAACCTGGAAACAACCTAGGTGCCCCTCAGTAGAAGAATGGTTAATAAAGGTGTGGAACATATACACATTAGAATTCTACTCAGCGGTAAAAAACAATGACATCTTGAATTTTGCATGCAAATGGATGGAAATAGAAAACGCTTTACTGAGTGAGGTAAGCCAGACCCAAAAAGAGGAATATGGTATATATTCACTCATATGTGAATTCTAACCATAATTAAAGGTCTTTGAGCCTATTATTCGTGATCCTAGAGAAGCTAAATAAGAAAGTGAACCTGTTGAAAATCATGTAGCTATCTGCCTTGAGATTGGAAATAGACAAGAGTCCCAGGTAACCTCGGGTGCATGGGGGTGGAGGGCTGTTGGAAGGGGAGAGGGTTAGAGAGAAGAGAGTAGGGGAGGAATGGGTAAAGATAGGTGGCCTGGGACGGGGGGAGGGAGGAAGGATGGATATGGGATCAGGGAAGAATATATTTCAACTAAGGGAGTCATTTTAGGGTTTACAGGAGACTTGATTATATATGGGATCCCAGGTCTAAGGAGAGATCCCCAGATTGTTCTCTGGACAAAGGAGAGGGTGCCTGAACCGGCCTTGACCCATAACCATACTGATGAATATTTTGCTTATCACCATAGATCCTTCATCTGGCGAAGGACCGCGATACAGACGGAGACCCACATTGGAGCACCGGACTGAGCCCCCCAACGTCCAAATGAGGAGCAGAAGGAAAGAGAACGTGAGCACGGAAGGCAAGATCAGAGGGAACCTTCATCTGACGATGGATGGCGATATAGACGGAGACCCACATTGGAGCACCGGAATGAGCCCCCCAAGGTCCAAATGAGGAGCAGAAGGAGGAAGAACATGAAAAAGGAAATCAGTACTGCGAGGAATGCTCTCACCCACTGATACCAGGGTACGGATCTAATGAGAGTTTACCAAGGCCAGTTGGACTGGGACTGAAGGAGGACGTGATCTAACCAGATTCTCTGAAATTGGCCGGATTCTCTGAATGTGGCTGGCCCGAAGTCTTTCTGAAAAGCCATTGACTATGACACTGGGACTTGTTTCCTCTGCATATACTGGATTTTGGGGATCCAGTCTGTTTGGATACTCACCTTCCTGGACCTGGAGGGAGGGGGGAGGAACTTGAACTTCCCACAGGGCAGGAAACCCTGACTGCCCTAAGGGATGAAGAGGGAGGAGGAGAGGGAGTGGGGGGAGTGGGAGGGTGTTGGGAAGAGGGGCGGAAATGGAAACTTTTATAATTTAATAAAATTACTTTCAAAAAAAAATACTGAGGCTTGGGTAAGAGGAGCAATTTCCAAAGGTTTGAAGAGACAGCAAAATACTAAATGTTTTAGCTGTGGTAGAATTGGACATCTGAGAAGATACTGTAGACAATGCTTCCTAGAATAACGTTTCCTCTGAGATGATAAAAATAAAAGTTCTCAATTTTCTGGATTATATAAAGACGTGGCAAAGGCCTACATTATATCAATGAATGTAGATCAACTATAAAAAAACAGGGGAACCCATTACCCTCTAAAAACTCCTGGAGAGACCTCTCACAAGCTCCCAGGTCACACATGGTCCAGTCATTTTCACTCACTGTGGAGGTCATGTCTCTCCAGGAGTAGTAAAAATCTAGTGCCTATTGTAAAAAATCATACTGTTGTAGAGTAAACATGGAGGATAAATAAAAAAATTTCATTAGAAAATAGGAAACATATGTTTTGGAAGACTTCCATAAATGATCAAAGAACCAAACTGAGAATATGAATAAATAACTTTGTAATTGAAAAATTTCTGGACACAGGTACAGACATGATTATTATTATTATTCCAGAATCTAGACATGCAAATAAGTCTATTCAGGATGGAGATGTTCAATTCCCAGGAATTGGAAACCTATCTCAAGTAAAACAAAACACAAGATATATGTTGTGGTTACCATTAATGAATAAAGAAAACTGATTTGTACCTATAGCAGGAAAGAACTTAGTTAGGCAGGGAAAGCTAGGCTGAATGCTGGGAGAAAGAGGGTAGTTTCAGAGAGACACCATGGAGTTGCTGCCAGAGACAGATGCACTGAAACTTTACTAATATGCCAGAACATCATAGTAATGCACAGATTAATGGAGATGGGTTAAATGTAATGTAAGAGTTAGCCAATAAGAAGCTAGAGCTAATGTGCCAAGCAGTGATTTAAGTAATATGGTTTCTGTGTGATTATTTTGGGAGTCTGGGTGAAATGAAAAAGCATCTCACCTTACAACAAAGATGTGTTAAATGCATGGTGATATAGGACAGAAAGAAAGGCTGATGTCATATGTAGCTAATATAGTAGTAAATCTATGGAGTCATGATCTGTTGCAGGGACTGAATGCCCAGATTAACATTCCTGCAATCCCAGAAGCTGAACATAAATCAATTAAGATTTCTGGAACAGATATTATAATGTACTATAAACAAACAGTCACCAACTGTTCAGAAAAGCTGTAGAAGAGTGCAAAACAACTAGCAAATCTTCAGAGATATCAATGGACCTATCTTTAAAATGGTTAATTGAGGAAGCAATAAGAATTAAACTGTGCTATCCAGGAGGACAGTCCCAGAAGAGAGCACAGTCTCCCCTCAGCTCCTGCTAACAGTCTTCTGTGTTCCACTTGACCCTGCCCTGCCCTGACCCCATGATTGCCATTTTGTCTCCTGTGTCCTTGGACTACCAGGAGACCCTGTGTCTGTGCTGAGGAGTTCCATCCACACAGGAACAGTTTCTGCTCCTGCACTGAAGAGATCTACCCAGAGAGTCAGTCACAGCAATATTGGACCAAGACACCAAGACTCTCCTAGTTCCATTTGAAGGAAGAGATGGGCAGGCACCAATGCAAGAGTTCCTCCAACAACCTGAAAGGCAACATGACATCACCAGAACCCAGGGATAACGAAACAGGAAGAATTGAACACCCTACTCCAGAAGAAATAGAAGAAATTGACTTTAAATGGAACTATATAAAAATAATTGAGGAACTTAAACAGGAGCTGAAAAACTGCCACAAAGAAATGGAGATAACAAACAAAAAAGTAGATGAAATGAATAAATCTCTCAAAGATACACAAGAAAAACAAGAAAACCAAGAAAAAGCGATCAAATAGGTAAGGGAAACGGTTCAAGACATGAAAAATAAAATGGAGGTAATAAAGAAAATACAAATTGAGGGAAGGCTGGATATGGAAAATCTGGGTAAATGAATAGGAATTGCAGAGACAAGCATTACCAACAGAATACAAGCTATGGAAGAAAGAAACTCAGACACTGAAGATACTGTAGAGGAAACAAATTCACTGATCAAAGAACAGAACATCCAGCAATTTCTTAACAAAAAACATCCAGGAAATCTGGGACACTGTGAAAAAACCAAACCTAAGAATAATAAGGGTAGAAGAAGGAGAAGATTTACAGCTCAAAGGTCCAGATAATATATTCAACAAAATTATTGAAGAAAACTTTCCCAACCTAAAGAAGGATATTTCTATGAAGGTACTAGAAGCATACAGAACACCAAATAGACTGGATTCAAAAAAAGAAACATCCCCTCACCATGTAATAATCAAAACAGAAAACATACAGAAGAAAGAACAAATAAATATTAAGAGCAGCTAGGGAAAAATGTCAAGTAACATATTAAGGGAAACCTATCAGAATTACACATGACCTCTCAGTGGAAACCATGAAAGTCAGAATGTCTTAAATAGATGTGCTGCAGAAAATAAGAGACCAAGGAAGCAAGCCCAGACTACTATACCCAGCAAAGCTTGCATTCACCATCAATGGAGAAAACAAGATGTCCATAAAAAAAAAACAGATTTAAACAGTACATAGCCACAAGCCCAGCATTACAGAAAATACTAGAAGGAAAATCACAAACCAAGGAAGCCAACAACACCCATAATAACACAAGCATCTGACAGCCCTCCACCAGCACAACTCAAAGAAGGGAAACACACAAACACTACCTCCAGGAAAAATAACCAGAGTCAAGAACCACTGGTCATTAATATCACTTAATATCAATGGACTCAACTCACATATAAAAAAGCACAGGTTAAGAGAATGGATACGAAATCAGGATCCAACATTCTGCTGCCTACAAGAAACACACCTCAAACACAAAGACAGACACCAACTCAGAGTAAAGGGTTGGGAAAAGGTTTTCCAATCAAATGGATCAAAGAAACAAGTGGGTGTGGCTATACTAATATCTAACAAAATTGATTTCAAACTTAAATCAATCAGAAGAGACAGAGATGGACACTTTATACTTATATCAGGAACAATTCATCAGGAGGAAGTCTCAATCCTGAATAACTACACCCCTAATATGAAAGCACACACATATGTAAAAGAAACATTACTAGAACTCAGAACATACATCAAACCTCACACTCTAATAATGGGTGATTTCAACAGTTCTCTCTCACCAATGGACAGGTCAACCAGACAAAAACTTAACAGAGAAATAAGAAAACTAACAGATGTAATGAACCAAATGGACCTAACAGATATCTATAGAACATTCCACCCAAACAGAAAAGAATATACCTTCTTCTCAGCATCTCATGGACCCTTCTCAAAAATTGATCACATAGTTGATAACAAAGCAAACATCCATAGATATAGAGAGATATAGAGAAATTGTAGTAATCACCTGTGTACTATCAGATCACCATGGAATAAAGTTAGAATTCAACAACAATTCTAACCCCAGAAAGCCTACAAACACATGGAAAATGAACAGTCAAATACTGAACCATTCCTGGGTCAAGGAAGAAATAAAGAGAGAAATTAAAGTCTTCCTTGAATTCATTGAAAATAAAGTCAAAACATACCCAAATCTATGGGACACTATGAAAGCAGTGCTAAGAGGAAAGTTCATAGCACTAAGTGCCCACATAAAGGAAGTGGAGAAAGCACATATTAGAGACTTAACAGCACACCTGAAAACTCTAGAAAAAAAAGAAGCAGACTCACCCAGGAGGAGTAGAAGACTGCAAATAATCAAATGGAGGGCTGAAATCAACAAAATTGAAACACAGAAAACAATCCAAAGAATCAATGAAACCAAAAGCTGGTTCTTGGAGAAAATCAACAAGATTGAAACACCTCTATCCAAACTAATCAAATGGCAGAGAGCAAACACGCAAATTAACAGCATCAGAAATGAAAAGGGAGACATAACCACAGACACAGAAGAAATTCAGGGAATCATTAGATCTTACTACAAAAGCTTATAATGCCACAAAATTGGAAAATGTGAAAGAAATGGACACCTTTTTATATAAATACCATATACCAAAATTAAGTCAAGACCAGGTGAGCAGTATAAATAGACATGTAAGTTGCAAGGAAAAAGAAGCTGTCATCAAAAATCTCCCTACCAAAAAAAAAAAAGCCCTGGACAAAATGGTGTCAATGCAGAATTCTACCAGAACTTCCAAGAAGAGTCAATACCTATACTCCTTAAAGTGTTTCACAAAATAGAAACTGAAGAGTCATTGCCTAACTCCTTTTATGAAGCTACAGTCACCCTGATGCCAAAACCCCACAAAGACTTAACCAAGAAAGAGAATTACAGACCAATCTCACTCATGAACATCAATGCAAAAATTCTCAATGAAATATTGGCAAACAGAATCCAAGAACACTTCCAAAAAATTACACATTATAATCAAGTAGACTTCATCCCAGCGATGCAGGGCTGGTTCAACATACAAAAATCTATCAAAGTAATTCATCATATAAATAAACTGAAGGAAAAAAACCCATATGATCACTTCATTAGATGCTGAAAAAGCATTTGACAAAATTGAACACCACTTTATGATAAAGGTCTTGAAGAGATTAGGAATACAAGGTTCATTCCTAAATATAATAAAAACAATATACAGCAAGCCGACAGCTAACATTAAATTAAATGGAGAAAAACTCAAAGCCATCCCATTAAAATCAGGAACAAGACAAGGCTGTCCACTACATAACTCTTCAATATAGTGCTTGAAGTTCTAGCAATAGCAATAAGACAGCATAAAAGAGATCAAGGGGATTCAAATTGGAAAGGAATAAGTCAAACTTTCATTATTTGCAGATGATATGATAGTGTACATAAGCGACCCCAAAAACTCTACCAGAGAACTCCTACAGGTGATCAACACCTTTAGTATTGTGGAAGGATACAAAATCAATTCCAAAAAATCAGTTCCCTACTATATACAAAGAACATAGATACAGAGTGGAAAATCAGAGAAACATCACCTTTCATGATAGCCACAAATAGCATAAAGTATCTTGGGGTAACTCTAACCAAGGAAGTGAAAGACCTATTTGACAAAAACTTCAAAGTTTTGAAGAAAGAAATTGAAGAGGATACCAGAAAATGAAAGAATCTCCCATGCTCTTGGATTAGGAAGATCAACAGAGTAAAATTGGCAATTCTTCCAAAAGCAATCTATAGATTCAATGCAATCCCCATCAAAATCCCAACAAAATTCTTCACAGACTTTGAAAGAAGAATAATCAACTTTATATGGAAAAATAAAAAACCCTGAACAATAAAAGTACTTCCAGAGGCCTTACCATCCCTGACTTCAAACTCTATCACAGATCTACAGTAATGAAAACTGCTTGGTATTGGTGCAAAAACAGAGATGTTGACCAATGGAATCAAATTGAAGACCCAGATTTTTTTTTAAGTTTCAAAAACAATTTATTTATCAGAAAACCCTCTTACACTGGATTTCAAACAATGATAGGAGTGTTTTAGAAAACATGGTCTTCATTGCCGTTTATTTCCCAGGGGCCAAGAAGAAAAACCTCTCCCAAAACTTGCATTTTTGAAAAAGGAGGAGCTGAACTCTCATCTGTAGAAAACATCTGTAGGAATCTGTGATTCTTTGCCAGAGACTTTGGAAACTAGATTAATAATAATACCGTGTAACCAAAAGATGCTGTTTCTCCGTGACACCTTTCTTTAGATCACAGTTCTAACTTATCTGTAAACAGGTCTGAGAAGCACAGGCTGTGTCTAGACTACCAAACAAAAAGATTCCTAAATGACACACAATGAGCTTTATGGAACTGGGAGATTCAGTCATTGACATATCAGTTTATTCCATAGCTAATTTTCTGGAAACCAATGGTTACATGTACACATTATGGTGACATATGTCATTTAAAGCACTTTTAAACAATGTTTTCCAAATATCTTTATGAATATTTTTGTTGCAATTAGTGCTGATAGCTTAAGGGAATTGTAGGCTACTCAGAGTTTACCCACACAAGGAGATAAAAATTATATGTTAAACCGGGTTTCCTTTTCTACTGTGCATTTATTTTTCTTTGTTAAGCTAGAAATTCTTTTTGTTCTTGATTCAAATAGTTACTCTGACATGAGTGCTGAAAATAAAAATGTTTTTCTCAGTCCTTTGTTCATTTTTTGTTTAGCAATGTCTTCTCAAAGGATGATAACCTTTATTTTTATGAAGTTTAATTTATTTGAATATTTCTGGCAAAACGTAAAAAAATCTTTGGAATTTAAGATTACTAAGATTTTCCCTTGTTTCCTTCCTAATGTACTGTGAAGATTTTTTTCACAGAAATAAACTTAACAAAATGTATGGATTGACATTTAGTAGTGACTCTAGTTCATTGATCTATCTAAGTCTATAATAATACCTACTTGATTGGAAACTCAATCAGTGTTACCAATTTTTAAATCAATCAGTGTAAAGATACTGCCAAATGAATTTGGGCATTGATGTGTTAACAATTTGATCCGTTCAATGCATGATTTTATTTTACAGTCAGGTCTTCAGTTCATTCTAAGTGATGTATCTAGTTTTCAGTGCACAGAACTTGCTCATCCAAGGACTGGAATTTGTTTCATAGCACCCATGTTATATGGCTAACATTTGCCTGCAATGTTGGCACCAGGAAGTCTTTTGTCCTCTTGTTACATCCCTGGCACCTACACTTATGTATTTATTACCCACAAACAGACAAATACAAGTGCATACAATTTTTTAAAATAATATTTTATAAAAGAAACATTCTAAGTAAGGTAAAAATAGGTTACAAGTATTTCCCATACTGGACAACTAGGAGTCAACAGCATTGAATTTCCTTTTACTCAGACTTTTCATAAAGACAATAATTTTCATGAGGTTAATAATGTTCTTTTCTTTGGGGTGACATTTAAGACAGTCCTACTAGTATGTTTCATTGTTACTTCAGAAATTACGTGCCTATAACTTATGTAATTATCAAAACTCCCAATTTGACTTACTGTCAACAATTTATATCCATTGCATCTTGTTTTCCTGTGTTGAGGGAAGAAACCTAAAGTGAAAATATTCAGCCCTGGAAACATACTTACAGATAATTTGAAAAAAGAGCAAAGAAGAATGCATGAGATGGTTTTTAGATGGGGGAAAGAATAATCAAAATTATGCAATTATATTATAGTCCCCAAAATAGAAAGAAAAATTAAGAATATGTCAACATCATCTCTAACTACAAATTATTGTTTTTTTCACCGCAAGCTAACCGATGCATATCTAAAGCCACACCTGCATAGATACTGTCTGTGATTATTGTCTTTCACTGCAAGCTAACCGATGCACATGTAAGTGTTATGTCTTTGTAGACAGCATCTATAATTAGTTCTCAGTTATCCCCAAATCCTTTTGAATTACAGCATACATTTTCTCTATCTTCTCGTTTGGGTTTAGTATTCAAAATCGTATTGGAACTATCCCATGAGTATAAGAGTTGTGGGTAACATATAGAACTTAAAGTATTTTATTTACCTATATGCATCTTCCTAGCTATCATCTGTAGGGAGTGGGGAGCTATGGGACATGCAGAAGAGAGATCTTACTAACTGTGTGCAAATGTGCAAGAGAAGATGGTGAGTTTGTCTCTTTCCGGGACAGTTATTTTCCACTTTTCATTGCTTAGACTATGCATTTACTGTTCCCCCTCTCCTGTGGCAACTCCAAATCCCTCTCTCAGCCCTAGGATTCTGAAAATATATCTGTTGCTTGAGGTACACACCTCTGTCACATTTATGTGTATTACTAGTCAGCTCTTTTCGATTTGGTTCATTTTAGATGAAAGAAACTATATCCTCACTCTCTCTCCTCTCATCTCTCTATCTCATTCTCTGTCTATCTTTGCATATTTCTCCCAAATTAATCTTAGTATCAGTTTATAGTTAAAAAACTTTCCTTTTCTGGCTCTTTCTTCCCCTGCAGGGAAGGAGGTGGATTAAGGATATAAATGCTGTAATAATCGGTAGACTGTATTTTTGAAATTATTTCTCTAACTTCTTTACTTTTTCAAACTCTTTTCTGAAAAGATTTTTTTTAAACTGGAGTTTGAAAAACATGTTTTCATTTTTTGTTTCCTACTATTTCCTTTGCTAGTCTTATACAGGCAATTTATTACCTCATTGTGGAATGTGGAAGCTATTGTTTTCTTTTTGGTATTTGGGGACTCTGCCAAAACTAAAAAGAAAGCTTCCCATTTTAACATCCTGTTAAACTTAAAAGTATACTGCCAAGGAGAGGATGTAATTGAAACTGACTATCAAAGTTGTGGTTCTCAGAGCATGGGACTGCAAGAAGCATCTGTTACAAGTCTCTTGAATCAATATTTGGATATAGTGAGGGTATTTAATTTCTATTTGCATTTATTTCAGATTCTGAGCTACCATCATACAGAATATGGGATGTGCAACATAACAAGGTAATGAGTAACTCTAAAATTGTCAGATTTTTTTGGCTAGGCATCTGGCATCTTATTAACATATAATAACCCATGAAAAATTATCAAAATCATAATTTAAAAATAGGTTCCTTTACAATATCCAAATAATTTTAATATATTGACATTAGTCATGAAAGTTTACTGTTGAAAGTTCATAATGCATTCATATCATGAAATCTTTAAACTATCTAGTAAAGCTGGATAAAATATGTATAAATGAACTAAGGAACAAAAATCCAGCAAACAAGAGACTTAATTTTATTTATTTATTGCAGTAAAGAGGATCCACTGGGACTGAATATTCGAGGATCTCCAGAAAGCAGTTTTTCTTTAACTCTAAATAGCTATAATAAACAAGTTATGGGTAGGGCATCATATCGTCATAACTGTTTCTGTAGATGAGGAAAGTTTGTGAATCAACACAATTAGAAATGCTTGTTGTATAGTCAGTGTTACGAAAAAAGTGTTTCAGTTTGTCATTTGGGAGCTAAAGAATGGGGCATCTGAGGTTTTCTATAAATTGACTTGCCCTAGATAAAGTCAAAAGTCACCCATATGCTCTACAAAAGTCAAAAGAAATAGTTGATAGCTTTATTGCAATCATAAATGAAAGGGTAATTCTTTAAACCTTCCTAAGAGCAGAGTGTGGGCAATTCTAAAAACTAGATACCCATGGATGATGCTTGATCTTTTGTCTTTGCAAAGGACTTGGTTCTCTGGGGAAGTTCAGCACCACCACGGCTATCTCTAGGAAGATAATGGTAGAAAGATCAACGAGTAGACTTTTTTTTCGTGTGCTTTTTTGAAATTGAGAGTGTGATTATTTTAATACCTTTTATTTTTAAGTAAAAAGATCTTATTCTCTAATGTGAAATGTTAAAAACTTTAAATAAATTAATCATATCCTGATACTAACAAAAACAACAAAAAACAAGCTTTGCAAAATGAAAATCGACCCTACCCCCACTGTGAGAGAAATGAAGACACGGCTCCCTAAACTACTGCTTTGAAAGCAGAAGGAGCTGAGACATTGAGGATCACAACTTAGAGGAAAGACTCATAGCCCAGCAGATAGGAATCAGTATGAATGCTTAAAGTTTATCAATGAACTATTTACAGAGATTAAAACTTGTAGCACCCAACTTTTCAAAAGCTTTCATATTGTTTCTAGACCTTATACCCTGGCTCTTGATTCAAATGATCACTGCAATAAGAGAAAATGACACTATTGGATATATATCTGATATATATGGAAAGCATACATAGAAATTTTTACGTGTATTTATATATGTATAAACATATCATAAATGCATGTGGAAAATAAATTTGTTTATAGCATTAGCCAAAATAAGGGAGAGAGAAATTGTCAAACTAACTTTACCCTGCCCATCATAGAACTATAACCCATACAAAAGATGAGGCAAAGGCTAGGGAATCTGCAGATGCAGACTTGTTATTGGGAGATTGTTTCTTCTGGCACCATGCTCTGGGAGGGGCCATGTCCCTGATGAGTACTGAGTTTCCAGATCCTACCTCCTTGGGTGCAGGCCTGTAACGGTACATTCTGGAGGGTCCAGAGCTCTGAGTTCTGGAGCACACCATGTTCTCAGGATGAAAATTACAGGAAATCCTGCCATACTTTTGCCAGGTGGAGAGGAAAAGCAAAATTTTGAAACATGCAGAGACCTCACTACTCCCTAACAAAGGCCAGTCCTCCAGTTCCCTAACAAGGGGAACCTGTTTCTCCAGTATGCAATCTACTTTGTTTTTTCTCAGAAACTAAAGGATCTTAGGAATGGGAAATCCTCAGCCTCAAAGACCCAGATCTTAATCCACAAACCTATGAACACCTGATTTTCGACAAAGAAGCTAAAATTATACATTGGAAGAAAGAAAGCATCTTTAACAAACGGTGCTGGCATAACTCAATGTCAACCTGTAAAAGAATGAAAATAGATCCGTATCTATTTTCATCATGCACAAAACTCAAGTCCAAATGGATTAAAGACCTCAATATTAATCTGACCACATTGATCCTCATAGAAGAGAAAGTTGGAAGTAGTCTCCAAGACATGGGCACAGGAGACCACTTCTTAGGTAGAACCCTAGTAGCACAGACAATAAGAGCAACAATGAATAAATGGGACGTACTGAAACTGAGAAGCTTCTGTAAAGCAAAGGACACTGCCAGTAAGGTAAAAAGGCTACCTTCGGACTGGGAGAAGATCTTCACCAACCCCTCATCAGACAAAGGTCTGATCTCCAAAATATACAAAGAACTCAAGAAACTAGACACTAAAACTCTAATTAACCCAATTAAAAATGGGGTACTGAACTGAACAGAGAATTCTCAACAGAAGAACTTCGAATGGACAAAAGACACTTAAGGTCATGCTCAACCTTCTTAGCGATCAGGGAAATGCAAATCAAAACAACTTTGAGATACCATCTTACACCTGTCAGAATAGCTAAAATCAAAAACATTAATGATAAACTATGCTGGACAGGATGTGGAGTAATGGTGGGAAAGCAAACTTGTACAGCCACTTTGGAAATCAGTGTGGTGGTTTCTCAGGAAACTGAGAGTCAACCTCCCTCAGGACCCAGCAATTCCACTCTTGGGAATATACCCAAGAGATGCCCTGTCATACTACAAAAGCATTTGTTCAACTATGTTCATAGCAGCACTATTTGTAATAGCCAGAACCTGGAAAGAACCTAGATGCCCCTCAAGAGAAGAATGGTTAAAGAAGTTGTGGAACATATTCATATTGGAATTTTACTCAGGGGTAAAAAACGGCATCTTGAATTTTGCGTGTAAATGGATGGAAATAGAAAACGCTTCATTGAGTGAGGTAACACAGACCCAAAAAGAGGAATATGGTAGGTACTCACTCATAAGTGGATTCTAGCCATAATTAAAGGAATTTGAGCTATAAATCGTGATCCTAGAGAAGCTAAATAAGAAGGTGAACCCAAAGAAAATCATATAGTTATCCTCCTGGATATTGGAAGTAGACAAGATTGCCAGGCCAAACTTGGGTGCACAGGGGTGTGGGGGTGGATTTAAGGGGGATGGGTAGAGAGAAGGGTGAAGGGGAGGATTCAAGAGAACTTGGGGGAATGGGATGGGTAGAATGGAGGAAGGGTGGATATGGGAGCAGGGATGTTAATATCTTAGTTGAGTAACTCAAGAGGGGTTTCCAGGTCCAAGGAGAGGTCCCCAGATTGTTCCTTGGGTAGCAGAGGAGAGGGTGCCTGAACTGGCCTTGTCCCATAGCCAAACTGATGAATATCTTGCATATCACCATAGAACCTTCATCTGGCAATGGATGGAGATAGAGACAGAGACCCACACTGGAGCACTGGACTTAGCTCCCAAGGTCCAAATGAGAAGCAGAAGAAGGAAGAACATGAGCAAGGAAGTCAGGACCACGAGGGGTGCATCCACCCACTGAGACAGTGGGACTAATCTAATTGTAGCTCACCAAGGCCAGCTGGACTGGGAGTGATAGAGCATGTGATCAAACTGGAAACTCTGAATGTTGCTGGCAATGAAAGTTGACTGAGAAGCCAAGGACAATGGCACTGGGTTTTTATTCTACTGCATGGACTGACTTTGTGGGAGTCTGGTTTGTTTGGATGCTCACCTTCATAGACCTGGATGGAGGGGTAAGGACGTTGGACTTCACATGAGGCAGAAAACACTGACTGCTCTTGGGACTAGAGAGAGAGGGAGAAATGGGCAGGGGGGAAAGGGAGGCAGGGAGGAGATAGAAATTGTTAATAAATAAATAAATTAATTAATTAAAAACAAAGAATTAAACTGTGACTTTTAGCAGAAAAGAAACAGTTGGTACAGGAGCAATTAGATGCTCAGCATATTGAAAAAAATCAATAAGCCCTTAGAATCCTGCTGTATTTGTTTTAAACAGAAATCTGGAAAATTGAGAGTGGTAATAGTTCTAAGAGCTATTATTAAGGTATTTGATTAATGGGTCTTATATAATTTGAAATTCTATTGCCTGTCCCTGTGCCTTAAGGATTGCCTCTTATAGTTATTGATTTAAATGATTGTTTTATCACTATACTTTACAAGAAAACGTCAGAGAAAAAATTACCTTCACAGTGCTTACTTTGAATAATTTTCAGCCTACTAAGAGATAGCAATGGAGGGTCCTCCCACAGAAAATGTTATATATTTCCATTCTGTGCCAATATTTTGTAAGCCATCCATTGGAAATAATATGTAAGCAATTTCCTACATCTATAATTTACCATTACATGGATGACATTTTGCTATCTGATTCAAATGTAGATACTTTCAAAAGAATGTTTGAAGAAGTAAAGAAAGTTTTGCCTAATTGGGGATTACAAATTGCTTCTGAAAAAAATACAAAGAGATTATTTAAAATGGTGTACAAGAAATTAAAACACAGAAAGAACAAATTAGGAAAGATTGATTGCAAACTCTAAATGACTTTCACAAATTGCTGAGAGACATTTCCAATCTTCAGAATATTTCAGGGATAACATCCAATCTTATAATTCACTTAAACAAAACCTTAGATGGTTACAAAGACTTAAATAACTCCAGGCAATTAACAGCCAAAACTGACAAAGAATTTACTTTGATTGAAGAGAAATTACAGGAGACACATGTGTATTGATTGAATCTGAATCTTAACTGCATTTCTGGTCATAATAACCTCCGAATGTTCCTCTACAGCAATATTAATGCAGAAGGAAGATATTATCTTAGAAAAGAATTTCTACTACATAAACCTAGTAAAAAACAAAATCTTAAGTGGAAATGGTCTCTGAATTAATGTTAAAAAGTTTTTCTTTAGTGACACTTGAAGATTTTTTGTAATCTCCTTATTCATACGGTTTAGATTAGTTTAAAATCTAATCTAAACTAGTTTAGATTAGTGATAAAATGCCCATAATTGTGAATATTGAAATGTGTTATGACAAACAGAAAAGGATGAAAAATACTCGCAGAAGTATATTCCATAATACTTTATTAACTTTGAATTTTCTTAATGCTAATGAGAAAGAAATAATGGCTGGAGAGAGACATTGAATAATAGAAAAAACTTATGAATTAAATCAGCTGGTATATTTCAAGGATGTGTTGACATCAGAATGGAATCCAAAAGATGTGCTACATTGGCACAGATGTTTCACTTTTCTTTCCACAGGGGAAGAAAAGTTATAGATACCATCAAAATTCATGAAGATATGGTTTGAAAAAGAGAAACTTCCTAATAAAGAGAAATGACAACTCATTCAAAGAGGTAACAATCTTACTGATGAAAAGGAAAGTTCCTATGTGTTGGGGCAGAGTTCTGTTCTTTGTGGGAAAATACCCATATTCAAAAAGTCAAAAGTCCTTGAATATCTGGATGCCTAAAGAAGAAACAATAGTAAGGGAGAGGTGGTGCACACCTTTAATCCCATAACTCAGGAGGAAGAGGCAGATGGATCTCTGTGAGCTTAAGGCCAGCCTGGCCTGCAAGAGCTAGTTCCAGGACAGTCTCCAAAGCTACAGAGAAATTCTATCTCAAAAAACCAAAGAGGAAGAAGAACAAGAACAAGAACAAGAAAAAGAACAAGAAGAACAAGAACAAGATCCAGAACCAGAACCAGAACCAGAACCAGAAGAACAAGAAGAACAACAAGAAGAACAAGAACAAGAAAAACAAGAACAACAAGAACAAGAAGAACAAGAAGAAAAAGAACAAGAACAACAGCAAAAACAACAACAAGAATAAATGGTAACTATCCATAAATAACAAGTAAGCAAAGAGAAATCTTATAGTACCCATATCCTCTGCAAGGTAAAATCTCACTACCTAAACTTACAAATCTCTCTACTTCTCAGTATAATTATAGTCCTTACTCACTTAAAAATCAAAGCTGGCTTTGGAGTTGAAAAATGGCTATCTTTCTGTAGATCCATGAATGTTGTTAAGAGAAAAGTTCAATTTCTGTCTCATATAAGGAGACACCTGGTATGGGACAGAAGGAAAAAAATGGAACTTCTATCAAAATCCCACTTTCAAAACATTTTGCTTTTCCCCATACATATTTTTTCTATACGGTACCTTTTACTGAATATTTGTCTATATGAATAATGTGTAAGTTTTCCACAATGAACAATAAATTTTCCTACACTAATTTTTGAATTTTCCAGGAAGAAAATGGGAACCTACAGAAACACTTCTACCAGGTTGATATGATGTCTTTATGCTGATATCACCACTTTAAGATTGGCTTTGTGTTACAAACTACTCAATATGATTTCAATTTGGCTAGCTGACATGGTGCACATTCTTCCTACATGAGCACAAGAACACCTTCCTACATGAAGGCCAGAACTTCAAATAACTTTAGAAAAACCCTTCCAAATACCCAGAGACTATCTTCAATTGTATCACCCAGTAATACTGAAACTTAATCATCATTTTAATTTTCACAACATCCCATAGAAATATCATGGTCCCCATGAAATCTGGAAGTAATTTAAGAAAACAGTGTCCCCTTTCCCAAAAATTTTGTGAATTTTTTTTTGTGAAATCAGTGCTAGGGATATTATTAGGGGTTGATTATAAATGATATAGAGTTGGGGAGGAAAGGAAATAGGCTCAGGTATCTCTTTTGAAAAAAAATGGATTTGATGGGATAGAATAATAAGAATATTTCTAATAATAGTAGTAGTAATAGATTACTTGTGAGGTATTATTTATAGACATTTGTTTAGATTCTTGTATATTGACACAAATTCAAATTATATTTGTTATATTGAGTATGTTTCTATTTCTGTTTACGTTTGTACACCTATGCAGTTATTTTGCCATATTGTATGCATGCATGTTTCTACTTCTGCTTAAGAAATTTTTATATACAGCTTTAGGATATATTTATACATTGCACTATACCTTTCTACCCCTGAACAAGATATGTTTACATTTGAGGGCATTGTCTTCATTTGCTGCACATTTGTTTAAATACTATTTAATTTTTAAATATGAAGCCTTAGTCCTTCAGCTATATAGGTATTAAGAATTGCAGAAAAAGAGTCAGCTATGTTTGCCATACTTATAGTTAGACTAATCTTGTTCTTTAGATGCATAGAGATTTGTATTGCACAAATATATAATTTTCAAACACTTCAAAGACTGTAGACTATGACATTAAAATAATTTATGATTCTGTTAGTGTGAGAAACAATTACTCCTGGCAGCCCCTTTATATTCCTGAGAGAATGTTGGGCACCAGAGACATTCCACCTAGTGTTTTCTTTCTTCTTGGCAAAACTAGTCTTTGAGAAAAATGGCCCCTGCCTCAACCACTGACAAAATGCATGGTGTTCAAACAGAACAAGCAGGAAACAAGAAGAAAGACTACCAAATCTTGCCAGTACAGAATAGGATAAGACAGTTTTTTTGGAATTTTTGTTTGTTTGTTTGTTTTGTTTTGTTTTCTGAGACAGGGTTTCTCTGTGGCTTTGGAGTCTGAGACAGTTTTAAAAAGGTTTTTCTGCCTCTGAATATGGTCTGTCAGTTACTATAGGCCTTAGCAAAAAGTTTTTACAATGCTGCAAATGAAATTTTGGGTGATTCCCAGGTAGTCAGTTTTCTCTGTCACTATTTTGTACCATTTGGAAGTTGCTTGACTGAATTTCCTGTTTACTCAAGTAATTTATTGCCCTTCTCAGGTCTTTTAGGTAATTAAAGATAGTCATAGTTACTTTGCTCTCATGTCTTAGACAAGCCATTTTAAAGATATGACCTAGACTCCTTAAGTGCGAAGTGACTGGAGTGTTGCTTCACTTTCTAAATGCTGTAGTTTCAGAGATAATCACTTTCTCTTGAAACTGCCTTAAGCTACTTACAAGCATTCACCAGCAAATCACATGCATTTCTCTGAAAGAGAAGCAGTCTGTTCCAACACTTCAATTCACTGTGAGAAGTGAATGGAGTGTTGCTTCACTTTCTAAATGCTGTACTTTAAGAGAAAATCACTTTCCTTTGAAATTGCCTTAAGGTAATTACAAGCATTCACCAGCAACTCACATGAGTTTCTCTGAAAGAGAAGCAGTCTGTTCCAACACTTCAATTCACTGTGCGAAGTGAATGGAGTGTTGCTTCACTTTCTAAATGCTGTCCTTTCAGAGAAAATCACTTTCCTTTGAAAGTGCCTTAAGCTACTTATAAGCATTCACCAGCAAATCACATGAGTTTCTCTGAAAGAGAAGCAGTCTGTTCCAACACTTCAATTCACTGTGCAAAGTGAATGGAGTGTTGCTTCACTTTCTAAATGCTGTCCTTTCAGAGAAAATCACTTTCCTGTGAAAGTGCCTTAAGCTACTTACAAGCATTCACAAGAAACACACATCTGTTTCTCTGAAAGAGAAGCAGTCTGTTCCAACACTTCAATTCACTGTGCAAAGTGAATGGAGTGTTGCTTCACTTTCTAAATGCTCTTTTTTTAGAGAAAATCACTCTCTTTTGAAACTGCCTTAAGTTACTTACAAGCATTCACAAGAAGCTCACATCTGTTTCTCTGAAAGAGAAGCAGTCTGTTCCAACACTTCAATTCACTGTGCTAAGTGAATGGAGTGTTGCTTCACTTTCTAAATGCTGTCCTTTCAGAGAAAATCACTTTCCTTTGAAAATGCCTTAAGCTACTTACAAGCATTCAACAGGAATTCACATACGTTTCTCTGAAAGAGAAGCAGTCTGTTCCAACACTTCAATTCACTGTGCGAAGTGAATGGAGTGTTGCTTCACTTTCTAAATGCTCTTTTTTTAGAGAAAATCACTCTCTTTTAAAACTGCCTTAAGCTACTTACAAGCATTCACAAGAAGCTCACATCTGTTTCTCTGAAAGAGAAGCAGTCTGTTCCAACACTTCAATTCACTGTGCGAAGTGAAAGGAGTGTTGCTTCACTTTCTAAATGCTCTCCTTTTAGAGAAAATCACTCTCTTTTGAAACCGCCTTAAGCTACTTTCATGCATTCACAAGAAACTCACATCTGTTTCTCTGAAAGAGAAGCAGTCTGTTCCAACACTTCAATTCACTGTGCGAAGTGAATGGAGTGTTGCTTCACTTTCTAAATGCTGTCCTTTCAGAGAAAATCACTTTCCTTTGAAAGTGTCTTAAGCTACTTACAAGCATTCACAAGAAACTCACATCTGTTTCTCTGAAAGAGAAGCAGTCTGTTCCAACACTTCAATTCACTGTGCTAAGTGAATGGAGTGTTGCTTCACTTTCTAAATGCTGTCCTTTCAGAGAAAATCACTTTCCTTTGAAAGTGTCTTAAGCTACTTACAAGCATTCACAAGAAACTCACATGCAATTCTCTGAAAGAGAAGTAGTCTGTTCCAACACTTCAATTCACTGAGCGAAGTGAATGGAGTGTTCCTTGACATTCTAAATGCTGTAGTTTCAGAGAAAATCACTTTCCTTTGAAAGTGCCTTAAGCTACTTTCAAGCATTCAACAGAAATTCACATGTGTTTCTCTGAAAGAGAAGCAGTCTGTTCCAACACTTCAATTCATTTGTGAAGTGAATGGAGTGTTGCTTCACTTTCTAAATGCTGTCCTTTCAGAGAAAACCACTTTCCTTTGAAAGTGCCTTAAGCTACTTACAAGCATTCACAAGAAACTCACATGCATTTTTCTGAAAGAGAAGCAGCCTGTTCCAACACTTCAATTCACTGTGCGAAGTGATTGGAGTGTTGCTTCACTTTCTAAATGCTGTCCTTTCAGAGAAAATCACTTTCCTTTGAAAGTTCATTAAGCTGCTTCCAAGCATTCACAAGAAGCTCACATCTGTTTCTCTGAAAGAGAAGCAGTCTGTTCCAACACTTCAATTCACTGTGCGAAGTGAATGGAGTGTTGCTTCACTTTCTAAATGCTCTCCTTTTAGAGAAAATCACTCTCTTTTGAAACCGCCTTAAGCTACTTACATGCATTCACAAGAAGCTCACATCTGTTTCTCTGAAAGAGAAGCAGTCTGTTCCAACACTTCAATTCACTGTGCGAAGTGAATGGAGTGTTGCTTCACTTTCTAAATGCTGTCCTTTCAGAGAAAATCACTTTCCTTTGAAAGTGCCTTAAGCTACTTACAAGCATTCACAAGAAGCTCACATCTGTTTCTCTGAAAGAGAAGCAGTCTGTTCCAACACTTCAATTCACTGTGCGAAGTGAATGGAGTGTTGCTTCACTTTCTAAATGCTCTCCTTTTAGAGAAAATCACTCTCTTTAGAAACTGCGTTCAGCTACTTACAAGCATTCACAAGAAACTCACATGCATTTTTCTGAAAGAGAAGCAGTCTGTTCCAACTCTTCAATTCACTGTGCGAAGTGAATGGAGTGTTGTTTCACTTTCTAAATGCTCTCCTTTTAGAGAAAATCACTTTCCTTTGAAAGTGCCTTAAGCTACTTACAAGCATTCACAGGAAACTCAAATGTGTTTCTGTGAAAGAGAAGCTGTCTGTTCCAACACTTCAATTCACGGTGCGAAGTGAATGGAGTGTTGCTTCACTTTCTAAATGCTGTCCTTTCAGAGAAAATCACTTTCCTTTGAATGTGCCTTAAGCTACTTACAAGCATTCACAGGAAACTCACATGCATTTTTCTGAAAGAGAAGCAGTCTGTTCCAACACTTCAATTCACTGTGCGAAGTGAATGGAGCGTTGCTTCACTTTCTAAATGCTGTCCTTTCAGAGAAAATCACTCTCTTTTGAAAGTGCCTTAAGCTACTTACAAGCATTCACAAGAAACTCACATCTGTTTCTCTGAAAGAGAAGCAGTCTGTTCCAACACTTCAATTCACTGAGCGAAGTGAATGGAGTGTTGCTTCACATTCTAAATCTGTCCTTTCAGAGAAAATTACTTTCCTTTTAAAGTGCCTTAAGCTATTTACAAGCTTTCAACCGAAATTCTCTTGCGCTTCTCTAAAAGAGAAGCAGTCTGTTCCAACACTTCAATTCACTGTGCGAAGTGAATGGAGTGTTGCTTCACTTTCTAAATGCTGTCCTTTCAGAGAAAATCACTTTCCTTTGAAAGTGTCTTAAGCTACTTACAAGCATTCACAAGAAACTCACATGCAATTCTCTGAAAGAAGAGCAGTCTGTTCCAACAATTCAATTCACTTTGAGAAAGAATGGAGTGTTGCTTCACTTTCTAAATGCTCTCCTTTTAGAGAAAATCACTTTCCGTTGAAAGTGCCTTAAGCTACTTACAAGCATTCACAGAAAACTTAAATGTGTTTCTATGAAAGAGAAGCTGTCTATTCCATCACTTCAATTCACGGTGCGAAGTGAATGGAGTGTTGCTTCACTTTCTAAATGCTGTCCTTTCAGAGAAAATCACTTTCCTTTGAAATTGCCTTAAGCTACTTACAAGCATTCAACAGAAATTCACATGCATTTTTCTGAAAGAGAAGCAGTCTGTTCCAACACTTCAATTCACTTTGCGAAGAGAATGGAGTGTTGCTTCACTTTCTAAATGCTGTCCTTTCAGAGAAAATCATTTTCCTTTGAAAGTGACTTAACCTACTTACAAGCATTCACAGGAAACTCACATGCATTTTTCTGAAAGAGAAGCAGTCTGTTCCAACACTTCAATTCACTGTGCGAAGTGAATGGAGCGTTGCTTCACTTTCTAAATGCTGTCCTTTCAGAGAAAATCACTCTCTTTTGAAAGTGCCTTAAGCTACTTACAAGCATTCACAAGAAACTCACATCTGTTTCTCTGAAAGAGAAGCAGTCTGTTCCAACACTTCAATTCACTGAGCGAAGTGAATGGAGTGTTGCTTCACTTTCTAAATCTGTCCTTTCAGAGAAAATTACTTTCCTTTTAAAGTGCCTTAAGCTATTTACAAGCTTTCAACCGAAATTCTCTTGCGCTTCTCTAAAAGAGAAGCAGTCTGTTCCAACACTTCAATTCACTGTGCGAAGTGAATGGAGTGTTGCTTCACTTTCTAAATGCTGTCCTTTCAGAGAAAATCACTTTCCTTTGAAAGTGTCTTAAGCTACTTACAAGCATTCACAAGAAACTCACATGCAATTCTCTGAAAGAAGAGCAGTATGTTCCAACAATTCAATTCACTTTGAGAAAGAATGGAGTGTTGCTTCACTTTCTAAATGCTCTCCTTTTAGAGAAAATCACTTTCCGTTGAAAGTGCCTTAAGCTACTTACAAGCATTCACAGAAAACTTAAATGTGTTTCTATGAAAGAGAAGCTGTCTATTCCATCACTTCAATTCACGGTGCGAAGTGAATGGAGTGTTGCTTCACTTTCTAAATGCTGTCCTTTCAGAGAAAATCACTTTCCTTTGAAAGTGCCTTAAGCTACTTACAAGCATTCAACAGAAATTCACATGCATTTCTCTGAAAGAGAAGCAGTCTGTTCCAACACTTCAATTCACTTTGCGAAGAGAATGGAGTGTTGCTTCACTTTCTAAATGCTGTCCTTTCATAGAAAATCACTTTCCTTTGAAAGTGCCTTAAGCTACTTACAAGCATTCACAAGAAACACACATGCATTTTTCTGAAAGAGAAGCAGTCTGTTCCAACACTTCAATTCACTGTGCGAAGTGAATGGAGTGTTGCTTCACTTTCTAAATGCTCTCCTTTTAGAGAAAATCACTCTCTTTTGAAACTGCCTTAAGCTACTTACATGCATTCACAAGAAACTCACATCTGTTTCTCTGAAAGAGAAGCAGTCTGTTCCAACACTTCAATTCACTGTGCGAAGTGAATGGAGTGTTGCTTCACTTTCTAAATGCTCTCCTTTCAGAGAAAATCACTTTCCATTGAAAGTGCCTTAAGCTACTTACAAGCATTCAACAGAAATTCACATGCGATTCTCTGAAAGAGAAGCAGTCTGTTCCAACACTTCAATTCACTTTGCGAAGAGAATGGAGTGTTGCTTCACTTTCTAAATGCTGTCCTTTCAGAGAAAATCACTTTCCTTTGAAAGTGCCTTAAGCTACTTACAAGCATTCACAAGAAACTCACATGCATTTTTCTGAAAGAGAAGCAGTCTGTTCCAACACTTCAATTCATTGTGCGAAGTGAATGGAGTGTTGCTTCACTTTCTAAATGCTCTCCTTTTAGAGAAAATGACTCTCTTTTGAAACTGCCTTAAGCTACTTACATGCATTCACAAGAAACTCACATCTGTTTCTCTGAAAGAGAAACAGTCTGTTCCAACACTTCAATTCACTGAGCGAAGTGAATGGAGTGTTGCTTCACTTTCTAAATCTGTCCTTTCAGAAAAAATTACTTTCCTTTTAAAGTGCCTTAAGCTATTTACAAGCTTTCAATCGAAATTCTCATGCGCTTCTCTAAAAGAGAAGCAGTCTGTTCCAACACTTCAATTCACTGTGCGAAGTGAATGGAGTGTTGCTTCACTTTCTAAATGCTGTCCTTTCAGAGAAAATCACTTTCCTTTGAAAGTGTCTTAAGCTACTTACAAGCATTCACAAGAAACTCACATGCAATTCTCTGAAAGAGAAGCAGTCTGTTCCAACAATTCAATTCACTTTGCGAAAGAATGGAGTGTTGCTTCACTTTCTAAATGCTCTCCTTTTAGAGAAAATCACTTTCCGTTGAAAGTGCCTTAAGCTACTTACAAGCATTCACAGGAAACTTAAATGTGTTTCTATGAAAGAGAAGCTGTCTATTCCATCACTTCAATTCATGGTGCGAAGTGAATGGAGTGTTGCTTCACTTTCTAAATGCTGTCCTTTCAGAGAAAATCACTTTCCTTTGAAAGTGCCTTAAGCTACTTACAAGCATTCACAAGAAACTCACAAGCATTTTTCTGAAAGAGAAGCAGTCTGTTCCAACACTTCAATTCACTGTGCGAAGTGAATGGAGTGTTGCTTCACTTTCTAAATACTCTCCTTTTAGAGAAAATCACTCTCTTTTGAAACTGCCTTAAGCTACTTACATGCATTCACAAGAAACTCACATCTGTTTCTCTGAAAGAGAAGCAGTCTGTTCCAACACTTCAATTCACTGTGCGAAGTGAATGGAGTGTTGCTTCACTTTCTAAATGCTGTGCTTTCAGAGAAAATCACTTTCTTTGAAAGTGCCTTAAGCTACTTACAAGCATTCAACAGAAATTCACATGCGTTTCTCTGAAAGAGAAGCAGTCTGTTCCAACACTTCAATTCACTGTCTGAAGTGAATGGAGTGTTGCTTCACTTTCTAAATGCTGTCCTTACAGAGGAAATGGCTCTCTTTTGAAACTGCCTTAAGCTACTTACAAGCATTCACAAGAAGCTCACATCTGTTTCTCTGAAAGAGAAGCAGTCTGTTCCAACACTTCAATTCACTGTGCGAAGTGAATGGATTGTTGCTTCACTTTCTAAATGCTGTGCTTTCAGAGAAAATCAGTTTTCTTTGAAAGTGCCTTAAGCTACTTACAAGCTTTCAACAAAAATTCACATGCGTTTCTCTAAAAGAGAAGCAGTCTGTTCCAACACTTAAATTCACTGTGCGAAGTGAATGGAGTGTTGCTTCACTTTCTAAATGCTGTCCTTTCAGAGAAAATCACTTTCCTTTGAAAGTGTCTTAAGCTACTTACAAGCATTCACAAGAAACTCACATGCATTTTCCTGAAAGAGAAGCAGCCTGTTCCAACACTTCAATTCACTGAGCGAAGTGAATGGAGTGTTCCTTGACATTCTAAATGCTGTAGTTTCAGAGAAAATCACTTTCCTTTGAAAGTGCCTTAAGCTACTTTCAAGCATTCAACAGAAATTCACATGTGTTTCTCTGAAAGAGAAGCAGTCTGTTCCAACACTTCAATTCATTTGTGAAGTGAATGGAGTGTTGCTTCACTTTCTAAATGCTGTCCTTTCAGAGAAAACCACTTTCCTTTGAAAGTGCCTTAAGCTACTTACAAGCATTCACAAGAAACTCACATGCATTTTTCTGAAAGAGAAGCAGCCTGTTCCAACACTTCAATTCACTGTGCGAAGTGATTGGAGTGTTGCTTCACTTTCTAAATGCTGTCCTTTCAGAGAAAATCACTTTCCTTTGAAAGTGCCTTAAGCTACTTACAAGCATTCAACAGAAATTCACATGCGTTTCTCTGAAAGAGAAGCAGTCTGTTCCAACACTTCAATTCACTGTGCGAAGTGAATGGAGTGTTGCTTCACTTTCTAAATGCTGTCCTTTCAGAGAAAATCACTTTCCTTTAAGAGTGCCTTAAGCTACTTACAAGCATTCACAGGAAACTCAAATGTGTTTCTCTGAAAGAGAAGCTGTCTGTTCCAACACTTCAATTCACGGTGCGAAGTGAATGGAGTGTTGCTTCACTTTCTAAATGCTGTCCTTTCAGAGAAAATCACTTTCCTTTGAAAGTTCCTTAAGCTTCTTCCAAGCATTCACAAGAAGCTCACATCTGTTTCTCTGAAAGAGAAGCAGTCTGTTCCAACACTTCAATTCACTGTGCGAAGTGAATGGAGTGTTGCATCACTTTCTAAATGCTCTCCTTTTAGAGAAAATCACTCTCTTTTGAAACCGCCTTAAGCTACTTACATGCATTCACAAGAAGCTCACATCTGTTTCTCTGAAAGAGAAGCAGTCTGTTCCAACACTTCAATTCACTGTGCGAAGTGAATGGAGTGTTCCTTGACATTCTAAATGCTGTAGTTTCAGAGATAATTACTTTCCTTTGAAAGTGCCTTAATCTACTTACAAGCATTCAACAGAAATTCACATGCGTTTCTCTGAAAGAGAAGCAGTCTGTTCCAACACTTCAATTCACTGTCCGAAGTGAATGGAGTGTTGCTTCACTTTCTAAATGCTGTCCTTTCAGAGAAAATCACTGTCCTTTGAAAGTGCCTTAAGCTACTTACAAGCATTCACAAGAAGCTCACATCTGTTTCTCTGAAAGAGAAGCAGTCTGTTCCAACACTTCAATTCACTGTGCGAAGTGAATGGAGTGTTGCTTCACTTTCTAAATGCTCTCCTTTTAGAGAAAATCACTCTCTTTTGAAACCGCCTTAAGCTACTTTCATGCATTCACAAGAAACTCACATCTGTTTCTCTGAAAGAGAAGCAGTCTGTTCCAACACTTCAATTCACTGTGCGAAGTGAATGGAGTGTTGCTTTACTTTCTAAATGCTGTCCTTTCAGAGAAAATCACTTTCCTTTGAAAGTGTCTTAAGCTACTTACAAGCATTCACAAGAAACTCACATGCAATTCTCTGAAAGAGAAGTAGTCTGTTCCAACACTTCAATTCACTGTGCGAAGTGAATGGAGTGTTCCTTGACATTCTAAATGCTGTAGTTTCAGAGAAAATCACTTTCCTTTGAAAGTGCCTTAAGCTACTTTCAAGCATTCAACAGAAATTCACATGCGTTTCTCTGAAAGAGAAGCAGTCTGTTCCAACACTTCAATTCACTTTGTGAAGTGAATGGAGTGTTGCTTCACTTTCTAAATGCTGTCCTTTCAGAGAAAATCACTTTCCTTTGAAAGTGCCTTAAGCTACTTAAAAGCATTCACAAGAAACTCACATGCATTTTTCTGAAAGAGAAGCAGTCTGTTCCAACACTTCAATTCACTGTGCGAAGTGAATGGAGTGTTGCTTCACTTTCTAAATGCTGTCCTTTCAGAGAAAATCACTTTCCTTTGAAAGTGCCTTATGCTACTTACAAGCTTTCAACAAAAATTCACATGCGTTTCTCTAAAAGAGAAGCAGTCTGTTCCAACACTTAAATTCACTGTGCAAAGTGAATGGAGTGTTGCTTCACTTTCTAAATGCTGTCCTTTCAGAGAAAATCACTTTCCTTTGAAAGTGTCTTAAGCTACTTACAAGCATTCAAAAGAAACTCACATGCATTTTTCTGAAAGAGAAGCAGCCTGTTCCAACACTTCAATTCACTGTGCGAAGTGATTTGAGTGTTGCTTCACTTTCTAAATGCTGTCCTTTCAGAGAAAATTACTTTCCTTTGAAAGTGCCTTAATCTACTTACAAGCATACAACAGAAATTCACATGCGTTTCTCTGAAAGAGAAGCAGTCTGTTCCACCACTTCAATTCACTGTCCGAAGTGAATGGAGTGTTGCTTCACTTTCTAAATGCTGTCCTTACAGAGGAAATGGCTCTCTTTTGAAACTGCCTTAAGCTACTTACAAGCATTCACAAGAAGCTCACATCTGTTTCTCTGAAAGAGAAGCAGTCTGTTCCAACACTTCAATTCACTGTGCTAAGTGAATGGAGTGTTCCTTGACATCCTAAATGCTGTAGTTTCAGAGATAATCACTTTCCTTTGAAAGGTCCTTAAGCTACTAACAAGCATTCAACAGAAATTCACATGTGTTTTTCTGAAAGAGAAGAAGTCTGTTCCAACACTTCAATTCACAGTGCGAAGTGAATGGAGTGTTGTTTCACTTTCTAAATGCTGTCCTTTCAGAGAAAATCACTTTCCTTTGAATGTTCCTTAAGCTACTTACAAGCATTCAACAGAAACTCACATGCATTTTTCTGAAAGAGAAGCAGTCTGTTCCTGCACTTCAATTCACTGTGCGAAGTGAATGGAGTGTTGCTTCATTTTCTAAATGCTCTCCTTTTAGAGAAAATCACTCTCTTTTGAAACTGCGTTCAGCTACTTACAAGCATTCACAAGAAACTCACATCTGTTTCTCTGAAAGAGAAGCAGTCTGTTCCAACACTTCAATTCACTGTGCGAAGTGAATGGAGTGTTGCTTCACTTTCTAAATGCTGTCCTTTCAGAGAAAATCACTTTCCTTTGAAAGTGCCGTAAGCTACTTACAAGCATTCACAGGAAACTCAAATGTGTTTCTATGAAAGAGAAGCTGTCTGTTCCAACACTTCAATTCACGGTGCGAAGTGAATGGAGTGTTGCTTCACTTTCTAAATGCTGTCCTTTCAGAGAAAATCACTTTCCTTTGAAAGTGCCTTAAGCTACTTAAAAGCATTCAAAAGAAACTCACATGCATTTTTCTGAAAGAGAAGCAGTCTGTTCCTACACTTCAATTCACTGTGCGAAGTGAATGGAGTGTTGCTTCACTTTCTAAATGCTCTCCTTTTAGAGAAAATCACTCTCTTTTGAAACTGCGTTCAGCTACTTACAAGCATTCACAAGAAACTCACATCTGTTTCTCTGAAAGAGAAGCAGTCTGTTCCAACACTTCAATTCACTGTGCGAAGTGAATGGAGTGTTGCTTCACTTTCTAAATGCTGTCCTTTCAGAGAAAATCACTTTCCTTTGAAAGTGCCTTATGCTACTTACAAGCTTTCAACAAAAATTCACATGCGTTTCTCTAAAAGAGAAGCAGTCTGTTCCAACACTTAAATTCACTGTGCGAAGTGAACGGAGTGTTGCTTCACTTTCTAAATGCTGTCCTTTCAGAGAAAATCACTTTCCTTTGACAGTGTCTTAAGCTACTTACAAGCATTCACAAGAAACTCACATGCATTTTTCTGAAAGAGAAGCAGCCTGTTCCAACACTTCAATTCACTGTGCGAAGTGATTTGAGTGTTGCTTCACTTTCTAAATGCTGTCCTTTCAGAGAAAATTACTTTCCTTTGAAAGTGCCTTAATCTACTTACAAGCATACAACAGAAATTCACATGCGTTTCTCTGAAAGAGAAGCAGTCTGTTCCAACACTTCAATTCACTGTCCGAAGTGAATGGAGTGTTGCTTCACTTTCTAAATGCTATCCTTACAGAGGAAATGGCTCTCTTTTGAAACTGCCTTAAGCTACTTACAAGCATTCACAAGAAGCTCACATCTGTTTCTCTGAAAGAGAAGCAGTCTGTTCCAACACTTCAATTCACTGTGCTAAGTGAATGGAGTGTTCCTTGACATTCTAAATGCTGTAGTTTCAGAGAAAATCACTTTCCTTTGAAAGTTCCTTAAGCTACTAACAAGCATTCAACAGAAATTCACATGTATTTTTCTGAAAGAGAAGAAGTCTGTTCCAACACTTTAATTCACTGTGCGAAGTGAATGGAGTGTTGCTTCACTTTCTAAATGCTGTCCTTTCAGAGAAAATCACTTTCCTTTGAAAGTGCCTTAAACTACTTACAAGCATTCAAAAGAAACTCACATGCATTTTTCTGAAAGAGAAGCAGTCTGTTCCTACACTTCAATTCACTGTGCGAAGTGAATGGAGTGTTGCTTCACTTTCTAAATGCTCTCCTTTTAGAGAAAATCACTCTCTTTTGAAACTGCGTTCAGCTACCTACAAGCATTCACAAGAAACTCACATCTGTTTCTCTGAAAGAGAAGCAGTCTGTTCCAACACTTCAATTCACTGTGCGAAGTGAATGGAGTGTTGCCTCACTTTCTAAATGCTGTCCTTTCAGAGAAAATCACTTTCCTTTGAAAGTGCCTTAAGCTACTTACAAGCCTTCACGGGAAACTCAAATGTGTTTCTATGAAAGAGAAGCTGTCTGTTCCAACACTTCAATTCACGGTGCGAAGTGAATGGAGTGTTGCTTCACTTTCTAAATGCTGTCCTTTCAGAGAAAATCACTTTCCTTTGAAAGTGCCTTAAGCTACTTACAAGCATTCAACAGAAATTCACATGCGTTTCTCTGAAAGAGAAGCAGTCTGTTCCAACACTTCAATTCACTTTGCGAAGACAATGGAGTGTTGCTTCACTTTCTAAATGCTGTCCTTTCAGAGAAAATCACTTTCCTTTGAAAGTGCCTTAAGCTACTTACAAGCATTCACAAGAAACTCACATGCATTTTTCTGAAAGAGAAGCAGTCTGTTCCTACACTTCAATTCACTGTGCGAAGTGAATGGAGTGTTGCTTCACTTTCTAAATGCTCTCCTTTTAGAGAAAATCACTCTCTTTTGAAACTGCGTTCAGCTACCTACAAGCATTCACAAGAAACTCACATCTGTTTCTCTGAAAGAGAAGCAGTCTGTTCCAACACTTCAATTCACTGTGCTAAGTGAATGGAGTGTTCCTTGACATTCTAAATGCTGTAGTTTCAGAGAAAATCTCTTTTCTTTGAAAGTTCCTTAAGCTACTAACAAGCATTCAACAGAAATTCACATGTGTTTTTCTGAAAGAGAAGAAGTCTGTTCCAACACTTTAATTCACTGTGCGAAGTGAATGGAGTGTTGCTTCACTTTCTAAATGCTGTCCTTTCAGAGAAAATCACTTTCCTTTGAAAGTGCCTTAAGCTACTTACAAGCATTCAAAAGAAACTCACATGCATTTTTCTGAAAGAGAAGCAGTCTGTTCCTACACTTCAATTCACTGTGCGAAGTGAATGGAGTGTTGCTTCACTTTCTAAATGCTCTCCTTTTAGAGAAAATCACTCTCTTTTGAAACTGCGTTCAGCTACCTACAAGCATTCACAAGAAACTCACATCTGTTTCTCTGAAAGAGAAGCAGTCTGTTCCAACACTTCAATTCACTGTGCGAAGTGAATGGAGTGTTGCCTCACTTTCTAAATGCTGTCCCTTCAGAGAAAATCACTTTCCTTTGAAAGTGCCTTAAGCTACTTACTAGCATTCACAGGAAACTCAAATGTGTTTCTATGTTAGAGAAGCTGTCTGTTCCAATACTTCAATTCACGGTGCGAATTGAATGGAGTGTTGCTTCACTTTCTAAATGCTGTCCTTTCAGAGAAAATCACTTTCCTTTGAAAGTGCCTTAAGCTACTTACAAGCATTCAACAGAAATTCACATGCGTTTCTCTGAAAGAGAAGCAGTCTGTTCCAACACTTCAATTCACTTTGCGAAGACAATGGAGTGTTGCTTCACTTTCTAAATGCTGTCCTTTCAGAGAAAATCACTTTCCTTTGAAAGTGCCTTAAGCTACTTACAAGCATTCACAAGAAACTCACATGCTTTTTTCTGAAAGAGAAGCAGTCTGTTCCAACTCTTCAATTCACTGTGCGAAGTGAATGGAGTGTTGTTTCACTTTCTAAATGCTCTCCTTTTAGAGAAAATCACTTTCCTTTGAAAGGTCCTTAAGCTACTTACAAGCATTCACAGGAAACTCAAATGTGTTTCTATGAAAGAGAAGCTGTCTGTTCCAACACTTCAATTCACGGTGCGAAGTGAATGGAGTGTTGCTTCACTTTCTAAATGCTGTCCTTTCAGAGAAAATCACTTTCCTTTGAAAGTGACTTAACCTACTTACAAGCATTCACAGGAAACTCACATGCATTTTTCTGAAAGAGAAGCAGTCTGTTCCAACACTTCAATTCACTGTGCGAAGTGAATGGAGCGTTGCTTCACTTTCTAAATTCTCTCCTTTTAGAGAAAATCACTCTCTTTTGAAACTGCCTTAAGCTACTTACAAGCATTCACAAGAAACTCACATCTGTTTCTCTGAAAGAGAAGCAGTCTGTTCCAACACTTCAATTCACTGAGCGAAGTGAATGGAGTGTTGCTTCACTTTCTAAATCTGTCCTTTCAGAGAAAATTACTTTCCTTTTAAAGTGCCTTAAGCTATTTACAAGCTTTCAACCGAAATTCTCTTGCGCTTCTCTAAAAGAGAAGCAGTCTGTTCCAACACTTCAATTCACTGTGCGAAGTGAATGGAGTGTTGCTTCACTTTCTAAATGCTGTCCTTTCAGAGAAAATCACTTTCCTTTGAAAGTGTCTTAAGCTACTTACAAGCATTCACAAGAAACTCACATGCAATTCTCTGAAAGAAGAGCAGTCTGTTCCAACAATTCAATTCGCTTTGAGAAAGAATGGAGTGTTGCTTCACTTTCTAAATGCTCTCCTTTTAGAGAAAATCACTTTCCGTTGAAAGTGCCTTAAGCTACTTACAAGCATTCAACAGAAATTCACATGCATTTCTCTGAAAGAGAAGCAGTCTGTTCCAACACTTCAATTCACTTTGCGAAGAGAATGGAGTGTTGCTTCACTTTCTAAATGCTGTCCTTTCAGAGAAAATCACTTTCCTTTGAAAGTGCCTTAAGCTACTTACAAGCATTCACAAGAAACTCACATGCATTTTTCTGAAAGATAAGCAGTCTGTTCCAACACTTCAATTCACTGTGCGAAGTGAATGGAGTGTTGCTTCACTTTCTAAATGCTCTCCTTTTAGAGAAAATCACTCTCTTTTGAAACTGCCTTAAGCTACTTACATGCATTCACAAGAAACTCACATCTGTTTCTCTGAAAGAGAAGCAGTCTGTTCCAACACTTCAATTCACTGTGCGAAGTGAATGGAGTGTTGCTTCACTTTCTAAATGCTCTCCTTTCAGAGAAAATCACTTTCCATTGAAAGTGCCTTAAGCTATTTACAAGCATTCAACAGAAATTCACATGCGTTTCTCTGAAAGAGAAGCAGTCTGTTCCAACACTTCAATTCACTTTGCGAAGAGAATGGAGTGTTGCTTCACTTTCTAAATGCTGCCCTTTCAGAGAAAATCACTTTCCTTTGAAAGTGCCTTAAGCTACTTACAAGCATTCACAAGAAACTCACATGCATTTTTCTGAAAGAGAAGCAGTCTGTTCCAACACTTCAATTCATTGTGCGAAGTGAATGGAGTGTTGCTTCACTTTCTAAATGCTCTCCTTTTAGAGAAAATCACTCACTTTTGAAACTGCCTTAAGCTACTTACATGCATTCACAAGAAACTCACATCTGTTTTTCTGAAAGAGAAGCAGTCTGTTCCAACACTTCAATTCACTGAGCGAAGTGAATGGAGTGTTGCTTCACTTTCTAAATCTGTCCTTTCAGAAAAAATTACTTTCCTTTTAAAGTGCCTTAAGCTATTTACAAGCTTTCAATCGAAATTCTCATACGCTTCTCTAAAAGAGAAGCAGTCTGTTCCAACACTTCAATTCACTGTGCGAAGTGAATGGAGTGTTGCTTCACTTTCTAAATGCTGTCCTTTCAGAGAAAATCACTTTCCTTTGAAAGTGTCTTAAGCTACTTACAAGCATTCACAAGAAACTCACATGCAATTCTCTGAAAGAGAAGCAGTCTGTTCCAACAATTCAATTCACTTTGAGAAAGAATGGAGTGTTGCTTCACTTTCTAAATGCTCTCCTTTTAGAGAAAATCACTTTCCGTTGAAAGTGCCTTAAGCTACTTACAAGCATTCACAGGAAACTTAAATGTGTTTCTATGAAAGAGAAGCTGTCTATTCCATCACTTCAATTCACGGTGCGAAGTGAATGGAGTGTTGCTTCACTTTCTAAATGCTGTCCTTTCAGATAAAATCACTTTCCTTTGAAAGTGCCTTAAGCTACTTTCAAGCATTCACAAGAAACTCACATGCATTTTTCTGAAAGAGAAGCAGTCAGTTCCAACACTTCAATTCACTGTGCGAAGTGAATGGAGTGTTGCTTCACTTTCTAAATGCTCTCCTTTTAGAGAAAATCACTCTCTTTTGAAACTGCCTTAAGCTACTTACATGCATTCACAAGAAACTCACATCTGTTTCTCTGAAAGAGAAGCAGTCTGTTCCAACACTTCAATTCACTGTGCGAAGTGAATGGAGCGTTGCTTCACTTTCTAAATTCTCTCCTTTTAGAGAAAATCACTCTCTTTTGAAACTGCCTTAAGCTACTTACAAGCATTCACAAGAAACTCACATCTGTTTCTCTGAAAGAGAAGCAGTCTGTTCCAACACTTCAATTCACTGAGCGAAGTGAATGGAGTGTTGCTTCACTTTCTAAATCTGTCCTTTCAGAGAAAATTACTTTCCTTTTAAAGTGCCTTAAGCTATTTACAAGCTTTCAACCGAAATTCTCTTGCGCTTCTCTAAAAGAGAAGCAGTCTGTTCCAACACTTCAATTCACTGTGCGAAGTGAATGGAGTGTTGCTTCACTTTCTAAATGCTGTCCTTTCAGAGAAAATCACTTTCCTTTGAAAGTGTCTTAAGCTACTTACAAGCATTCACAAGAAACTCACATGCAATTCTCTGAAAGAAGAGCAGTCTGTTCCAACAATTCAATTCACTTTGAGAAAGAATGGAGTGTTGCTTCACTTTCTAAATGCTCTCCTTTTAGAGAAAATCACTTTCCGTTGAAAGTGCCTTAAGCTACTTACAAGCATTCAACAGAAATTCACATGCATTTCTCTGAAAGAGAAGCAGTCTGTTCCAACACTTCAATTCACTTTGCGAAGAGAATGGAGTGTTGCTTCACTTTCTAAATGCTGTCCTTTCAGAGAAAATCACTTTCCTTTGAAAGTGCCTTAAGCTACTTACAAGCATTCACAAGAAACTCACATGCATTTTTCTGAAAGAGAAGCAGTCTGTTCCAACACTTCAATTCACTGTGCGAAGTGAATGGAGTGTTGCTTCACTTTCTAAATGCTCTCCTTTTAGAGAAAATCACTCTCTTTTGAAACTGCCTTAAGCTACTTACATGCATTCACAAGAAACTCACATCTGTTTCTCTGAAAGAGAAGCAGTCTGTTCCAACACTTCAATTCACTGTGCGAAGTGAATGGAGTGTTGCTTCACTTTCTAAATGCTCTCCTTTCAGAGAAAATCACTTTCCATTGAAAGTGCCTTAAGCTATTTACAAGCATTCAACAGAAATTCACATGCGTTTCTCTGAAAGAGAAGCAGTCTGTTCCAACACTTCAATTCACTTTGCGAAGAGAATGGAGTGCTGCTTCACTTTCTAAATGCTGTCCTTTCAGAGAAAATCACTCACTTTTGAAACTGCCTTAAGCTACTTACATGCATTCACAAGAAACTCACATCTGTTTTTCTGAAAGAGAAGCAGTCTGTTCCAACACTTCAATTCACTGAGCGAAGTGAATGGAGTGTTGCTTCACTTTCTAAATCTGTCCTTTCAGAAAAAATTACTTTCCTTTTAAAGTGCCTTAAGCTATTTACAAGCTTTCAATCGAAATTCTCATACGCTTCTCTAAAAGAGAAGCAGTCTGTTCCAACACTTCAATTCACTGTGCGAAGTGAATGGAGTGTTGCTTCACTTTCTAAATGCTGTCCTTTCAGAGAAAATCACTTTCCTTTGAAAGTGTCTTAAGCTACTTACAAGCATTCACAAGAAACTCACATGCAATTCTCTGAAAGAGAAGCAGTCTGTTCCAACAATTCAATTCACTTTGAGAAAGAATGGAGTGTTGCTTCACTTTCTAAATGCTCTCCTTTTAGAGAAAATCACTTTCTGTTGAAAGTGCCTTAAGCTACTTACAAGCATTCACAGGAAACTTAAATGTGTTTCTATGAAAGAGAAGCTGTCTATTCCATCACTTCAATTCACGGTGCGAAGTGAATGGAGTGTTGCTTCACTTTCTAAATGCTGTCCTTTCAGATAAAATCACTTTCCTTTGAAAGTGCCTTAAGCTACTTTCAAGCATTCACAAGAAACTCACATGCATTTTTCTGAAAGAGAAGCAGTCAGTTCCAACACTTCAATTCACTGTGCGAAGTGAATGGAGTGTTGCTTCACTTTCTAAATGCTCTCCTTTTAGAGAAAATCACTCTCTTTTGAAACTGCCTTAAGCTACTTACATGCATTCACAAGAAACTCACATCTGTTTCTCTGAAAGAGAAGCAGTCTGTTCCAACACTTCAATTCACTGTGCGAAGTGAATGGAGTGTTGCTTCACTTTCTAAATGCTGTGCATTCAGAGAAAATCACTTTCTTTGAAAGTGCCTTAAGCTACTTACAAGCATTCAACAGAAATTCACATGCGTTTCTCTGAAAGAGAAACAGTCTGTTCCAACACTTCAATTCACTGTCTGAAGTGAATGGAGTGTTGCTTCACTTTCTAAATGCTGTCCTTACAGAGGAAATGGCTCTCTTTTGAAACTGCCTTAAGCTACTTACAAGCATTCACAAGAAGCTCACATCTGTTTCTCTGAAAGAGAAGCAGTCTGTTCCAACACTTCAATTCACTGTGCGAAGTGAATGGATTGTTGCTTCACTTTCTAAATGCTGTCCTTTCAGACAAAATCACTTTTCTTTGAAAGTGCCTTAAGCTACTTACAAGCTTTCAACAAAAATTCACATGCGTTTCTCTAAAAGAGAAGCAGTCTGTTCCAACACTTAAATTCACTGTGCGAAGTGAATGGATTGTTGCTTCACTTTCTAAATGCTGTCCTTTCAGACAAAATCACTTTTCTTTGAAAGTGCCTTAAGCTACTTACAAGCTTTCAACAAAAATTCACATGCGTTTCTCTAAAAGAGAAGCAGTCTGTTCCAACACTTAAATTCACTGTGCGAAGTGAATGGAGTGTTGCTTCACTTTCTAAATGCTGTCCTTTCAGAGAAAATCACTTTCCTTTGAAAGTGTCTTAAGCTACTTACAAGCATTCACAAGAAACTCACATGCATTTTCCTGAAAGAGAAGCAGCCTGTTCCAACACTTCAATTCACTGTGCGAAGTGATTTGAGTGTTGCTTCACTTTCTAAATGCTGTCCTTTCAGAGAAAATTACTTTCCTTTGAAAATGCCTTAATCTACTTACAAGCATAAAACAGAAATTCACATGCGTTTCTCTGAAAGAGAAGCAGTCTGTTCCAACACTTCAATTCACTGTCCGAAGTGAATGGAGTGTTGCTTCACTTTCTAAATGCTGTCCTTACAGAGGAAATGGCTCTCTTTTGAAACTGCCTTAAGCTACTTACAAGCATTCACAAGAAGCTCACATCTGTTTCTCTGAAAGAGAAGCAGTCTGTTCCAACACTTCAATTCACTGTGCTAAGTGAATGGAGTGTTCCTTGACATCCTAAATGCTGTAGTTTCAGAGATAATCACTTTCCTTTGAAAGTTCCTTAAGCTACTAACAAGCATTCAACAGAAATTCACATGTGTTTTTCTGAAAGAGAAGAAGTCTGTTCCAACACTTCAATTCACTGTGCGAAGTGAATGGAGTGTTGTTTCACTTTCTAAATGCTGTCCTTTCAGAGAAAATCACTTTCCTTTGAATGTGCCTTAAGCTACTTACAAGCATTCAACAGAAACTCACATGCATTTTTCTGAAAGAGAAGCAGTCTGTTCCTGCACTTCAATTCACTGTGCGAAGTGAATGGAGTGTTGCTTCACTTTCTAAATGCTCTCCTTTTAGAGAAAATCACTCTCTTTTGAAACTGCGTTCAGCTACTTACAAGCATTCACAAGAAACTCACATCTGTTTCTCTGAAAGAGAAGCAGTCTGTTCCAACACTTCAATTCACTGTGCGAAGTGAATGGAGTGTTGCTTCACTTTCTAAATGCTGTCCTTTCAGAGAAAATCACTTTCCTTTGAAAGTGCCTTAAGCTACTTATAAGCATTCACAGGAAACTCAAATGTGTTTCTATGAAAGAGAAGCTGTCTGTTCCAACACTTCAATTCACGGTGCGAAGTGAATGGAGTGTTGCTTCACTTTCTAAATGCTGTCCTTTCAGAGAAAATCACTTTCCTTTGAAAGTGCCTTAAGCTACTTACAAGCATTCAAAAGAAACTCACATGCATTTTTCTGAAAGAGAAGCAGTCTGTTCCTACACTTCAATTCACTGTGCGAAGTGAATGGAGTGTTGCTTCACTTTCTAAATGCTCTCCTTTTAGAGAAAATCACTCTCTTTTGAAACTGCGTTCAGCTACTTACAAGCATTCACAAGAAACTCACATCTGTTTCTCTGAAAGAGAACCAGTCTGTTCCAACACTTCAATTCACTGTGCGAAGTGAATGGAGTGTTGCTTCACTTTCTAAATGCTGTCCTTTCAGAGAAAATCACTTTCCTTTGAAAGTGCCTTATGCTACTTACAAGCTTTCAACAAAAATTCACATGCGTTTCTCTAAAAGAGAAGCAGTCTGTTCCAACACTTAAATTCACTGTGCGAAGTGAACGGAGTGTTGCTTCACTTTCTAAATGCTGTCCTTTCAGAGAAAATCACTTTCCTTTGACAGTGTCTTAAGCTACTTACAAGCATTCACAAGAAACTCACATGCATTTTTCTGAAAGAGAAGCAGTCTGTTCCAACACTTCAATTCACTGTTCGAAGTGAACGGAGTGTTGCTTCACTTTCTAAATGCTGTCCTTTCAGAGAAAATCACTTTCCTTTGACAGTGTCTTAAGCTACTTACAAGCATTCACAAGAAACTCACATGCATTTTTCTGAAAGAGAAGCAGCCTGTTCCAACACTTCAATTCACTGTGCGAAGTGATTTGAGTGTTGCTTCACTTTCTAAATGCTGTCCTTTCAGAGAAAATTACTTTCCTTTGAAAGTGCCTTAAGCTACTTACAAGCATACAACAGAAATTCACATGCGTTTCTCTGAAAGAGAAGCAGTCTGTTCCAACACTTCAATTCACGGTGCGAAGTGAATGGAGTGTTGCTTCACTTTCTAAATGCTATCCTTACAGAGGAAATGGCTCTCTTTTGAAACTGCCTTAAGCTACTTACAAGCATTCACAAGAAGCTCACATCTGTTTCTCTGAAAGAGAAGCAGTCTGTTCCAACACTTCAATTCACTGTGCTAAGTGAATGGAGTGTTCCTTGACATTCTAAATGCTGTAGTTTCAGAGAAAATCACTTTCCTTTGAAAGTTCCTTAAGCTACTAACAAGCATTCAACAGAAATTCACATGTATTTTTCTGAAAGAGAAGAAGTCTGTTCCAACACTTTAATTCACTGTGCGAAGTGAATGGAGTGTTGCTTCACTTTCTAAATGCTGTCCTTTCAGAGAAAATCACTTTCCTTTGAAAGTGCCTTAAACTACTTACAAGCATTCAAAAGAAACTCACATGCATTTTTCTGAAAGAGAAGCAGTCTGTTCCTACACTTCAATTCACTGTGCGAAGTGAATGGAGTGTTGCTTCACTTTCTAAATGCTCTCCTTTTAGAGAAAATCACTCTCTTTTGAAACTGCGTTCAGCTACCTACAAGCATTCACAAGAAACTCACATCTGTTTCTCTGAAAGAGAAGCAGTCTGTTCCAACACTTCAATTCACTGTGCGAAGTGAATGGAGTGTTGCCTCACTTTCTAAATGCTGTCCTTTCAGAGAAAATCACTTTCCTTTGAAAGTGCCTTAAGCTACTTACAAGCCTTCACGGGAAACTCAAATGTGTTTCTATGAAATAGAAGCTGTCTGTTCCAACACTTCAATTCACGGTGCGAAGTGAATGGAGTGTTGCTTCACTTTCTAAATGCTGTCCTTTCAGAGAAAATCACTTTCCTTTGAAAGTGCCTTAAGCTACTTACAAGCATTCAACAGAAATTCACATGCGTTTCTCTGAAAGAGAAGCAGTCTGTTCCAACACTTCAATTCACTTTGCGAAGAGAATGGAGTGTTGCTTCACTTTCTAAATGCTGTCCTTTCAGAGAAAATCACTTTCCTTTGAAAGTGCCTTAAGCTACTTACAAGCATTCACAAGAAACTCACATACATTTTTCTGAAAGAGAAGCAGTCTGTTCCAACTCTTCAATTCACGGTGCGAAGTGAATGGAGTGTTGCTTCACTTTCTAAATGCTGTCCTTTCAGAGAAAATCACTTTCCTTTGAAAGTGACTTAACCTACTTACAAGCATTCACAGGAAACTCACATGCATTTTTCTGAAAGAGAAGCAGTCTGTTCCAACACTTCAATTCACTGTGCGAAGTGAATGGAGCGTTGCTTCACTTTCTAAATTCTCTCCTTTTAGAGAAAATCACTCTCTTTTGAAACTGCCTTAAGCTACTTACAAGCATTCACAAGAAACTCACATCTGCTTCTCTAAAAGAGAAGCAGGCTGTTCCAACACTTCAATTCACTGTGCAAAGTGAATGGAGTGTTGCTTCACTTTCTAAATGCTGTCCTTTCAGAGAAAATCACTTTCCTTTGAACGTGCCTTAAGCTACTTACATGCATTCACAAGAAACTCACATGTAATTCTCTGAAAGAGAAGCTGTCTATTCCATCACTTCAATTCACGGTACGAAGTGAATGGAGTGTTGCTTCACTTTCTAAATGCTCTCCTTTCAGAGAAAATCACTTTCCATTGAAAGTGCCTTAAGCTACTTACAAGCATTCACAAGAAACTCACATGCATTTTTCTGAAAGAGAAGCAGTCTGTTCCAACACTTCAATTCACTGTGCGAAGTGAATGGAGTGTTGCTTCACTTTCTAAATGCTCTCCTTTTAGAGAAAATCACTCTCTTTTGAAACTGCCTTAAGCTACTTACATGCATTCACAAGAAACTCACATCTGTTTTTCTGAAAGAGAAGCAGTCTGTTCCAACACTTCAATTCACTGAGCGAAGTGAATGGAGTGTTGCTTCACTTTCTAAATCTGTCCTTTTAGAAAAAATTACTTTCCTTTTAATGTGCCTTAAGCTATTTATAAGCTTTCAACCGAAATTCTCATGCGCTTCTCTAAAAGAGAAGCAGTCTGTTCCAACACTTCAATTCACTGTGCGAAGTGAATGGAGTGTTGCTTCACTTTCTAAATGCTGTCCTTTCAGAGAAAATCACTTTCCTTTGAAAGTGTCTTAAGCTACTTACAAGCATTCACAAGAAACTTACATGCAATTCTCTGAAAGAGAAGCAGTCTGTTCCAACAATTCAATTCACTTTGCGAAAGAATGGAGTGTTGCTTCACTTTCTAAATGCTCTCCTTTTAGAGAAAATCACTTTCCGTTGAAAGTGCCTTAAGCTACTTACAAGCATTCACAGGAAACTTAATTGTGTTTCTATGAAAGAGAAGCTGTCTATTCCATCACTTCAATTCACGGTGCGAAGTGAATGGAGTGTTGCTTCACTTTCTAAATGCTGTACTTTCAGAGAAAATCACTTTCCTTTGAAAGTGCCTTAAGCTACTTACAAGCATTCAACAGAAATTCACATGCGTTTCTCTGAAAGAGAAGCAGTCTGTTCCAACACTTCAATTCACTTTGCGAAGAGAATGGAGTGTTGCTTCACTTTCTAAATGCTGTCCTTTCAGAGAAAATCACTTTCCTTTGAAAGTGCCTTAAGCTACTTACAAGCATTCACAAGAAACTCACATGCATTTTTCTGAAAGAGAAGCAGTCTGTTCCTACACTTCAATTCACTGTGCGAAGTGAATGGAGTGTTGCTTCACTTTCTAAATTCTCTCCTTTTAGAGAAAATCACTCTCTTTTGAAACTGCGTTCAGCTACTTACAAGCATTCACAAGAAACTCACATCTGTTTCTCTGAAAGAGAAGCAGTCTGTTCCAACACTTCAATTCACTGTGTGAAGTGAATGGAGTGTTGCTTCACTTTCTAAATGCTCTCCTTTTAGAGAAAATCACTCTCTTTTGAAACTGCCTTAAGCTACTTATATGCATTCACAAGAAACTCACATCTGTTTCTCTGAAAGAGAAGCAGTCTGTTCCAACACTTCAATTCACTGTGCGAAGTGAATGGAGTGTTGCTTCACTTCCTAAATGCTGTGCTTTCAGAGAAAATCACTTTCTTTGAAAGTGCCTTAAGCTACTTACAAGCATTCAACAGAAATTCACATGCGTTTCTCTGAAAGAGAAGCAGCCTGTTCCAACACTTCAATTCACTGTGCGAAGTGATTTGAGTGTTGCTTCACTTTCTAAATGCTGTCCTTTCAGAGAAAATTACTTTCCTTTGAAAGTGCCTTAATCTACTTACAAGCATACAACAGAAATTCACATGCGTTTCTCTGAAAGAGAAGCAGTCTGTTCCAACACTTCAATTCACTGTCCGAAGTGAATAGAGTGTTGCTTCACTTTCTAAATGCTGTCCTTACAGAGGAAATTGCTCTCTTTTGAAACTGCCTTAAGCTACTTACAAGCATTCACAAGAAGCTCACATCTGTTTCTCTGAAAGAGAAGCAGTCTGTTCCAACACTTCAATTCACTGTGCTAAGTGAATGGAGTGTTCCTTGACATTCTAAATGCTGTAGTTTCAGAGAAAATCACTTTCCTTTGAAAGTTCCTTAAGCTACTAACAAGTATTCAATAGAAATTCACATGTGTTTTTCTGAAAGAGAAGAAGTCTGTTCCAACACTTCAATTCACTGTGCGAAGTGAATGGAGTGTTGCTTCACTTTCTAAATGCTGTCCTTTCAGAGAAAATCACTTTCCTTTGAAAGTGCCTTAAGCTACTTACAAGCATTCAAAAGAAACTCACATGCATTTTTCTGAAAGAGAAGCAGTCTGTTCCTACACTTCAATTCACTGTGCGAAGTGAATGGAGTGTTGCTTCACTTTCTAAATGCTCTCCTTTTAGAGAAAATCACTCTCTTTTGAAACTGCGTTCAGCTACTTACAAGCATTCACAAGAAACTCACATCTGTTTCTCTGAAAGAGAAGCAGTCTGTTCCAACACTTAAATTCACTGTGCGAAGTGAATGGAGTGTTGCTTCACTTTCTAAATGCTGTCCTTTCAGAGAAAATCACTTTCCTTTGAAAGTGCCTTAAGCTACATACAAGCATTCAACAGAAATTCACATGTGTTTCTCAAAGAGAAGCAGTCTGTTCCAACACTTCAATTCACTGTGCGAAGTGAATGGAGTGTTGCTTCACTTTCCAAATGCTGTCCTTTCAGAGAAAATCACTTTCCTTTGAAAGTGTCTTAAGCTACTTACAAGCATTCACAAGAAACTGACATGCAATTCTCTTAAAGAGAAGTAGTCTGTTCAAACACTTCAATTCACTGTGCGAAGTGAATGGAGTGTTCCTTGACATTCTAAATGCTGTAGTTTCAGGGAAAATCACTTTCCTTTGAAAGTGCCTTAAGCTACTTTCAAGCATTCAAAGAAATTCACATGCGTTTCTCTGAAAGAGAAGCTGTCTGTTCCAACACTTCAGTTCACGGTGCGAAGAGAATGAAGTGTTGCTTCCCTTTCTAAATGCTGTCCTTTCAGAGAAAATCACTTTCCTATGAAAGTGCCTTAAGCTACTTACAAGCATTCACAAGAAACTCACATGCATTTTTCTGAAAGAGAAGCAGTCTGTTCCAACACTTCAATTCACGGTGCGAAGTGAGTTGAGTGTTGCTTCACTTTCTAAATGCTGTCCTTTCAGAGAAAATCACTTTCGTTTGAAAGTGCCTTAAGCTACTTACAAGCATTCAACAGAAATGCACATGCGTTTCTCTGAAAGAGAAGCAGTCTGTTCCAACACTTCAATTCACTTTGCGAAGAGAATGGAGTGTTGCTTCACTTTCTAAATGCTGTCCTTTCAGAGAAAATCACTTTCCTTTGAAAGTGCCTTAAGCTACTTACAAGCATTCACAAGAAACTCACATGCATTTTTCTGAAAGAGAAGCAGTCTGTTCCAACACTTCAATTCACTGTGCGAAGTGAATGGAGTGTTGCTTCACTTTCTAAATGCTCTCCTTTTAGAGAAAATCACTTTCCTTTGAAAGTGCCTTAAGGTACTTACAAGCATTCACAGGAAACTCAAATGTGTTTCTATGAAAGAGAAGCTGTCTGTTCCAACACTTCAATTCACGATGCGAAGTGAATGGAGTGTTGCTTCACTTTCTAAATGCTGTCCTTTCAGAGAAAATCACTTTCCTTTGAATGTGCCTTAAGCTACTTATAAACATTCAACAGAAATTCACATGCGTTTCTCTGAAAGAGAAGCAGTCTGTTCCAACACTTCAATTCACTGTGCGAAGTGAATGGAGTGTTGCTTCACTTTCTAAATGCTGTCCTTTCAGAGAAAATCACTCTCTTTTGAAACTGCCTTAAGCTACTTACAAGCATTCACAAGAAGCTCTCATCTGTTTCTCTGAAAGAGAAGCAGTCTGTTCCACCACTTCAATTCACTGTGCGAAGTGAATGGAGTGTTGCTTCACTTTCTAAATGCTCTCCTTTTAGAGAAAATCACTCTCTTTTGAAACCGCCTTAAGCTACTTACATGCATTCACAAGAAACTCACATCTGTTTCTCTGAAAGAGAAGCAGTTTGTTCCACCACTTCAACTCACTGTGCGAAGTGAATGGAGTGTTGCTTCACTTTCTAAATGCTCTCCTTTTAGAGAAAATCACTCTCTTTTGAAACCGCCTTAAGCTACTTACATGCATTCACAAGAAACTCACATCTGTTTCTCTAAAAGAGAAGCATTCTGTTCCAACACTTCAATTCACTGTGCGAAGTGAATGGAGTGTTGCTTCACTTTCTAAATGCTGTCCTTTCAGAGAAAATCACTTTCCTTTGAAAGTGCCTTAAGCTACTTACAAGCTTTCAACAGAAATTCACATGCGTTTCTCTAAAAGAGAAGCAGTCTGTTCCAACACTTCAATTCACTGTGCGAAATGAATGGAGTGTTGCTTCACTTTCTAAATGCTGTCCTTCAGAGAAAATCACTTTCCTTTGAAAGTGTCTTAAGCTACTTACATGCATTCACAAGAAACTCACATCTGTTTCTCTGAAAGAGAAGCAGTCTGTTACAACACTTCAATTCACTGTGCGAAGTGAATGGAGTGTTCCTTGACATTCTAAATGCTGGAGTTTCAGGGAAAATCACTTTCCTTTGAAAGTGCCTTAAGCTACTTTCAAGCATTCAACAGAAATTCACATGCGTTTCTCTGAAAGAGAAGCAGTCTGTTCCAACACTTCAGTTCACTTTGCGAAGAGAATGGAGTGTTGCTTCACTTTCTAAATGCTGTCCTTTCAGAGAAAATCACTTTCCTTTGAAAGTGCCTTAAGCTACTTACAAGCATTCACAGGAAACTCAAATGTGTTTCTATGAAAGAGAAGCTGTCTGTTCCAACACTTCAATTCACGATGCGAAGTGAATGGAGTGTTGCTTCACTTTCTAAATGCTGTCCTTTCAGAGAAAATCACTTTCCTTTGAATGTGCCTTAAGCTACTTATAAACATTCAACAGAAATTCACATGCGTTTCTCTGAAAGAGAAGCAGTCTGTTCCAACACTTCAATTCACTGTGCGAAGTGAATGGAGTGTTGCTTCACTTTCTAAATGCTGTCCTTTCAGAGAAAATCACTCTCTTTTGAAACTGCCTTAAGCTACTTACAAGCATTCACAAGAAGCTCTCATCTGTTTCTCTGAAAGAGAAGCAGTCTGTTCCACCACTTCAATTCACTGTGCGAAGTGAATGGAGTGTTGCTTCACTTTCTAAATGCTCTCCTTTTAGAGAAAATCACTCTCTTTTGAAACCGCCTTAAGCTACTTACATGCATTCACAAGAAACTCACATCTGTTTCTCTGAAAGAGAAGCAGTTTGTTCCACCACTTCAACTCACTGTGCGAAGTGAATGGAGTGTTGCTTCACTTTCTAAATGCTCTCCTTTTAGAGAAAATCACTCTCTTTTGAAACCGCCTTAAGCTACTTACATGCATTCACAAGAAACTCACATCTGTTTCTCTGAAAGAGAAGCATTCTGTTCCAACACTTCAATTCACTGTGCGAAGTGAATGGAGTGTTGCTTCACTTTCTAAATGCTGTCCTTTCAGAGAAAATCACTTTCCTTTGAAAGTGCCTTAAGCTACTTACAAGCTTTCAACAGAAATTCACATGCGTTTCTCTAAAAGAGAAGCAGTCTGTTCCAACACTTCAATTCACTGTGCGAAATGAATGGAGTGTTGCTTCACTTTCTAAATGCTGTCCTTCAGAGAAAATCACTTTCCTTTGAAAGTGTCTTAAGCTACTTACATGCATTCACAAGAAACTCACATCTGTTTCTCTGAAAGAGAAGCAGTCTGTTACAACACTTCAATTCACTGTGCGAAGTGAATGGAGTGTTCCTTGACATTCTAAATGCTGGAGTTTCAGGGAAAATCACTTTCCTTTGAAAGTGCCTTAAGCTACTTTCAAGCATTCAACAGAAATTCACATGCGTTTCTCTGAAAGAGAAGCAGTCTGTTCCAACACTTCAGTTCACTTTGCGAAGAGAATGGAGTGTTGCTTCACTTTCTAAATGCTGTCCTTTCAGAGAAAATCACTTTCCTTTGAACGTGCCTTAAGCCACTTACAAGCATTCACAAGAAACTCACATGCATTTTTCTGAAAGAGAAGCAGTCTGTTCCAACACTTCAATTCATTGTGCGAAGTGAATGGAGTGTTGCTTCACTTTCTAAATGCTGTCCTTTCAGAGAAAATCACTTTCCTTTGAAAGTGCCTTAAGCTACTTACAAGCATTCACAAGAAACTCACATGCATTTTTCTGAAAGAGAAGCAGTCTGTTCCAACACTTCAATTCACGGTGCGAAGTGAATGGAGTGTTGCTTCACTTTCTAAATGCTGTCCTTTCAGAGAAAATCACTTTCCTTTGAAAGTGCCTTAAGCTACTTACAAGCATTCAACAGAAATTCACATGCGTTTCTCTGAAAGAGAAGCAGTCTGTTCCAATACTTCAATTCATTGTGCGAAGTGAATGGAGTGTTGCTTCACTTTCTAAATGCTCTCCTTTTAGAGAAAATCACTCTCTTTTGAAACCGCCTTAAGCTACTTACATGCATTCACAAGAAACTCACATCTGTTTCTCTGAAAGAGAAGCATTCTGTTCCAACACTTCAATTCACTGTGCGAAGTGAATGGAGTGTTGCTTCACTTTCTAAATGCTGTCCTTTCAGAGAAAATCACTTTCCTTTGAAAGTGCCTTAAGCTACTTACAAACTTTCAACAGAAATTCACATGCGTTTCTCTAAAAGAGAAGCAGTCTGTTCCAACACTTCAATTCACTGTGCGAAGTGAATGGAGTGTTGCTTCACTTTCTAAATGCTGTCCTTTCAGAGAAAATCACTTTCCTTTGAAAGTGTCTTAAGCTACTTACATGCATTCACAAGAAACTCACATCTGTTTCTCTGAAAGAGAAGCAGTCTGTTACAACACTTCAATTCACTGTGCGAAGTGAATGGAGTGTTCCTTGACATTCTAAATGCTGGAGTTTCAGGGAAAATCACTTTCCTTTGAAAGTGCCTTAAGCTACTTTCAAGCATTCAACAGAAATTCACATGCGTTTCTCTGAAAGAGAAGCAGTCTGTTCCAACACTTCAGTTCACTTTGCGAAGAGAATGGAGTGTTGCTTCACTTTCTAAATGCTGTCCTTTCAGAGAAAATCACTTTCCTTTGAACGTGCCTTAAGCCACTTACAAGCATTCACAAGAAACTCACATGCATTTTTCTGAAAGAGAAGCAGTCTGTTCCAACACTTCAATTCATTGTGCGAAGTGAATGGAGTGTTGCTTCACTTTCTAAATGCTGTCCTTTCAGAGAAAATCACTTTCCTTTGAAAGTGCCTTAAGCTACTTACAAGCATTCACAAGAAACTCACATGCATTTTTCTGAAAGAGAAGCAGTCTGTTCCAACACTTCAATTCACGGTGCGAAGTGAATGGAGTGTTGCTTCACTTTCTAAATGCTGTCCTTTCAGAGAAAATCACTTTCCTTTGAAAGTGCCTTAAGCTACTTACAAGCATTCAAAAGAAATTCACATGCGTTTCTCTGAAAGAGAAGCAGTCTGTTCCAATACTTCAATTCACTGTGCGAAGTGAATGGAGTGTTGCTTCACTTTCTAAATGCTGTCCTTTCAGAGAAAATCACTCTCTTTTGAAACTGCCTTAAGCTACTTACAAGCATTCACAAGAAGCTCTCATCTGTTTCTCTGAAAGAGAAGCAGTCTGTTCCACCACTTCAATTCACTGTGCGAAGTGAATGGAGTGTTGCCTCACTTTCTAAATGCTCTCCTTTTAGAGAAATTCACTCTCTTTTGAAACCGCCTTAAGCTACTTACATGCATTCACAAGAATCTCACATCTGTTTCTCTGAAAGACAAGCAATCTGTTCCACCACTTCAATTCACTGTGCGGAGTGAATGGAGTGTTGCTTCACTTTCTAAATGCTCTCCTTTTAGAGAAAATCACTCTCTTTTGAAACCGCCTTAAGCTACTTACATGCATTCACAAGAAACTCACATCTGTTTCTCTGAAAGAGAAGCATTCTGTTCCAACACTTCAATTCACTGTGCGAAGTGAATGGAGTGTTGCTTCACTTTCTAAATGCTGTCCTTTCAGAGAAAATCACTTTCCTTTGAAAGTGCCTTAAGCTACTTACAAGCTTTCAACAGAAATTCACATGCGTTTCTCTAAAAGAGAAGCAGTCTGTTCCAACACTTCAATTCACTGTGCGAAGTGAATGGAGTGTTGCTTCACTTTCTAAATGCTGTCCTTTCAGAGAAAATCACTTTCCTTTGAAAGTGTCTTAAGCTACTTACATGCATTCACAAGAAACTCACATCTGTTTCTCTGAAAGAGAAGCAGTCTGTTACAACACTTCAATTCACTGTGCGAAGTGAATGGAGTGTTCCGTGACATTCTAAATGCTGTAGTTTCAGGGAAAATCACTTTCCTTTGAAAGTGCCTTAAGCTACTTTCAAGCATTCAACAGAAATTCACATGCGTTTCTCTGAAAGAGATGCTGTCTGTTCCAACACTTCAGTTCACTTTGCGAAGAGAATGGAGTGTTGCTTCACTTTCTAAATGCTGTCCTTTCAGAGAAAATCACTTTCATTTGAACGTGCCTTAAGCCACTTACAAGCATTCACAAGAAACTCACATGCATTTTTCTGAAAGAGAAGCAGTCTGTTCCAACACTTCAATTCATTGTGCGAAGTGAATGGAGTGTTGCTTCACTTTCTAAATGCTGTCCTTTCAGAGAAAATCACTTTCCTTTGAAAGTGCCTTAAGCTACTTACAAGCATTCACAAGAAACTCACATGCATTTTTCTGAAAGAGAAGCAGTCTGTTCCAACACTTCAATTCACTGTGCGAAGTGAATGGAGTGTTGCTTCACTTTCTAAATGCTCTCCTTTTAGAGAAAATCACTTTCCTTTGAAAGTGCCTTAAGCTACTTACAAGCATTCACAGGAAACTCAAATGTGTTTCTATGAAAGAGAAGCTGTCGGTTCCAACACTTCAATTCACGATGCGAAGTGAATGGAGTGTTGCTTCACTTTCTAAATGCTGTCCTTTCAGAGAAAATCACTTTCCTTTGAATGTGCCTTAAGGTACTTATAAACATTCAACAGAAATTCACATGCGTTTCTCTGAAAGAGAAGCAGTCTGTTCCAACACTTCAATTTACTGTGCGAAGTGAATGGAGTGTTGCTTCACTTTCTAAATGCTGTCCTTTCAGAGAAAATCACTTTCCTTTGAAAGTGCCTTAAGCTACATACAAGCATTCAACAGAAATTCACATGTGTTTCTCAAAGAGAAGCAGTCTGTTCCAACACTTCAATTCACTGTGCGAAGTGAATGGAGTGTTGCTTCACTTTCTAAATGCTGTCCTTTCAGAGAAAATCACTTTCCTTTGAAAGTGTCTTAAGCTACTTACAAGCATTCACAAGAAACTGACATACAATTCTCTTAAAGAGAAGTAGTCTGTTCCAACACTTCAATTCACTGTGCGAAGTGAATGGAGTGTTCCTTGACTTTCTAAATGCTGTAGTTTCAGGGAAAATCACTTTCCTTTGAAAGTGCCTTAAGCTACTTTCAAGCATTCAACAGAAATTCACATGCGTTTCTCTGAAAGAGAAGCTGTCTGTTCCAACACTTCAGTTCACTGTGCGAAGAGAATGAAGTGTTGCTTCCCTTTCTAAATGCTGTCCTTTCAGAGAAAATCACTTTCCTTTGAAAGTGCCTTAAGCTACTTACAAGCATTCACAAGAAACTCACATGCATTTTTCTGAAAGAGAAGCAGTCTGTTCCAACACTTCAATTCACGGTGCGAAGTGAGTGGAGTGTTGCTTCACTTTCTAAATGCTGTCCTTTCAGAGAAAATCACTTTCCTTTGAAAGTGCCTTAAGCTACTTACAAGCATTCAACAGAAATGCACATGCGTTTCTCTAAAAGAGAAGCAGTCTGTTCCTACACTACAATTCACTGTGCGAAGTGAATGGAGTGTTGCTTCACTTTCTAAATGCTCTCCTTTTAGAGAAAATCACTCTCTTTTGAAACTGCCTTAAGCTACTTACATGCATTCACAAGAAACTCACATCTGTTTCTCTGAAAGAGAAGCCGTCTGTTCCAACACTTCAATTCACGGTGCGAAGTGAATGGAGTGTTGCTTCACTTTCTAAATGCTGTGCTTTCAGAGAAAATCACTTTCCTTTGAAAGTGCCTTAAGCTACTTACAAGCATTCAACAGAAATTCACATGCGTTTCTCTGAAAGAGAAGCAGTCTGTTCCAACACTTCAATTCACTGTGCGAAGTGAATGGAGTGTTGCTTCACTTTCTAAATGCTGTCCTTTCAGAGAAAATCACTTTCCTTTGAGAGTGTCTTAAGCTATTTACAAGCATTCACAAGAAACTGAAATGCAATTCTCTGAAAGAGAAGTAGTCTATTCCAACACTTCAATTCACTGTGCGAAGTGAATGGAGTATTCCTTGACATTCTAAATGCTGTAGTTTCAGGGAAAATCACTTTCCTTTGAAAGTACCTTAAGCTACTTTCAAGCATTCAACAGAAATTCACATGCGTTTCTCTGAAAGAGAGGCTGTCTGTTCCAACACTTCAGTTCACTTTGAGAAGAGAATGGAGTGTTGCTTCACTTTCTAAATGCTGTCCTTTCAGAAAAAATCACTTTCCTTGAAAGTGCCTTAAGCTACTTACAAGCATTCACAAGAAACTCACATGCATTTTTCTGAAAGAGAAGCAGTCTGTTCCAACACTTCAATTCACTGTGCGAAGTGAATGGAGTGTGGCTTCACTTTCTAAATGCTGTCCTTTCAGAAAAAATCACTTTCCTTTGAAAGTGCCTTAAGCTACTTACAAGCATTCACAGGAAACTCAAATGTGTTTCTATGAAAGAGAAACTGTCTGTTCCAACACTTCAATTCACGGTGCGAAGTGAATGGAGTGTTGCTTCACTTTCTAAATGCTGTCCTTTCAGAGAAAATCACTTTCCTTTGAAAGTGCCTTAAGCTACTTACAAGCATTCAACAGAAATTCACATGCGTTTCTCTGAAAGAGAAGCAGTCTGTTCCAACACTTCAATTCACTGTGCGAAGTGAATGGAGTGTTGCTTCACTTTCTAAATGCTGTCCTTTCAGAGAAAATCACTCTCTTTTGAAACTGCCTTAAGCTACTTACAAGCATTCACAAGAAGCTCACATCTGTTTCTCTGAAAGAGAAGCAGTCTGTTCCAACACTTCAATTCACTGAGCGAAGTGAATGGAGTGTTGCTTCACTTTCTAAATGCTGTCCTTTCAGAGAAAATCACTTTCCTTTGAAAGTGCCTTAAGCTACTTACAAGCTTTCAACAAAAATCACATGTGTTTCTCTAAAAGAGAAGCAGTCTGTTCCAACACTTCAGTTCACTGTGCGAAGTGAATGGAGTGTTGCTTCACTTTCTAAATGCTGTCCTTTCAGAGAAAATCACTTTCCTTTGAAAGTGTCTTAAGCTACTTACATGCATTCACAAGAAACTCACATCTGTTTCTCTGAAAGAGAAGCAGTCTGTTCCAACACTTCAATTCACTGTGCGAAGTGAATGGAGTGTTCCTTGACATTCTAAATGCTGTAGTTTCAGGGAAAATCACTTTCCTTTGAAAGTGCCTTAAGCTACATTCAAGCATTCAACAGAAATTCACATGCGTTTCTCTGAAAGAGAAGCAGTCTGTTCCAACACTTCAATTGACTTTGGGAAGAGAATGGAGTGTTGCTTCACTTTCTAAATGCTGTCCTTTCAGAGAAAATCACTTTCCTTTGAAAGTGCCTTAAGCTACTTACAAGCATTCAACAGAAATGCACATGCGTTTCTCTAAAAGAGAAGCAGTCTGTTCCTACACTACAATTCACTGTGCGAAGTGAATGGAGTGTTGCTTCACTTTCTAAATGCTCTCTTTTTAGAGAAAATCACTCTCTTTTGAAACTGCCTTAAGCTACTTACATGCATTCACAAGAAACTCACATCTGTTTCTCTGAAAGAGAAGCCGTCTGTTCCAACACTTCAATTCACGGTGCGAAGTGAATGGAGTGTTGCTTCACTTTCTAAATGCTGTGCTTTCAGAGAAAATCACTTTCCTTTGAAAGTGCCTTAAGCTACTTACAAGCATTCAACAGAAATTCACATGCGTTTCTCTGAAAGAGAAGCAGTCTGTTCCAACACTTCAATTCACTGTGCGAAGTGAATGGAGTGTTGCTTCACTTTCTAAATGCTGTCCTTTCAGAGAAAATCACTTTCCTTTGAGAGTGTCTTAAGCTATTTACAAGCATTCACAAGAAACTGAAATGCAATTCTCTGAAAGAGAAGTAGTCTATTCCAACACTTCAATTCACTGTGCGAAGTGAATGGAGTATTCCTTGACATTCTAAATGCTGTAGTTTCAGGGAAAATCACTTTCCTTTGAAAGTACCTTAAGCTACTTTCAAGCATTCAACAGAAATTCACATGCGTTTCTCTGAAAGAGAGGCTGTCTGTTCCAACACTTCAGTTCACTTTGAGAAGAGAATGGAGTGTTGCTTCACTTTCTAAATGCTGTCCTTTCAGAAAAAATCACTTTCCTTGAAAGTGCCTTAAGCTACTTACAAGCATTCACAAGAAACTCACATGCATTTTTCTGAAAGAGAAGCAGTCTGTTCCAACACTTCAATTCACTGTTCGAAGTGAATGGAGTGTGGCTTCACTTTCTAAATGCTGTCCTTTCAGAAAAAATCACTTTCCTTTGAAAGTGCCTTAAGCTACTTACAAGCATTCACAGGAAACTCAAATGTGTTTCTATGAAAGAGAAACTGTCTGTTCCAACACTTCAATTCACGGTGCGAAGTGAATGGAGTGTTGCTTCACTTTCTAAATGCTGTCCTTTCAGAGAAAATCACTTTCCTTTGAAAGTGCCTTAAGCTACTTACAAGCATTCAACAGAAATTCACATGCGTTTCTCTGAAAGAGAAGCAGTCTGTTCCAACACTTCAATTCACTGTGCGAAGTGAATGGAGTGTTGCTTCACTTTCTAAATGCTGTCCTTTCAGAGAAAATCACTCTCTTTTGAAACTGCCTTAAGCTACTTACAAGCATTCACAAGAAGCTCACATCTGTTTCTCTGAAAGAGAAGCAGTCTGTTCCAACACTTCAATTCACTGAGCGAAGTGAATGGAGTGTTGCTTCACTTTCTAAATGCTGTCCTTTCAGAGAAAATCACTTTCCTTTGAAAGTGCCTTAAGCTACTTACAAGCTTTCAACAAAAATCACATGTGTTTCTCTAAAAGAGAAGCAGTCTGTTCCAACACTTCAGTTCACTGTGCGAAGTGAATTGAGTGTTGCTTCACTTTCTAAATGCTGTCCTTTCAGAGAAAATCACTTTCCTTTGAAAGTGTCTTAAGCTACTTACATGCATTCACAAGAAACTCACATCTGTTTCTCTGAAAGAGAAGCAGTCTGTTCCAACACTTCAATTCACTGTGCGAAGTGAATGGAGTGTTCCTTGACATTCTAAATGCTGTAGTTTCAGGGAAAATCACTTTCCTTTGAAAGTGCCTTAAGCTACATTCAAGCATTCAACAGAAATTCACATGCGTTTCTCTGAAAGAGAAGCAGTCTGTTCCAACACTTCAATTCACTTTGGGAAGAGAATGGAGTGTTGCTTCACTTTCTAAATGCTGTCCTTTCAGAGAAAATCACTCTCTTTTGAAACTGCCTTAAGCTACTGACAAGCATTCACAAGAAGCTCACATCTGTTTCTCTGAAGGAGAAGCAGTCTGTTCCAACACTTCAATTCACTGTGCGAAGTGAATGGAGTGTTGCTTCACTTTCTAAATGCTCTCTTTTTAGAGAAAATCACTCTCTTTTGAAACCGACTTAAGCTACTTACATGCATTCACAAGAAACTCACATCTGTTTCTCTGAAAGAGAAGCAGTCTGTGCCAACACTTCAATTCACTTTGCGAAGTTAATGGAGTGTTCCTTGACATTCTAAATGCTGTAGTTTCAGGGAAAATCACTTTCCTTTGAAAGTGCCTTAAGCTACTTACAAGCATTCACAGGAAACTCTAATGTGTTTCTATGAAAGAGAAGCTGTCTGTTCCAACACTTCAATTCACGGTGCGAAGTGAATGGAGTTTTGCTTCACTTTCTAAATGCTGTTTTTTCAGAGAAAATCACTTTCCTTTGAAAGTGCCTTAAGCTACGTACAAGCATTCACAAGAAACTCATATGCATTTTTCTGAAAGAGAAGCAGTCTGTTCCAACACTTCAATTCACTGTGCGAAGTGAATGGAGTGTTGCTTCACTTTCTAAATGCTGTCCTTTCAGAGAAAATCACTTTCGTTTGAAAGTTCCTTAAGCTACTTACAAGCATTCAACAGAAATTCACATGCGTTTCTCTGAAAGAGAAGCAGTCTGTTCCAACACTTCAATTCACTTTCCGAAGAGAATGGAGTGTTGTTTCGCTTTCTAAATGCTGTCCTTTCAGAGAAAATCACTTTCCTTTGAAAGTGCCTTAAGCTACTTACAAGCATTCACAAGAAACTCACATCTGTTTCTCTGAAAGAGAAGCAGTCTGTTCCAACACTTCAATTCACTTTCCGAAGAGAATGGAGTGTTGTTTCGCTTTCTAAATGCTGTCCTTTCAGAGAAAATCACTCTCTTTTGAAACTGCCTTAAGCTACTTACAAGCATTCACAAGAAGCTCACATCTGTTTCTCTGAAAGAGAAGCAGTCTGTTCCAACACTTCAATTCACTGTGCGAAGTGAAAGGAGTGTTGCTTCACTTTCTAAATGCTCTCCTTTTAGAGAAAATCACTCTCTTTTGAAACCGCCTTAAGCTACTTGCATGCATTCACAAGAAACTCACATCTGTTTCTCTGAAAGAGAAGCAGTCTGTTCCAACACTTCAATTCACTGTGCGAAGTGAATGGAGTGTTCCTTGACATTCTAAATGCTGTAGTTTCAGAGAAAATCACTTTCCTTTGAAATTTCCTTAAGCTACTTACAAGCATTCAACAGAAATTCACATGTGTTTTTCTGAAAGAAAAGAAGTCTGTTCCAGCACTTCAATTCACTGTGCGAAGTAAATGGAGTGTTGCTTCACTTTCTAAATGCTGTCCTTTCAGATAAAATCACTTTCCTTTGAAAGTGCCTTAAGCTACTTACAAGCATTCAACAGAAATTCACATGCGTTTCTCTGAAAGAGAAGCTGTCTGTTCCAACACTTCAGTTCACTTTGAGAAGAGAATGGAGTGTTGCTTCACTTTCTAAATGCTGTCCTTTCAGAGAAAATCACTTTCCTTTGAAAGTGCCTTAAGTTACTTACAAGCATTCACAAGAAACTCATAAGCATTTTTCTGAAAGAGAAGCAGTCGGTTCCAACACTTCAATTCACTGTGCGAAGTGAATGGAGTGTTGCTTCACTTTCTAAATGCTGTCCTTTCAGATAAAATCACTTTCCTTTGAAAGTGCCTTAAGCTACTTACAAGCATTCAACAGAAATTCACATGCGTTTCTCTGAAAGAGAACCAGTCTGTTCCAACACTTCAATTCACTTTGCGAAGAGAATGGAGTGTTGCTTCACTTTCTAAATGCTGTCCTTTCAGAGATAATCACTTTCCTTTGAAAGTGCCTTAAGCTACTTACAAGCATTCACAAGAAACTCACATACATTTTTCTGAAAGAGAAGCAGTCTGTTCCAACACTTCAATTCACTGTGCGAAGTGAATGGAGTGTTGCTTCACTTTCTAAATGCTCTCCTTTTAGAGAAAATCACTTTCCTTTGAAAGTGCCTTAAGCTACTTACAAGCATTCACAGGAAACTCAAATGTGTTTCTATGAAAGAGAAGCTGTCTGTTCCAACACTTCAATTCACGGTGCGAAGTGAATGGAGTATTGCTTCACTTTCTAAATGCTGTCCTTTCAGAGAAAATCACTTTCCTTTGAAAGTGCCTTAAGCTACTTACAAGCATTCAACAGAAATTCACATGCGTTTCTCTGAAAGAGAAGCAGTCTGTTCCAACACTTCAATTCACTGTGCGAAGTGAATGGAGTGTTGCTTCACTTTCTAAATGCTGTCCTTTCAGAGAAAATCACTCTCTTTTGAAACTGCCTAAGCTACTTACAAGCATTCACAAGAAACTCACATCTGTTTCTCTGAAAGAGAAGCAGTCTGTTCCAACACTTCAATTCACTTTGTGAAGTGAATGGAGTGTTGTTTCACTTTCTAAATGTTGTCCTTTCAGAGAAAATCACTTTCCTTTGAAAGTGCCTTAAGCTACTTACAAGCATTCACAAGAAACTCACATGCATTTTTCTGAAAGAGAAGCAGCCTGTTCCAACACTTCAATTCACTGTGAGAAGTGAATGGAGTGTTGCTTCACTTTCTAAATGCTGTCCGTTCAGAGAAAATTACTTTCCTTTGAAAGTGCCTTAATCTACTTACAAGCATTCAACAGAAATTCACATGCGTTTCTCTGAAAGAGAAGCAGTCTATTCCAACACTTCAATTCACGGTGCGAAGTGAATGGAGTGTTGCTTCACTTTCTAAATGCTGTCCTTACAGAGGAAATCACTCTCTTTTGAAACTGCCTTAAGCTACTTACAAGAATTCACAAGAAGCTCACATCTGTTTCTCTGAAAGAGAAGCAGTCTGTTCCTACACTTCAATTCACTGTGCGAAGTGAATGGAGTGTTCCTTGACATTCTAAATGCTGTAGTTTCAGAGAAAATCACTTTCCTTTGAAAGTTCCTTAAGCTACTTACAAGCATTCAACAGAAATTCACATGCGTTTTTCTGAAAGAAAAGAAGTCTGTTCCAGCACTTCAATTCATTGTGCGAAGTAAATGGAGTGTTGCTTCACTTTCTAAATGCTGTCCATTCAGATAAAATCACTCTCTTTTGAAACTGCCTTAAGCTACTGACAAGCATTCACAAGAAGCTCACATCTGTTTCTCTGAAGGAGAAGCAGTCTGTTCCAACACTTCAATTCACTGTGCGAAGTGAATGGAGTGTTGCTTCACTTTCTAAATGCTCTCCTTTTATAGAAAATCACTCTCTTTTGAAACCGCCTTAAGCTACTTACATGCATTCACAAGAAACTCACATTTGTTTCTCTGAAAGAGAAGCAGTCTGTGCCAACACTTCAATTCACTGTGCGAAGTGAATGGAGTGTTCCTTGACATTCTAAATGCTGTAGTTTCAGGGAAAATCACTTTCCTTTGAAAGTGCCTTTAGCTACTTACAAGCATTCACAGGAAACTCTAATGTGTTTCTATGAAAGAGAAGCTGTCTGTTCCAATACTTCAATTCACGGTGCGAAGTGAATGGAGTGTTGCTTCACTTTCTAAATGCTGTCCTTTCAGAGAAAATCACTTTCCTTTGAAAGTGCCTTAAGCTACTTAAAAGCATTCAACAGAAATTCACATGCGTTTCTCTGAAAGAGAAGCTGTCTGTTCCAACACTTCAGTTCACTTTGAGAAGAAAATGGAGTGTTGCTTCACTTTCTAAATGCTGTCCTTTCAGAGAAAATCACTTTCCTTTGAAAGTGCCTTAAGCTACTTACAAGCATTCACAAGAAACTCATAAGCATTTTTCTGAAAGAGAAGCAGTCGGTTCCAACACTTCAATTCACTGTGCGAAGTGAATGGAGTGTTGCTTCACTTTCTAAATGCTCTCCTTTTAGAGAAAATCACTTTCCTTTGAAAGTGCCTTAAGCTACTTACAAGCATTCACAGGAAACTCAAATGTGTTTCTATGAAAGAGAAGCTGTCTGTTCCAACACTTCAATTCACGGTGCGAAGTGAATGGAGTGTTGCTTCACTTTCTAAATGCTGTCTTTTCAGAGAAAATCACTTTCCTTTGAAAGTGCCTTAAGCTACTTACAAGCATTCAACAGAAATTCACATGCGTTTCTCTGAAAGAGAAGCAGTCTGTTCCAACACTTCAATTCACTGTGCGAAGTGAATGGAGTGTTGCTTCACTTTCTAAATGCTGTCCTTTCAGAGAAAATCACTCTCTTTTGAAACTGCCTTAAGCTACTTACAAGCATTCACAAGAAACTCACATCTGTTTCTCTGAAAGAGAAGCAGTCTGTTCCAACACTTCAATTCACTCTGTGAAGTGAATGGAGTGTTGTTTCACTTTCTAAATGTTGTCCTTTTAGAGAAAATCACTTTCCTTTGAAAGTGCCTTAAGCTACTTACAAGCATTCACAAGAAACTCACATGCATTTTTCTGAAAGAGAAGCAGCCTGTTCCAACACTTCAATTCACTGTGAGAAGTGAATGGAGTGTTGCTTCACTTTCTAAATGCTGTCCGTTCAGAGAAAATTACTTTCCTTTGAAAGTGCCTTAATCTACTTACAAGCATTCAACAGAAATTCACATGCGTTTCTCTGAAAGAGAAGCAGTCTATTCCAACACTTCAATTCACTGTGCGAAGTGAATGGAGTGTTGCTTCACTTTCTAAATGCTGTCCTTACAGAGGAAATCACTCTCTTTTGAAACTGCCTTAAGCTACTTACAAGAATTCACAAGAAGCTCACATCTGTTTCTCTGAAAGAGAAGCAGTCTGTTCCTACACTTCAATTCACTGTGCGAAGTGAATGGAGTGTTCCTTGACATTCTAAATGCTGTAGTTTCAGAGAAAATCACTTTCCTTTGAAAGTTCCTTAAGCTACTTACAAGCATTCAACAGAAATTCACATGCGTTTTTCTGAAAGAAAGAAGTCTGTTCCAGCACTTCAATTCACTGTGCGAAGTAAATGGAGTGTTGCTTCACTTTCTAAATGCTGTCCTTTCAGAGAAAATCACTTTCCTTTGAAAGTGCCTTAAGCTACTTACAAGCATTCACAAGAAACTCACATGCATTTTTCTGAAAGAGAAGCAGTCTGTTCCTACACTACAATTCACTGTGCGAAGTGAATGGAGTGTTGCTTCACTTTCTAAATGCTGTCCTTTCAGAGAAAATCACTTTCCTTTGAGAGTGTCTTAAGCTACTTACAAGCATTCACAAGAAACTGAAATGCAATTCTCTGAAAGAGAAGTAGTCTATTCCAACACTTCAATTCACTGTGCGAAGTGAATGGAGTATTCCTTGACATTCTAAATGCTGTAGTTTCAGGTAAAATCACTTTCCTTTGAAAGTGCCTTAAGCTACTTTCAAGCATTCAACAGAAATTCACATGCGTTTCTCTGAAAGAGAAGCTGTCTGTTCCAACACTTCAGTTCACTTTGAGAAGAGAATGGAGTGTTGCTTCACTTTCTAAATGCTGTCCTTTCAGAAAAAATCACTTTCCTTTGAAAGTGCCTTAAGCTACTTACAAGCATTCACAAGAAACTCACATGCATTTTTCTGAAAGAGAAGCAGTCTGTTCCAACACTTCAATTCACTGTGCGAAGTGAATGGAGTGTTGCTTCCCTTTCTAAATGCTGTCCTTTCAGAGAAAATCACTTTCGTTTGAAAGTGCCTTAAGCTACTTACAAGCATTCAACAGAAATTCACATGCGTTTCTCTGAAAGAGAAGCAGTCTGTTCCAACACTTCAATTCACTGTGCGAAGTGAATGGAGTGTTGCTTCACTTTCTAAATGCTGTCCTTTCAGAGAAAATCACTCTCTTTTGAAACTGCCTTAAGCTACTTACAAGCATTCACAAGAAGCTCACATCTGTTTCTCTGAAAGAGAAGCAGTCTGTTCCAACACTTCAATTCACTGTGCGAAGTGAATGGAGTGTTGCTTCACTTTCTAAATGCTGTCCTTTCAGAGAAAATCACTTTCCTTTTAAAGTGCCTTAAGCTACTTACAAGCTTTCAACAGAAAATCACATGTGTTTCTCTAAAAAAGAAGCAGTCTGTTCCAACACTTCAGTTCACTGTGCGAAGTGAATGGAGTGTTGCTTCACTTTCTAAATGCTGTCCTTTCAGAGAAAATCACTTTCCTTTGAAAGTGTCTTAAGCTACTTACATGAATTCACAAGAAACTCACATCTGTTTCTCTGAAAGAGAAGCAGTCTGTTCCAACACTTCAATTCACTGTGCGAAGTGAAAGGAGTGTTTCTTGACATTCTAAATGCTGTAGTTTCAGAGAAAATCACTTTCCTTTGAAAGTGCCCTAAGCTAATTTCAAGCATTCAACAGAAATTCACATGCGTTTCTCTGAAAGAGAAGCAGTCTCTTCCAACACTTCAATTCACTTTGCGAAGAGAATGGAGTGTTGCTTCACTTTCTAAATGCTGTCCATTCAGAGAAAATCACTCTCTTTTGAAACTGCCTTAAGCTACTGACAAGCATTCACAAGAAGCTCACATCTGTTTCTCTGAAGGAGAAGCAGTCTGTTCCAACACTTCAATTCACTGTGCGAAGTGAATGGAGTGTTGCTTCACTTTCTAAATGCTCTCCTTTTAGAGAAAATCACTCTCTTTTGAAACCGCCTTAAGCTACTTACATGCATTCACAAGAAACTCACATTTGTTTCTCTGAAAGAGAAGCAGTCTGTGCCAACACTTCAATTCACTGTGCGAAGTGAATGGAGTGTTCCTTGACATTCTAAATGCTGTAGTTTCAGGGAAAATCACTTTCCTTTGAAAGTGCCTTAAGCTACTTGCAAGCATTCACAGGAAACTCTAATGTGTTTCTATGAAAGAGAAGCTGTCTGTTCCAATACTTCAATTCACGGTTCGAAGTGAATGGAGTGTTGCTTCACTTTCTAAATGCTGTCCTTTCAGAGAAAATCACTTTCCTTTGAAAGTGCCTTAAGCTACTTAAAAGCATTCAACAGAAATTCACATGCGTTTCTCTGAAAGAGAAGCAGTCTGTTCCAACACTTCAATTCACTGTGCGAGGAGAATGGAGTGTTGCTTCACTTTCTAAATGCTGTCCTTTCAGAGAAAATCACTCTCTTTTGAAACTACCATAAGCTACTTACAAGCAGTCACAAGAAGCTCACATCTGTTTCTCTGAAAGAGAAGCAGTCTGTTTCAACACTTCAATTCACTGTGCGAAGTGAATGGATTGTTGCTTCACTTTCTAAATGCTCTCCTTTTAGAGAAAATCACTGTCTTTTGAAACCGCCTTAAGCTACTTACATGCATTCACAAGAAACTCACATCTGTTTCTCTGAAAGAGAAGCAGTCTGTTCCAACACTTCAATTCACTGTGCGAAGTGAATGGAGTGTTCCTTGACATTCTAAATGCTGTCCTTTCAGAGAAAATCACTTTCCTTTGAAAGTGCCTTAAGCTACTTACAAGCATTCAACAGAAATTCACATGCGTTTCTCTGAAAGAGAAGCAGTCTGTTCCGACACTTCAATTCACTTTGCGAAGAGAATGGAGTGTTGCTTCACTTTCTAAATGCTGTCCTTAAGAGAAAATCACTTTCCTTTGAAAGTGCCTTAAGATACTTACAAGCATTCACAGGAAACTCAAATGTGTTTCTATGAAACAGAAGCTGTCTGTTACAACACTTCAATTCACGGTGCGAAGTGAATGGAGTGTTGCTTCACTTTCTAAATGCTGTCCTTTCAGAGAAAATCACTTTCCTTTGAAAGTGCCTTAAGCTACTTACAAGCATTCAACAGAAATTCACATGCGTTTCTCTGAAAGAGAAGCAGTCTGTTCCAACACTTCAATTCACTTTGCGAAGAGAATGGAGTGTTGCTTCACTTTCTAAATGCTGTCCTTTCAGAGAAAATCACTCTCTTTTGAAACTGCCTTAAGCTACTGACAAGCATTCACAAGAAGCTCACATCTGTTTCTCTGAAGGAGAAGCAGTCTGTTCCAACACTTCAATTCACTGTGCGAAGTGAATGGATTGTTGCTTCACTTTCTAAATGCTCTCCTTTTAGAGAAAATCACTCTCTTTTGAAACCGCCTTAAGCTACTTACTTGCATTCACAAGAATCTCACATCTGTTTCTCTGAAAGAGAGGCAGTCTGTTCCAACACTTCAATTCACTGTGCGAAGTGAATGGAGTGTTCCTTGACATTCTAAATGCTGTCCTTTCAGAGAAAATCACTTTCCTTTGAAAGTGCCTTAAGCTACTTACAAGCATTCAACAGAAATTCACATGCGTTTCTCTGAAAGAGAAGCCGTCTGTTCCAACACTTCAATTCACTTTGCGAAGAGAATGGAGTGTTGCTTCACTTTCTAAATGCTGTCATTTCAGAGAAAATCACTCTCTTTTGAAACTGCCTTTAAGCTACTGACAAGCATTCACAAGAAGCTCACATCTGTTTCTCTGAAGGAGAAGCAGTCTGTTCCAACACTTCAATTCACTGTGCGAAGTGAATGGAGTGTTGCATCACTTTCTAAATGCTCTCCTTTTAGAGAAAATCACTCTCTTTTGAAACCGCCTTAAGCTACTTACATGCATTCACAAGAAACTCACATCTGTTTCTCTGAAAGAGAAGCAGTCTGTTCCAACACTTCAATTCACTGTGCGAAGTGAATGGAGTGTTCCTTGACATTCTAAATGCTGTCCTTTCAGAGAAAATCACTTTCCTTTGAAAGTGCCTTAAGCTACTTACAAGCATTCAACAGAAATTCACATGCGTTTCTCTGAAAGAGAAGCAGTCTGTTCCAACACTTCAATTCACTTTGCGAAGAGAATGGAGTGTTGCTTCACTTTCTAAATTCTGTCCTTTAAGAGAAAATCACTTTCCTTTGAAAGTGCCTTAAGCTACTTACAAGCATTCACAGGAAACTCAAATGTGTTTCTATGAAACAGAAGCTGTCTGTTCCAACACTTCAATTCACGGTGTGAAGTGAATGGAGTGTTGCTTCACTTTCTAAATGCTGTCCTTTCAGAGAAAATCACTTTCCTTTGAAAGTGCCTTAAGCTACTTACAAGCATTCAACAGAAATTCACATGCGTTTCTCTGAAAGAGAAGCAGTCTGTTCCAACACTTCAATTCACTTTGCGAAGAGAATGGAGTGTTGCTTCACTTTCTAAATGCTGTCCTTTCAGAGAAAATCACTCTCTTTTGAAACTGCCTTAAGCTAATTACAAGCATTCACAAGAAACTCACATCTGTTTCTCTGAAAGAGAAGCAGTCTGTTCCAACACTTCAATTCACTGTGCGAAGTGAATGGAGTGTTGCTTCACTTTCTAAATGCTGTCCTTTCAGAGAAAATCACTTTCCTTTGAAAGTGCCTTAAGCTACTTACAAGCTTTCAACAGAAAATCACATGTGTTTCTCTAAAAGAGAAGCAGTCTGTTCCAACACTTCAGTTCACTGTGCGAAGTGAATGGAGTGTTGCTTCACTTTCTAAATGCTGTCCTTTCAGAGAAAATCACTTTCCTTTGAAAGTGTCTTAAGCTACTTACATGCATTCACAAGAAACTCACATCTGTTTCTCTGAAAGAGAAGCAGTCTGTTCCAACACTTCAATTCACTGTGCGAAGTGAAAGGAGTGTTTCTTGACATTCTAAATGCTGTAGTTTCAGGGAAAATCACTTTCCTTTGAAAGTGCCCTAAGCTACATTCAAGCATTCAACAGAAATTCACATGCGTTTCTCTGAAAGAGAAGCAGTCTGTTCCAACACTTCAATTCACTTTGGGAAGAGAATGGAGTGTTGCTTCACTTTCTAAATGCTGTCCATTCAGAGAAAATCACTCTCTTTTGAAACTGCCTTAAGCTACTGACAAGCATTCACAAGAAGCTCACATCTGTTTCTCTGAAGGAGAAGCAGTCTGTTCCAACACTTCAATTCACTGTGCGAAGTGAATGGAGTGTTGCTTCACTTTCTAAATGCTCTCCTTTTAGAGAAAATCACTCTCTTTTGAAACCGCCTTAAGCTACTTACATGCATTCACAAGAAACTCACATTTGTTTCTCTGAAAGAGAAGCAGTCTGTGCCAACACTTCAATTCACTGTGCGAAGTGAATGGAGTGTTCCTTGACATTCTAAATGCTGTAGTTTCAGGGAAAATCACTTTCCTTTGAAAGTGCCTTAGCTATTTACAAGCATTCACAGGAAACTCTAATGTGTTTCTATGAAAGAGAAGCTGTCTGTTCCAATACTTCAATTCACGGTGCGAAGTGAATGGAGTGTTGCTTCACTTTCTAAATGCTGTCCTTTCAGAGAAAATCACTTTCCTTTGAAAGTGCCTTAAGCTACTTAAAAGCATTCAACAGAAATTCACATGCGTTTCTCTGAAAGAGAAGCAGTCTGTTCCAACACTTCAATTCACTGTGCGAGGAGAATGGAGTGTTGCTTCACTTTCTAAATGCTGTCCTTTCAGAGAAAATCACTCTCTTTTGAAACTACCATAAGCTACTTACAAGCAGTCACAAGAAGCTCACATCTGTTTCTCTGAAAGAGAAGCAGTCTGTTTCAACACTTCAATTCACTGTGCGAAGTGAATGGATTGTTGCTTCACTTTCTAAATGCTCTCCTTTTAGAGAAAATCACTGTCTTTTGAAACCGCCTTAAGCTACTTACATGCATTCACAAGAAACTCACATCTGTTTCTCTGAAAGAGAAGCAGTCTGTTCCAACACTTCAATTCACTGTGCGAAGTGAATGGAGTGTTCCTTGACATTCTAAATGCTGTCCTTTCAGAGAAAATCACTTTCCTTTGAAAGTGCCTTAAGCTACTTACAAGCATTCAACAGAAATTCACATGCGTTTCTCTGAAAGAGAAGCAGTCTGTTCCGACACTTCAATTCACTTTGCGAAGAGAATGGAGTGTTGCTTCACTTTCTAAATGCTGTCCTTTAAGAGAAAATCACTTTCCTTTGAAAGTGCCTTAAGATACTTACAAGCATTAACAGGAAACTCAAATGTGTTTCTATGAAACAGAAGCTGTCTGTTACAACACTTCAATTCACGGTGCGAAGTGAATGGAGTGTTGCTTCACTTTCTAAATGCTGTCCTTTCAGAGAAAATCACTTTCCTTTGAAAGTGCCTTAAGCTACTTACAAGCATTCAACAGAAATTCACATGCGTTTCTCTGAAAGAGAAGCAGTCTGTTCCAACACTTCAATTCACTTTGCGAAGAGAATGGAGTGTTGCTTCACTTTCTAAATGCTGTCCTTTCAGAGAAAATCACTCTCTTTTGAAACTGCCTTAAGCTACTGACAAGCATTCACAAGAAGCTCACATCTGTTTCTCTGAAGGAGAAGCAGTCTGTTCCAACACTTCAATTCACTGTGCGAAGTGAATGGATTGTTGCTTCACTTTCTAAATGCTCTCCTTTTAGAGAAAATCACTCTCTTTTGAAACCGCCTTAAGCTACTTACTTGCATTCACAAGAATCTCACATCTGTTTCTCTGAAAGAGAGGCAGTCTGTTCCAACACTTCAATTCACTGTGCGAAGTGAATGGAGTGTTCCTTGACATTCTAAATGCTGTCCTTTCAGAGAAAATCACTTTCCTTTGAAAGTGCCTTAAGCTACTTACAAGCATTCAACAGAAATTCACATGCGTTTCTCTGAAAGAGAAGCAGTCTGTTCCAACACTTCAATTCACTTTGCGAAGAGAATGGAGTGTTGCTTCACTTTCTAAATGCTGTCATTTCAGAGAAAATCACTCTCTTTTGAAACTGCCTTTAAGCTACTGACAAGCATTCACAAGAAGCTCACATCTGTTTCTCTGAAGGAGAAGCAGTCTGTTCCAACACTTCAATTCACTGTGCGAAGTGAATGGAGTGTTGCATCACTTTCTAAATGCTCTCCTTTTAGAGAAAATCACTCTCTTTTGAAACCGCCTTAAGCTACTTACATGCATTCACAAGAAACTCACATCTGTTTCTCTGAAAGAGAAGCAGTCTGTTCCAACACTTCAATTCACTGTGCGAAGTGAATGGAGTGTTCCTTGACATTCTAAATGCTGTCCTTTCAGAGAAAATCACTTTCCTTTGAAAGTGCCTTAAGCTACTTACAAGCATTCAACAGAAATTCACATGCGTTTCTCTGAAAGAGAAGCAGTCTGTTCCAACACTTCAATTCACTTTGCGAAGAGAATGGAGTGTTGCTTCACTTTCTAAATTCTGTCCTTTAAGAGAAAATCACTTTCCTTTGAAAGTGCCTTAAGCTACTTACAAGCATTCACAGGAAACTCAAATGTGTTTCTATGAAACAGAAGCTGTCTGTTCCAACACTTCAATTCACGGTGCGAAGTGAATGGAGTGTTGCTTCACTTTCTAAATGCTGTCCTTTCAGAGAAAATCACTTTCCTTTGAAAGTGCCTTAAGCTACTTACAAGCATTCAACAGAAATTCACATGCGTTTCTCTGAAAGAGAAGCAGTCTGTTCCAACACTTCAATTCACTTTGCGAAGAGAATGGAGTGTTGCTTCACTTTCTAAATGCTGTCCTTTCAGAGAAAATCACTCTCTTTTGAAACTGCCTTAAGCTACTGACAAGCATTCACAAGAAGCTCACATCTGTTTCTCTGAAGGAGAAGCAGTCTGTTCCAACACTTCAATTCACACTGCGAAGTGAATGGAGTGTTGCTTCACTTTCTAAATGCTCTCCTTTTAGAGAAAATCACTCTCTTTTGAAACCGCCTTAAGCTACTTACATGCATTCACAAGAAACTCACATCTGTTTCTCTGAAAGAGAAGCAGTCTGTGTCAACACTTCAATTCACTGTGCGAAGTGAATGGAGTGTTGATTGACATTCTAAATGCTGTAGTTTCAGAGAAAATTACTTTCCTTTGAAAGTGCCTTAATCTACTTACAAGCATTCAACAGAAATTCACATGCGTTTCTCTGAAAGAGAAGCAGTCTGTTCCAACACTTCAATTCACTGTCCGAAGTGAAAGGAGTGTTGCTTCACTTTCTAAATGCTGTCCTTACAGAGGAAATCACTCTCTTTTGAAACTGCCTTAAGCTACTTACAAGCATTCACAAGAAGCTCACATCTGTTTCTCTGAAAGAGAAGCAGTCTGTTCCAACACTTCAATTCACTGTGCGAAGTGAATGGAGTGTTGCTTCACTTTCTAAATGCTGTCCTTTCAGAGAAATTCACTTTCCTTTGAAAGTGCCTTAAGCTACTTACAAGCATTCACAGGAAACTCAAATGTGTTTCTATGAAAGAGAAGCTGTCTGTTCCAACACTTCAATTCACGGTGCGAAGTGAATGGAGTGTTGCTTCACTTTCTAAATGCTGTCCTTTCAGAGAAAATCACTCTCTTTTGAAACCGCCTTAAGCTACTTACATGCATTCACAAGAAACTCACATCTGTTTCTCTGAAAGAGAAGCAGTCTGCTCCAACACTTCAATTCACTGTGCGAAGTGAATGGAGTGTTCCTTGACATTCTAAATGCTATAGTTTGAGAGAAAATCACTTTCCTTTGAAAGTTCCTTAAGCTACTTACAAGCATTCAACAGAAATTCACATGCGTTTTTCTGAAAGAAAAGAAGTCTGTTCCAACACTTCAATTCACTGTGCGAAGTGAATGGAGTGTTGCTTCACTTTCTAAATGCTGTCTTTTCAGAGAAAATCACTTTCCTTTGAAAGTGCCTTAAGCTACTTACAAGCATTCAACAAGAAACTCACATGCATTTTTCTGAAAGAGAAGCAGTCTGTTCCTACACTACAATTCACTGTGCGAAGTGAATGGAGTGTTGCTTCACTTTCTAAATGCTCTCCTTTTAGAGAAAATCACTCTCTTTTGAAACTGCGTTCAGCTACTTACAAGCATTCACAAGAAACTCACATCTGTTTCTCTGAAAGAGAAGCAGTCTGTTCCAACACTTCAATTCACTGTGCGAAGTGAATGGAGTGTTGCTTCACTTTCTAAATGCTGTCCTTTCAGAGAAATTCACTTTCCTTTGAAAGTGCCTTAAGCTACTTACAAGCATTCACAGGAAACTCAAATGTGTTTCTATGAAAGAGAAGCTGTCTGTTCCAACACTTCAATTCACGGTGCGAAGTGAATGGAGTGTTGCTTCACTTTCTAAATGCTGTCCTTTCAGAGAAAATCACTTTCCTTTGAAAGTGCCTTAAGCTACTTACAAGCAATCAACAGAAATTCACATGCGTTTCTCTGAAAGAGAAGCAGTCTGTTCCAACACTTCAATTCACTTTGCGAAGAGAATGGAGTGTTGCTTCACTTTCTAAATGCTCTCCTTTAAGAGAAAATCACTCTCTTTTGAAACTGCTTTAAGCTACTTACATGCATTCACAAGAAACTCACATCTGTTTCTCTGAAAGAGAAGCAGTCTGTTCCAACACTTCAATTCACGGTGCGAAGTGAATGGAGTGTTGCTTCACTTTCTAAATGCTATGCTTTCAGAGAAAATCACTTTCCTTTGAAAGTGCCTTAAGCTACTTACAAGCATTCAACAGAAAATCACATGCGTTTCTCTGAAAGAGAAGCAGTCTGTTACAACACTTCAATTCACTGTGCAAAGTGAATGGAGTGTTGCGTCACTTTCTAAATGCTATCCTTTCAGAGAAAATCACTTTCCTTTGAAAGTGCCTTAAGCTACTTACAAGCATTCAACAGAAATTCACATGCGTTTCTCTGAAAGAGAAGCAGTCTGTTCCAACACTTCAATTCACTGTGCGAAGTGAATGGAGTGTTGCTTCACTCTCTAAATGCTGTCCTTTCAGAGAAAATCACTTTACTTTGAGAGTGTCTTAAGCTACTTACAAGCATTCAACAGAAATTCACATGCGTTTCTGTGAAAGAGATGCTGTCTGTTCCAACACTTCAGTTCACTTTGAGAAGAAAATGGAGTGTTGCTTCACTTTCTAAATGCTGTCCTTTCAGAGAAAATCACTTTCCTTTGAAAGTGCCTTAAGCTACTTACAAGCATTCACAAGAAACTCACATGAATTTTTCTGAAAGAGAAGTAGTCTGTTCCAACACTTCAATTCACTGTGCGAAGTGAATGGAGTGTTGCTTCACTTTCTAAATGCTGTCCTTTCAGAGAAAATCACTTTCGTTTGAAAGTGCCTTAAGCTACTTACAAGCATTCAACAGAAATTCACATGCGTTTCTCTGAAAGAGAAGCAGTCTGTTCCAACACTTCAATTCACTGTGCGAAGAGAATGGAGTGTTGCGTCACTTTCTAAATGCTGTCCTTTCAGAGAAAATCACTTTCTTTTGAAAGTGCCTTAAGCTACTTACAAGCATTCACAAGAAACTCACATGCATTTTTCTGAAAGAGAAGCAGTCTGTTCCAACACTTCAATTCGCTGTCCGAAGTGAATGGAGTGTTCATTGACATTCTAAATGCTGTAGTTTCAGGGAAAATCACTTTCCTTTGAAAGTGCCTTAAGCTACTTTCAAGCATTCAACAGAAATTCACATGCGTTTCTCTGAAAGAGAAGCAGTCTGTTCCAACACTTCAGTTCACTTTGCGAAGAGAATGGAGTGTTGCTTCACTTTCTAAATGCTGTCCTTTCAGAGAAAATCACTTTCCTTTGAACGTGCCTTAAGCTACTTACAAGCATTCACAAGAAACTCACATGCATTTTTCTGAAAGAGAAGCAGTCTGTTCCAACACTTCAATTCATTGTGCGAAGTGAATGGAGTGTTGCTTCACTTTCTAAATGCTGTCCTTTCAGAGAAAATCACTTTCCTTTGAAAGTGCCTTAAGCTACTTACAAGCATTCACAAGAAACTCACATGCATTTTTCTGAAAGAGAAGCAGTCTGTTCCAACACTTCAATTCACGGTGCGAAGTGAATGGAGTGTTGCTTCACTTTCTAAATGCTGTCCTTTCAGAGAAAATCACTTTCCTTTGAAAGTGCCTTAAGCTACTTACAAGCATTCAACAGAAATTCACATGCGTTTCTGTGAAAGAGAAGCAGTCTGTTCCAACACTTTTATTCACTGTGAGAAGAGAATGGAGTGTTGCTTCACTTTCTAAATGCTGTCCTTTCAGAGAAAATCACTCTCTTTTAAAACTGCCTTAAGCTACTTACAAGCATTCACAAGAAGCTCACATCTGTTTCTCTGAAAGAGAAGCAGTCTGTTCCAACACTTCAATTCACTGTGCGAAGTGAATGGAGTGTTGCTTCACTTTCTAAATGCTCTCCTTTTAGAGAAAATCACTCTCTTTTGAAACCTTCTTAAGCTACTTACATGCATTCACAAGAAACTCACATCTGTTTCTCTGAAAGAGAAGCAGTCTGTTCCAACACTTCAATTCACTGTGCGAAGTGAATGGAGTGTTGCTTCACTCTCTATATGCTGTCCTTTCAGAGAAAATCACTTTCCTTTGAGAGTGTCTTAAGCTACTTACAAGCATTCACAAGAAACTCACATGCATTTTTCTGAAAGAGAAGCAGTCTGTTCCAACACTTCAATTCACGGTGCGAAGTGAATGGAGTGTTGCTTCACTTTCTAAATGCTGTCCTTTCAGAGAAAATCACTTTCCTTTGAACGTGCCTTAAGCTACTTACAAGCATTCACAAGAAACTCACATGCGTTTTTCTGAAAGAGAAGCAGTCTGTTCCAACACTTCAATTCATTGGGCGAAGTGAATGGAGTGTTGCTTCACTTTCTAAATGCTGTCCTTTCAGAGAAAATCACTTTCCTTTGAAAGTGCCTTAAGCAACTTACAAGCATTCAACAGAAATTCACATGCGTTTCTCTGAAAGAGAAGCAGTCTGTTCCAACACTTCAATTCACTGTGCGAAGAGAATGGAGTGTTGCTTCACTTTCTAAAAGCTGTCCTTTCAGAGAAAATCACTCTCTTTTAAAACTGCCTTAAGCTACTTACAAGCATTCACAAGAAGCTCACATCTGTTTCTCTGAAAGAGAAGCAGTCTGTTCCAACACTTCAATTCACTTTGCGAAGTGAATGGAGTGTTGCTTCACTTTCTAAATGCTCTCCTTATAGAGAAAATCACTCTCTTTTAAAACTGCCTTAAGCTACTTACAAGCATTCACAAGAAGCTCACATCTGTTTCTCTGAAAGAGAAGCAGTCTGTTCCAACACTTCAATTCACTGTGCGAAGTGAATGGAGTGTTGCTTCACTTTCTGAATGCTGTCCTTTCAGAGAAAATCACTTTCCTTTGAAAGTGTCTTAAGCTACTTACAAGCATTCACAAGAAACTCACATGCATTTTTCTGAAAGAGAAGCAGTCTGTTCCTACACTACAATTCACTGTGCGAAGTGAATGGAGTGTTGCTTCACTTTCTAAATGCTCTCCTTTTAGAGAAAATCACTCTCTTTTGAAACTGCGTTCAGCTACTTACAAGCATTCACAAGAAACTCACATCTGTTTCTCTGAAAGAGAAGCAGTCTGTTCCAACACTTCAATTCACTGAGCGAAGTGAATGGAGTGTTGCTTCACTTTCTAAATGCTGTCATTTCAGAGAAATTCACTTTCCTTTGAAAGTGCCTTAAGCTACTTACAAGCATTGACAGGAAACTCAAATGTGTTTCTATGAAAGAGAAGCTGTCTGTTCCAACACTTCAATTCAAGGTGCGAAGTGAATGGAGTGTTGCTTCACTTTCTAAATGCTGTCCTTTCAGAGAAAATCACTTTCCTATGAAAGTGCCTTAAGCTACTTACAAGCATTCAACAGAAATTCACATGCGTTTCTCTGAAAGAGAAGCAGTCTGTTCCAACACTTCAATTCACTTTGCGAAGAGAATGTAGTGTTGCTTCACTTTCTAAATGCTCTCTTTTAGAGAAAATCACTCTCTTTTGAAACTGCCTTAAGCTACTTACATGCATTCACAAGAAACTCACATCTGTTTCTCTGAAAGAGAAGCAGTCTGTTCCAACACTTCAATTCACGGTGCTTAGTGAATGGAGTGTTGCTTCACTTTCTAAATGCTGTGCTTTCAGAGAAAATCACTTACCTTTGAAAGTGCCTTAAGCTACTTACAAGCATTCAACAGAAAATCACATGCGTTTCTCTGAAAGAGAAGCAGTCTCTTCCAACACTTCAATTCACTGTGCAAAGTGAATGGAGTGTTGCGTCACTTTCTAAATGCTGTCCTTTCAGAGAAAATCACTTTCCTTTGAAAGTGCCTTAAGCTACTTACAAGCATTCAACAGAAATTCACATGCGTTTCTCTGAAAGAGAAGCAGTCTGTTCCAACACTTCAATTCACTGTGCGAAGTGAATG